>NC_090929.1:295357497-295982497 GCF_040938575.1 Ambystoma mexicanum
CAGTGGACAATACCGCGGATTTTCCCTGGATGTGCTGCAACCGGAACTTTACAATGTGTAATGTTTATTATTTATGTTCAATTGAAATTAAGATCTAAAATAAAACCCAACATATATTTTAACCATGGTTGTTTTGATTTTTTAAATGAATCTAGTGTGTCTCCATTGAATAGTCTTCCTGTGCCTTGTCTTGTCACACCACATGTCTCCGGCCAGCATCCTCCCTCACGCTGGCCGCCCACCTTCAATCCACATAACCGTTGAACCCATATGCAGCAGACATACATGTGTTATTTTGCGGGTTGGCATCAAGCCTCCCGGCCTTGCCTCCTCCCCCAAAAATACTTACCACACCACAAAGTTGGCAATAAAAGGCCGTTGGATTTTATTGATACAAAACATGGTTATAGGTAAATAATCAATATGGTTGAACATAATAAATCATCCTTTTGGGCACCGGGTACAGAGATGACCCCCTCTGGCCCGTGCCGCCTTGCCACCACAGGCCAGCCTGCTGCTGACTAACTGCCTAGGCATCCAGGGTCTCCAGGGTGAACTGCACCCATATATTCTCCTGGGAGGGTGAGGTATTTATAAACTGACCCCCCTGTCTTCCATGTACTAGATCCTGCAGCCTGCCTCTTACATGCAGTTAGATGGCCTCTCCTTGGTGAGGCCCTGCGGCAAACGAGTCTTGTCTGCACGACCACCGCCCCAATCTACCCCCCCGCCCTATCAAAGGCAGTTCGCACCGGGGTACTTGCGCTGGCAAGTGGAGCTGTCAGGGAGCGATAAAGGCCAAGAGGTGCCAAAGACCATGTACACTTCAAAGTGGTCTATAGAGCATGGGTTGTTGTTCCCATGTCTACCTCCAGACCCCGTGTCCCCTGCCAAGCATCCCCCCTCACGCTGGACGCCCCCCTGCAATCCACATAAGTGTGTCTCCATTCACGAGTCTTCCTGTGTCTTGTCTGCACGACCACCGCCCCAATCCACCCCCCCGCCATATCAAAGGCAGTTCGCACCGGGGTACTTGCGCTGGCAAGTGGAGCTGTCAGGGAGCGATAAAGGCCAAGAGGTGCCAAAGACCATGTACACTTCAAAGTGGTCTATAGAGCATGGGTTGTTGTTCCCATGTCTACCTCCAGACCCCGTGTCTCCTGCCAAGCATCCCCCCTCACGCTGGACGCCCCCCTGCAAACCGCATAATGCCACGACATATACACGTCATTCATTCACAAACACACCCCTGTTTCGAATTCTTTATAACCCACTTCATATTTCTAATGAGAACTTCTTTGCGCTTTGCTAGTCAACCCGTGAAGGTGCTGGTTATCTGCTCTTCGTCTCTGTGAACTTCCGTGACCACTTCGAGCAAACTCGTTAGTTTGCAACCTGTGAACTGCTCCCTGTTCTACGACAAGAAACTACTCTGATCCCTGCATCTAACTGTTTGTTCGTCAAGGTAAGGCCATGTACCATAATCATTTTGCGTCCAATTTTTTAATTTATATCTATTTGCTAGTAGTCATCAAATTGCATCCATGTTTTCTTTTCGTTCAAGACAGTACATGCAAGGAACTAGTCACATGTTCTGAGTTTAGTCAAATTATTTTTCTATTTTTTTAAAGTTATTCAAATACTTATCCGCATGTGAATAACGTGTATAGTTCCAAGAACCAAAACGAACCTTGCATTGAACCTTTTATGTGTCATTTAATTTTTTAACACATTGGTATTCATAGAGAATTGTTGATCTTTACTTTTCAGAACTTTCCACAATGCCTGCCTGTTCCATTGGCGGTTGCCCTTCGAAGACCCATAAAAAATCTGAAGGTACTATAATGCATGTTTTCCCTAAGACAATAGATCAGATAAGAGAATGGGTCCGATATTGCGGATATCCACCGTCTGAGCTTGAAAGTAGAGTCCTACAAGTCTTTGCGGACAAGAGGGGTGATCGATACCGCATCTGCAGCAGGCACTTTAGCTCAGACATGTACTCCACATCATTGCTAATAAAGAAGAAAACACCGCGAGCGACGCGAAAATTGCTCTCAACCGCTATTCCCACTCTATTCGTCCACATCCCTCCACTGGTGAGTCAAGTTTACGGATTTAGCTCTCGGCCTTGCGGTAGTGTGTAGCATTAGCTAACAATAATTTCCCCATTTATGTATCCACTCAATATGAAGGCGGAAGATTCTCCATCCGTGTCGTTATTGCAGTCATCAGCCACTTCAAGCGCCTATCGGGTAATCTTACTTAGCTATACTGCCACTGACTTGTTTTAGGCATGTAAATCAATAGTTTTAATTTATCGTGTAATTATTTTACCTAATGGTACACCCTAGTACTCGTCCTCTAGTCTTTGTTTTCAGTTATAATTATTGTTATCCAAAATAATGCAAGTACTGTCTTTCAGGGAGATGCTGAGGAGTCCAACGCATTGACGACAACCGTTGATGTCACTCAGATGCTCGAGGTACGTTTCCGGACAGTTCCTTCGATGGAGATCATCAGATCTTGCATTCTTGTAGCGTGATTGTTACACACAATGTTTCTTTCGTTTTTAGCCATTGATATGTCCTTCTGTCGTCGCCCTCCTATGTGTCTTCTTTTTTCAATATTGTGTTCATTACTAATGAAAGTCCTATGTTTCAGGGAGTCGATGGAGCATTAGTCCAAGAAGAAGGGGGAGCATGCAGTTACGGGTCGGCGCAACAGCTTGCAGAAGTGTGCACCGCAGTTACAGCGTCCCTTGATGTTCTTATGCATTTCGAGGTATGGATACTGACAGTTCGATCAAGCGAGATCATATGACGTGATTACATCCGCTATACTTCCTTCTTTATTAACGCAAGAACTATGTTTCAGGGAGATGACGGAGCTTCTTCTACGAGAACATCACCCCTAGTAGTTGATGCAGATCTCTGGGTGGTGACACTTCCAACGATCGAGCAAATCGAATCATATTTAGATATCCATTATTTATTTTAGACAACTGATCATTTGTGCAGGTCTATTTAGATGAGCCGTTGACGCCTGCACAAAGTTTATGTTCTTTTTAATAAAATAGAAAACCATACTAATGCAATTACTGTGTTTCAGGGAGTTGCTGAAGCGTCATCTTCAATAATATTATCAATGGAAGTCTATGCGGAGCCCGAGGTATGGATCTTGACAGTTCCATCTAACTAGATCAACAATGCGTGAATAATTGTCGTTTGAATGTTCTACACAATGCGTTCATTCGTGTTTTGCTATTGAGATGTACATGGGTATTGGTCCCCAAGTACATTTTGTGTTTTCAATATTATTATACATACTAATGAAAGTTCTATGTTTCAGGGAGTCGATGGAGCGTCAGTGCGTGATGGATGTGCTTATCATGGAAATATAGTCGTTGCTGCGCAAGAGGAAGTGGAGACATGCACACACGAGTCGGAGCAACAGCGTCCAGATGTTGAAGTTCGAGGCAAGAAAGTTTCAAAGAAAAGAAAGCAAAAGAAGGTTAGTGTCCTGGTCACTATATTATGTTGTTTTTCACTGTTAATAGTTCAATACTGTAAGTTGTGTTTAAACTGAACATCCCTTTTCCAATCTGTCCTCTAGTTGCGAGTGGGTGTACGAACTAGATCTACACAGACAGTGAAGCGAACGAGAGATGTTGCTTGTCAAACCTTTTGGCAGGGACTTGAGACTGGAGATGCATCGTGCCAATGGGAAGAATATGAAGTGATTGACAACGGAGCTATACCACCACCAGCCATTGATAGTGAATGTCCTCCTGGTAGTTCGGATGCAGTCGGAGATCAATTCACAGAATCCACACCCGCAAAAACTAAGACCGCGAGAAGGTTAAAGAAATTGTTGTATTCTCCCATCGCCGGAGAAGGAACAGATGTTGCAATGGAAGAGAATGAAATGGACGACAATGAAACACCATCAATATCACTGAACATAGCGGAAGACGATATCAGAGATTGTACCTTTAATGTGAGTGACATGTCCTCAACGTTACAGGCCGAACCAGCTGGGATGCAGAGTGACAGTATAAGGAAAGAGGCCAAATTCATTGTATTCGATAGTTGTTTGATTGATATTATTATTAGGATGAAATGTGGGCATTCGGTTGGTGGGGAAGTATGTGGGGAGCCATTGATTAATGTGACTCGTGCAATTCGAGGCACTAACCTTAAAATACATGCCACCTGTACAAAATATCATCCTTTCTCATGGTCTGCACAACCCATGCTGGGGCAACTGCCAGCAGGCAATCTACTTTGTGCAGCGGCCGCACTTTTTAGTGGTTCAAGTTTTAAAAAGTTAGAGTATTTCTTTCAGTTTGTGGGAATCCCCACAAACGAAAACTCAGTTCTACAAATACCAAACCGATTATCTATTTCCAGCCATTAGCGAAGCTTGGAGAATGGAAAAAATGTCTATTGAAAGTACATTCGCGAGCAAACGGTTCAGGCTAGCCGGTGATGGACAGTGCGACAGCCCAGGATTTTCAGCCAAGTACTGCACCTACCACTTTCAGGACATGGAAAGTAAGAAAATTGTGAGTTCGGTGGTCGTGCAGGTGTCACAAAGTACATCCTCAGTGGCCATGGAGAAAGTTGGCTTTGTAGCATCATTGCAAGAACTACAATCGCGGGGAATGGTGATCGACCACGGACAGACACGTTTCAATTGCCAAGACAATGAGAGAAGAGTACAAAAATATAAATCACCAATTTGACGTATGGCATCTTGCAAAAACAATCAATAAAAAAATGTCGGCTGCAGGTAAAAAAAAAGATATGCAAGGTATTTCACAGTGGTCCAAGTCAATCAGCAACCATCTTTGGTGGAGCTCAAAAACATGTGGAGGGTCGTTGGAAATTCTACTGGAAAAATGGCGGTCAGTAATGCTACACTGTAGCAACGTTCACCGCTGGACCACAAACCAACATTTCCACAATTGTGAACATGGCCATTTGTCCACAGAGGAGGCACGGAAGAAGAAGTGGTTGATTCCTTCATCACCCACTCACAAAGCCATTGAAAAGATTGTATTTGATAAAACTATAACAAGAGATTTGAGGCGACTCACGGAATTCTGCCACACAGGAGATTTGGAGGTGTTCCACAATATGTGCCTAAAGTACAGGCCAAAACGATTGCATTTTGGCATGGAGGGCATGATAAATCGGACTCTTCTAGCGGTCTTGGCACATAACCATAATGTTGGCCGTCAACAAAGTAGGACGACCGGAACTTTAGGGACGCTTCGCTACAATAAGGCCTTCACTAAAAGAAGTAAACAATGGGTGATCAAACCAGTATTTGAGGATATGCAATATGAGTTTATTGAGAGACTTATTGTTGATGTCCTAGATAGGCACATACATGGAGTTGTGAACGAACCTGTGCAGGGGACAACTGCATTGCCACCCAACATTGCCTCTGTTCCATGTCCACCTAAAGCAGAGCTCATTGAGAAATACACATCACGGTTTAAATGATTGTAATTTGATTGTCTGTTCTCTCGAGTCTCCTCATGTTGCAGGCCCATTGAATATGTGTATCTATGTAATGTGTAAATAAAAGTGATTGCTCAGTGTACATGCAATGTGTCTCTCCACCCTTGCCCCTCCCTTCACCGTGCAGTAGTGCGAACCACCCGGGTGTCACCTGTGACTTTGCTCTGGAGTCTCCTCATGTCGCAGGCCCATTGAATATGTGTAGCTATGTATTGTGTAAATAAAAGTGATTGCTCAGTGTACATGCAATGTGTCTATCCAACCTTGTTCATTTGCGCATTAAATTAAACCAAACAGTAATATAAATCATTTTTCAAAAAATATAGAATGTCTCCGTATTTATGGTTCTCTGGGGCTGCAAAGCACGCAGACAAAATGCAAAGATGGAGTGTAAATTTCAAGTCCTGTGAGATGGCCTTACACTGAATGTAGCTAACTAGGAATGTGTGCTCGTTCAAAGTGAAGGTCAGCTGCTTTGATTTTTTGCTCGGGTGCCGGAATGGCCCACGACTCAGTATAAGGTTCTATTGTTATTTGACCTTGACAGGCCGGGACCATCCCGAAAGACTTCTTTTTGGGGGTGTGGTGCAATAACGTAAGAAACGATAATGAATAAAATTTCAGAAACGATAGCCATTTAATGTTCGTTCATTAGAAGAAATAACGTCGGCATAGAAGGAGTGGTATTTCGGGGCTGCCCTACGCACAGACACAATGGAAAATGCAAATATAATGTAAGTAACTCTTTAGATGAGTTTATACCGCAATTTAATTACTATACAGTAGCTTTAAAGACGGGTTAAGTTGTACTTGTTCGTTCTATGTGGCATATTGTTTTGTACCGTGCACTATCTTGAGGAGAACCATCTCCTTTTACGGAAGCACCTCAAAACCTTCCTCTTTGCTTCTGCTTTCTCTCTCCCTCTCCCCTGCTACAACTGGTCCACTGTCTGCGACCTCGGTCCTGGGCCCTTCCACTCTCCACCTGCACTGCCTCCCTGTCAACCCCTGCACTGTGGGACTGTCTCAGTATCCTACAGCCCCCCCTTCCCAGCACTTGTTCTGCACTTACCTTGCACTCGCCACCAGCTGGCCCTATGTATTTATTATTTTATGCTACTTACCTTGTACTCCACTTCCCCCCTCCCCTTCCCCTTGCACTTTTACCTTCCCCCTACCCCTGCACTTGCGCGATCTGAATGACACCTGGCCTAGTAGGATCGTTGTCTGTCTTCTCCTTGTTCCCCCCCCCTCCCTGCCTCGCCACGCCTTGAAACACTTGTGTATAGGCGCGTTGCAAATGCCATATTATATCATATCAGTGACGAAGTGGTCCACTGGCGCTCAGGCGGCTCTGAAAAAGGCGGAGGAGAGGGGGTGGGTTACTGGAAATGACGTATAATACCCAGTTGCACTGTCCTAGCTATGAAATAATTTCCCGACCTAATATATAAAATGAATAATTTTAATAAAGATCTGATGGTGAGACTAATTTCATTTTTTATGTTTTTAAAACAGGTACATCCTTCATTATTGTCTGTGTCACGAGTTCCAGACACCGGCGGATGGCTTTTACAACCGCCAGTTGCTTCTCCGCGTGAACAACGTTACCACCCTGACCATTTTATGGGACGATTGCCAAGTACAAGTATGCCCTTACGCGGTACTAATGGCTAGATGCAACATACATACCGTTGTGGTGGCCTAGTGCCTCGTTGTTGGAACAGCCATGCGATTATCAGTGCGACCGAAGAGCTTATTTTATCGTAAACCAACACCCTGTGTACTGCACACGAACATCGCTTGCCTCAAGACGAACTATTTTGGATCGAGAGCAAAGAAAAATGCAAATCGCTGAATATTCTCTAAACATTTGATGTCCAATAAATGTACTTTGCCAAATGTACAATCTTGCCGTTTGATTTAAAAGTACAGTTTCATATTCCGAATTGTGGCACGCTGTGTTGTGAGCTGATCTGTGTTGGTTTCCGGGTTCTGTGTGGAGTCGCGTAGAAGACGCCTGGGTGCGTTTGCCTACGCAGCACAGTCACGTCACGGATAGAGGCGGGGAATATGAATGTTTTGATAAAGTCTGTTTCAGGGGCGGGGGATATGATTTAGTGCCGCAAACGCAGGTGAGCCAGGTCGATGGGGGGAAATGATAGGATGGGGGGAAATGATAGGATATCACAAAATGGCGGCTGATTTCGAGTGCGTTAATGGACGAAAAGTCGGGTAAGGTCCATAGGAAAGTTTTCTACGATCTACCGATTTATGCTTAAAAACACATGGCCGAACCGTAGGGACAATAAAAAAAAAGTCCCGGAACTATCCTTTAAAAGAGCCATTGAACATTGCAAACCAAAAGTCAAGCCCCGACCTGCCCGGCCTTGGCCTCCACCCAACCACCTCACCCCTCCCACCACCATCATTCCAGTCACTCGTTTTTGGATGTAGCCAGAGTACCACTAGTTCCTTGTTTCCACTTCCACCACTAGATAGACATGATGACTGGCTATCCTGTGGTGCTGTTCAACAATGCCCTCACCTACCTCGTGATCCCACCTCCAGAACCTCCTCCTCTTCACCACTGTAACCCACTCTTATCTGTATACACTGTGCCATGTTTATGCCGCTTGTCCGCCCATGACTCCATTGCAATCTCCATTGGCGCATGCTTCGCTAAGTCCATGGCAAAGGACCCTGGAGAGGAATGCTCTGGCCACTGCTCTAGTCTCAGGTAACAGCGTGTCTCTTACAAGCACTCGCCTTTCTTCAATAAAATAGAAATACCAACTCTGGGCAACCCTGTTTCCATGATGGACTTTGGGTGAGCTAGTCTGCACTCGTGTGTCAGACCTCGTCAGTAAATGGCACAGACCTAGCATTGATCAATACAGTTTTGCTATGGTTGAGTCTGGACACACCAGAGCAAGAGGTACCTTTTATAGGCAAATGCACATAGAGTGCCGGAGGGCCTGGGGTGGGGTAAATATTTAGGAAGCGTATCCCGTTCCTTCAAAATCACAAGCAGCTAAGGAAGCGGCAAAGGATGTGTGGCCCATGTTAATAAAACAATGGCTAACATTTGCGTTAGAGTTTTCATACCTCGAATAAAAGGGAATATGATCAAATTTAAAATGTGCGATAAATGGCAAAATTGCTAATGTTCTTTCTATGGCTTGTTCTCTCGCAGATTCCTCGTCTGATAGATATCCTCTCCAGCTCTGCTGCTTCGGAAAAAGTCTTTCACAGGGGGCATAGTGCACCTCGACCCAGCTGTCGATTGTCGATCCTTCTTGCTCGGTCCTCGATCGTAGACTCCGGATGTGAGGTTGGGCATAGTATATATATCACGTCACTATGCCCCACACCTCAGTTTCCCCCCTCTTTTCTCGAGCTCGACCGCTGCATAGGAAAACAGAGAGAAAAATCGGGGACTGAAAAGCCCATAAGAGGTGAACAACATGAATAAACCTCCACAAAGGGAAGAGAAACTTGTTGGCGAATCACAATATGTAGGATCAAAAAGAACATAAAAAACATTTTTTTTTAGTAGCGGAGAGAAGAAACATGCGGCATGAAGACGGAAAAAGGTCATACTAGGACCATCACCAGGTGTCAACCCACCAAAGAAGGTGTGCACCAACCGCTCAGCTTTCTGAGCGGGGATGGATGGGTGGGGAGATGAGGAATCTGCGAAAGAAGAATCCATAGAAAGAACATTACGGTCAGTAATTTCTCCTTCAATGGATTGCCTTTCCTCATCTGATGACTCCCCAAACAGTGAGGCAAATGGAGCCTGGCAGAAAACTATAACAACAGATTTTGGAGCAGTGCCCTGCCAAAGCATGCATCAACCCCCCGTGCCACATCTACACTGTAGTGTCTAGGGAATGTGTGTAGTGAGGACCATGTTGCCACACAACAAATATCCCTAACCGGGACACCCCTCCGCAAGGCAGTCGAAGCAGAGACCCCTCTCGTCGAATGTGCCCTGATGCCAGGTGGCAGCTCCCTGCTTGCAGAATGGTAGCACTTCGCTATGCACAAAATGACCCATTGGGATTGTGTTTGCTTCGTTACCGCCAGACCTTTACGGACTAGTGAATAGGCCACGAAAAGCTATCCGATTTTCGAAATTCAGCCATCCTCCAATGTAAAAACTCATGGCCCTTTTTGGACCCAGCCGATGCAATCGGTGCTCCTCTTTTGAAGGACGCAGCAGCAGATAAAAGACCAATAGGCCTACGGCCTGAAACAGATTGAGCTTGGATACCACCTTTGGCAGGAATCCAGGCCTCTCTTTCAGTGAGACCTTCTCCCGAAATAACAGCAAAAAGAACGGTTTGCAGCAAAGGGCCCGTAATTCACTAACCCGCCTAGCCGATGTTATAGCAACCAAGAAAGCTGTGTTTAAATATAGCAGCTGCAATGAACAAGTATGCCTGGGTTCAAAGGGAGCTGCCATCAAAAAGGTTAGAACCAGATTAAGATCTCAATCTCCCTTCAGGAATTGTGCCATAACCGGGATCATAACATGTGAACCTTGATCCGAGGACCTCTTGAATACAGACAAGGCCGCCAAATATCCTTTGACTGTGGTAACCTGAAGCCCTGCTGAGGCCGGTGACAGAAGGAACTTCATCACTGTAGTGGTGGAACAAGAGATGGGGTCAATCTCGTGTTCCCTGCACCACGCCTCAAATCCTCTCCACCTGCACGCATACAAAGATCTTCTAGATGGTCTGCGTGCAGCCAGCAACAACTCAAGTGCTTCCTCTGAGAGGTCCCAGTCATTATATTGCATCCTCTCAAAAGCCACGCATGTAGGTTGAGGGACTCCAGGTTCAGGTCCAGCACCCGACCTACTGGGATAGGAGATCCGGGCGCCGAGGCAACCAGAGAGGTGGGCAGATGGTCAGATCCAGAAGGTCCGAGTACCATGTCCTCCTCGCCCAGTCTGGGGCGATCAAGATCGTGGATGCCCGAAACCTCGTCAGCCTCCTGAGAACCCAAGGAATGATGGGAATCAGAGGGAAGGCATAGTGGAGAGGGAAGGTCCAATCCACCAGAAACGCATGCCCTAGCGTGCTGTTCGCTGGGAATTCCCTGAAGCACAACTGCCTGCACTTCCTGTTGGACTCTGTGGCAAACAGGTCCATTGATGGGGTAACCCAGTGAGAGAAGACCTCCTCTAGTACTTCCCGGCACAGTTCCCACTCGTGTGAGACTGTGCTCTGCCTGCTTAGAGCATCCACCAAACTGTTCTCTGTCCCCTGCCGAGACTGAAATCTGGTTCTACAACAGCCAGAACCACAGCTGCACCGCCTTTCTGCAAAGGGGGAGGGAGTGCATGCCACCTTGCTGTTTCAGGTAGTGCATGGTCACCGTATTGTCCATCAGAATAAGGACATGCTTCCCCTCCAGAGACGGAGGGAACGCTCTCAGGGCTAACCTGATGGATTGCAACTACAGCCTGTTGATATGCCACCTGGCTTCTATCGCTGACCAGAGGCTGTTCACCTGCAGGTCCCTGCAGTGAGTGCCCCAACCCTTCAGAGATGCAACCATGACCACCCGGACCTGGGGCCACAGAGGCCAGAAGGGCTCCCTCGCCATGACGTTGCTGCTGTCAACCCACCAACCAAGGTTGTTGACTATTGCTCTGGATACCTTGGGGGTGTATGAGAGGGCTCGGAGGTATTGGGACCATTGGTCCGGCAGGAGCCACTGAAGAGATCTCATGCGCAACTTGTCCTCTGGCACTAGAAAGATACCAGAGGCCATGAGGCTGAAAAGGTGGAGGAATGAAGCTACTGGTAAGGCGGCATGGTTCCGGAACTGGTTCACTATCTGCACAATGTTATTGACTCTCTGCTCGGGGGGAAAGGCCTTCCCCACCCAAGTGTCTAGGACTGCTCAGATTAACTGGAGCCTGTGGGCCGGTGTCACATGGGACTTCTTCAAGTTCAGGGAGAATCCCAGCCTGTGGAGTAGTTAGCAGGTGTCCTCTAGGTGAGACAAAACCCATTCCGCTGACTTCCCTCGTCAGCCAGTCATCCAGGTAAGGGAACACATGTACGCCGGATCTCCTGATGTGGGCCGCGACTACTGCCATGAGCTTGGTGAAGACCCTTGGAGTGGACGTCAACCCAAAGGGAAGCACCTTGGACTGATAGTGCTTGTCCCCTATGAGGAACCTCAGGAACTTCCTCTGCTTTTGATGTATCGGCACATGGAAATAAACATCCTGAAGATCTATAGACACCAGCCAGTCCTGCAATTCGAGATTGTGGATAATTTCTCTCAACTTCACCATCTTGAATTTGTCCTTTCCCCGGAACTTGTTCAAGGCCCTGAGGTCCAAAATGGGACAGAGACCTCCTCCCTTCTTGGGTACCAGGAAATACCAGGAATACCAGCCCGTCCCTCCCTGCTCGGGTGGGACCTCTTCCATGGCACCCTTCAACAACAGGGCTCTCATTGCTTCCTGGAGCACTTGTCCTGGTTGGCTTGGAGGTGGTGGGGGTCTGTCAGGAGGTTTTCTTAAGAAGGGCAGACAATAGCCCTACCGCACAAGCTCCAGGGCCCAGGTGTCAGAGGTAATCTCCTGTCATTGGGAGCAGTACTCTGACAGCCGTCCACCAACCAGCACCTTGTGGGAGGGGAAAATCAAAGCAGCTTAGAGGGCAGAGCCGCCCCTGCGACTGCTGCTGACTGTTGGCCTCTGGAAACCCCCCTGACCCTTCCAGGGTACAAGAAACACATCTGCCATTGCCTGGCCTGCGGGAGCTCTGCCTTCCTTCCATAAGGGACACAGCGCCTGTAGCCTCTGCCCCTAGAGGCGAAGCTGAAGGCAGGTTTGGCCGGTTGCGCAACTAGGCACAGTGATGTAGCAGCGATCTTTGACTCCTTACGTTTTTCCAGGGAGTCATCGCCCTTCTGGCCAAAAAGGAATTCGCCTTCAGAGAGCATGTCCAGCAGTTTGTTTTGGACATTAGGCGCAAAGCCTGAGGACCTTAAATAGGCCGGTCTCCTCAATGTAATAGCCAATGCCATCGAATGGCCCACTCAGTTGGCCACATTCAGGCCCATTTGCAGCGACCGCCTGGCCACCTCTTTCCCATCCTCAACCAGCCGTACAAAGCCTTCTCTCACCTCCCCTTCTGAAATGTACTGCATAGCCTGTTCCACTGCTTTCCAGAGACCAAAGGCGCATTTCGCAAAACCACTGGCCACATTAGCATCCTTTAAAGCCATGCTGCCCGAGGTAAAAACCTTTTTGGCCATGGTGTCAATTTTCTTGTCTGCAGGCAGATTGGAGGTTGTAGATGCTGGCCTAAAGCAGACTGTGGCAGCCTGAACAACAAGACCTTCCGGGGAAGGATGAGAAGACAGGAAAGATGGCTCTCCTCTTTCCGTCCTGTACTTCCCAGTTATAGTGGAGCTGACTGGGGGAATGGAGCATGGATACTGCCAAAGGGAGGCTACTGGATCGGCAATTGCTTGATGAGGCATATTCCTATGAGTAACTAGACCCTTGTCAAGTATGTCCGTTAACTCATACCCTTGCACTGGCACTGACGTAGGCTGCAGTCCTAAGGTGTCAACCACCCTGTCAACTAACGCCTGAAATTTAGCACGGGCATGGGTATATGGTTGACTTTGCTGAAATTCCAAGTCAGGTTACATGGCTAGTTCGCTGGCATCCTGGAGCCACTGTGACAACTCTAAAAGCTCAGCCTGGATGTCAAAAAAGTCAACGCCCCCTGTTCCCATATACACAGGATCGACTCCCCCTTGATCATCCGTGTCACGACGCCAAAAATAGAGGACATGGCACTGAAAAAGTCCATCCAGGAGAGCGCTGTAAATGATTTCTTGCTGGGAGTCGGCACGACAGCTTGTCCTTCGGCCCCAGGGCATGTCCTTCGGCACCAAAAAGTGAATTTCATCATCGGTCCAGGGTGTGAAACCGAAATGGGAGGTGTGCGGGAAGGCCTGGCATCAAAGGCTTCAGCACCTTCTTCTGCGTCGAGCCCGAAGGCTTCCCTGACGCCAATGGGATCGACACTGCGGCTTGCATGGTGTCTGGTGTACCGAGCACCGCTACTGCCTCTTTGGCCTGCTGCTTGGGGGGGATTCCTGTGCCTGCAGCAGCATGTTTTTGAAACATCGTGAGCATTTGGATCTTAAAATCCTTCCACCCTTGACGAGCGGTCGGTCCAGCCGATGGCTTACCTTGTTCCATCGAGGATTTGGAATTCCAACGGTGGTGCCTCTTTTTCTTGTGGCTCGACGATGCGGAAGAGTAGCTCCTAGAATGGGACCTCTTCTTTGCCTTATGCCAATGCATATCACTCTCCTTTTCGGGGGTAGGCCCCTCGGTCTCGGCTTTAGAGAACCGGCAGTCGACTGCCCCTGAGATTTCGGGTGCATCTTGGTGCATGACTTACACTCCTCCTCCGTGTTGTGACCCGTGCTGAGGCACCAGAGGCATAACTCATGTGGGTTGGTAACCAACATTTTGGAGTGGCAGTCGGGACACCATTTGAAATGTAAAACCCGAGACAGGGACATCTTGTGGTCGAATGAAGAAAACTATTTCTGACGAAAATGATTCAAAGAGTCAAAGACTCGATAACCGTGTTCCTAAAGCAGCGTGTCAAGAATACAGAAAAAAGGAACTGAGGTATGGGGTGTAGTGACGTGGTGTATATATATATATATATATACGATGCCTGACGTCACATCTGGGGGCGATGATTGAGCACTGAGCAAGACGGATCGACCATCGACGGCTGGGTCGAGGTCCACTAAGTCCCCTGTCGGAGACTTTTTCGGAAGCAGCAGAGCTGGAGAGGATATCGATCAGATGAGGAATTGGCGGGAAAAAGGCAATTCATTGAAATAAATATTAAGCAGTCCAAAATTTACTAAAATAAAGAAATTCTAATATAAAATTGAAATCAAATCAAAATAGTTCAATGCTCATATCAAATCCCTCAGTTCTTCTTAGGGAAATTCCTTATGATTATGTATTTATATTATTAAATCATTCTAATGACAAGACTTTAATATAATAGTATGCCCAAATTAAAGCAATGTATTCTCAACATTATCCGTTCAATGACATATCAGAAAAGAAATAATCTACTTCCAAACGTCGGTAGTGCTGCGATTCTCAACATGGCAGAAAGCGGGGGAAGAGCAGTATTGGTGCTCATGTTATCATTTACTAGTTTATCCGCTAGGAAATCAGGTTGGGGATGTTACTTCAGGGGCCCGGTAGAGCCACATCTCAAGAGGAATTTCAGGTAACTGCCAGGTCTGATCCCCCACAAAACCAGCTATTTCTTTTATAGGAGTATAAAACTTTGTTGTACTTCACTTCAACAAAATACCTTCCTGGGGATGTAAATAGGAATATGTGTATTACGGGGTAGGGTAAATAGGGGCAGTGCAAATGGTGGAGGGGGGGCAGAGGTGAAAGGAAGGGCATGGGGTGAAAACCCATTAAAAAAATGTTAAACATTGTTGTTTCGGAGAAGTGTACCACGATAAAACATTGTTGAACCATTTTAGCTACTGGCTGCACAACAGCAGTTGCAGTCATTCTCTGTAGCCAGACATCAATATTTGACATTACTCAGCCTGATTGATCTGACAGTTCATTCCTACTGAAGGTAGGTGCTCTTATGAAGCCGCTGTTGGAACCTGAATCATAAACCCACACCCCTTCCAAACTCCTCCGTCAATGACCGACATGTTCAAAGCAGACGCTGGACGCCAGGCGATATCGATTCCAGGTACACCTATTATGGCGTCTACACTCCATTTCAGTCTGATCCCTTTCACACACCACGCGGATATTAAGACATTGTGGAGCGCATCAGTTTGATAGCGTGGTTATGTCATAACTCAGAGTGTAGGTATGGACTTATCAGCAATATTCTTCATGTACTTTACACAGCTGAGAAGTGCATCACTAGGGTTTTTGCCCCTTCACTGCTGGGACCCTGGTGCTTTCCTAAGGATACCAGCATGTGAACAGATAGACAAACAGTTAGTAGGCGCATCTATATATATCTATATATATATATAGATATATATATATGGTAATTTGCGGACATTTTACTGTTAGGATGAGTATTGTGACAGATGAAATGGGCACCCCACTCAGTGTGCATTACTGTTGTGCACTCACCCACTCCCCGCCGCATGCAGCGGTCTTCCGTTGCACGGCTGGGGACCATGTGATGGTCGCATCAGTCCTCCTCTGGGTAACCAGGGATGTTGCACCGGCCCTCGTGTGGACGACCAGGGGTCCCGTGCTGGTGATGGGCATGCCGCCCTCCATCCCTGGTCCACTACGTTGACGAGCATGGAGGGTGCCATGGCGCCTCAAGTACGCAAGTCAACATACGCAGTATCACTGGCACGGTAAGCCGGTTATGTGATTTCAATGGTCACATGACAAAGCAGGAAATACCCCAGCATTATTTAATTGCTTGGAGTTTCGGATTTCATTGCTTCTCAGCTGTTTTTGTGTGTGGTGCTTTGTTTTTGCAGGTAAAATTGATTTACTGGCTTTTGGGATTTTTGGCATCAGCGATTCTGGACTGCTGCTGTGTTTTTGGCGAATTGGATATCTTTGGGACTTTGGATTGATTGGATTGGAACCCTGGACATTTGCTTTTGGAACTCCTTTGGATTTTCCCTGGATTT
Source organism: Ambystoma mexicanum (assembly GCF_040938575.1). Lineage (NCBI taxonomy): Eukaryota > Metazoa > Chordata > Amphibia > Caudata > Ambystomatidae > Ambystoma > Ambystoma mexicanum. Next base: position 295,373,760 of record NC_090929.1, read on the forward strand.
GATACTTTGAACTTTGGACCTTTTGGAACTCTTCACTAACTGGAACCCTGGTGAGACTCCACATTGGATACTATCGCCCTCTCCCCTAGCCTGCGCCATCGTGCCATTTGGGTTAGGTCTGTCCTAATTTTATTTTGCAATACGCAATATATAAATTGGGTAATTCCCTATTTTTTGTTTTCGGAGGACCAGATCAATGATGGGAAGATCATAAAGTCATATTGTGTTTATGTTGCAGTGTCAAGAAACGCTACACACTCACGGGGTTGGTGTGAAATATGATGATGTAAAGAAATTTCCTGTCCTGAAGAAGGCCCAGAAAATTGCAGTTGATAGGCATTAGGGATAACGCCCACAAATCCTGAGTGGCCGAAACATATGTCGACCATCCGAAAGCCAAAAAATATTAAATGCACGCTGAAGCTAAATGTTGGTGCAATGAAATTGCGCAGACCTATGAGAGGGGTAGCCAGCTCACTATTTTCTTATATATGACTAATTATATATGACTAATTGTCATTTGACAATGACGAGAAGATAAACATTTCTTCAAGCCCTGCCTATTCTTGGACCAGGCATGTTACATGATTTTATAACTGATGGTCTGTGTAACTAATTCCCTGTTTTCTTTTAGCTACCGAGTGCCTGGCTGTGCCGTATTCTGTCTCACCTTTTGCCCCAATTTCTGGCCAGGTTTTTCCTTTATTCTTCTCTGGCTGGTACTTGGGGAAGAAGGTATATGTTCAGCTGGGACCTCAGTTCATGACAACTGATCTGAAGAAGTGCATCCCTGAAGTACTATCAGAGACATTTGTCAAATCGGTGGCCATTATTTTCCAAACATGCAATTAATTTCATGCAAAGCAGCCAGCATCTGACTTTCAGGTTATCCCATATTATTAAAGACCTAGCCCCACCCACACCACTGACAATCCAATGCCCCTGTGGGGGGGGGCAAGCAGTCAATTGTGTCCCTTCACAGCATTGGTTGTTTCTTGTTAAGCCTCTTGTTGCTAAGAGGGTTAAGGCAAGAAAATGCCCTTCTTGACTACTGTCCTCTAGTTCCTGGAAATGTGCAACCTGCCCAGAGAGCGCCCTCCCTATAATCGCAAGTCTCTGACCACCCACCCCATGGTACCCAGGCAGGGCGACCTCTAGCACATGCTATGCAGCCTACCCCGTCCATCTGTTTGGGGTGCACGTTCTCTACGTACATGGCAAATAGGAACCAGTAAGGGAAGTCCTTGCTTGGCATTCAGGAATGCCACATGAGAGAAATGAAGGCCCACCTGAATCCAAAGGCGGCCCTGGTGGGCATACTGAGCGTGGAGTACTGCCCAATCTCCAGGGCACTGCAGTTGGCCTCGTCGTAGCTGAGTGAAACGTTGACCAGGTCCAAGGCATGCGAGGTCAGCTTGTCCAGCAGGTTCACCTCCTCTGTGTGGGCAAGAGAGATAAATAAGCATCAGTCAGGAGAGATTGGGGGGTGGGGGGACGTGGACATCTACAGAGAGGATGCGTTTACCAGCAGCAGCACCACAAATAGCGACATTTCTGTTAAAAAAAACCTTGAAAAGTGTTTACATGTCTCCAGTTACAACTGCAGCAACACAGCATGACCTGATCCTGCTACCGACTGACATCTCTGCCCTGGAACCGCTTACACCTAGAACCTGAAGTTATGAGCCCCCTGCATAGCCTTAGGCCACCCTGGCACATGACTCTCACTACACAAAGTACCAACTGCGATGCGAGGCCAGACGGCAGAACCGTCACTGAGTTAGAACCGAAGGGAGGCAGCAGTCACCTTCTATGCCATCAGTGGAGAGGCGCCGTTTCATGAACCATCACTGGAGAGCACTCATCTTCCTAAACCATTGGTGCAAAGCAGGCCTAACCTGAACAAGCATTGGCAATGCCCAAAGTTTGGGCTTTTCTGTACGCGTGGAAAAGGCACTTGCCAGGCACTGCCGGAGTGGTATTAACTAGCCATTGATGGTAGCCGGTGCAAAATGGTGTGAGTACCTGGGCATCTAATAGCAGGGACTGGCAAATGCTTACTATTTATACACAAGCCAAAATGTCTGGCTTTGCAAATGCTTGTTTTTTTAACAGGACTTCAATGAAGGACACGCATAGTGCTGATGAATCGAGTGGCTGCAGGAAAACCTGGTTAAGACAATTTTATTACACCATTAGCAGGTCTACAGCTCCAATCATGTCATAAACTCTCAAAAGACTGCTTTGAAAAAGCAGTCAGGCACTTTGTGTGCAAAGTTTGATGGTAAGGCTTGATTAAAGTGAGCTCAAAGAGTTCCCATGAGGAAGTGTTTCGGGCGGTGATGGGCAGGAACTCAGTGGAAGTGGCCATAGGGATTAGCATTGCCATGGGCAGTCAATAGGTGGGCAAATAACCCAAAAACACCTGCAAGCTGTGTGTACCTCCACATATGCCATTTCTACCAATTTATACTCTAATACAATAGTTTCGGCTTATAGCAAGTGGCACCTAATTGCCCAAACTAATAAATGGGGTAAAACAGTCACTTCCTAAACCATGAAGGTGCAACAGCCAATTTCCAGAAATAGACAGAGCAGCAGCCACTTTCCAGAAATAGACAGAGTAGCAGCCACTTTCCAGAAATAGACAGAGCAGCAGCCACTTTCCAGAAATAGACAGAGTAGCAGCCAATTTCCAGAAATAGACAAATCTGGGTTAGCGGGTAGTAGCAGTCACTTCCTAAACCTAAACCACGAGGGCAATCGGTGTTCGTTTACAACAACCAGTGCCTTTCCACACCACAAGAGTGCATGGTTCTGGTGCTACGCCTCGAGGGTAAGTATTAACCACCTAAGGAAAAAGGGTACAGTAGTCTGGGGCTAAACCATTACAGGGCAAGGGTCCTTCATAAACAATGGAGCAGCCGGCCCTTCCCAAGGGAAGCGATAAGTCCTCCACTTTACCTCCAAAAATCAGATTTACTGTGCAGTAATTCCATCAATTGCAAATCGCCAAAAATCTCCATGGAGTTGTGTGGCCTCCAAAAATTGGGGGTTTCACCTCCCTACTCCTGTGGAAACTCCATGGGACCAAGTGGCTTTAACAGTAATCGAGTTTGGTGGTCATTTGGCAGATTTACAGCCGAATTACCACTAAACACACAATGAGAGACCCAGAGACTTTCTGTCTAGCGGCTCCTTGAGAGTCACTGTGGTAAACTTCAGTCAGTAATGAAGGTGACAAGGAAGAGGCACAAGGAGGTAATGCTCCGATTACATGAAGTCATCTTCATTCCACCAAGTCCTACTTTTACTCGTCACCTTGATCACCCACCACTCTCCACTGGCTCCCAGTGGATGCAAGGATTAAATTTAAAACCCTCTGCATTGTCAACAAGGCTTTCTGGGGCCTGGGCCCAAAATACCTTCAGCTATCCCTCTGCAAATACCTCTCCTCTCGAGCCCTTCGCTCCTCGACCTCTACCTCCCTCAGGGTCAGTCGATTTTCAAAGAAACAAGCTGGGGGGAGATCTCTGTCTTCGGCTGGGGCCTCCCTCTGGAATAGCCTCCCTGCCACTCTAAAACTTGAGGAGAACCATCTCTGGTTCCGGAAGCACCTCAAGACCTTCCTCTTTGCATCTGCCTTTGCTCCCCCTCTGCCCTGCTGATCCGCTCTCTTGGCACTGTGCACCTTGCCACCCTCTGTCCCCCTGGCCCAGGTACCGGATCACCCTGCCACCCTTCTGCACTGCCTCCCGGCCACCCCTCGCACTGGGGACTGTACCTGTAACCCCCACAGTCCCCCACACCTCATTTTTCTTCTTTTATGAACTTATCAGACTTACCCAGTTTTGCTGCTGTAAACACAGCTCTTGCCACTTGCTGACCGCACTACCCCTGTTATTGCTTCATTATCTATTTATTTGTATTTACTATTATTTATCTGTTCTCCTCTGCTCTGCACTTTCCACTCTCCCCCTTCCATGCACTTTTCCCCTTTCCCTTTCCCATGCACTGGCACATTCTCAATGTTACTGGGCCTAGTAAGATCGTTGTTTTGTTCTCCCCTGTTTCCCCTCCCTTGCCTTGTCGCGCTCTGAAACACTTGTGTACGAGCGCGATACAAATAAAATATCATATCATGTATATCATATCCCTACCCAGGGATCATGTCAACGAGCAGCATGTTGTGAACTTGTGTGGTTACAGGCCAGTGCTGAGCTCGAGGATACTACTTCATGACCAGCAAGGAGACTGAGAGGAACCGGAAGTCCCTTCCCAAAAAAGAAAAAAGAAGAGAACGCGTACCTGGCAAGGATGCAGGAATCTTCAGTCAGTAATGAAGGTGACAAGGAAGAGTGGGACGCAGTGTAATGAAAAGTACATCAAATAATCAGGCCATTCCTGGGGCAGAAGTCTGTTCCAAAGGGAAGAGGGTCCAGCAGCCCCCTTCAGAAACCATCTGAGGAGCAGCAGTCCCTTCCAAAGGGAGAAGGTTAACAGTCCAATACTAAACAGTAAGCAGGCATCAGTCCCTCCTTAAAGGGGAATGTAGCTGTCCCTCCCTAAACCATGAGAGTGCAGCACTGCTTTTTGGGTTATGCCAATACAGGGCAACGGTCTCTTCCTAAACAATGAGAACAGGTGGCCCTTCCCAAGCCAAGGGAAGAGTGTGCAGCAGTACCATGCTAAACCATGAGAAGTCTGCGGGATCTTCCTAAGAGAAAAGGGTGCAGCGGTCCCTTCCCAAACCATGAGAGGGCAACAGGCACTTCCTGGGGGAAAAGGGGGCAGCAGTACCTTCATAAAACCGTAAGAGGGCAGCAGCTTCTTCCTAAACCATGAGAGGACAGCAATTCCTTCCTAAACCATGAGAGGGTAGCAGCTCCTTCCTAAATCATGAGAGGGCAGCAATTCCTTCCTAAACCATGAGAGGGCAGCAGCTCCTTCTTAAACCATGAGAGGGCAGCAGCTTCTTCCTAAACTATGAGAGGGCAGCAAGTCCTTCCTAAACCATGAGAGGGCAGCAGTCCCTTCCTAAACCAGGAGAGGACAGCAATTCCTTCCTAAACCATGTGAGGGCAGCATCTCCTTCCGGAACCACGAGAGGGCAGCAGTTCCTTCCTGAACCACGAGAGGGCAGCATCTCCTTCCTGAACCACGAGAGGGCAGCATCTCCTTCTTACAGGAACAGGATGCAGCACTCCCAGGCTAAGCCATTTCAGGGCAGTGGTCCCTTCCTAAGGGAACATTCAGCCGTCCAGGGGTAAACCATGAGAAAGTAGCAGCCCCTTCCTAAAACCATAAGAGGGCAGAGGCCTATTCCTAAGGGAAGAGGACGAGCGACTTCGTAAAGCATGACAGGGCAGCAGCCATATCATATTTGAATCCCCTTTGCAAAGCCATGATCTCTTTGTACTGTGGTTTATCTTGCAATCAGGCGCGGATTCTCATTGCTAGAAATGCTCGGAGGCCCAGGGCAGCAAACTGCACAGGCAGCACAAGGACAGGCAAGCCCAGAGACCGCACATGCACTTGTCAATGGCTATAAAAAGCTATAAAAAGCACACAAGCGACAACATATCTCTAGCACTGTCGCGCGTGGTGGCCAAAAGTGTGTTCTCTCTACAGGGACCTTGGTTTACACAGATAGGTTCTGGGGTAAAGACAGCCTGTTAAAAAAGAACGACGTGTTAGTTAAAATGAGGGCTCGAGTCGCCGTCCACCCACTTTTTTCACGCCCTCCCCCCAAAGCCGTGTGTAAAACGATAAACCTTTGCCTTCAGTTTATGAATTTACACTGCCCTCGGGGCTCGAACCGCGGTCGTCTGGTTAAATGTTAAAGGTATTTGTACCGCGTACCGTCACCAACGGAATTGGTCCCCAGGCGCTCTGGCGGATCTGCAAATGATGAGGTGGGATGGGTTAGTAAGGTGAAGAGGGAGTAGGATAGTGAGAGGAGTGGTGTTCTGTTGGCAGCTTCAACTCGGTATACACCAGATACTGAGCTTTGGTGCGGGTATTGGATCGGTGTCAGTCCGCATGTGCTGTTGCTCCGGCTTATGTGTTGTTGCAGTGTTGTGAAGTGCGTGCGGCTTGTTGTGCGAGAGATTGTTGTGTGAGTTTTTTGAGTGAGATAAGTATGCAGAGTGTGAGCTTATATTGGTTAGTGGGTTACCTGACCTTTAGCATGCTAACATTCACAGCTCCATCCAAGTCTGGACATGCTAACATTCACAGTTCTATCCAGGTGCGGCACCTGTCGACCCTCACACCTCTATCTGGATGCGGCGCAGGCCAATGCCTAGGATTCCATCTAGGTGTGCGCATGTCAACATTCACAGTCCCATCCAAATGCAACGCAGGCCATTATTCACAGTTCTGTCTACGTGTGGGCATGCCAACATTCACAATTCTGTCTGAGTGTGGACATGGTAACATTCAGAGTCCTATCTAGATGCAACGCAGGCCAATATTCACAATTCTGTCTGAGTGTGGACATGCTAACATTCAGAGTCCTATCTAGATGCAACGCAGGCCAATATTCACAATTCTGTCTAAGTGTGGACATGCTAATATTCGCAATTCTGTCTAAGTGTGGACATGCTAATATTCAGCGTCCTATCTAGATGCAACACAGGCCAATATTCACAATTCTGTCTAAGTGTGGACATGCTAATATTCGCAATTCTGTCTAAGTGTGGACATGCTAATATTCAGCGTCCTATCTAGATGCAACACAGGCCAATATTCACAATTCTGTCTAAGTGTGGACATGCTAATATTCGCAATTCTGTCTAAGTGTGGACATGCTAATATTCAGCGTCCTATCTAGATGCAACACAGGCCAATATTCACAATTCTGTCTAAGTGTGGACATGCTAATATTCAGCGTCCTATCTAGATGCAACACAGGCCAATATTCACAATTCTGTCTAAGTGTGGACATGTTAACATTCAGAGTCCTATCTAGATGCAACACAGGCCAATATTCACAATTCTGTCTAAGTGTGGACATGCTAATATTCGCAATTCTGTCTTGTTCCGAGCAGCCGTGCTCCAGGGCCTGCAGTCTAGTGCTGGCTTCTATGCCAGATGTTGACTCCTTTACCTTCACCCTGGTTTCACCAGAGGAAATCAGGAAACTGATTCTCGCACTGAAATCTACGAATCCCAATCATGACCCAATCCGACATGCTTCTCTATTGAGCGATTTCATCAACCCTTTTGTCAACGCCTGCCTGACCCAAGGTTGTGTGCCATCTAACCTCTAGCTGGTGCATGGCTTTGGTGGCTTCTGCATTCGGTCTCGCACACGGAGTCTTCTGAAGCGCCGGCTGCCAATGCATGCTCAGCTTGGGAACAGATCTGGGAGTTTCCAGGGCTAGCTCCTGGGCCTCGGGACGCCAATGCAGGCTCAGCTTGGGAACAGATCTGGGAGTTTCCTGAGCTTGCTCCTGGGTCTCGAGATGCCGATGCATGCTCAGCATGGGAACAGATCTGGGAGTCTCCTGAGCTTGCCCCTGGGTCTCGGGACGCCGATGTAGGCTCAGCTTGGGAACAGATCTGGGAGTTTCATGAGCTTGCTCCCGGGCCTCGGGACGCCGATGCAGGCTCAGCTTGAGAACAGATCTGGGAGTTTCCTGAGCTTGCTCCTGGGCCTCAGGACGCCGATGCAGGCTCAGCTTGGGAACAGATCTGGGAGTTTCCTGAGCATGCTCCTGGGCCTCGGGACGCCGATGCAGGCTCCACTTGGGAGCAGATCTGGGAGTCTCCTGAGCTTGCTCCTGGGTCTCGGGACGCCGATGCAGGCTCAGCTTGTGAACAGATCTGGGAGTCTCCTGTGCTTGCTCCTGGGCCTCGGGACGCCGATGCAGGCTCAGCTTGGGAGCAGATGTGGGAGGTTCCTGAGCTTGCTCCTGGGCCTCGGGACGCCAATGCAGGCTCAGCTTGGGAACAGATCTGGGAGTTTCCTGAGCTTGCTCCTGGGCCTCGGGACGCCGGTGCACTCTCAGCTTGAGAACAGATCTGGGAGTTTCCTGAGCTTGCTCCTAGGCCTCGGGACGGCGATGCATGCTGAGCTTGGGAACAGATCTGGGAGTTTCCTGAGCTTGCTCCTGGGCCTTGGGACGCCGATGCACTCTCAGCTTGAGAACAGATCTGGGAGTTTCCTGAGCTTGCTCCTAGGCCTCGGGACGGCGATGCATGCTGAGCTTGGGAACAGATCTGGGAGTTTCCTGAGCTTGCTCCTGGGCCTCGGGACGCCGATGCGGGCTCAGCTTGGGAACAGATCTGGGAGTCTCCTGAGCTTGCTCCTGTGCCTCGGGATGCTGATGCAGGCTCAGCTTGGGGGCAGATCTGGGAGTTTCCTGAGCTTGCTCCTGGGCCTCGGGACGCCGACGCAGGCTCAGCTTGGGAACAGATCTGGGAGCTTCCTGAGCTTGCTCCTGGACCTCGGGAAACTGACGCAGGCTCAGCTAGGGAGCAGATCTGGGAGTCTCCTGACCTTGCTCCTGGGTCTCGGGACGCCGATGCATGCTCAGCTTGGGAACAGATCTGGGAGTCTCCTGAGCTTGCTCCTGGGCCTCGGGACGCCGATGCAGGCTCAGCTTGGGAGCAGATCTGGGAGTTTCCTGAGCTTGCTCCTGGGCCTCGGGCGCCGATGCAGGCTCAGCTTGGGAACAGATCTGGGAGTTTCCTGAGCTTGCTACTGGGCCTCGGGACGCCGATGCATGCTCAGCATGGGATCAGATCTGGGAGTCTCCTGAGCCTGCCCCTGGGTCTCGGGACGCCGATGCCGGCTCAGCTTGGGACCAGATCTGGGAGTTTCATGAGCTTGCTCCTGGGCCTCGGGACGCCGATGCAGGCTCAGCTTGAGAACAGATCTGGGAGTTTCCTGAGCATGCTCCTGGGCCTCGGGACGCCGATGCAGGCTCCGCTTGGGAGCAGATCTGGGAGTCTCCTGAGCTTGCTCCTGGGTCTCGGGACGCCGATGCATGCTCAGCTTGGGAACAGATCTGGGAGTCTCCTGAGCTTGCTCCTGGGCCTCGGGACGCCGATGCAGGCTCAGCTTGGGAGCAGATGTGGGAGTTTCCTGAGCTTGCTCCTGGGCCTCGGGACGCCAATGCAGGCTCAGCTTGGGAACAGATCTGGGAGTTTCCTGAGCTTGCTCCTGGGCCTCGGGACGCCGATGCACTCTCAGCTTGAAAACAGATCTGGGAGTTTCCTGAGCTTGCTCCTAGGCCTCGGGACAGCGATGCATGCTGAGCTTGGGAACAGATCTGGGAGTTTCCTGAGCTTGCTCCTGGGCCTCGGGACGCCGATGCGGGCTCAGCTTGGGAACAGATCTGGGAGTTTCCTGAGCTTGCTCCTGGGCCTCGGGATGCCGATGCAGGCTCAGCTTGGGAACAGATCTAGGAGTTTCCTGAGCTTGCTCCTGTGCCTCGGGATGCCGATGCAGGCTCAGCTTGGGGGCAGATCTGGGAGTTTCCTGAGCTTGCTCCTGGGCCTTGGGACGCCGACGCAGGCTCAGCTTGGGAACAGATCTGGGAGTTTCCTGAGCTTGCTCCTGGGCCTCGGGATGCCGATGCAGGCTCTGCTTGGGAACAGATCTTGGATTCTCCTGCTGAGCTTGCTCTTGGGTCTTGGGACGCTGATGCAGGATCAGCTTGGGAACAGATCTGGGAGTTTCCTGAGCTTGCTCCTGGGCCTCGGGATGCTGATGCAGGCTCAGCTTGGGAGCAGATCTGGGAGTTTCCTGAGCTTGCTCCTGGGCCTCGGGACGCCGATGCAGGCTCAGCTTAGGAATAGATCTGGGAGTTTCATGAGCTTGCTCCTGGGCCTCGGGACGCCGATGCAGGCTCAGCTTGGGAACAGATCTGGGAGCTTCCTGAGCTTGCTCCTGGACCTCGGGACACTGATGCAGGCTCAGCTAGTGAGCAGATCTGGGAGTCTCCTGACCTTGCTCCTGGGTCTCGGGACGCCGATGCATGCTCAGCTTGGGAACAGATCTGGGAGTCTCGTGAGCTTGCTCCTGGAACCTCGGGACGCCGATGCAGGCTCAGCTTGGGAGCAGATGTGGGAGTTTCCTGAGCTTGCTCCTGGGCCTCTGGACGCCAATGCAGGCTCAGCTTGGGAACAGATGTGGGAGTTTCTTGAGCTTGCTCCTGGGCCTCGGTACGCCAATGCACTCTCAGCTTGAGAACAGATCTGGGAGTTTCCTGAGCTTGCCCTAAGGCCTCGGGACGCCGATGCATGCTAAGCTTGGGAACAGATCTGGGAGTTTCCGGAGCTTGCTCCTGGGCCTCGGGACACTGATGCGGGCTCAGCTTGGAAACAGATATGGGAGTCTCCTGAGCTTGCTCCTGGGCCTCAGGACGCCGATGCAGGCTCAGCTTGGGAACAGATCTTGGAGTTTCCTGAGCTTGCTCTTGGGCCTCGGGACGCCGATACAGGCTCTGCTTGGGAACAGATCTGGGAGTCTCCTGAGCTTGCTCCTGGGTCTCGGGATGCCGATGCAGGCTCAGCTTGGGAACAGATCTGGGAATTTCCTGAGCTTGCTCCTGGGCCTCGGAACGCTGATGCAGGCTCAGCTTGGGAGCAGATCTGGGAGTTTCCTGAGCATGCTCCTGGGCCTCGGGAAGCCGATGCAGGCTCAGCTTGGGAACAGATCTGGGAGTCTCCCGAGCTTGCTCCTGGGCCTCGGGACGCCGATGCAGGCTCAGCTTGGGAGCAGATCTGTGAGTTTCCTGAGCTTGCTCCTGGGCCACGGGACGCCGATGCAGGCTCAGCTTGGGAACAGATCTGGGAGTTTCCTGAGCTTGCTCCTGGGCCTCGGGACACCGATGCAGGCTCAGCTTGGGAGGAGATCTGGGAGTTTCCTGAGCTTGCTCTTGGGCCTCGGGATGCCTATGCAGACTCAGCTTGGGAACAGATCTGGGAGTTTCCTGAGCTTGCTCCTGGTCCTCGGGACGCCGATGCATGCTCAGCTTGGGAACAGATCTGGGAGTTTCCTGAGCTTGCTCCTGGGTCTCGGGACGCCAATGCATGCTAAGCTTGAGAACAGATCTGGGAGTTTCCTGAGCTTGCTCCTAGGCCTCGGGACGCCGATGCATGCTAAGCTTCGAAACAGATCTGGGAGTTTCCTGAGCTTGCTCCTGGGCCTCGGGACGCCGATGCGGGCTCAGCTTGGGAACAGATCTGTGAGTCTCCTGAGCTTGCTCCTGGGCTTTGGGACGCCGATGCAGGCTCAGCTTGGGAGCAGATCCGGGAGTTTCCTGAGCTTGCTCCTGGGCCTCGGGACGCCGATGCAGGCTCAGCTTGGGAACAGATCTGGGAGTTTCCTGAGCTTGCTCCTTGGCCTCGGGACACCTATGCAGGCTCAGCTTGGGAACAGATCTGGGAGTTTCCTGAGCTTGCTCCTGGGCCTCGGGACGCCGATGCAGTCTCAGCTTGGGAACAGATGTGGGAGTTTCCTGAGCTTGCTCCTGGGTCTCGGGATGCCAATGCATGCTAAGCTTCAGAACAGATCTGGGAGTTTCCTGAGCTTGCTCCTAGGCCTCGGGACGCCGATGCATGCTAAGCTTGGTAACAGTACTGGGAGTTTCCTGAGGTTGCTCCTGGGCCTCGGGACGCCGATGCGGGCTCAGCTTGGGAACAGATCTGGGAGTCTCATGAGCTTGCTCCTGGGCCTTGGGACGCAGATGCAGGCTCAGCTTGGGAAAAGATCTGGGAGTCTTCCTAGCTTGCTCCTTGGCCTCGGGACGCCTATGCAGGCTCAGCTTGGGAACAGATCCGGGAGTTTCCTGAGCTTGCTCCTGGGCCTCGGGACGCCGATGCAGACTCAGCTTGGGAACAGATCTGGGAGTTTCCTGAGCTTGCTCCTGGGCCTCGGGACGCCAATGCAGGCTCAGCTTGGGAACAGATCTGGGAAGTCTCCTGAGCTTGCTCCTAGGCCTCGGGACGCCGATGCAGGCTCAGCTTGGGAACAGATCTGGGAAGTCTCCTGAGCTTGCTCCTGGGCCTCGGGACGCCGATGCAGGCTCAGCTTGGGAACAGATCTGCAAAGTTTCCTGAGCTTGCTCCTGGGCCTCGGGACGCCGATGCAGGTTCAGCTTGGGAACATATCTGGGAGTTTCCTGAGCTTACTCCTGGGCCTCGGGACGGCGATGCAGGTTCAGCTTGGGAACAGATCTGGGAGTCTCCTGAGCTTGCTCCTGGGCCTCGGGACACCAATGCAGGCTCAGCTTGGGAACAGATCTGGGAGTTTCCCGAACTTGCAGCCAGAGCTCTGCTCTTTTATGTTCCGGCCCATTTCCTAACCTGGAGACAGGAACAGGCAAGATTTTACTAAAGAAATCATGAAACCTAGAACACGTGTGAGCAAGTTCCTTGTGCCTGTGATGACAGTGAAGGTTGTGAATTGAGTAAGGACCATAGAGCAGTGTGCTATGGTCCTTAGAGCAGTGTGCTATGGTCCTTAATGTAGGGATGTAACTAAGGGATGCCGCCTGTGGACTCGCCCAAAACATTCTACCACGCATAGCCTGCTCTGTTATGAGATTTCACTGGTGTCAGTTGGTGTGTATGGACAAAGTATGGGAGCAGCAATGGCAGACAAATACACAAAGTACGGGAGCAACGTATCACGGTTGCAGTTGCGTGTTTGTTGTTGGCTCTCTCCTCCCTCCTGGGTATTTGGGGTTTAGTGTCCAAAGGGATGCAGATAAAGCCTGCCACCTTCAACATCTGAAACTATTACCCCGGGATAGAGGGGGAGGTGGGCTCTAGGGGCGATTGCATGTCGGACCATGATTGGTCAATGATTCCAACATCAGGACATAGGGGCCCAGCCATCCGACTGTACCAAGGCCCCATTGATCGGTTTCCTCTTGAGGTACGTCTCCCTCTGAGAAAGCCAAGCTCCAGCCTTCTGTTCACAGTTACAATTCTACCTGTATATTGTATTTAAAAGAAAGATGTCATCGATTTGATTTACAAATAATGACTTTCAAGATGACGATCAAAGATTGCAATGGCTTGCTCTCAGAGAATGAAAGTAATTCACTATATTTGTTGATATCTGGAACATGAAGTCAATCTCATTCACCAGCTGGATAATTGCCTTGTAGGCCGTCGTGCACAATCCAGGGTCGTTCCCCTGATTGCTGGGCCTAGTGCTGTTCAGACCTATTCTTGTGAGCGCTATGCAGGGGATTCACTGTGCTGCACCAGTGCCGGATGCATATGGATTGGGCCATGCTCCATTTCCATTTATCACAGGAACATGGCTCTGTCTTTTTAGGCTTCTATTCAAAGAGCTGGTGCTGGAGGGCTGCACAATATTGCAAGGGCAGATCACAAGGGGGAAGGGTGGCGGCAAGGCATGATATTGTTCAAAGGCTCAATATATTGAATACATAATTACATTTGTACCTTGACAGGGAATCAAGCCTTGAATCCAGTTTTCTATGGCAGTGTGATATATTTTGGAGGCACCAGTTTCAAGAACATCATTTAAAGTTACAATGATTACATATACTGGGGCACCAGGGTCATACATGCAATTTAAAGCAGCAACAATGACATACGTTTGGTGAACCCGCATCATAAAGTGTAAGTGGCCTCGGGAGGATTGCTCAGCGGCAACGTGCTCGCTCTGGAAGCAAGACGACACGGAGCAACACAGGTTTGATTCCCGGGTTCGCGCTTAGAAACCACTGGGTATTAAGCACGTTATAAATAACATATCATATTTTATCAAATGATGACACATGTTGCGTGCGACAGAGTCATGAAAGTGTTTTAAAGTGGCAATGTTGACATACATTGATGGCACCAGCATCATAAAAATAAGTTCAAGTGGCAATGTTATATATATTGGGAGCACCGCCATTATGAATGGGCAAGGAAAAAAGCAAGGACAGACTCTTGCTGGAGCCCATAGAAACGATTTCTATTTTCACTCAAATAAGGTGCAGAGATGGGAACCATGTTTTTAATTGACTGTCTCCCCAGCAGTTTCAAGTGTATGTTCACAACTTTTTACAAACAAAAAGTAAAAGAGACGTGCATGACAAGACTAAGCCATGAAAGGCAAAGGGAAGCACGAATGTCCCTTCCCACAGACAAGGCCGCCATCATGCATGGTATAATCATGTCTGCAGCATGCACTCGTGACTTTCTCTCTGTAAACCCCCTAGACACGTAGCGTGACACTGCATAACACATTGGCATTCTGGGAAGACAAGTAAAGGAATTCTACTCTCGGTCATCTGCGCCTTTCACAGACGGTACATCCATGCAATGTGTATTCCATTTAAATATGCACATTATCAGATCCCCCGGGGTATTCCAAGAACCCAAACACCCAGCGGGGGGAGGCTGTGCGATGCGGGATCGCGTTAAGCACACGTGCGTGCCTGCACGGGTTTAATGCCGCCGAGATAAGGTGCTCAGAGCTCCGTGTGCCCTCAGTCTGGCAATCTTGGATCACTGATACGGTATCGCTGATCAAGGCTTCAAGCAAAGCTTCGCACTGGAGACGCACTGCAGACGATACTCGGGTTTCAGCCGAGACCCGCCATCCAACATACACATTTCAGGGGAGACCATAAAACTGAGCAGGTGTGGCTTTCAAAATGTAAACAAAGTCACCTCGACCACATGTGTTGATCTATAATAGTCATCAACCAAGTGCCAGTGCTCAGCACTGAGCTTCTCCCGGCGCAGGAAGGGAGTGACTCTGAGTGTCCATGTCGCATTGTCTGCTGCACTGGTCGGTTACACTTTTATTATTTCAGGAGAAAATGGACGGCCGCGGTGGGGCCTTCGTGTGTTTATCTGGTCAATTTGATTGGCGCTTTGGACTATGTATGGCACACTTGGTCTAACAGGAAACGGAGGCAGTCCCTTTTCTTGGTACTGACAAAATGTGGGTGGAGATAGTCCATGTGATGGGGGGGGGGTATGGACATATGAAAATTCGACACATGACAACAATTGTCACCTAAGAATTAAGGAGGAAGGGCAGGACGTTGTGAGGCGCAAGTCTCTCTTTTTTGGGCTGAGCGGTGGAAAGTGACCCTGCTCTTGAATACCACCAGTAAGTGGATTGCCTTGATGTTGGGTGGGTAAGCATTTCTGTGGTGAGGGGCCAGTAGGGAAGTGCTGAAAGTTGGTGGCAGCGGTGGAGTTGTTGTGGGATAGATTGGTTGCTGCTGGCGAGAAGGTGGAGAGCCCGAGTACGGTAGTACAGACAAATGGATTTAGTCAGGTAAGTGTGGGTGGGGGGGGGGGGGCAGGGACTAGACCATGGATGCATTTAAAGAGAAGAAGCAGAAACCTTTCATTTTGCATATAGAGGCACCTGGCGTGGTGAAGGTTTGCTGAGGTGGGACCCGATCGAGGTAGGTTGTAAAGAGAGCATGTTGCAAAGCTGGGTATTTTATTAAGGAGTGCAAAAGAGTAGAGAGGGAGACCCATTCAGAAGAAGCCAGGCAACCAAAAGCCGGTATGCAGATGAGTTTTGGGAGAGTGGTGGATGAGGTATGGGCGCATCTTTTTCATATTGAGTAGGTTGACCCTAGCCTCAGGGGAAGTGACAGTGATGAAATGATATAGCTTCAGTTGGATGTCAAAGAGGACCCTAAGGTTGCAAGCTTTCGGTGATGACAGATATCAGGAGGAAAGGTGATAGGGGATGCGGGATGGGAAAATGGGATTGGCGTTTAGGGTCAGGAGAACAAATATTTTTTGTTGAGTTTCGCATTAGGAAATGCAGTGCCACGCAATGTTCAATGGTGATGGTTAGAGATGGGCTCAGAGATCAGGGGCAAATGAGTGAAAGTAGAATACATTATAGGTATCATCAGCAAAGATGTGGTATGAGAAGCCAGGGGATGAGTTTGTCCAGCGATGTGGTGCAAAGAGTAAAGAGTGGGGGTCACAGGACTGATAATTGCAGGAAGGCCATCAGGCGTGCAGTGAGGGAGGAAGCGTTACAGGAAATGGAGAAGGAGTGGAAGGGCAAATAAAATGGCACCGTTTGGAGTCGGCTGTTATTGAAGCCAAGGGAGGTGAGAGAGTTGGTGCACCACGTGGAAATCAGAAGTGATATTGACTAGAATGAGGATAGAGGGGAGGTCAGTGAGCAACAGGGAGGCAGTTGGAGACATCCAGGAGAGCTGCCTTAGTGTGGGGCTGCTTTGGAACCCAGTCTGGAACAGGTCACACAAAGCGTTGGTCACCAGCTAGTTCACTATGCAGCTGAAGACAACATTTTTAAGCATTCTAGAGTGATGAGGAAGAAGGGAAACAAGTCTGTAGAAAGAGGGATATTTTGGGTATTTTGATAGCGGCAACAGTTGGCTTATACAATAGGGGTAGCACTGTGGCCACCATATAAAGAAGCTGCCAGTTGATCGAGAGCGGTCAAAGAGGAAGGAGAGATGAGAACAGATGAGAACAGGTAACTGTTTCCATCTCCACCAGACATCTCTGGAATCTTAGCTGGTAAGATGGCTCAGCGGGTTGAGTGCTTGATGCGGTGATATGCAGCTCACAGGTTTGAATCCCGGCATGGCCAACTCAGCCTTTCATCTTTCCGAGGTCGATAAATGAGTATCAATTTCGGTTGGTTGATATTGTATGTATATATGTGCTTTGGATAAAGGCGCCATATAAATAACACATCATTATCTCTATGACTGTTTGAGGAACAAAAGGGTGCAATGGACAGGTTTGTTGAGTGGAGGATGGGTGAAATTTCAGCACAGCGGTTATAAGGGAAGTGTGATAGGCAAGAGAGGTGGTGGTAAAGGGCAGGAGGGAGAAGGGGAGAGGAAATAGGGTGGCTTGCATTTATGTAGTGTAAGAGGAGAAGTATGAGGCAAAGTCATTGGCAGACAGAGAGGAGGATATAGAATGAGGTTTACGGGATGCAAGCATGGCCTGGAGAGTCAGACGGCTTGGGATCAACAGAATTTTTAGCAGAGTATAGAACTCTGGTGGTGGCAAGGAGAGGATCCTTGAATGCAGGGCGGTGAGCAGGGGAGCGAGCTTGCACCAGCAGCGCAAGAGAAGGCACACGGCTGCCCTCAGCTGTTTGTTTTCTGATGAGATCCATGGCTAAGGGGGAAGTGAGCGTGGGGTGAAAGAGAGAGATAAATGAGGAACATGGAGCTTGGTGGGGGCCCTGGCTTGGTCTAGGTAGGCCCCATGCCGTCAGCTTTGAATACTCTTTAGTGATAGATGAAGGAGGGGGAAGAAAGTAGATAGGGGATTGAAATATTGAAGATGATGAGTGAGTGGAGAGAGGGTGAGGGGTTAAGAGAGACAAAAGAGGAATGAAGTGAGGGGGGAAACACACATTAAACCTAGTGAGATGTTGTTCTTGGTAGGTAGGGTGTGCAGATTGACAAAAGATTGACCATTTTGAGTAAAGATAATTTGTGGTCCATAGGTGCAGGCTATGTAAAGGAAGTGGTGGACACCCATGAGGACGAGCTTTCCGTAGAAGGTCAAGATCGAAGAAGAAGAGATTGCGGATGCCCGCAGGGCAATACTGGAGTAGTATAGTGCTAGGGGTGGAGGCACGTTTTTGTTTGGAAATGTGTTTGAAAGAAGTGGGAATAAAGTAAGAGGGGGGCAGAGAGGCAGAGTGTGTACCTTTCCTAATCGGACCAACACCACCGTCCCCCTTAACAAGTTGAGAGGCGTATTTGTATTCTTTGTAGTCCATGTGAATTTATAGAGAGCTTTCGCCAAAGCGCTGTACAACACATTACTTAAAAAACTGTACAACAAGTGGCAAGCAAGTACAGTTGGGTATGTAATCGAGAGAAGGCTAAGAAGAGGAAGAAAGTGACAAGAGTAAATGTGCATTGAGCTGAGAAGAGAGGATGTGAAGAGGAGAGGCACGAATGTCTGGTGGCTGGGAATTTCAGAGTTTAGGGACCAGGAGGGAGAAAGGGAAGAGGCTGGAAGGGGCTCAGAGGGGGTTTGGGAACTGCAAGGAGATGTAGGTATCGGGAGAGAAGAGACCGAGGGATGGTTGGGTGGGATCCTAGAGAAGAGGAAGGGGGAGCAAGACCATGGCAACACTGAAAGGCAATGCAATGAAAGGGAAACAGGAGACGAGACTCAAAGCTTAGTGAGAAAGCTTAGTGTGATACATTTGTTTTAAGGGGTAGGGAGTGAGCGAGGAATGACCAAGCTGTTTAGCGGTCGTGCACAGGAATAGAGGGAAAAGGAAAAAGGATAAGTGGTGGGAATGTGTGGCAGCCCCTAACATGTTTAGGAGAATGGTGGACCGATATCTCTGAGAAGGAAATAGGAAGGTAAGAGTTGAGGGAGTCTGGGCAGGAGCACACCTGCAGGGGGAGGTACTTTCCAGGTCGACAGAGGCTGTGGTCCTAGGCTTTTGCTGGGCTGAACAGGGTCAAACAGATGGCGCCCTTGCATATTCTTTTTTTGTTTTTTTTGCGTCGAACAGCTGTATCTTTTTGTGTTTCCCTATGCGCGTCATGCAATTCACTTCACAGCATTTGTCATTCATTCAGTGCGCTACAGTGCTACCAAATCAGGTGCAGTTCAGCAACCACACCACCAGAATCTATGTTTTTTCACTGAATGCAAAAATGCCGAAAACCTAAGAGTTGCAATTTGTTACAGTTGTATATCTCTGGTCAACTTGTTGACTAGGGAGGGCACTCAGAAAGCAGTCAACACTGGTAATCTCTCTCCTTCCACAGTTAGGGCAGGGGTGTTTGTAAGCAAAGATTTCTCTTTACTGCACTTTTCCTTCCATTTTTAAGGACCCCCAAACATTTTGCTTTTATTTTTGATCCTGATCTGTACTTTTTACAGTGCAGTGAAGCCTTAAGCTTCACTACACTGTCTTTTGCTCATCTGTTATGGGGAACCTGACATGCCCTTCAGGCTGTCAGTACTGGCAAACATTGTTTCCCTTCATCATTGTGACTCTGTTACTACTTTTAGTAACTTGTTATCAACTTTTTATCATTGTACAATGTAGTACAATGGGGTACACTTTTGTTTTTGACCCAGACTAACACTCAAAGGATTTTTGGTTACTCTAGGTGTGCTAAATGGACAAGCTGGTGGCAGCAGTGACTTTTTACCATTTGTTGGTGCTTTTCATTTTAGCCTTACCGCATTTACCGCGTTTGGCTACTAACTGTGGCTAGTGTCCAAACGTGGCAATGCCACATGGATTTTCGCTGTTCTTTGGCCATCTTGTTCTTTAGCCTTCTTCCTGGCCTGTGAGGCCAGGAAAATCCTTATATGGACTTCCAGTGCCCGGGAAAGCAGGAGCCTCTGGAGGGCTAGTGGAGGGCTATGTGTGTTTGCTGGCAGGATGTGGGCTGGGACTGTCTGGTCCGAATCCACAAACTGGTTTCAGTGTGTCTGAGTGGTATGCATGAGTGTTCCCTCCAGTGGTCCTGATCGGACCACTGCTGGGGTGTGTGTGTGGCTAGTCCTGCTATTAGCTAGTGGGAGTTTCAGCTCTTACCTGGCTTTTAGGATAAGAAGACCCCTGCAGCCACTCTTCAGAGATCCTGGAGTAACCTGAAGGAGCCAAGTCTCCTATCCAGCTGTGAGACCCGTGAAGAGACCAGAGACCCGACTGAAGGAGGCCTGACAACCAACTTCTGCTGCTGTCCTGATGGAGCTCTGTATTGCTATTGATCTTCAGCAGTCCTGCAAGGGAGCTGCAACCCTTGGAGTGGAGGGACCATCCATTCATGAGGTCTGCTCGGTACCCTGCAAAGGAGAACTTTTGTAAGTGTCCCGGGATATCCTGTGGCTGACCAGCTCTGAGGTTGGCCTACCATGCTGCCAAGGCTGCCGTTCCGAGTTGAGGCCTTGAACTTGGGGGATCCTCCGCTTGTCCTATAAGACTTACCTCAGTGAGATCTTGGAGTGCTAGAGTCAAGGGGACCCAAGATAGGAGGGAAAGTATGATCGCAAAAAGTGAGGCCCTTTGCGTCGCCGTGCTGTGGTGACCATCGTCCCAAACAGCTTACTTGCGTCGATTCTAGTCCTGGGATGGGCCCTGCATCGTGTTTTTCTGCATTCTTCAGCTGAGTCCTTGCACCAGCGAAAGACACCAACCGGAGAACAGCTCGAACCTCCAACCCCTGCGATTCAAGGACTGAAGCTGACAGCGGGAAAAGCAACCTCAGACCTTCTTCCATTGACCTGCCAAGTCCTGGGAAGAATCGGAGTACGAGGTAAGTTACAGTGGTTCTTACCTGCCCCTAAACTCCCTTTAAAAGTTTTCCTAAATTTTATAAAACTTTTGCTATACTTTGGCTTTGCCACTGCTTGCTCAAGCAAGCCTTCAGAAAGTTGGGGATGCTTCTATTGGTTAGAATAAATGGTCCTCTAACCCTTGCAACGGTTCACTGGACCCCAGAAACCATACCTTCATGTCCTACATCACAAAATGTGTCGGACCTTGCTTGAACATTTGAGTATAAGTCCCCAGACAATTTAGGAAAGGAGTTTTGAAGTTAGGGTTAATACTCTGTGGACCTATGGTACGTAAAACTGACCTGCACTTTCTTTACATGAGTTTGATCTGAAATATGTCCTATTCTGGTGACTGTAGATATGTAATCTATTATTAGTGTTGAATGATACTTCTACCGGTTAGTAGTCATTGTTCATAGTGATATTTGTCCATAAATAAATAACTGTATTTTTATACTGTCTAGATGTAATTTGTGATTCCCATTGTGTGTACTCGTTGTGGACCCTTTACAAGCTCACCACCTCTTGAGACTTAGCCTAGACTTCTCGTCACTGCTAACTTGAACTGGTTTGGGTACAGCTCTTAGAGTTGTCCCAGTCACAATAAAGGGTGGCCTTCTATATATCTACCCACCAGGCCAGACTATAGAAAGTCAGTCCTAGAAGCGTTGATGTTTGGTTTTCACAGCGGAGGGGGGCGGCAAAAAAAAAACATCCCATTTAGGGTGTTTCACACCAAACAAAAGGATAACTAAAGACAAGTCAATGTCCACATTACTTGAGAGCGATGTGTATAGGCCATCGCTCTAGAAGCCCCATAACAGTCTTTTGATAAGGGCTTCCAAATATAGAACGAAAGGTTCCTAACGCCCTGGGCAACTACAGCAGTAGCAATTCTGCTGTCTGGACGTGCTAAATTAACAGGATAGAGTATGTAATCTTAAAGTCCAAGATAATCAAAGTAAGCATAAGTCCATCGTTCATTTTTAAATTAACAAATTAGGACCGAGAGAAGCAAAATCCCCATTTCAAAAGCATGCTGTGAAAGAAATTGGTGTTTCAGGAGCTAGCAAATAATATAGTGTATGCTGGGACTACAGCCAATGCTGAAGCGGAAGTCTCGTACCATGTCACACTGTGGGATGTCGCCAATCCATTTGGCACTTCTGAAACAGAGGCAGATGTTCTGACAATCTCTTCCCACGCTTTCTTCAAGCCACAGCTGCCAAAGATGGGAAGACAGGGCGGAAGAGCCCACTGGAAAGCCCTGGTGGTCACAGCGGGGTCCTCGTGGTTGTAGTTGCCGCCAATTAAAGGCAGTAATGCTGCCCATTGCAAGATCCGGTATGTGTGCCCATAAAGCTTCACACAGACGAGGGCATTAGCCCTTCGTAAGCTTGGGACACAAGGATCTGGCAGGCCCATTGTCCTGTTCTCATATTAAGGCATACAAAAGGCAGGGAATGAGCGGGAACAAAGTCTGAGTGGCGCGCCGGCAAGAAATGTTTTGATGGGGCACCGAGATCCAGGGGCATCTGCTCTGACAGCTGGAAAATGTTTACAATTCCACACCAGCACCTCTCTGATGAGGCAAGCCTGGGAGCCCTCCACAGCTCCTCCCTTGAGTGCCCTAACTGAGCTCCCCCAAGCATGCAAGGGTCTCTACACAATGCCTGTGACTAATGAATTTCCGGGGCACCAGTGGTCCAGGGATGAATATCAGTTTCTAAACCATCAATCAGCCCCATACCTCTAGTCCACCAGAAGGGATCCAAACAGATTAGAAACACAAGCAAATTATAAACCTCCTTGTCCAATTTTGGTAACGTGAACAGACCGGAAGGCTTATCTCTGCAAGGTCGTGGATTGTTGGTTAATTGCAACACAGCAAAAATACAATTATTACCCACTGATAAAAGGGACTATCTAGTCAAGGTTGTATACAAATATCTACTTCATTATAATTCAGTGGACAGTTCTAGCATAGTACAAAATACAACCCACCATGTAAAGGAATGCAGAGGACAGACAGTTTCAAGAAGGCAAAAGGATGCACTCTGGATATTGACAGCAGGGTAGTCAGTAAAGTAATTAATCACAATCGTTCAAGGATACTTTGGTTCAGCAGAAAGGGAGCAATGGGTCGCAAAATGTCACTAGGGGCCTTCAGAGAAGGACCAGGGGGACAGAACCACACTTTACCTCGTGCTTGTAGAAGTTACTGGTGCGCGACAGGGTCGAGTCGGTTTCAGGACGCTTTGCAACTCCTGTGGCAGAGTTCAAAACGGGAGACAGCTGTGGGTATGAGGCGGCAGGCAGTTCGGTGAGCGAGGCTGGACAGGCATCTGCAGGCTGGCCTACATGGCAGCTCTGGATCAGGAATCGTTGTCTCAGTGCTTGTTTGTGGGTCTGAAGCACTGGTCGAGACATCTTGGATGATGTTAGTGACTGCAGCATAACAACAGTCAGCGGTGCAGCCGGTTACAGCTCGAGGGGCTTGACTGGCTCAAAAATGTCCTTTTGGCAGATGCTGGTTGATGCTTGACGATGCACTCCTCCTAGCTTCTTCACAGGGCTTGTGTCGTCCTTTAAGCTTAGAAGAGTGTTGCAGGCAACGGCCTTGTCCTTGGTTTGGTTCAGAGACTCTCTGGCACTTCCCACCTAGGAAGCTTGCTTGCAAAGTCAAACAGGGCACACTGTGTGCTGGCTGGGTACTGGTTCTGGAGCTGCTGGAGAGTCCTCTGGATTCAGTATCTCCCTCTGTTCTCTGGGAGATGTTTAGGGGAGGGATCTTGCTTCCCTCTTTGGAAATCCTGGCCTCCCATCACTGGCGGAAGCTGTAAGGCAGACTGTACCTTCAGCCAGGGTCCAAATGAATTCTTCTTGTTACTCCTTGCAAAGTCTTCAGATGATCTGCCCTAAAGGGGGACGTTGCCCTCTTCTTTTAAAGCCAAATGGGCCACAGTGATTGGTGTAGGCTAAGCCTACCTTAATGAACCAGTCCTGGGTCCACACCAACAATCTCCTGTATGCATGAGGTCCTAACAAGAGTGCTTTGCAACAGAAAAGGTAAAGGGGTGAAAACAAGTAATACTAAGCCCCACCCATCTTCCTGTCTGTTGTGGAACAAAGGGTCTCTCTAGTTAAAGGAGCTCTCTGTGGTTCCGGATTAAAGCGGCAGGTCTCCCTTGAAGCTGCAGCGAGAACAGACTTTCTGTCTCCATCAATCCACATGCTTATACCTTCTGAATGGCATCCCCCTGCGGGGGTTGCCTACTGTAAACACATAGTTCAAGACATGTCCTTGATACTGAGAGGCAGGAGTTGGCAGCAGTTTGACACAGTGCATATTAAAGGTTGTTGGAAGTTTCCTGTCTTTTGTTAGTCCTGCGACAAGGCCTCCCATGGGCCTGCTTGAATTAACTCTGATTAGTATGCAAAGCTGCCACCAGCAGCAAACAAAGGACAGGGCGGATCAATGGGCCCTTTGTTAGTTAATTAGGATGGCCATGGCAGGAGGAAGGTTTTGTCTTCCCCTTCTGAGGTGCCTTGAGGTACTCTTGGCTGTCATACCATCTAAATATGACAGGGGGCAGTGCCTGTAGGCTATGTCCACCCAGAGTACACAGGTCTATGTGTATATTGTGAGGTGAGCATACATTTGCCCCACCCATTTTCTATAGGTTGATATATGATCATTCAATTTCTTTTAAAATTTCAAAAAAGCCCAGGCGAGGGTATACCGACCATGCAGATGGTGAAATTCCTCACAGTGCAGCCATGATTCATGTTATTTGACATGGGCATTTCAGGACATCCCCGCTGGACCCTTTTTTCAATATTAATGAGGTTTCATTCTAACCAGCCATTGGGTTGGAGGAGAGATGATATGCAGGTTGCCCAGGCATGCTGTAACTCCACAAGACCCAAGGGTTAGCACAGAGCACTAGTTCTGAAGCTGCATTACACACACCAGTAATTGTTCTTCAACAAGCTTTCAGAAGTAGACAGTCCTACAGTATTTCAAATGGGTATAAATGCCTTGCAATTTACAGACATCTGTTTATTAGGGTGAATATTGTCACCAATCAAAACATAAGAGTCCATTATTCACTTAAAAGGGTTTCTTACTGAATCACTATAAGACATGTTTAACCTTTAAAATTGTGGACATTATGATGTTCCCATAATGCTCTTTGCTGTTATGAAAATCACCAGGATTGGGTTGTATGAAGAGATACTGTGTTGTGCAATCTTGCCAGGGGCCCTGCTCCTAGGCATCGCCCTCTCCTTCCCACAGCCCCGCCCCTCCAAAGAGGAGACATTTCCCCCAGTAATTATTTTCCATTTCCAGCACTGGGCATCCACACCTACTGAAAAAACCCAAGTTTCAGGTCTGTAAGTTACACACCTGTGAAAGAATAGGGCGAAATCCCTTTTATCCGGCTAGCTTTAAAAAGAGGTGTCCTGCGATTGACAAGGGTTTTTTTTCTTTAGCCAGGGTTATTTAAATAAGGATCTTGGACTAAATCTGGAAAATGCCAATCATTTTGTCCACTCTACAAGTCAACCCCATTTAGACTAAATGTTACTCTGAAACATTCTTGCTGTCCTATGATAAATTGCATTAATTCAATAAAAAATCAAGACTTAGTAGGCATGATCTGAGCTTGATGGATTTCCAGGTTATCCTCTGCTCTGGGCATTCCTTAATCAGTGGAAGAATAATGAATGATAACACAAAATATTACATGAAGCTTCACCGGTGGCATCAGGGGATCTATCTTAATATTGTCAACATACGCCATGGTTCACCATAACACAAAATGTGTGCTTTTAATCAAAGCCAACATGTTGCACATTGGGTATTACCCAAATTGTTCGAATGAACAATTGACTGAATTTAAAGGGTCACAATTGACCTTTTCACAATTGACTGTGTGTGTATATATATATATATATATATATATATATATATATATATATATATATATATATATAGTCAATTGTAATTCGAACAGTTGTAAAACGAACAATTCATATACAACCGCACATTGTGTGATTCTTCAGGACTATGGAAAGTTTTTACGTTTTTCGGAATGCCTGATTCTTACCTCTTTGATAATATTCTAATAAATATTACATGATGATATACCTTCAGCATCGGGAGTATCAATTATTTAGAGACCGGCCTAAGCACCTGCACCTACAAGGCAGCCTTCCCCATTGGCCACAACGTAGCTGTCACGGAGAGGTCTCCGAGCTTTCCCTATCCTCTGTTCCATGCCAGGATTGAGATGGGGGCTGCCCTCAAACAAGAATAATCAACGGCGTGAGCCATGATGGGCCGAGTCAAACAGCTCTAGGTTACTAACTGTGCTTAGTAGTCATTCATTGGCGAAATCTTTGAGTCAACTGGCCAACGATGGTTCATTAGCACCGCGGCCCATCACTGGAACGGCTGCACGCCTTTGTATTCAGAAACTGTGTTAGGCTGGAACAATCCAATGCTGATGACATAACAGACACTATTCCCCATCACACAAGCATCGTGTGTCCTTATAGTGAAATAGTGCAAATGTCTTAAAGAGGATTGGCCGATATCAGCATGCTTGTGGGAGTAAACTATAAAGTATCCAACTAGATGCCAACGCCTACTCACTGCAACAGTGGCCATGGGGGAAGCTCTGTGGGGCATAACAAGAGTTTAACAGTATTATCTTGCATTATTGCCACAGGTGTACAGGCACATTAGAGAGAGTAACCTCCTCAATGGAGACAGGAGTACATTTTGCTCATAATATAAACAATACTAAATGTGTAGCATACAACAGGGTTACACAATGCAGGTAGGCTACAAAAGGAGAACTAAGAGAACTGTGAAACAAGTAGTAAGCACTCACAAGTCTATCCAAAGCAGTTTCATTTAGTACCAAAGTCTTGTTCTGGGTCTGCCCACCGATGAAGTTGCTGATCTGGGGTAAAGTACATTTTCTGGGGCTATGCTTCCACATAGAGGATATTGCCTTCAGGCAACATGTTGGGGAGATCAGACTTGAGAGCTAAAAATGTGAATAAATTGTGGTGGTTTTATTTGTTATGGTTCTCCTACTTATTTTTACTCTGAGTCCTTTTCCAGGTTCAAAACGTGAAGAAAACACACTAGGACTGGTTCAGCCAGTTTAAAGCAATGCACACCAAGATGGGAAGAGCACAAGGTTGTATGGGTATCCCCAGGCCACCACTTTCAGGCTGTAGAGCCTGCCTCCTCAGTTATGGGAAGTGCTGTGATGATGAGTGGGGGCTTCTAGACACTATAGGAGAGCACCAGCTGCTACTCTTCACCTGCTGAACAGCATCCAAGCAAGAGGGCTTTTTTCACCACAATTACACCATCAATTGCAGCTGGGTTCCGCAAGGGTATGTTTTAGGTGGGAACAAGGATGAGAGCAGTTCTCCTCAAGGCACTTCAAAGAAACACCCATTCCTAAATAAAGCGACCGAGTATGTTCTCCACAGTACAGGTATCTGCACAGATGACAGGTTCACCAGCTGGCTAACTTTGAAGGGGCTAAAACAGGATGGCACAAAACAGGTAAGTCGACATTTTAGGCTCTGGATAACTTCTTACAGGCAGTGATGGAGCCTGTCAATTAGAGGAAATCACCAGGATTCTAGGCAGGGTGCCTGTCCTCAAAGGACAGATGGCCATGAGACGAGAGCTATTTCTGCTTGTAAAGTGGAGGACTTCTTACAGGCAGCGAGGGAGCCTGTCAATTAGAGGAAATCACCAGGATTCTAGGCAGGGTGCCTGTCCTCAAAGGACAGATGGCCATGAGACGAGAGCTATTTCTGCTTGCAAAGTGGAGGACTTCTTACAGGCAGCGAGGGAGCTGTTGATTGGGGGAAATAGACAGGACTCTAGACAGTGTGTCTGTCCTGAAAGGACAGATGGCCATGAGACGAGAGCTATTTCTGCTTGAAAAGTGGAGGACTTCTTACAGGCAGCGAGGGAGCTGTTGATTGGGGGAAATCACCAGGATTCTAGGCAGGGTGCCTGTCCTGAAAGGACAGATGGCAATGAGACGATAGCTATTCCTGCTTGTAAAAGTCGGGGTGCTGGCCATCCAGCAGTGGAAGACTGTACAACCTGTCTAGAAAAGCAACCCTGTTTCTCCAGAAGTAAAACAATTACAAAAGTGAGCCTCATTGATAGAGAATTAGTGAGCATATCAGCAGTTGCAATCGGTATTAGCCTACTCGTTCGAAAAACATTTTTTCATTTTCTTTGTCGAAATTTGGTCACATTTAATTATATATATACATGGGGTGCGATAAGGGACTGGGGGAGTTGCAGGCAGTCTCTCGCCGCATTTTCGACCAAAAAACGACCAAAAAAAGTTTAGTCAAATGTGAAAAGGTAAAATATTTTCGACCAAGTAGACCTAAACTGTTCCAATTAGCTCCCAGGACAGAAAGCAACACGTTCCTAAAGGGCAATGCCCAGTACAGAACAGGAACAGAGAACGCATCATCTGTCATTTGGACGCACTGGAATTCTCCGGTGGCTGCTCGAGTAATTCCTGAGGTAACAACTTGCACACAATGCCTCACTCACCCTGTGTCTTTACGGGCAGAAAAGGCAGTCTTAAGGTGTAAGAAACCCCTTGTTGAGGTGCTGGTGGGAGTTTCCATCCCTGCACTTCACTTTATCACCAGTATCTGCAAGAATGCTTTGCTTTTTCTCTATACAGGTCGTAAGAACACTTTTCTTTTCTGCAAAACAGCTTTTGGAGCTTTTCAAAGGAAAGAAAATCGCAAGTTCATGCCAGAGAAACATTTATTACACTGAAGCCAGGTGCTGTGACACCTTTTTTAATCAAAACGTTCTTATACGAAGATATGTCTAGCATTTTTTATATAACCATCCCCAGCGCCCCCTAGTGGTTCAACATAAGAGTGCCTGCACTTCCATGAATAGAGATAGCTGTACAGCTGGTTACTGCAGCGTCAAATGGGCAGGGTAGTTCTCAATACAAGTGAACGGAGGATAGCACAGGGGCGACGCGCTGGCTTTGGAAGCAAGACCACGCAGAGCAACAAAGGTTTGAATCCCGGACCCATGCTTGGAAACCGAACTTAGGTGCAGTATTTTTTTATTTTTTTAAAAACAATCAAAGAAGTGGAATGGCAGATAACGTGGGCACCGTGGGGCAGTGCCAGAATCTCATCATGAACGAGAGTCATGTTCTTTATAGTTTACAGGGGGGGGGGGGGGGGCTGTAGCACATGCTCTGCCAAATGTACTCTAAACCAGAGCCACGTGGAACCCAGTGAGCGGTCACTATGCAGCCGTCTAAATCCTTCGTGTTCTTATCCTGAGGCCATTGTCCTAAACTATTCTATATCTCGCATGCACATTGGGTCCAACATCTATGTAGTTTACACACACATACACACACACACCCATCTGTTGTTTGCAGTATGCAAAATCGGAAGTGGAGCAAAGTACATTGGTTCTATATGTTATTACTGCATTTTAAAGACCGAACACCAAAAAGAAAAAGGGTGATTTTTTGGGGGCCTTTTTGGTGTCGGATTTAAAATGCGGCATTATGACATTCTCCCGCCCCTGCAGTGACCCCTTCCCTACCCCCACCCTCTCTCGCCGGTTGCTATGTAACACGGGGTGTTTAACCTCCCCAACACCCATTCCCCCACCCACCACTCCCTTCCCAGCACAACAAACACCAAGTCCACACACACCTGTACACGCAAACACTCACGCAGACCCACAGGCACACACAGACACTCACCTGTCAGCGCCTGCGTGCACTCGTGTGCGGCAGGGGCCGACAGTTCCATTTAGATTGACCGCTCCGTCTGGTCACAGAGCAGTCATTCTAAATCAATCTTTTTAGTTTTCGGTCAAGTTTCACATACTTAATAGGCTATTTTTTTTTTTTTAGAATGAAACTTCAATGACAACTGAAGCGGGCAGTGTCCTCAGCGGTGGGACCTACCCCGGGCCATCAAATGCAATGTGAGGAGCATCATGTGCTGTGGCCTATCACACTGCCACATGGGTTCTGCGTCTACTGCATGTACATTAGTGGGCTATGCTGGGTGTGTGTGACCACACAAGAATGTGTTGGAATGCCTTTGTTGCGGATACAAGCACGCAACATGGGCCAGATCTTATAAGGGCGGGGTGCAGTGTCTGGCACTGCCACTAATGCATGCTGATTTGGTGACAGTGTGTTACACTGTCAACTTACACACATGAGAATATTGATCACAGTACCAAACTGTGATGATTATCCTCTTAATGCTACTTTTTCCGGCCACCATTCTCAAGTGTTTTTTGTGTGACTTGTGTGTAATAATTGAAGCAGGTGAGTCTCAAGGAAAGGAAAAGACACCAATGAGTCTTTAGTAAAGAGTGAATGAATTGCGGGCAGAGGCACTCCACAGAAGCGCGGTCGCTCAGTGAGAAGAAGAGGTAGTGCGATTACTTTTCATGTGTCAGCGCAGGTGACGGAATGGCCATGTGTGAGGGTGTTATAGCCTGAGCTATTCCGATTCTTTATTATAAAATGATGCGAGTCATTCGGTTTCTGAAAGAGGGATCTGCGAATCATACCCCCTTTTCCTAATGCTCTATGCCGGAAGGCATAATGCTTACGTGTACATGCAGCTGACCCGCCGTGGCAGCAGGCCAGGTTCAGAGGTGACATGAGCATTCCTGAACACAGCTGTTGCAACACAAAGTTGTGCCCTATTTAACCGTTTCCACCTCTGGTTCAAAATATTATAATTGTGTACGCCAGACAACCTCCTGGCAGTTATTATCTAAATATAAGCCGTGCCTAGCTTGCTATGTGGCTACTGGGTTCACACATTCATATGGTCATAAGCATTTGATGTAATGTATTGTCAGCTTGGTGAACAGAGCATGCTAGGGCCTGGAGTGTGTTATGATGTCTGTGCTGGGTGTAACCCTGCTGTGTGTTCCCCAGAGAAGGGTTGTCACATTCCTACAGGGAACAGGATCACTTCCCCTGGGAGGTCCCCTTGGAACCGGGGCTTCAAAGGCAGTCCTTTCATTACTGGGTGCTGATTACTAGAAAACCTTTCACATACAAAGACAGAGGAATGGGCAGAGTTAGAGTAGTAGCCCAGAGGGGGCCAGACCACAGAGGGCTCTCACCATTTTAGATTTTGCCAGGGCTCCCAAACACCCTGTCCCCATTGCCCACTTCCACAGACAGGGCCCTCTGGGTATGACCTCAGAAGGCACATAAGACGTGTTACAGCAGCCATGACTGGATCCTTAATGACATGATTGCTGTGGAACAATCTGCCGATTCCTTTTCCCTATATAGCCTCACCGGGAGGATAGCTCAGGGGCTACGTGCTCACCTTGAAAGCAAGGCGACACGGAGCACCACAGGTTCGGTCCACGGGTCTGCACTTAGAAGCCTCTGAGTATTAAGCACATTATAAATAACCTATCATATCTTATATCACTGTAGCCGATTCATCTTTGGACATTGCGTGAAGAAGGATTCACTGGAACCTGACTGGGAATACGGACTATTCCAAAGTCTTCTGCGGGAGAGGTGACGACCAGGAGTTTCAAGGAAGTGGGAAGATCTCCTCCCTAACCTCCCCAAGGGCCTACTTGTGATGACCAACTGACTCAACAAAGTCTACTGTAACTGTGACACTGGTACCCAGGACCCTGCTCACTGACAGTAACAGAACAATGCAAGTGCTCTCTATAAACCATCCTGGTTTGGAAGGGCAGAAGAAAGGACTCTCTTGCCCCTGAAATCCTCGACTGGGCCTCCGATCACCCAAACAACTGAGGAGTTAGCCCATTCCCTCCCTACCTCTCTCAACCACCTTGATGCTAGTTTGGGCACCCACGATCTTGTCCAAGCTGAACCAAGGGAAACTCTGCGCTCATATTAGACTTTGACACTCAAAGGCCTCTCCCTGGCCAAGTTTCCCTTGATGCCAACACTGAAGCTATGCCATCTCCACATAACAGTCCCGCAGCATATTCTAAAATCCCCAATTTAACACCGCCCCTGTGGTTATCAGCTTCTTTTCGGTGCAATACCCTGACGCTGTGTTGAGCCAGTCAAGCTCATTCATGGCCGAAGGTCAGTGGCCACTTCCCCATATCAAAGGCTGCTGATTTTTCCAGCGCCGCTGACCTGACATCACCTGCCGTCCTCAGCGTCTTTGACTGCAAGCTGTTAGTATGGCCGAACACCACCAGATCGTCGGAACCCAGAGAGACGCTCCCGACTGAATCATGGCCCCGCGCCAGAAGCGCCCCGACTCCTGGTTCAATGCCAAAAAGACTGGCTCCATGCTGCTGAGCCATGAAAGGAAAGAAAGGTTTTTGAAGTGGCCCTGTCCTCCTTGCCCTCCTTTACGGACAATAGTGACTTCCACACCCCGTTTTCCACCCTTTTAAAGAAATCGTCATAAAGTGACATTTTGCTGCCGAAATCTTTGCTGCTAAAGTCTTTCCTAGCAACACTGTCCCAAACCTAGAGCGTCCCTTTAATTTAAAGTATACTTTCTCGATGTTATCTCTTACAGGGGTCAACCGGTAATGCTTTTATTAGTTGTGTGCATTTTTGTTAGTGTAATTAAAGAACCTTGGTTTGACATTCTTTTATTTTGGTACCCCAGTACTGTTACTGTTTCTGCTGGTATTGTACTAGCTCACACTGCTCATATAGAGCACATTGTGCCCTTAGTCTGCTCTACCCTAAACAGTGAAGGAGGTATAACCATCAGGCTGTGCCTGTTTCACCTTGTAAATGGGATCTCTGATGGTTTAGCAGTAGTGTGGGGCAGAGTAGGCGCTTTAGCCACTACTCATCCCTGTACTCCTGCTGAGCATTAGTCATTTTGCCGCAGTGAGGAGGGAGATTATCTAATACGATATTAAGCGTCTGATTCTGAATGGACAAAGTCTTTTAATCAGGACAAGATGGCTGACATACTGAAAGCGGCACAGAGATTCAGCAGGGCCTAATATAATATTAAACATAAAGTACAATCCTGTCTGCGGATAAGAATTTGAGGCAAGATATTTTATTCCTATATTGCGTAGCTTGGAGTAAAATTATTTTTTAGAAGGAGAAATGTAGTTCACCATTAAATAGGCATTTTTCTTACAATGTAAACATTATTTGCAGCTAACAACTTCAAAAAATGAAGCGCTTTTATGATGCAGGCCGTCTTCACATCAGGCAACACTATAGAATTTGTTCTCTGTGTAAGGTGCTGCTCATGCCACTGGTCTGAACAAATAACCCAAGCAGTAGACGGGGAATAAAGGGTCAGAAACAAACATACCCATCATGACCTAATTTCCTTTTTTTTAGGAAATGGCCTGATTTTCGGGCCTACAATTGGTAAGCATGCTGCTTATCTGATGCCCTGCAAATATCACATCATATAACAAAGTATTACTCCATTTTCCTCCAGGCAGAACGGACCCAATAGAAAGCTGAGACCAGCTCTTAATATTATTGATATTACGGCATTTATTGAGAGCAACAGATCGCTTTACAGAGGTATACAACAGTACAGATGCATAACGGAGCACTTTTCAGTGGTAACGACAGAACAGATATACAGTGGGGGGTAGAATACAGAGGGTGACAGAGGAGGGGTACAACTGTACCCGGTGTTGGGGAGGGGAGGGCATCGTCTAGCGAGTCAGGTGGCATGAGGGGTGACGTGATGGCCTAGCTATTGAGGAGAAGAGACTCATTGAAGAGGTAGGTCTTGAGTTCTTTTCTGAATTGTAGGAGTGTGGGGACGAGTCTGATGCCGATGGGGAGGAGGTTCCACAGTCTTGGGGCGTAGGCAGAGAAGGC
Organism: Ambystoma mexicanum; assembly: GCF_040938575.1. Classification (NCBI taxonomy): domain Eukaryota; kingdom Metazoa; phylum Chordata; class Amphibia; order Caudata; family Ambystomatidae; genus Ambystoma; species Ambystoma mexicanum. Next base: position 295,406,948 of record NC_090929.1, read on the forward strand.
TTGTTTTCTGGTCCTTTCCTTTTTGTAGCAGCGGATTTCAAGTCTGCATGTGTTGTGGCTTCTGGTGGTGTGCTGTCTACCGGAGATGCAGAGTTTCTCTGTGAGGTAGCTTGGTGTCTTGAGGGTGACTGCCATATAGATGATGCAGCAAGACTTGAAGGTGATTTGTGCGTGCAGTGGGAGCCAGCGAATGTCGATGAGGGCCAGGGTCATGTAGTCGTATCTGCGTAGACCCTCGATGAGGCATGCAACGGCTTGTTTAAAACTTCTCAGGGGCACAAGGGAGGATGACGGGGGCCTTCGAGGAGTGCATTGCCCACATCCAGGTGGGATAGGGCCAGTACTTGAACCGTGGATCTAAAGCTGTCTGGAGAAAAGAAGGGCTTGACTTTTCGCAGGGGGGAGAGCTGATACCAAGCTGTCTGAGTTTTCTTAGCTTTGTGTGTCTTAAAGAAAAGGCGTTTGTCGATGTGGTACCCGAAGCGCTTGGTGCAGGAGGTGAACTCGGGTGTGAAGCCCTCAGAGATCATTATTGATAGCCAGGTCTGTATGTAGACGTGTTCGGTGTTGTTGGTGAGGAGTAGGAATTCGGTCTTGGAGGGGTTGAGCTTCAAGGATGCACTGGAAATCCAAGACTAGATCAGTGAGAGGCAGGTTTTGAGCCTATGGATGTCCTCGATGGAGTGAAACTTGAGGTACAGCTGTGTTTTGTTGGCGTATTGGTGGATGTGGATGCTGTGTGTGGCTGGGAGGGCTATGAGTGGCTCCATGTATAGATTGAAGATCACTGGGGAGAGGACGGAACCCAGCGGGACTTCACAGGTGACGGGTAGCATTGACGATCTAGAGGAGTCCATCTGAACAAACTGCTTGTGGTTGGCGAGGTAGGACTTGAACCAGCATAGGACAAGGTTGATGATCCCCATGCACCGATGTAGGGTGTCTGTAAACGCCTGGTGGTCTACTGTGCTGAGAGGTCGAGTAGAACCAGGAGGCTGTGGTGGCCACCATCAAGGATGTTGAGGGTGTAGTTGACCACCTGTATGGTTGCTGTCTCCTTGCTGCATCTGGATCTGAATCCGGATTGGTAGGTTTGGAGGAGATTGTTGGTGTCATGTTGGTGCAGTTGTGTGGCTACCTCTTTCTCAATGATCTTACGTAGGGTGGGAAGATGGGTGATGGGGCGATAGTTAACTAGGTTGTCAGGATCCAAAGTGGGTTTCTATAATAGAGGGAGCATTTGTCCTGGTTTAAGGTCAATGTGAAGACGCCTTGAGTTAGGGAGCTGTTGATGATGTCCAGGTAGGGAAAGAGAGCTTCTACTTGGAGGGTCTTGAGGATGGATGCTGGGAGGATGCCATCTGTATACGATGTGGCTTTGAGGGCGGCCAGGGTTTCTACCAGGTCCTCTGTAAAGAGTGTCTTCAATGTTGTCCAGGGTGTGGAGATTGTGCAAGGAGGGACGTGAGGTGGGTTTGTGGGTGCAGAGCTGCTGTCTATGTGCTGGCGAACCTTGCTGATTTTGTCAATGAAGGAGGTGTTGACAGCAGTGGATTTTTTGATGATGTGTTATGGCAGGGTTGGGTAGCAGGTTGACGCAGTGCTTGATGGCTTTGATGAGAGCTCTGATTTTGTGGTCAGCTTCTGATATGGTATTCTTATAGTAGGAGGCCTTGGCTGTGTTAATTAGTTGTCAGCGGGTTGCTCATATTTTCTTGAGAAGTGCCAGGTCGGATGCAGTCATGGAGCGGCGCCAGGTTTTCTCTGGTTTCCTGATGACTCTTTTGCTGAGGTTGAGTTCTTGCGTGTACCACGGTGCTGACGGTTTCGGTTTGCAGGTGCATTGTTTTAGAGGTGCATGTTGGTCGATGGAGGCTGAGAGGTTGGTGCTGAGTGCTTCCGGTAGAGAGTCGCAGTTCGGTTTGGGGTGTTCGGTCAATGTAAGGTGTAGGGTGGCGAGGTCTTCTTTGAGGGCTTCCACTGGAAAGTTCTTGAAGGACCTGAAGGTTTGTCTGCTGGGTTTCTGCTGGGTGTGCTTGACTGGGGTGGTGTGCAGGATGTTGAAAGGCACTGCTAGGTGGTGAGACCAGTGAAGTGGGAGAGGAGAGCTGTAGTGGAGGGAAGACAGTGCAGTGATGATTGGGTCAAGGATGTTACCTTTCTCGTGTGTTGGATCTTTTGTGTGCTTTGTGATGTTGAGGGTGTCGAGAAGGCTGATGAGAGCTTCGATCATCGGTGTGGTGGCCTTGTTGCCTGGAGGTTGAAATTGCCTAGAAAGATGTTGTTGTCGTGCGTGAGGGACATGGTGGTGACCAGGTCAGTGAAGTCGCTGATGAAGGCAGTGTCGGGTTTGGGAGGTCTGTAGATGAGATGGAAGGTGACTGTCCGTTGGGGAGAGCGAAAAGTGGCAGGAGAGGACTTAGAAGGAGCCAATGTTGTCAATATCAAGTCTGGGGCTTGGCTATGAGGTCTTGGTTATGAATGCAAGGCCTGTGCCTGTCTTGTTCAGCCAGTCTCTGTGTTGGATGCTCTAGCCGTTGGGGACAAGGACCTCTAGGTTGTGGGTGTAGGTGGCTGTCAGCCAGGTCTCGGTGATGAAGATGGCATCAAGGTTGTGTGTGGTGATGCGGTCAGCGATGTCTGCTGCATGGGTGATAGCTGAGCGTACGTAGGCGAGCATCAACCTCTGTGTTGTGTGGACGGTGAGGTTGTGTTGATGGGCTTGAGGCTGAGGTAGTTGAGGTTGCTGCATTGCGGAGTCCATGCCTTTGAGGAGGGCCAATGCTGTTGGCATTGGCATTTTCCCTTGTGATGGTGGGGCTGGCTTGCGGGGATGGAGGAATGGAGGGAGAAAACACATGTAGGCGCCTGCTGACCTGTTGTCTGAGCAGGGATTCTGGCCCTGGGTCCTCCCGGTGTGAACAAGTCCAAACAGGAATTGCCCTTTTCTTCGTCTGCCCTTCACTTCAGATGCCGGAACGAAAGACATCCTTGATCTAAAAATTAAGAGCAGAAAGGAAGAGGCAGGGCTAAGCAGGTAGGCGGGGCTTAGACCAGGTCACCTAAATCTACTTGCACCTGCTCACCAACTGCAAAGGTGATGATAGGCGGGCGGGGGTTAGGCCATGTGCCCTAGATCCACTGGCACCTGTTCACCAACTGTTTGCCTTTTCATCCCTTCAATGGCCCTCAAGGCACCATCTTACCATTTTAATGCTGATTGCCTCACTAGCTGGAACCCCTCAAGGATCTGGAACAACCAAAACACAGAGGTCTGCACTGGCTCTAGGGCGCAGGGAAGCAAAAGGATGCTGGGTGTAAAGCTGCGGGGAGCAAAAACCGTCCTGTACAGACCATACATTCTAGGTTCCCTTCCACCAGCTGGTGCTATTTATTTCTACACAATCCTTTCAATGGAAGCCTACAGCAGTGGCCTTAGAGCAAGATTCTGGCAATCTCCACAGTGTCTACACACGTGAACCCACTAGACAGGCCAGTAGCAGCACTGCAAGGCTGCACCACAGGCAGATATGCACTGGAAATGTGCCAATTAGGATAACATGCTGTGGTAAGGTTCAGGATAGTATGCAAAGTCCCAGTAAAGGGCTAGCACTGTGATACACGTCATAACAGAAAAGAACCGCCATGCTGCTCTCCAATTAAAATCCAGATTCCTCTTGCCTTTAAAGGAAATTAGTTCTAACTCTGGACACAGCCATTATTTCCTCCTTTACCCCCTCTGCCCCAAGGGCATGGAGAAAGCGCGCCACACACAATTTACCAGAAGAGAAGCTGCAGCATCACACAAGGGGCATAGCACATGGGCTAAGACCTGAAACCAAGTCCAGAACAAAACAAGCATTGGGAATGCCAATCGTTTGGGCTTTTGTGTAGGCCTGGCAAAAGCACTTGCCAGACACTGTTGTAGTGGTATTAATTTGCCATTAATGGCAGCAGGTGTAAAATGCTGCGACTACCTGGAAATCTAATAGCAGTGCCCGACAAATGCCTAATACTTATACACAAGTCAAAACTGCTGGCTTTGTCAATGCTTGTTTTAATAGGAATTCAGTGAAGGACAAGCATGAAGCTTATAAATCGATTGACTGAAGGCAGGCCTGGTTAAGATATTTTTATTACACCAATAGCGTGTTACATATCCTATTAAGTCATTAGCTCTCAGAAGACTGCCTTGAAAAAACACTGGTAGGCACTACGACTGCAAAGTTTGATAGTAAAGCTTGATTAAATCGTGCTCAAAAACTTCCCATGAGGAGGTGTTTTGGGCGGGGAGGGGCAGGAACTGGGTGGGAATGGCCTTAAGTATTAGAATGTATAAACAAAAAGATGATGGGTGGAAGGGGCCTCATCAGTAGGGATCTGCATGGCCATGGGCAGTCAATGGGTGGGCAAATAACCAACGAACCAAGTGAAAACCCGCAGATGGAGCCTCTCGGGCACAGAACCACGGCACCCAGGAACTGACAGGAGGAACGCCCATTGCGGCACCCACTGTCTGCCCAGACTCACCATGGCCCTGGTGGCGCTGCAGCGTTCTCCCACCCCCAGCACCGCCTCTTCAGCTAGCACCAGCGAGTCCATTTAGGCTCTAGAAGAAGAGGGAAAACCTCGAGATTATGGACATTCTGATGTGCTTTTTCTTTGCTTCTATAACAATTTCCCTTTTTGTGAATAAATCATTGTTGTTCTTAATATAATTGTTGTTGATGCGCAGTAATTTGAGAACTGTTATATTTAATATCATCAGATTGAGTATTACTGTTGGTACTGAATCATTAACTGCTTTTCTGGTGGACTTGGACTGTGCAGGGGACGGGAGGACAGCTATGTTGGGTCCTTTTCCTTTCCTCACATGCATTGTGTCCCCCCTCATAAGCAATTTCTCTACATCTGTACTGTAATGCAATAGTTTTGTTTTGTAGGTGGCGCAAGCACCATCTAATAGCCCAAACTAAAAAATGGGAAGCTAAAGCAGAACATCGAGAAAAAAGGCTATGAGCGGGAAAGAAAGCTGAAACCAGGAAACATCAATGAGGGGTGTTTGTGAACTAGAGATAAATTGCCGAGAATGGGCAAGTACAGTCCTGGGGCAAGAGTGAGAGTAATGCAGCTCATAATCTGCCGAAGAAGGAGGCGTACAATCACACAAGCATTGGAAAATCCCATATGTTTTGGTTCTCACATGTCAAGTGCAACCTTAAATGCTTCAATAAAGTTTGCACCATTACTGAAAGAAAACAAAGTGAACACCACCTCAGATGATAATCCATGAAGGACTTCATGCAAAACAGGCGTACGCGTCAAAGAGGTAGAGCAAAATAAACACTTTTGTTTCAAACCACGGACATCTGGGACTCATTCCATTAAACTACCAGTAGAGAGAGGCAACCAATTGCAAGTACAGTAAGGCAAATATAGCGACTGCTCATCCTCTGGCAAATCACAGTGTCTAACGCATATAGAAGAAGGGAATAGTGACATATTGCTAAGAAAGGTCTGTATTCATACCATCTATCACTATCCATACCACTAGTTACATTGTTGCTCAATAGTTTTTTCTGAATCAACACTTATGAGTCAAAACTTCAAACGGATGTAAGACAGTCCAGACAGTAAAAATGAGGCCAGCCAATAAAGTTTGTTTGTTTGTTTTGTTTGTTTATTATTTATAGAGCGCGCCAGACCCTGGGGCATCAGGGCGCAAAAGACAGGAATATGTTCAACTCAGTTACAGGCACATGGTACATAAGGAAAGTACAGGGACATCAGAAATGTTAGAGTAGGCAGGTATATACAAGGCAGGATCAAGGTCGAGTGACATAATTACAGGGTGCATGTATACCCGATAGTCATAGGATTATAATATACAGTTATATACAGTGTGATTTAGCAGGTCGAGTGGCGCCAAGATCATTACATTGCAAAAAGAGAAAACAAGTTCAAGTATCATAGTAATAAGGTGCGCACAATACTTCAAACACATAATAAATAAGTTCCGGGAGCAGAGGGTAGGCGTCAAGAAAGGTGCGTCAAGAGAGACGTTCAGGTCAGGGTAGTTAGATATCATTTACTCTCAGCCACTTGGTCAAGTTCTGTCTGAATTTAGCGAAGGGCTGTGGTTCTCTAATGCCAGGGGGTAGGGAGTTCTACAGCTGCACAGCCTTGACTGGGAAGCTGTGGCCTCCTATAGTAGAGAGTTTGAATCGCGGAACTTGGTTTCAGACTAATGCCCAGTATGAAAGGCCTGCTGCTCGGCATCAACAAAGCTATGTGTTGCGTCTAGGAACCCATGCCTCTTTATTAAAGCACCTGGGCCTGCTTCTAGGCTGAGGTGAATATTTTCCATGCAATGCCGAGGCGCCCTGCGGCCAAACACACACCCCGTGTAAAGTAAGAGGTGAATTAGTAACTAAACACCTGTGCTTCAGGCCTCTGAGGCCACCTTCTCCCCTCGCCTTCCTCACACTTTCCATTCGCTAGACATGCTCGCCCAGTGCACGGTGGCTGGACACAGCTCTCCTTTCTGCTGGGGGACACCCAGGGCACTGATCTGGTTTAATCTGGCGTTGATTAAAACACGGGAAGCCGCGCCAGCTGCACGGTACAGAAGAGACGTGTGCGACAGCTTAACCTAGCCCTTGATCTGAGCAGCAGCATAGCGGGCCTCTCTCGGGAGCTCGGCCTAGCGAGGGAGATCCGGACACTCAATCTTTGTCTGGACGTTTTCAGGGGGTGAGAGGCATTCTGCTTTATGAATCGTGAGGTAGGGCCCAATCCACAGGGGGAGCGAGGCAGAGGAGATTGACGTGCGCACAACCTGTATCTGACAAGGTTCTGAGAACCCATCACCATCGGAAAACAAGACGAACCCATCTCCCTGGGGGGAGCTCCGGCCAGCGTGTGGGAAAGGGATGGGGCCAGGGTGAGGGAAAGACAGGCACGCAAGGGAGGAAGTGACGCATGGACACCCAAGGCAAGAGCAGACATGCTACAAAGGAATATTCATGGAAAAACGAATAAAGCGAAATTAATAAACTGCATTGTGATACTGCTCCACCCCCTGCCTCACAGTGGCGCCTTAGACTGTCAAACCATGTTTGCAGAAAGCCCGATCTGCTGCCAGGAGGCTCAGAAGGAAACCGAGTTTCCGAGTCTGGCTATTCCCCCTCGCCACTCTTTTATGGCAGTTATCCAATATTTAATATTGCTTGAAACTTGATTTTAAAAACGTGGAGATTTTTGCAAGATCTAAAATAAAATACTACATAGTCACTATCACTAACAGACCACTATGCAGGAAGATCAAACTGCAACACGCAACAGAAGGGTTAACACGTTGGTAAGAGGCAGAATTCAGAGGGTAAATATTTGCAATTCAGCCCCTGAATACAAACTCCTTGACTTCTTTAGACAAGACGGGGGCAAAGAGCGGCTGTAGGCAGCACTACCATTGCATTGCACTGCCCAAGGGTTGCGTACACAATAGATCTGAAAAGGCTATGCTGCTGCCTTTGCTTCAGTACAAGACCACTTTGCATTGCATTGCATTGCCTTTGGCAGATGTGAGAGGGTGGATCGGCCCAGACATGGGGTCAGGCGACTATAACCAAAGAGAGCTATGTCATTTGACAAGAAAACATCTGTGAAACTGTGGAATCAGGGGGCGGAACTGAGCAGGCAGGAAGATGGCCACACTCTTTTAGTCTCCATGAGCATTGTCCATTCCAGCTCCGCGTGCCACAGGAAGACCTGCAATATTTCTGAGGCGGGAGCGGGCAGATGAAGAGGGACGGAGGTGAGCCCACTGATCGCCCGCGGTCCAGACAGAAAAGGGCACCCTGCTGGGCAGTTACTGCAAGTGATATCCCTCCCTCTGCCCGTGCTGGGGTAAGATAACGTTATCATACCAGTCCCTTGAGGAGGGGTCAAAGAAGAAAGGATGCCATGATGTGGATATGGGAGGCCCATCCAACTGAGAGAGAAAACTGATGGTCCTAGGTCAAAAGAACGATTTAGAAAGACCTCCGTGACCGCACGGACCAGTCATTCTAAATTGGACTGTCAAGCCCTGCCGCACATGAGTGCGTGCCGGGGCTGTCGGGTCTGTGTGAACCAGCAGACTCGACACGGGAGTGACAGGTAAGTTTGAAACTGGATGTCTGTGTGAGCGTGTACGTGTATGTGTTTGTATGAGTATGTGTGGGGAGAATGCATGTATAGATGTGGGTAGGTGGGGTGGTTGGGGAAAGGAGGAGTTTGGGGAGTTAAACCCCCCTCACGCCTCCTGATTAACGAGAGAACGAGCAGAAGTCTGCACATTTTAAAGTCTGCACAAAAATGGCCCAAAAAAATCTGTCTTTTTTGTGTTCGTGTTTTAAAATGTGGGATTATGAAATGGAACCAAACTGATAGCATCTGAGGGTGGTGCGCATAAGAACATTGACGAGGTTAGTTGGAAGTGTGACCATGCTTGACCTGAGGGTGATGGATGAGAGGCTCTCAGGAGAATAGAACAAGCTTAAGGAAGTGAAGAACACCACTGCTTCAGCTAGGATCGAGATGGGGAACTTGCAAAAGGACCAATCGCGACACACAGAGTTTCAGCAGTGCGCAGCCTCTTCCATCATGCAACTGGAAAATGAACCAAAATGGCAGGAAGACATGAGCAAAGCTGGGACTAATGGACTGTTTGAATCTCTTATCCTTGTCGCCACTATCCTGATAGAGGAGGTGAATCTAGATTCAGAGGCAACTCCTATTGTTGAAGAACGGCACTCACGCTGCAAACAAGGGGCCCGATCAACGGTTCCCAGTGTGCAGTGACCGTCCTCGCAACCCGTCACTACCATAGCCATAGCGTGGATAAAATCCTTTCTAAATAATCGGACTATGAGAGTCTTCTCACCTATGGGTGCAGCTGACCCCATCATATCACTTGCGGAGTGCCCCAGAGATCTTGTGTCTCACCTACCTTATACAACATCTTCACCAAGCCCCTTTTCAATGATCTGGATCATCTGGGTGGGTATCACCTACACTAATTATGCAGATGATACTCAGATCCTCCTACCTCTTACTGGTGACTACGACAAGGATTTGGCCTTGGTGAATAGGGTATATTTTATCATTCAGGCATGGATGGCCACCCATGGACTATGCCTGAATGATAAGACGGAAATCATCATCCTGGACAAGCAATCGACCCTAAAAAAACAGAGTCCCAAATAATCAGCCTTTAACATAGACCATAATATCATTACCGTCACTAAGGAGGTAAAAACCCTGGGGTTCTACCTGGATTCTACTCTCTCCTTCAACAAACAGGTTAACACCATTGTCTCAGCCACGGCATATACCTGCAAATTGATTAGAGCAGGCAAAGCTTTCCTGTAAAATACTAGTTGTATCACCCTTGCCAGAGAACTCATCTTATCAAAACTCGACTGGTGTAATGCCTTGTACATAGGGGCTAACAAACAAACTATCAAGAAAATCCAATTCTTGCAAAACAATGCTCTCATAGCAGCACTTGGAATTGCAAGGAGAGAACACATCTCCAAGACGAGAAGAGTCAACAACTGGCTGTCCACATACGATAAAATTAAACTAAAAGCTGCATCTCTCACACATAAATGCCTGAACAATGCGGCACCACGTTACCTGCCAGACAGAATTACCACGAAACCTGCAACAACAACTAGACTCTCTAATACGAACTGCCTCTTGATCCCTAGATTTAAGTTGGCTAGAGTTGGAGGCAGCAGTTTCCAAGTCAAGGCAGCCCAACTGTGGAACTCGCTTACCCTCCCCCCTAAGAGTAGAGCACTCGTACCAAAACGTTAGTCGGAGCTTAATAAAGTGGCTTAAAGACACTGAATTCTAGGTCGGCCTATGACAACTAGACTAACTGGCCTCCCATCCTGTAAATATTCTAGTTACTGGTCACTTTACTGATGGTTTCCTACACCCTACAGACTACTACCTTACGAACCACGACTTTCCCAAGATCCCATGTGCCTGCTCTCAGCCCATAGTCTGCATCTCATGTAAGTATATATCCTGTATGTATATAATTTGCCTGTGTGTAACTAAATTGCATTATGTAAATGTACTTTTATGTGTAACTAAGATGTGAGTGATCTTGTGCAATGCGCCCTAATACCCATGGGTCTGGTGCACAATACAAGTAATAAAACAAACAAACAAACAAACAAACCCGGCATTAGGTATAGGATAAAAAGATGGTGGCATTAAGGGGTCTCCATAGTCTTTTATTCAATGACTAATATCTAAAACTCCAGAACAAATGCAGAGAATTGCAAATCCTGAGGAATGAGTTCATAACCTTGGCACCGCGAGCCAGCATGGCAGTCGGCAAGACTGGGGTGCCCTGTAAGGGGGGGTCTTTTTCTTGGCTGATGTAAAAGCTGCCAGGGGCTTTCTCGGACAATGCTATATGAGGTTCTCTCCACTGCTTTGCCTGTGCTAGGGTTGCTTCAGAACTGTGCACGCTTGCCCATATTGGGTTTCCCCGCTGCTCTGCTCCTGGGCAAAGGATGTTAATGAATTCTGTCCAGGATGTGTTCCTGTTAGTGCACTATCGCCCTGACCTATGTTGATACTACGCATGCAAGCCACCCACGCATGCTGGCGATACTTGAGTGGGGTTTTGTTGGTTTACACAGCATAGTTTGCTGCTCTTCCATGTGCCATGTTTTAGCCCCCTCGCCCACTCCAAGGAGGGCTGTCTAGTGTACTGCCTGTGTAACTACAACTATTGCAATTGGGGGTTGACCTTGTATATCACCAGGGCTAATATTTTTGCAAATTTGAAAAAATATATTTCCATGTAATGAACGAAAAGGTTGTTTTGGCATTTTCAATGTGCTTTTTCTTTCAAAAAACAATGGCTCCTTCACACAACGCTGCTAAAATTATTAGGTACTGCAACAATTACTAATACCAAGAGAGAGCAGGGACAACACAAAATGAAGCCACAGTACCTCGTGGCCAGGCCTTGTGGATGGACCGAAGTTCCTGCATGGTTGGCAGCCTCGCTGTTGCAGTTTGTGGCATGTGGGGACTCTGGGGGAGGCGGCATCATGCCGCGAGGTGACGAGGGACTAGAAGATCAGTGTATGCAGGTCATCAGGGCACCACGGAGCAGAGGTGATTGGAGGTGGATGCAGGTGGTTCCTCTGGAGCGGCAGAGACTGTGGTTCCAGATGATGCCGGCAGTGGTGACCGGATGCACAGGGCACCGGTGCCGGAACCATAGATCAAATTGCTTTCTTGACAAAGGTGTGTCTGGGACACCGCAGTCTGGATGGGATGTATGCCTTTACTTCTTCTCCATTCACTTGGCCATGCATTCACTTTGTCACATTTATCGCTTCTTACCTTTGCTTCTTTTGTTCTTCACTTCTTCTAAGATTCTCTTTGACATTTCAGGGTCGAGACTTCCTGTACCCCCTTCTTTTCTCACCCACAACCTTCCCCCAACACCTCCTTGAGCCCAACTCTAACCTTACTGCTAGCCTTACCATATCCATTGCCTCCGTAGCAGTGTGAAGATGCAGACGAAGTAAAGCTAAGAAGAACTAAATGTCTGACAAAGTGTAGAATAGGTTTTCTAGGTGAAGTAAAAGGGGGATACTGCCTTGATGTCCACCCGATGCTTGCCCTGACCATACACATGTTGCTGGTCTTTCATGAAGTCTATGGCATGGGTCTCAGTTGCCAGATGGACCAGGATCGTTGTATAGCATGACCTGTTCTTTGGCAGATGGTGTACAGCATTGAGGTCTGATGGTCATGATGGGGTTTCTCAGCTATCTCCGCCGAGGAGGATACGAGCACCGCAACACTAACCTCCTCCTGGACAGTATTCAAACTTGTGTTGTCAAACTCCTCTGTGGCATTCTCTGCAACTTCTTCTGCATCGCTTTTCCTCGTCACAAGCTCGGATCCATGTTTCCTTCATAGAACTAGTGCAAAGCCACCTGTTCGTGTGGAGAATGGGTCTGAGATGGGGATCCTCAGAGGTCTGCAATCTTTCAAATACACACGATTCTGGCCAGCCAGCGCAAGATGACATCATTCGTATTTTGCTGGCTTCCTCCTATTAACCTATTTGGCTCATTAATTCTTTTTTATTTTTATTTTGATGTCTTTTTCAGCGCAAGCATGAAGAGACATTCATTGTGGAACACAAGGTGGGGAGCAGTTGGGGTACCAAGAAGCAGAATAAGAGGTGGAGAGGTTCCCGGCATTCAGTGCAAACAAGGAGGCTGCAGTCGTGATGGTCCAATGATTCAAGTGTGGGAACGGTGGGCTCCTGTGGTCCTATTTTGTTGAGAATTTCATTGGATCCAATCAGCATCTAACTCTGTTGTGGCTGCCTCACCTCCATGGATCAGTCCTGGCTTCTTTTGGGTGCCTTCCACCAGAGATTAATGAATACTGCCAATGAATGGATCATCTCTTCCAAGCGCTTGCTGGTTTGGGGACGGTGTTTGATCATAGGTCAGTGTAAGGGATCAGTTAGGGCAATATCCAGCAGAGGTCAAGTCATGGGTGGAGTCTAACGAAAGAAACTGGGGTATGGACGGTGATCCAGTTATAGGAAACCAGGAGAACAAGTAGGAGGTAAGTAGGGGTTGACCTTGTATATCACCTGGTGAATTATACAGCGGAGTGTAACTTAAATTCCTTGTACCAACAGGAGGCAGCCAAGGTTTTTCAATCCTAGGGAGCCTCATATTCTACTCTTAGGTCCAGGACCATCAGGGTGGCTCTGTTTTGGACTACTTGTCGCTTTGCGGAGGGCACATTTCAGCAAGTGCGTGTCTAGGCAGGCCATTGCAGTAATCCAACTGCGAATATGACAAGTGCTTAGACCACCTCTACCTTGTGTCCAGGAGAGTCAGAATCCCTTTCAGTCTGTGGGGATGGAAGTGAGCGTTCTTGACAACTGCATGCATATTGGAGCAAATGTGAGTGCTTGCACAGGGATTCAGATTCCACACGGAAGCCAGACAAGGAAATCTGTAGAGGGCCAGTTTGCACCAGTGAGGCCATTTCTGCAAATCGCACCCCATCACATCTGCATCTTCATGTAATACCTCATAGGAAGCATTGACGCACCACTGGCGGCACCTATAGTTTTAAGGGGGCGGTGGGTCGTCAGCATGCATCACCTGCCAAGGATCTACCCCCAAAACCTAATAGCACTGCCACCCACCAGACACACTGCTGTAACACGACCGGTGGAAGCCGAGGGGTTCTTGGGACGCACCCCATTAATTGCCACTGTGCTGGGCTTTGTACGTAAGAGACCGAAATGGGTAAAATCAGGACTTGGAGTTATTCATCAAAGCAAAAGGGGAAGATGACTGGGGCGCCATTTGCTTCACCGCAGCTTCAGACTTTCAATCTTGCAGACACTGTATCTTTGACTTTTAATTTGCAAGAAGGTCTCTCGCATTTAATGCAGCATAAGTCATTGCACGCTAGGCACCCATTTGATCAAAGACCTGTGCAAGCACCTGCGGCATGCGCTTGACTGATCCTAGACCTGAACAAGGATCTATTCCTTGGTTTCTCGGTCACTTTTATTTTGACACATGTGAGATCACATTTCTTTAAACTACATCTTTGACACACTTTCAAGGTAACCTTAAGGTGAAACAATAATGATGACCGCAGCATAGAGGGTGGAAAGGAACATGGAGGCAAATTAAAGAACAAGGGATAGTATAGTTAACGTTAGATAGAAGGATTGAGTAGGAGGGTTAGGTTAGGAGGGGAAGCGGAAGAGGGTGCATGGGGAAAACTATGTTACTAACAAAAGGGGACACCTACTCTAATTCTACATATATGCATCGGTTCATCACATATGTCATGAGTCTTTATCACATGCAACCAGGCTCCTCAGGCAACAGTCCACGGGATCTCCCGATTTAAACTTGGTTTGGTTTTAGAAAATGAATGGTGGCTTAGGTTTCTGGTCTAAATCTTAACAAGTATTGCTCTCCACCAAGATATCTGGCACTCCCTGGACATTCAACCTCAGAAAATGAGGTGTGTAAAAGGGACCTTCCCTTACTAAACTGAGGTGAGAATGTACAACTGACAGCTTGCAAGGATGAACAATTGCTCCCGTCTCCTGCCATCTACCGTATGCGCAAGCTCCAGAGACATCTAACAGCAATAGGTTGAACAAATAGAAAAAAACTCTGCGTTTGAGAAAAGAATAATAAAAAGTGACATGAAGAAATAAAACTGATATTTTAATGACCAAAAAAGTCATGTAGGAAAGCATGATTTCATCATGTGGATCAAAAGGGAAAGAAAACAGACCAAGACAGTGATGAGAAAGACAGAGTAATGCTGAAAAGCAAATGTGTTCCTAGACTCACAGAGAACTGAGAACAAGATTAAGGAAAAACAGCGAACGGTACAAAAAGCAAGAAATGAACGAATAGAAGAGGAGGCCTGCCTGGGGCATATAGAGGAACGAAGCCGGATAGGAAAAAAGCACCTAAGAAAGGGTGAGGGCGAATGAAGAAGTAAGGGGAAGAGAGAGGGATCGAAGGATGAAATGCAAACAACTGGGAAAAAACGGAAGTATAGATATATTAAGAACAAAGGCAAAGTGAATGCATTAAGAAAACAAAAAAAGAAGACCAAGCGGGTAAAGAAAAGGGAACTAGACAAACAGAAGAAGGAACATGAAGAAAAGGAATGGAAGAAAAGAGATGGAGATGGACTAAAGAATTAGAGGGCTACGGAAAAAATGAACAAAACAGACACTGCCAAAAGAGCAATACAAGTAAGGAGATAAGATGGAAGAGAAATAGGTAGAAGCCAGAATGACAAAAAAGAAATTACAATTTAGAAGAGGCAGTCTTATAATAGAGGAAGCAGCAATAAGAGGATATGATTAGAAAATAGAAAGTAAACTCGGAGGGAAAGATAAAATATAGGGAGCAGGAAAGAGAAATTAACTGGAGAAATAAGTAAGAAAGAGAGTGAGAGAATGAAATGCAAAAGGGAAAGATAACTAATGAGAGAAGTAGGAAGGAAAATAAGAGAGAGAAAAAGCAAAGAGTTGGGAAAACAAAAACACAAGACCAAAGAGAACAGAATGAGACCGAGAATATAAAAGTAATTATAAAGAGTAAGAGAAAGGACCAGACAAGTAAAGTGAAAAAGAAAAGGAAAAACACAGGACACGAGATGGAATGAGAAAGAGACAAGAGAGCAAAAGGAAAAGGAATGAGCGAGGGCATGTGACAGGAAGAAAGAGAAAGGTGCAGGAGAGAGGAAGAGAAAGACAGATGATAGGGAAAAGATGAAGGGGTTAATGAGAAGAGGATGCACATGGAAAGGGGGTTCGGTATAAATGAGAAAGCAGGGTGGGGGTGCTAAAAGGAGAGGAAAACACGACTCAGATGTTGCACAGTTCCTCCTTCAACCCGGAAGTGCATTCCCTCATCACACCACCAACTGTGTCAATACTTAACAGCTCTGACCCATGCAACCCTGAAGCTCTGAAAGGCACATAGGAACAATGCAGAAAAGGCTGGAGGCCAAGTGGTCTGCGCCAAGGGTTGGCACACACATTCCTTTCTTATTTAGGACCGAATGCTACGTTATAACTCTGCCAACCCATAAAAGTCCATATTGACTTCACATCCTGGGTGCCACCTAAGCCCCTATTGTTCCCGCATACATCCCACCACATGCCCAGTACCACGCATGCCACATATCGTAACTCTCTCCTCCTTGCCTACTATGCTATCCTCAATGGCATGTGCAACGCTCTCTTGCCTGCCGGCTAAACTAGCACTATGTAAAACCCCAAATACATCCTGGGACCCCAATGGGATTTCTTTCAGGTCTTCGAATGCTTCTCAATCATGACCAGCACCATGTCTTGGCACCCCAACCCTGAGGATTTCATCAGGCCTCGACTGGCCTTCCGGGACACCGGGGCATAGGGTCTCTTTTCTTGGGGAAAGGATACATAATCATTTCATGACATGATCCACCCATGCCAGCCTGAACTCCCCTGGGTGTGGTTCGCGAATCTCTGCCTGCAGGATTCTGCCCATGGCTCGCCTCTGTTTATTGTGGAGGGGGGGGGCACTGGGCATCATTAAAACAGCATGTGACCTGCCCTAGCGTGCTAGACTGCGCAGGTGCAGCACAGGCCATGATGAAGGGCCTCATTACACGGAAGGCGGTGGTCCAGGGTGCTATTAGCACCCTGGACCATGCCGGTAAAATACCGGCACCGCCTTGGCGGAAAGGGGATTTACCGCCCCATTCCAAGGTTGGAGGGGCGGTAAATCCCCTCTCCGCCATTGCCCTTCCCCATTCCCATTTCTGCCCCATAGGGCTCTATGGGACTGGGGAAGGCGCTAATTACGGCACCGCAATTTTGCGGTGCCGTAATTAGCTCCGAGGTCCCTTAGCGGGTTGGTATTTAACGCCTGCAAAAAGCAGGCGTTAAAACTCCAACCCGCTAAGGGACCTCGTAGTGCGGCGGTAAGGGTTAACGGTCACCGTTGCCATTAACGGTGACCGTTAACCCTTACCGCCGTCCGTGTAATGAGGCCCGAAGTGTCAGTGCTCTGGTGATGACGAAGACGCGAGCTGCCACCTGCATAGACGATTCGGCAGTAACTGCAGACCGCAGGGTTCCATTCCAGGCCGTTACACAGAAAGGAAAGCAGGAACTTTAGGTCTGGACGTATTGCACCGCGCAATGTTGTGTGAGGGACTGGTTTTAGGAATAAGATGGCAGACTTCGCAGGCATGTGCGCAATTACTGAGAAGCTCCTTTCCAGTTCGACTCAGACCGCAATCATTTGACTTGCCACGGGTGCTGCAGCTGAAATTTATGAGCCATAGAATATGCATTGCACAGCCTCTCATTTTAGCAAACAAGAGGAAGTGATGGGGGAAAAACCTCAATGCAATAATGGCACCTTATTACAGGCCATTTTCTCGTCCTTAAACACGAGGCACGAGGCCACACACTATCCTGGAATTATCTTCGTAGCCAGGCCTTCTTTCAGCAAGTCTTTGGCGCAGGCGCCTTCGAATAGGTGCAGCGGTGGTGGTGAAGCCGGTGTTATAACTTCAGGAAACAAACGGGAGAAAAGTCAGAGTAAAATTAATCATTCGCAAAACCATCTTTACTAAAAAACGTAACAAACAAAAACATGGACTCTTTCATGCTCAATATACTGAGCACTCAGTCAAAAATAGCCCTGGGCTGCTGGGTAGAAATATTCTTTCAAGGCTTTTTTGCCCCAGTGCAAATGACTGTGTCTAGGGCAAACGTTACCCTGGTGCAAAAAATACCTTGAAAGAATATGTTCCTAGGTGAAGCACTCAGTGGCACCAAGATGCTCATCATGGAAGAATGGGTGCTTACTATATTATACCCATTATAAACAGCAGCTTGTATGTAGTTTATTCTATGAATCAAATTTAAGTGAACTGTTGGCTGGTTTGTGTGGCTGTAAATGTATATTATGAGCTATCCTCCCGAAACCATATTAGAAGGAAAGATTCCAGAGGTAGCAAGCAGAATTTGGTGCAAAGTATTGATGTTGTTACGTATGAGGCAATCAGGTATTTGTTGCATTCTGAAATTCAAGATGGTTCTGGAGAGAATTTTGGGTTTACAGCTCTGCAAGTGGTAGTGTCCAAGTAAGTAAAAGGCTTAACCCCAAACCAGCCTTTTCTCTGTTGATATTTGATATTTCTATGTGTTCCAATTAGAAGGCAAACAGCAGCATTCTGAAAAAGGTTGGGTATTTTATAAACAAATCAGGGTGCTCAGAGTAAAGGAAGTTTCTACTTTCTGGTTTGGGGGTATTGCAGCGGTTACTGTACCTCCCACTGAGGAGTTGTCAGTAGCGAAGATTCTTGCACTAAAGTCTTCCAAGTTGAATAAATAAGTGTTGGATATAGCATCATCATGAGTTGGGCGTTATACCGGCTGTAATTGCGCCGACATACCGCCCAACGCAATTAGCGTTACCACAACTCGGCCCAGCACTGCACCGGATCCCTAGTTGCAGTGGCACTTTTAGTCCCCATTTGACCGGACTATATGGGGTTTTTCAGCACTATTACTGCCGGCGGAATCTGTTTTTTGAAAATATTATTTTACCTGGAGTGTTTGGGTGATGTATGGTAGAACTTCTAGGCACTAGTCCAATTTTTGTCCTTGTGCTAATTGCACTTGCACAGGTGCAACGTTTTTGTAATTCCTCTACAATGTGATGTGCCTGCTTTAGGAAAGATTTAGTTGTCTCGTGTTAAGCACTGTGGTCTTAGGCATCTGGACAGCCAGTTGCGGGCCACACGCATAGGTTTAAACTACGAGGCTACTTTCACTTGGGAATGGTTAGTGAAGAGACTTAGGAAATAAGGTTGTGGTTCTGCACTTGGGCTTTTCTTAGTGTTGGCGCTGGCCCATAACAAAGGTTACTTTTTAAAGCTAAGCTCTGCCTCTCGCCAGTGCTTGGCCTTCACATTTGGAGCACGCACCCCTAACTTCTTCACCTCCAGGTCTACACATATACTGAATACGCTCCCTCAGCCATGCTCTGTTGCCAAAGCTGTCATTCAGACACGCTTGGCGCACCTTTACTAAACCCACTCACTCATCCACGCTCGTGCCCTCATTGAGGCCTTTACCACGTCAGTCAGGACGATCGCTCCACACAATGGCAACTGTTCCCCTATCCAGCCCACAGTGTCGGTGGCTGCCCTCCTCATGCATGCATACATCACTGCCCCGGCCTCTTGCCATGCGCCCACGCTCAGTGACCCATTTTCACTCATTCACTGTTTTGTCACTCGTTCGGCTCATGCACTCCGAACCAGTGATGCAGCGTTTTGCAACAGCCCCACCACTTGCATATGCACAAGTGCCTCTCATCCACATGCACACATTTCCAATATGTCACCATGACCTTCCTCACTGAATTCCTGTGCTCATCCTCACCCACTCTCGCCATCAGTCAGCAGTCCTTGCACAAGTCATAATTAACGTCCACACTAGACATTTGTGCTTATTGACGGTTTAGAAATGTGTTTCGTGTTTTAGAAGAAAGCATGTATTACTTAATGCCCCAACAACAATGTCATCATGTACCGTGACTACGCACCCACCCGATGTTTTGACATTTTGGATGTATGCTGCTAAGGAAGGCCCCAAACTCAATACGAATTTCACCTTAACCAAAAGTGCAACCTGCAAACACGTCGTCATTGGCGATGTGGAGACACTGATGAGCATACCACTATGGCTGAATGCACAGGTGCTGTGCCACATTGTCGGGACACTGCGGGCACTACATTGGCATGACTCACTGATCTTATACCAAGTCACCTTTTTTGTTCGTTGTGGCTAAAGTGCCACCTTTAAGATGAAAATCTTGCATTAGAGTGCAGCTAGGGAAAAATATATAAGGTGGGAAACAAAGCCTGTATTGGTTATTTACTGACCCATTGACTGCCCATGGCCATGCTAATCCCTATGGCCATTTCCACCCGCGTTCTGCCCCTCTACCTCCAAAACAAGTCCTCTTGGGATTTCTTTGAGCTAACTTTATCAAGCCTTCCCATCAAACTTTGTGTTCAAAGTGCCTGTCGGTGTTTAACCAAATTAGTCTTCTGAGAGTTAATGACTTGATTGGAACTGTAAAAGTACTACTGGTGTACTAAGAATGTCAACCAGGTCTGCTTTCAGGCACTCCATTTATAAACGGTATGTCTGTCCTTCAATAAAATCATGTTACAATCAAGTATTGGCAAAGCCAACAGTTTAGCTTGTGTATCAATATTAGGCATTTAAAAGCACTGTAATTATATGCTCAGCTACTCTCACCGCTTTGCAGCTGCTAAAATCCAGTTAATACCACTACATCAATGCCTGGCAAATGCCTTTACCATGCCTACACAAAAGCCAAAACTGTTGGCATTGCCAATGATTGTTTAAGAATGCCTTTTGTCTGCGTGCCCTTCTCAGCACAAGAATAGGATGAAATGGATTAGGGATGCATGTTGTTTGGCACCTTTAATACCGGATGAATTTGCTTTTATCATCTCCAAAATGTGTAACGTCCCAGGCCCCTCTATCATTAAAGCTCTACTTTGAGAGATCATGAACTTACTTAAAACATCACTTTTTAATCCTTATATGTTTAAAAAATGTTTTAAATGAGCTCATTTTGACGAATTCTATTCAACATTTTCTTGGGGTTACTCCGAATTCCCTCATGGAAGAGTTGGGCTCATGCGCTGTGCTCGCTCGTTCAACGAAATATGGGCCACTTTGAAAAACATTTTCCAGGGCCACTTTTGGTTCCCAGTCCGGCCCTGGATTCCATCCAACTCTGCGAACATATCTCACTCACAACCCACAAAAGACCTGGACCGGGACAATCCAGCTCAGCCAAAGCAACCCAGAACTATCTGCATCGCCCATCCCGCAACGGCATGCCCAAAGCATGGCAATTTCCTCTGGATCTGTTCATGCGTCTCAGCCATGATCTTTGCCATATCCTGGCATTGGAGCACTGGCCCTAGATCATGCCCTGCTAATGCGCCTGAATCCTGACCAGTGCCACCACCTAGCACTGCCACGCAAACCCTCCGTGTTCTCCCAATGCACCCGAAAGCTGACCGGCACCGCCATGAAGCCGCGGTGCAATACACAAAGGGGGAGTGGGGTGACTAGTACAATATTGACATGAAACATGTCTTCACCAACCACATCTCACACATCATAAGGCTAATCCAGGCTGCCCGCTGTCCACACCCAGACCAGTCTAGCAAATGGGATCACCGAAGCTCGCCATATTCTCCACAACTCCCTGCGAAGCCCGAAAGGCAGCATGTAGAGTGTGACCAATTCCCAAAATAAAAACAAAATGGTAGCGGATGCAAAAGATAATTCCCAGATAATGTACAACTGCAAGGGAAAGAGGCAAGCTGAGTGCTTCAGAGAGGGGAGCTTCTGGAGTTGCACAAGTTGAGTTTCACTCCCATGTTCTCAAGTGAACGGGTATCAAATGGGTCTTAAGCCCTTTCCTGAATTTCAGTCGTGTTAGGGCAAGTCTAATTTTGGTGAGGACAGCTCTACACCATTAGCTGTGCCAACTCCCAACATTCTGGTAGAGAGAACCCCACAAACTCTGCAACAACCACTGATTTTCCAGAAAGGTTTCCCCAACCTACTCTGCAACCGCATCCCAAACCTAATCTAGCCAAACCTCTAGATCTGAAACGCGGGATTCCCCAGAGCTCCGTGAGCATGCGGCCTACTTAACGGCGTCCTGTTATCCCAGTGGCGTGTTGCCTTGGTTTCTGTCTCCCAAAAGCTTACCTTGCAGCACTGCTTTCCTGATCAGAGGTAATCAGTGGGCTTTAGTGTGGAAGCACTTCCAGTGCACCTGGATCTTTACATGCTACCTTGCATCCAGTTCCAGGACTACGGCCAACAGAAAACATACCATAACACATGTCAGGGCACATCCGTGTTAGAGGATACTTGTGCGTCTCGGACACATAAGAATAGGGGTGCCGAGCTGAACCTTGGACTCCATGGGTGTTGCTAGCAGGATAGGGACATGCGGCACCCCACAGATAGCTTGGCTAGATCCGAAAGCCTGGGTCTACATGTGTACTCGGCCGGTCAACCAGTCCAGCATCTTTTTTGTCCTAGGTCAGTCTGGCCTGGCATAGGCACTCTGGGTCTATACCTGTGCTTATAGGGAAGGGCTGCAAGTTGCTAAGGAAGGACGCCCACCCCTTGGGAAGACAAGAGGGACGCTGGGCCAGAGGAGACAGGGTTGGGGACTTCTTAGGTTGGCATTTTATCCTCCTGCCCCTCTGGGTAGCTGTGGATGTCTTAGGCCAGGGCCCTTAACGTTGCCCCCCCTCCCACAGAGTAGATTAGATTGGTGTCCTGGGCCGCCTTCTGTGGGAGGCTTCCTTTAGATGAAGAAGTGGTCTATTCAGCTGCATGTGTACTCCATACAGAGGTCAGGCTTCACTAAAGTGTGTCTAGCCCCCCCCCTTCACGCAACTTCCCCCGCCCCCACCCCCTCGCACCCCAGCTCTTCTGTGCCCACCAGCGATTGCAGGTCGGGTAAACTTCGAGAAAGACTACTTTGCTTGCTGAGGTTTGGACTTAAACTCACCCGAGGGTCAAAAGGTGAGCAACCCCCGCCTCTCAGGCTTTGACAACACACTACAGTTCATTGGAGCGTAAGGTAGTCCTGAGAAGGCTAGTCTCTCTTACGGCCTGGTGGGAGAATTGTCCAGTGGAAAAGACCCTTACCCCAGGAGTCTTCGGTCGGACTGTGCAAGCTCCATTCCTTTCATCATGTAATGCAGCCCCTGTCTGCACGTGTCCCCCATTGCTTGATTTCCGGCCTACAGCGCCCCCTGCTGTTCTAGTGCCAGGCAACCCACGGCGTCTCTCATTACACGCCCCCAAAAGTCCCCCCCCCACAGCTCCCTGCCCCCCCCCCCCAGTCACACGCTGTCCAAATAAGCCTGCACTGCTGCCCTCAGGACGGCTGCCATGTTATTCACGCAATGAAGACACGCTTCATGGATAATAAAATGCTACACACCCTCCACTCACTGGCAGGGCCGGGACGTTGGCAAAGGCAGCTGCCAGGATTCACTCGCAGATGCCAGAGAGGGCGTCCATGCTCATCCGGGCCCTGGCACGGCGGTTGCAGCCACTGGGCCTCACCTGGGGCACCTCGGGGGTCATATACAAGGCCTGCTCCTATTTCATGTCATATACATTGCCCGTGAGATTCTGCTCGCCACACAGGCTCTCTCCCGCCATTTCCCTAGCTACAGAAGACACTGCCCCCAATAGCGAGCTATCACGGCAGCATCCTTGCACAAGCGCCGATGGGAGAGGGGCGCTTTTTCACCAAAACAGCCCTCTCTCAAAGATGTTCAGCTATCACAGACACATGTTGGCCTGCTCGCAGCTCATAGAGTGATATGGCCGAGGTATGACACCGAGTAAGCAGTAATAAGGGTGATTCAGTATCAAATAACCTGGAAAACAACTCACCGTAGTATGCAGCACACCACATGTAGCCCACATCAAAATTTGAACGCAGTACTCCTCCTCCATTACTTCAAGCGATATCACTCGCTACTCAATGCACAAACACGCGCTGTGGGCGTGAAGCGTGTGAATGCAGAAGGTCCTCTGCGTGGCATCAACGAGTCAAGACCCGGCCTACAGAAGGGAATTCAGTCCTTTGGCATTGCGCTTGAGGAGGATGACATGGGCTTCGGGGAGCTTGCAGATGCAGATAACAGCATGAAGTGAGAGATGCTGCATGCAAGGGTGGAGGTGTTTCAGAGACCACCTCTACTGAGGTGTCAGCAAGGTGCTCATTGTTCAGTTTCTACATTTCAGGTCAGGTTGCAGAAGTCATCAGTTGAGGGAGGAAGCTATTCCATAAGAGTGTCCCTCTGCTCTGCATAGTTTACCTGTGAAACCCAGGGGCCCAGCATCTGGAAGGGTGATGTCCTGACCTTTCCGTACAGATTGTCAAACTCTAGAACTAATTGCCTAATTCGGTGTAAACCATCTCAACCATCTTGCCTTCAGAATAATCCAAACAGCAACCGTTTTCGATTCCCATAAACCTGGTCATAACTCCATTAGTCTAAACGGATTTCCGTCCTTCCAAGGGAGAACGTTTATACGTGGCCTCTCACAATGGACACGGATTTCAATGAGCGTAATCACCCAGCTGCCTTATATCTTGAGCTAGCTCGACTTCTGCAACAGTGACATCTATGCTCTGCAACAGTTACATCTCTGCCCTGCAACAGTGACTTCTCTGCTCTGCAACAGTGCCATCTCTGCTCTGCAACAGTAACATCCCTGCTAATCCATTATGAAATCAAGAGGGACTATTCAATTACAATCTGTGATATTCATCGGAAATTGAGAAACTGATATTTTATTAATTCTCGCCCCACTGATATGGCATTATCATTTAATGGTGTGGGCTTGATCCTGGATCACTACCTCTGGATCAATGGTAGCATAACAGAAACCTATTAGAATAGCCTGATAACTATCTCTAATGATCAATATAACTCTCACAAGGATGAATCTCGCTTTGGCACAGTGACCGATTTCACCTACACATACGTGTGCCACTCGGTACCCAAAATGACACGCATGGATACAGCAACAGGCAACAGAACATGAGCCAGTGCAGGCCCTCATGAATGGCACTCACGGATATCCTGAGACACAGTCTATGGTGACCTTTTGCCATGTAGCCAAGGTCAAAAGCAACCTGTTGATGATCTCTACCAGCCAGAGGTGCCAGTCTGTTAGGAGGGAAGCCACTTTAGAGCGGAGTGCTCCTCTCCAACCTGATCCATTCTGGTCAACAAGAGCGGGCGGTTGACTGTGTTGAACACTGCAGAAAGGACATGTGAGATATCGGCTCAGGTAATGCAATTATCCGTCATGCATACTAGGCGGTCTACCATAGGTCTAGCCACAGACCCTGTCTCTGCGTCCATCTTGCATCTTGGGTTGTACTTGACCAATATAACCACAGATTCTTCCCCTGCCATTGTCCGCCTCGCGCAGCCTCTGACCCATACTCTGGTGGAGCATGTCTACAGAATATAACCATAACAGAAGAAAACGAAGCAATGTGATTTTTGCTGAGGATCCAAACACACTCTTGCAGCTGTGAAGTTTGTTTGCGGGACACTGGATAAAGAGATTTGTCTGCACTTGGGGGCCCGGTTCACAGATCTTTTTGTAGGCTATTGAGTCTTTATTTCACCAGCTCTCAGAAGATCAGATCCAGTGCCGGCTAGTTTATTGTAAAATTGACTGATGGCACACAATGAGGAAGACAGAGGGCACCCGAGAGTTCAGAACATCATTGATAAAGCAGTGGATGCAGAAGCACATTGACTGCCCTCGTGCCTGAGCAGGGCTTGGACAGGATGATGCAGGGCTGTCTTTTAACTCTGCATCTCCATCACTCAGCTGAGGCTCACGCTAATCCCCAGGTGGCCTGTCAACTCTGCCTCATTGCAGGAATTCCCCATGCCTCACCCACCCACTTCCTTGCACTCACTGCTGGACTAAATTACTGCAAATTAGAGGCAGCAGGGACCTGTGTTCAGGGAATAGCCTTGGCAGAACCATTTGTTATGAAAGGCAACAAGGCAGTGCAATTTATCTGGACATTGTGTGGTTTTCCATGAGATCCAAGGCTTGCCCCTACCCTGACATAGCGAAAGGTCAACAGGCAGAACACGCAGAGCAATCCACGGCCAAGGAGTGGAATTCATACAAGGAAAACTCTTCATCTACAAACCGACACAAACACTAAGGTCCAGCAAAGACATTCGCCACGAACCGAAATAATACGGAAAACACACATTTGGGGAATCAGCATTCTCCTACATAGCAGTGAGACTTTGGATCTCCCTCCCAAAGGAAATACGAACAGTAGAAGACCAACTAAAATGCAGGAAACTATTAACTATTGAAAACGTGGCTCTTTAACTCTCCAAGATAAAGAGGGAACACAGACGCAGGAAAACCACCAGCGCAACACAATAAAAAACTTGGGAACTGAATCACCCAGAGAAATAAAATACTGAACCCGGAACACCATAGAATAACATTTACCCAACGGACCAACCCAACGCACAGAAAAGACTCAGATGACCCCTGACTAACCCTACTAAAAACTCTAATATTCTTCATACCCACCACCCAACACTGAAGAAACAAGAAACATACCTTTGCCACAAAAACACTGCAAACTACAAACACCCTACTGACTCACCACAACACACAAGACACATATAAAACACCCACATACCAACATCCACCAAACACCACAAAACGGTGATCAACAAAACAACATACTAACACACAGTGACTGTTTTTTGGAACTGAAGCCACCAACAGCTCATCAATTCTCTCTTGTGCTTTTCCCTCTCAATCCCACTAACTAACCCATCCCAACCACCTTCATTTTCAGATCCACCTTGGTGCCTGGAGGCCATGTAAATGGCAGTGGTGCACAGTATAAATCACAATAACATAACATAGCAAAAAGGGATGAGATACCACAGCAAAATACACAATGTTTGGCCATGTCGGAGGAAGCCACACAGTGACCGAAGTTCAAGCCAACTCGTTACAAATTGCCATCTCTCTACCTCGCCAGAAGTGCCTCGTAAAATGTGCAAATCTTAGAAGCCTTCAGCTGCAGCTGCAAATGGCAACTCCATTATTTTTTTTAAATGTGTATTTGGCGCAGAAGCATCTTTACAAAGCATATGTAAAATAAATATGTACAACTTATACATGATCTTTACATAAAAATGATACATATTCTAAAACGAAATAGACATTATGCAAGAAAACTAAAACCTTTGGAGACATTTAAAAATGGTCATCAAATAAGCAACCAGCATAGCCCCATGTCCAGTGTAAGGGTAGTAGGACCATTACTATAGTCATATGAATATCGTGACAAACACTTATCCCAAATGCAATGAACCAAACATAGAATATCTCATAATAATGACATATACTATTCCATCATAATCGTAAAAGTTCAGTAATGCGAATGACTTGGCCTATTTCAACTCTCGAGTTCTATAAGTTTTATCTCAATGATCCTTAGTAAAAGTACTGGTGACAACATTAAAGAATTTCTTCGTCCCAGCATGCAACTCACCCAAAGCAATTCAAGAGAGAAAGGTGTGTTACAACTGAGGTATTTGCCTCATCTCAATAACCTAGGTTTATCAAACAAGCTGCAAAATAAGGTCAAATGGTTCAGGGTCTCTAGCTCGTGGCTGCTACGACAGAAGCGACAAAGGCCGTCATTTGGAATATCATTGTTGCGCACTCCATTTTAAACCAGGCGTAATCATTTCAGGCTATAGCACAGCCGATCACCCGGTCAGTTTTAAGGAGGTGAATCCTTTCCTGACGTTGTGGCCCCTTCCTAGAAGCAGAAGAATATATGCACTCAAGTCTGCTGGTCATCACCCATCGCCCAACATCCCATTAGATCTTGGAGAGGGTGGGGACCACACGACCATATCGAGGCCCCTGCCAATCAAATGTTCGTCCAGCTAGCGGAAGGGAGATCCCATTTGTGCGTGCGAGAGATCTAGCGAGGAGACCAGAAGAGGTAGAGTGCAGGTTCTCTTTAGTAGCTCGATCCCACCTCGGCCTTTGCTAGCATGATCAGCTACTCTGTGCATGGCTGCTACTGGGTACCGGTTGGCCACATTCTCCTGCCTCCCTAAAGCAAACTCACTGCCATGTATGGTCCAGCCACACAGTTCTCCCGACTTTGTTTTTATTAAAAACTACGAATTTAGAAACTTGGCAGGGGTGGTTAGAGGATGGTCCAGGAAGCCATTAATTCAAAGAATGTGAGATGCATAAAATGACTGGCAAGGGCACCCCGACCAACTGCAACGTCTAGGCGCTCTGCTTCGCTTCTGGCTGGACCCAGGCTGTCCTCAATGCGTGAGCAAGACATCTTTGTGCATTAGCATTGCTTGCGGCCCACCATTTCTACGGCGGATTCCACACACCTGAAATGTGGTTTTCTACACCTAGTCGAGGCTTTATAGTAATGATGCTAAAGTGCTTGCCTGCGAGATTCCGCCCACTTCTGAGCGCTGCAGTTCAAGGTGTTATTATTAACCAGTGTAATGGTACCTGAGGGGATGCGGGGCTGAGCCAGCACTGTAAACCGGACCCATATCCGAGGCAAGGGCTGAGCTAGCTTCCCGGGCAAATCAGATCAGAGGGTCCCACCTTGAGCAGTCTTCAAGACTTGGAAACTCTCCACGATGCGGAAATAGCGATCTATGTCTTTACTTCGAAAACATAATGTTGAAGCCCAAAATACTGTTTTTGGACCCCTTTTTACCGAAATTCGGCATTTTGGGCTTCGAATTTTTGGACATCCTTTATTTTGGTCAGATCCTCAGCAATAGCCCTTGGTGGGTTCCTGCCTCATCAAGGGCAGGCATTTCACCAGCCCCTGGGAAAGGGAATAATACAGCCTGTGAACTCCAACCCAGAACCCACCTTCAGCCCCTTTGGCCAAACGCGCAACATCTCGCGCCTTCCAGAAACGCAGCCTTCTGGACCCCAATACTGTTGCCTGGGTGGAGGCCTGAATGAAACATACCTGACCGCCCTCTAAAGGCCCGAAACAGAAGCCGTGCCTCTGCCGAATAGGTGCCCCACCCATCTGCTGTTCTATGCCCACCGTTCTAGTGCTTTTATCGATCACTGTAAGCGCTGTTAGAAATTGAAGGGTTTCAAACGACAGGTCCCCTCTGTCCTTCGGAGTCCACATGAAGCTAGCTGCAAAGAGAGCCATTTCAGAGGAAAGCCCTGCAAACATATGTACCTGCTCTTCTGTCTCAGTACTATTCTAAGGCTATGTGAATGCTCAATGTTCTAAGTATACGTACCATGTAACTGGCTTGCAACAGCGCCTTGATGCCTCGGGGCTTAGGCGCTTTACAAATGCAAATACATAAAAGAATGATAAGGCAGATTGGGTGGTATCCTCAGTAACTTGAGGCTAGAATACTGCATCATTTCCTGACAGTCATCTGGAGACAGGGCAGGTTATGCAGAAGCAGGACCGTCACGCTCTGTTAGATCCAGGATGTTTAATGCCACGGTGTGCACTTGCACATAATCACAGTGATTATTTGCAGGTGATGCGCGATTAATAGAAAAACGCAATCCATACGGAGCAGAGAAAAGGTAGTCAATGTTCTGCTTCGAGAGAATTCACAACACCTGCCTATTTGGATTCGTGCACATAGGGCCTCATTACGAGTATGGCAGTGTGGTAAAATGGGCGGTAATGTGATGGTAAATCCATTACCACTGTATCACTGTGCTATGCCATACTACAAGTTAGGTGTGTAAGGTGGAGGATTTACCTCCAGCAAAATGCTGCATGTAAATCTTCCACCTTACTGCCAAAAATCACCAGAATTACCGCCGGCGGTTCTGCTGAAATTCCCATGGAGTCCGATGGACTCTGAAAACTGGGACTTACACCGCCCATACCACCACTTGTAATCCCGCTGTAAATCCACAGGATGAAGTGGTGCTAACGGCAATCGCGTTTGGTGGTATTTCGGCAGATGTAAACTCCTGACTGGCTCTTTGAGTCTGGATTTAAGGTGCATCATCTCTTTGAGAGAGCTTATGATTATACACTCGCACAACTCATAGAATGACTGATGTTCGAAAGTCCATAAAGCAACATTTCACAGAACACGTTTTATCACTCGGATGTGTGCTTGCCTGCCGAAGCTGTGTCATGCTATTGGTGTAGGCAGAGTTGGCAGTCTTTATGTATGTCTGGCTGGACACATGGCTTGTTTACAATAAAGATGCACAAATAGTCACAACCACTGTCTTTGTCATTTCTCGTTTCACATTGTGCATTAATATAGATCTGCAGTGTTCCAAGTGGGTCCCATGCTGCCTAGAAAACATGCCCCAGCACAACCCTGGCTTGCACCTCAAGAATCAACGAGGGGACCTCTAATGCACAAGAACTACACCTGTGAAACCCTAGAAAGAGGGGAAATCCCGTTTTGGACCAACACCTAATACTTATGCAAGACTACAACAGAGATAAAACATCATCACTAAACACAAGGCCCTGAAGAAGCACCTTCCGGGAGCAAAACACATGCTGGCCCAAATTCTGATAGCTTTAGAGTAGATCACATATATTTCAAAATATAAGTGAAGTAAAAACTGGAACGAAATTGAAAGTAGTGTTCATGAGAATAAATAATTTCACAAATGTTAATGTTTCTTTTTTATGGCTATACATAATTGATGCATTTCACTATTAAACAATTAATCCCTTACACTTTGGACTGTGTGGTATTTTGCAGCCCTTTCTCTTTTTTGACCATGGTTAAGATTCAGGCCACTGCAAAATTGCAGTTTTTTGCATACCATGAATTCGTTTTTATAATTGTGCAATGAGGCCCAACTCTGAAGAAAGCTACCTAAGGAGCTCCATTACAACCCAAGAGGATAAAAACATCAAACAAATCTCAGGTCTTCTCCTTATTTTAACTCCTCGTGAGAAAACATTGGTGGTTCACAGATTTCACATCACTTGGGGGGTCCTCCTTCCACCCAGAAGAAGGGCTGCAAGCCCATGACATGGACGCAAAGGAAAAGAGCCGTATGGTGACCCTCCTAAATTAAATATAAGTGTGGTCTCAAAGCAACGCAACCCAAAAGGAGCGCCGAGAAAAGTAGAGGGACATTTCATCGGAACTTCTGTCACCAGCAAGGGTAAACTCGGTGCCACAGGGGCCATGCATTTTACACTGTATCCGCGTTAGCTGTCTTTTGTGAGCTGGTAAACGTGACGTCAGGCACTGGCTTGCAAACCCTGGTGCAGAGGGTAGTGGTCCAGCCTGCAATGACAAATCTGACGCCCAGGGGTTTCTGGGAATAACACATGGGATTGGGTGCAGCACCAGCTGTGTGCACCTTGCCACTTGCACAATATCAAGCACTGCATGGAGTCGGCTTCAGAGGCTATCAGACCTCTGCGGGTGACTGGCATGAGCACGGCGGGACAGGGGTCCTCAAGCACAATTTCACACCTTGTACTGGGCATGAGATCCAGTGGCACAGAAAAATTGCCGGCCCCAAAACAAATGGTTATTTTGGATAGGAATGCTGAAAATGGAACATGGGGTTTTGAGGGGCAAAGAAGTAGCAGTCATATGTAACGCAAGAGCCCAGTGTTATCCAAATGTGTGCAAGGGTGTACTGCAATCCATCCACCACCTGTTCCAGATTGCTTTCCTCCAAGGGGGTTCTGGCTAGGGCAGTTTTAGATTCAGTGTGGGGCTCTGGTTGGCAGAAAACAAGAGGCTCCCCCTGGAGAATTGCTGAGGTGCTTTTCATCACAGTGAAAGACTGCCTCTTATTAGCACCCTGGAGGGTGTTCCAATCAAGCAGCGCACTCCAAGTGCGGAATAAAACGGATAATCTCAGCCTGCGCTCAGTGCAAACTGAGCGTTCCACACACTACCAACCCATTGCCAGGGTCGGACTGAAATAGGTCCGGTCACCCAAAAAAAAGTAGGCCACCCCTCGCCTCAAAGAAGTGGCCCACCCCTCGCCTCACGACCCATGACCTCGGATGACATCACCACAGGTGATGTCATTTGACCCCACCCAAAGTGACATCCCAGGAAGCGATGAAACACGACCTTTTACCCCTTGACAAAACAGGAAGTGGTATCAAATAGCATTGTTCCTAAGTGCACTAAATTACCGTGAATCCAAGCAGACGTCAAAGGCCAAATGATAATATGTTATTATATAGCACTTACCATTAAGCTCTTTTTTATTTTTTATAGAACAAATATGCATACAATATCACCCAACCTGTGTTGGTACTCATTTATCGACCTAAGAAGGATGAAAGGCTTTTTGAAGAAAAAAAAGAAAATTAAAAAAAAAAAAAGATTTTTTTTTCTTCCAAACCGGCCCAGGCATGGCCAGAAACCGGCCCCCACTCCCCAGGCACGATTTCGGCCCGGCCACAGGCCGAAAGGCTGTAGGGCCAATCCGACCCTGCACATTGGCTCTTTCTCGCCAGTACCCTGCCCCAATCTCTCGTACTCTTCTCCCATCCCACTCCCCCGCTGAACAGGAGCCCCTAGGCCACTCTCCCCAACCCTCCAACCTCTTACCGCATTTGCCTATGTCCAGTGCGCAACAAAACCTACATTTCAGGTGGGGTTGAGTGGGGCTTGTGGGCTAATCCTTCAAATGTTGGGAGAGACGGGAGGGGCAAACCTATTTGTGTGGGGGGAAGCTAACTTCTTTAGGCATTCTGAGACTATGGTATTGCAGCTTCAATGTTACACGCAGTTAATACTCTCCTTTAAGTCTGAAAGCACTCAAGCACTGCTGTGAGAATGAGCGGTCTCCTGTCCCTTCTCTAACCTTCCCATCACTCCCCGGGCATGCATGCACTATCCCACAACACGATTTCAATTGCCTGAACAATTATGCATATGAGTGCAGGTGCTAACAATGAAATGCTTTACGTTGGTAAACCCAGGCGCTGTTTAACATCTGTGTCCTGTTCTGTCCGGCCATGGCTCTTTAGGTAAGCCAGATCGAGTCAACATAGCCCAACATTTGGGGAGGGGAGAGCTAAAGCCCAGTCAGCTCAATGGTGTTGCGCCACTGCCTATGTCCCCCTGCCACTCCCCGCCAGAAACATGGCGCCAGGGAAATGGGGAAACATCTGAGTTCCCTGCTCCTTTTTTTCCACAGACGGCCGTTTTCTTTTGCAATACTTTTTTAACTTGTAAAAATGGCTACCATGCATTTCACAACATGGAAAAAGTTATTTGCACGCATGAGGTCGGCCTCAGGATGCTAAAAGCAATAAAACGCTTTTCTGCAGGCTTCACCGACCATTAACAAGACCAGGATCCGGCGTTAAGGCCCCAGCAGTGAAGCCTGCGGGAACGGGCATCATTGCTAAAATACAGCACCAGGGCCTGGGGTTAAGGCCCCAGCGGTGAAGCCTGTGGGAATGGGCATTATTGCTAAAATACAGCACCAGGGCCCGGCGTTAAGGCCCCAGCGGTGAAGCCTGTGGGAACGGGCATCATTGCTAAAATACAGCACGAGGGCCCGGCGTTAAGGCCCCAGCGGTGAAGCCTGTGGGAACGGGCATCATTGCTAAAATACAGCACCTGGGCCCGGCGTTAAGGCCCCAGCGGTGAAGCCTGTGGGAACGGGCATCATTGCTAAAATACAGCACCAGGGCCCGACGTTAAGGCCCCAGCGGTGAAGCCTGTGGGAACGGGCATCATTGCTAAAATACAGCACCAGGACCCGGCGTTAAGGCCCCAGCGGTGAAGCCTGTGGGAACGGGCATCATTGCTAAAATACAGCACCAGGGCCTGGGGTTAAGGCCCTCGCGGTGAAGCCTGTGGGAGCGGGCATCATTGCTAAAATACAGCACCAGGGCCCGGCGTTAAGGCCCCAGCGGTGAAGCCTGTGGGAACGGGCATCATTGCTAAAATACAGCACCAGGGCCCGGCGTTAAGGCCCCAGCGGTGAAGCCTGTGGGAATGGGCATTATTGCTAAAATACAGCACCAGGGCCCGGCGTTAAGGCCCCAGCGGTGAAGCCTGTGGGAAAGGGCATCATTGCTAAAATACAGCACCAGGGCCCGGCGTTAAGGCCCCAGCGGTGAAGCCTGTGGGAACGGGCATCATTGCTAAAATACAGCACCTGGGCCCGGCGTTAATGCCCCAGCGGTGAAGCCTGTGGGAACGGGCATCATTGCTAAAATACAGCACCAGGGCCCGGCGTTAAGGCCCCAGCGGTGAAGCCATGCCTGTACCTCTGTAACTAAGCTCATGCAAGTATCAGCGCCTCAATGCCCTTGGGCTGTTTGCACGCTATATAAATATAAATAAATAAATAAATAAATAAATAAATATGGTGCGGGAGCTAAGTCTGGCATTTCTGACAGCTATCGGGCAGGGCATGTTTGGCGTAGACCTTGTAGCATAACGCAGTATCCACGGACTCTACAATAGCAGGCCTTCCTGTGTCTGTGGACGTGGGAATAGGCCCTTTGCTGGGAGCAGAAGGGGCGGAATTCAGTGGGTGTAATGGTAATAATGTGGCCATAGTGAGTGTGACAGCCCACAAGTGAGCCATGAAGACCAGTGGTGGGAGAGGTGCTAGCCGCAGCGGCTTGGACATTGAGTGAGAAAGTAATGATAGTGGGCAAGGGGGTGGAGGGAGGGAAAAGCGCACAAATTAGGTGTCAGTTCAAGCAATGGGGCAGCAAAGCAATTGTGTAACCAATACTGTAGAAGTCTATAGTGATTCGCCCAGATGACGTATACCTAGAGTATGGATATAGAGTGGATGCTTCAGCCTTATAAGATGTTAGCTGACGTTGTAGGTTGACGGAATCCCCTCACGCATCTTCCTAACATCATTCCAGGTGATATTTGCAGATAATCGGGGTCGGGGTCATCAGACACAAGAGAGAAAACAATAGAACAATATTAGAGAAAATCACAGGAGGCAAGACATCTTAACAGTGACCGGCGTGAAGCAATGAACAGTTAAATGTGAGAGTCAAAGAACAATTTGTGGCTGTGACAACGCGCGTTGTCTCGTACATGGTAATATCACGGAACAAGGCGGCGCGTGCTCTGGCGCACGAGGCGGTACATGCGCAGCTGCAGCGCGAGGCCACACTGTGATTCTCGCCTCATTTGCGAAGGTAAGCTCGAAGCCCTTGGGGGCGTCTGATGCGTGGAACTGGGCTGGGAAAGGGCACAGGCGAGATCGGATTGAGTTGCGCGCACGCTTAGGACAGCGGTCGGGATATGGTTGGGGGTAGCGGTTGCAGCTGGGTAACAATGGTAAAGGGGGCCTGTGAGCCGGAGGGAGAAGTAAGGGGGGAAGCGTACTAGCGCGGAGAGACGTCCTAACTCACGCTATGCTGCAGGGAAGTACGTTAGGCTATAGGGAGGCAATGGTTGCAAGGGGCAGAGCGTGCAGGCAATTACTTGCTCATTCCAATGCACTCTCTCACCGTGAACCCCTCTCTGTGCCAGTATCTCACTTGCTCATTCCCAGCCACTCTCTCACCGTGAACCCCTCTCTGTGCCAGTATCTCTATTGCTCATTCCCAGCCACTCTCTCACCGTGAACCCCTCTCTATGCCGGATTCTCACTTTCTCATTCCCAGCCACTCTCTCACATCCTACCACTCTCTGTGCCATTATCTATCTTGTTCATTTATAGCCACTCTCTCACCTCAAAGGACTATCTGTGCCAGTCTCTTGCTCTTTCCTAGCCACTCTCTCAGCCTAAACCCCTATCTGTGCCACATCTCTCTTGCTCTTTCCAGCTACTCTCTCACCTTAAGCGGCTATGTGCCAGTCTCTCACTTGCTCATTCCTAGCCACTCTCTCACCTCAAACGACGCTTTCTGCCAGTCTCCCACTTGCACTTTACTAGCCAATACACCCATCTTGCACCTCACTGTGCGAGTATCTCCCTCAATGTTTTGTGGCCACTCCCTCTCTTCAAACAGTGTATCACACTCACCACAGGACAGGATCCTCGCCAAATCAGCGATACACGAAACCAGGCAGGACACACGAGTTTGTACCGCACTCCATGTCGATGGAAGATAGCCGAATGCTGCACTCATCTGCAATCACACGCTACCTGAAGACACATCGCAAACCACCTCTGACAATAGCATGCAGCTACATCCCATGACAAAAATGCACTCTAGCTTGACACATAATCAGTCTCCTGCACTCGCATACGCTCCAGAGAACCTCACAGCATCCATCCACAAGCCAAGTGGACATGGGTGGCTAGCAGGGACTTGGTCACCCCTACCTAGCTTTTCATTGGCTGAAATACTCACAGGAATTCTTACTCCTGTGATGAAACTCCCCTATCACAGACTTCGGTCCCCGAGGGCATTCATCCTACAGCGCTTTGGGGCTATACCAATGGGGAAAAGCACTATAAACATGCCAAATTACTTTACATTAGATTACTTCTTCCAAGCCATGGTTTGCCAGTACCTCACACTTCTAACCTCTTCCTCCCCTCTTACCCAGCCGCCACCCCCTCAAACACTTCTCTCTGTGCCAGCTCTCACCCCATTCTTTCTAGACCCGTGTAATTGCACCCGGCTCTCCGTGCCAGTCCATCGACGCCTGCCCAGCAACGGCCCTGTTTCTCTGGTAACCACGGGGCCCGGGATGACTTTTCCAGGCGTCTGGCCTCCCCCCATTAGATGCTCTCACACTTCCAGAAAAGCAATTACCAGCACATCTCGCTTTTTAGTGTTTTGCTTTCTAAAGAGCTGTCTCTTATAACTGTCACTTTGACGCAATGCATGACACGGGACGACCCCCTGGGGGAGAAACCTCAAAGACCCAAACGGGAAAACAGAAGTCTGGGGGTGTATGCCCTCTGTGGGGTCCAGGGACATTCCTAGACGCACTAGGCGCCGGTGGAACTCACACCACAAGAAGCCCTGCCAAGGGCACTCTGTGAGAGCACAACACCACAAGCTACAGGGGAGGGGGCAAGCGGCCATTACTGGGCTGTGTGGGATGAGGGGAGAACGCACAACACAGAGGGATGCAATGCATTCTATATTGTATACGTTCACATACAGAAATGGGAGTGAGCGAAGAAAGACATCTCGCGGTTCTCCTCGCGACAGCACGCAGGGCACTGCGCCGCCACGTCTCCCCGTGACGTCGTTACAGCCGCACGTCTCCGCCCGGCGCAACACTCGCTACACTATCCACTTGCAGGGCTCTGGGCAGCAAAAGATGTGTACCCAGCCTGCTCCTAAAAAACAGACACAGTGACGTCATGCAAAACGACGTCACCGAATGAGTCTTTAATACTGGAGGCAATCAGGGGAAGTAACATTTAAAGAATTTGGCAGAGGTAGGCCAAGAGACGCACTCTGTGAATGTCCACTTGCAATCCACTGCACACAAAACGACCCTGGCAATTTCATCCAGCAAAAGCGATCTGTAAACGAGCTCTACTGCCAGTCACTCAGAATGGATGGATTCTCAGGATCACAGCATATGTCAGAGGTTGCGAAAGGATTGAGCAATGCCCTCGATGTACCAGGGCCTAGAATGAAAGATCAATAGGTGCGACTCTTAAGTGAAATGCCAGTTAATGAGTGCCTCTCGGAGGGGCTGTGGGGAGGGGGCAGAAGTACAGCGAGTGAAGTGTATTTTTTCGTCTCCCGAGCACCCCCAGTTCCCATGCGGAGGCCTTTTTTGTTGAGTGCAAAGTATGGAGTAATAGCCCCTTTCTATTAGAGGGGGGTGCAATGTGCCAGTGAAGACTAGGTACCTCTAAAATTCAGTGCGTGCGGCGCTCAGCCAGACATCGGCCTTTCAGCACACCTCATCCCATCCAGCGGGCCATTACTGCATCTATCAATCGTCTATGCTTCCCATAATAGGGCAGTACAGGGTCTGAGGACAGAGACTATTAAGCAATAGGCGATTTTTTTTGCTAGCATAAAAAGAGTTGACTGAGTCGAATCGCCCCTGTTCCCAATGAGTAAAGAAGGGCCATTTCGAATGGGAACTACACCCCTAATTGAAATGCAAAACCTTGAGATTCGAAGGATGTAGAACCGGGGGAGCCTGGGAATTCAAGGCTAGGGCCGGCTGACTGCGCCAAGTGGCCTGGCCTGGCTCCAAGGCCTGAACACGAGGCGAGCGAGGAAAACGGCAGTTTAAAGCTTTGGGTTTCCAAAGCACTCACATAAACCAGAGCTAGTGCTGGAAAGGTGTGTGTTAGGGAGAATTCTGCAAAATATGCCAATTCCCTTCACCTTAGACACCCCCAGCAACTTTGCTGGATTTTGAGGACTTGATTTTTTAACCTGGAGATAGTGTGACCCTTTTTTCCACTCTCTCATGTATTTTGATATGTTTTACCTCTGTGTTTTCTTTGGTTATGGAGTCTAACCAACTCCATAGGCATCATCTTTTTCAATTGTGTCACACAGCACCATCAGTGCATTGACACAAGGAAGCCTTTCAGGCTTTCAAAAGTGTCAACTACCTTCTCTGGGATAAACTACTGTTTCCCAGAGTAAGTAAAGTGAAATTGACTTTACTAGCCTTTTAAATTCCTAGACCCAACACACCTTATCTTACAATAGAGTGCTGGAGCAGTTAGTAAGTATCCCCTATGTCTAGATACTCATGTAACAGTCAAGTGTCACCCTTTGCTCTCAGAATGGCTGGTGGCAGTGGTTTAAAAAAAAACTACCATGATTTTTCCCGACCGCGAACTATTCGTAGCTCTGGTAACATTAAATCGCGGGAGCATGATTTTCAAGATGGCGTCTGAGCCTCCTTTGTTAAAACAGGTCCCGGTCTACTTTTTTCGCCATTTCTTTGTGGAATGGTCCTTCTAGAGTTTTTCTCTGGGCGCCAAACCATGTTTGGTCTCTTTGTTCATTCGCCTTTGACGGGCTTCAGGAGTGAAGACCGCCTCTGGCTCCAGAGTGTCTGGGGTAGGCAGGAAGTGAGGGAGGAGCCCGAAACTCCTGGTGCTTAGTTTCCTAGGAGACCCAAATGCACTCTGTGTTGATTGGCTGGCTGACTGTCCGGCAAGGACAGCCACCCTGCTGGGTGAGTGATAGCTAGGTTGGAATGAATAGGAGAGAACTGAATAAGAGGCACGTCTCTTGGCTTGGAAGGCAGAGTCAACCACTGGACGAAGGAACCGAAGAAGAGTTTGAAGAGGACGATTGCTGCAACTTCTGGACCGCTGGTTTGCCTGGTGAAGCCCTGCTGCAGGTCCGAATCGCCAAGTTCGCATCGACAGAGAAGCCCTGCAAAGGACGACTTCTCCCTTTGAGTTGGTAGGACCAAACAACTCCCAAGTAAGCCACCTGGACACTTATCTCGGAGTTGGTTGCATTTCCTCAGAGTGCTGCAGGAAAACGCCGAGCCAGGGAGGGGGACACCA
Organism: Ambystoma mexicanum; assembly: GCF_040938575.1. Classification (NCBI taxonomy): domain Eukaryota; kingdom Metazoa; phylum Chordata; class Amphibia; order Caudata; family Ambystomatidae; genus Ambystoma; species Ambystoma mexicanum. The sequence continues at coordinate 295,445,685 of NC_090929.1, forward strand.
GATTGTGTGCGTTACTTGTAAACTGGCTGAAAACATTTGGAAGATCCTCCGGACTCCCACAACATCGGACTGACCAAGTCTGATCCCCTTCTGTTGAGTGTGGGACCCCAGAAGCAAGGATAGTCCACCTTGACAGCCAGGACCAGCATTGTTACCAGTGCAGTAGCTCAAACGTGAAACAGCCACTGAAATTGAAGTTTGCCAGTTGCAGGCTTTTGACCAGTCCCAATGCAGTGCAGGAGTCCCCTGACGTCCTCCCTCTTGTCCCCACGAATGAGGCCCAGGAACAGTGAGATTTGCAGGAACTGTCAGGAACAGAAGTCATCAGCTGCATCTTTTTCTTAATTGAAAGGTACTGTAAAACAAGACTGAGGGCCTCATTATGAGTTTGGAGGTAGCCATGCCCTTAATAATGGCTGCCTCCAAACCCGGGTCCAGGTCCGGGTTCCCTGAATGGGGAAATACCAGGCCATTCCGATCTTGGAGGGCCTGGAATTTCCCCGTTCAGGGAACCTGGACCCGGACCATCCCCATTCCCATTTGGGCCCCCATAGGGCTCAATGGGAATGGGGAGCATGCTAACAACGGGCCCATTAATGATGGGCCCGTTGTTAGCATGCTGGGCCGCTCGCGGGACCCGCTAAGGACGTCTGGTAAAACCAGGTGCCCAGAGCGGGTCCCGTGAGCAGACCCCGTATTAGGGCAGTAAGGGGTTAACAGCTCTGGCACCTTTACCGTCACCGTTAACCCCTTACCGGCCACCTCGTAATGAAGCCCTGAGAGTACTTACCTCTCGCAGTGAAAGTGCTTGAAACTTTTGCAACTCGCAGGCCTAATCAGCTTGTGACCCCACATATGATTCTTCTTTTTACAAACTACTTCTAAGAACTGGTGCCAAGACTTTTCTGTTTACTTACCAGAACCGCTTTATCCTATCCAAGACTTTAGCCCATTGACTTTGGCCTAGCCTATTGAATTGAATTGACTCTTTTGGTGAACTCAAAATATCTGCCCTGTCTAAGAATAATTGTAGTCTTTTATGTTCTGATAACTTTTGCCTTTTACTCCTCTTGAAAGGTATTGAAGTATATTTGTGTGATATTATATAATTGCCTCCTTCTAATGAATGTTTTAGAACTGACTGATACATAAATTAAGTATTTATCCAAGAAACCATGAGTGTAAGAGTTTATTTGAACACCTGTGATAGTAGACCTCTGTGTAACATAATTACTGCTTGCATTCCCCTCTTGAGATAAGAAAAAAGGGCATGCATTAACACTAGCTACCCACCTCTAACACACAGAAGGGGGCTACTTATCAGAAATGATCCTCACAGTGGAGGTTTCATGAGATTCTATCTACCACCACGGTCAAGGTAATGTGTTTAACATATTTTAATCATTATTTTCTCTAAACATAACAATAAAAAAGCATAAAAAACCATATACAGCGTTCGTCATTTACGAAACCAACAGTGTAGAAAAAGAAAGAGAGAATACCACTTCACATTTATGGCTGTTGTTAGCACCAATGTAATCACAGGTTAATTGCTTACCCTCCAGGCCTGTAGATTTGCAAAGGGGACGGCTGGCTTTAGTATGGCTGGTATTATGAAGTTGTATATGCAGTGCTTTGTCCCTACTGTGCTATACGGCCTGGAGGCCTTAGCAATGCAGGACTTAATGTGGATAAATATACTAGAGGGACACTACTGGTGCTCTGTCTTTGGACTGGGACCTTCATGCTCAGTACAGTACTTAAGATTGGAATTGGGTCTTGTGTCCCTGAGAGGGATGGCACTGCGCGCGAGAAGTTACTTCTATTTGAAAGCCCTAGCCAATCCACGCTGTAAATTGCTCAAACTGGCAGGGCAATGTTTTGAGTTGGAAAAACATCCAAGGGGGGGGGTCTTATAAACAATTGAATGAATCACTGTTTATGGAGATTGACTGGCCCTATGACAAGCTAAAACACTTACCATTTATTCACCAGAAAAGAGCATTTCAAGATAAGCTGAATAAGTGGGATTGGTGCTTGAATGTGGAGCATTTAGCTACCTTGAAAGGGTATGAGGCAGTACTTCACGTTACCCATAGATATCTCAGACCCCAGGTGTATCTCTTGCTCACCCCAGCACCTGATGTTAGACGCGTTTTGCTACAACTAAGAACAAATCAGCTCCCCTTGCTTACCATAACTGGACCAAGGCTAAAAATCCCACGTGAATCTAGAATATGTAGAATATGTAAGAAAACAGGAGCACTGGAATCTGCACGGCATGTACTAACACTTTGCCCAAAATTGGGACCGATATACATGAATTTATACGAAAAATGGGTCCACAACATTGAGGCAATAAAAGATGAGTTCTTTTGGTATGGATGTTTAAATCCATCCACTTTAGGCCTTCAGCTAGCTCTCTTCAGGGTATGGAACCATGTGAAGCCTTTACTTCACTGAAAACCTTATTACCACTTCTTTGTCTATTGCCATATTGGGTTGAGGAATTATTAATAATCAATAATCAATGATTGAGTTGAACTGTTTTGTTTATGTCCTGTTTTGGTCTGTTTGTATTTTGAGATAAATATGTGTGCTTTTATTGAGATGTATAAACTTATGAGTTGTGTAAAATCCAATTTTTGGATTGTATCACAATAAAGTATAATAAAAAAAGTAATCACAGGTTATAAACACTGGTTGCTTTGCGTGATGTTAGTAATGGTGTGACTTGATCACATTACAATTATACATAAACATGGTACAATGGCGTCTACAATCTGATGTGTTTCTGGGGCAGAGGACAGCACTGTTGCAGTCAAGGGCTCATCAGTAGTGTCCCAGGACCCGTCTTCAGGACGCAGTAGGTTAAAAATCAGGTTACACTGACAACATGGCGCCTATGTGTCAGTATGATAACCTATAGAAAGAATAAAAATGAGGTAAATATAAGATTTACTCCATACAAATAAAAACCTTGTATCCGTGGTGTGAGTGTAGTACAAGAAAAGTAGCCAGATTGCTGACCTTATGATGATTTCTTATGGTTTGATGGGCGAGGCGATTGCACTAGTCAATCTTGGACTGGCGGCAGACAATTCCGTCCAGGGAGTTTAGACTGTAGATCAAGACATAGTATTGATCAGTATAGGTGTGATGTTAAAAAAGGAATCTTTATAACAATCATGATTCAATTCACAGGTAATGAATATTTACCGTTTTGTGTTGACCTCAATCCAGTATTAGATTCCCATAATGGACGTTAACCGTGGGCATAGGTTATGTAGTTATTTGTACACTACGATTCCCACAATGCATCATGAAATCTGTAGAAAATAGAATATATATCAATTCCGCGTTGTTGCTAGTTGTTCTACGTGTAAAAGTTAAATAAGCCCAACACTTACTTGGCAGTGACTCTCACAAATGCTATCTTTGTTGTTTGTCTCCTCGTTAAGTTATTTAGGTGACAATTTGCATATCACCCATATAGGTGAGTCGAGTCCTGCAAGGGGGCAAAGAAAGGAGGGAGAACGGTCAACCCTCTGTTTGTTTGTGAGGTAGCCGTGTGTACCGTTGAGTAAAAGCAGGCTTACCTCTGGCGCCGGTGCTCGCGCTGAGAAGGTACCGTTGTGGAACACGGCTCCAGTAACGTGTTGCCTATCAATTCGAAAATCACACGTTGACATCGAGAAAGGACTCTTATGTCAAAACGTGTTGCCTGACAATTCGGGAAGCGCATATTGACATTGAAAAAGGGCTCTTATGTCAAGACCTGTATCTTAGACCTCCAGGACGGACTACCCAAGTTGTAACAAAAAGAAGGGGGCCATTTTGGAGTGGAATCATGTTTTAGTTAAAGGAAGCTATTCAAACCTCATGAGTAACAGAATGGTATATCCTCAGATGATAACTATTAGGGCCGCCATTAAACATTATTTTTAAATCACTCTATATATCATCAACTGTCGTTATTTTTAATTTAGAAAGAAGCTGATCTATACTGAGGTCAGCTCACTCATGAAGCGGCACGCCTATTATCGATGGTTCGAAATGTTCATTAGTTGATACATGATTATCTAATTTAGAGTTCCACAGACCATTAATGGGCGATAGTGAAAAACACCACAGCCATTATAGCTGCCGTCTGGAAGTGTTCAAAAGGAAGTGTCATTTATAGAAGGTTTCTCGGTCCAATGTGACCTTATTAGTTGTATAGGCCATTAATGAATAAACAGATTCCATTCTACGGAAATATTTAGACCAGATTGAACTGTTTTGAGATTATAAATCCATTTTTGTTCCAATTTTTTGAGGGACAAGTCCCTGTTGCCACCTCGTGGGTGGGCATTCGTAGTTTGAATAACAAACCAAAACAAATCTTCACAGGTATGTTTAGCCTCTGCATAGTGGGCCACAAGCGGTTTATCAGGGGTGCCATTTCGAATGGCTGAGCGGTGTTCCCCAATGCGTACTTTAACAGACCTGATAGTTTTACCTACATAGATTAGCCCACAAGGGCATTTTATCCCGTAGATCACCCATTTGGTCAAGCAATTTGAAAAAGATCGATATTTCCACATCCGACCATTAAGGTCAATTTGTTCCAGGTTTTTGGTCAGGTGGCAAACTGAGCATTGTCCTCATGCATAGTGTCCACTGACTGGTGGTAGGCCCCAAAGTGTGGACTGGGTTGGTGTCTCATTGTGATTCATCGGGTAAGTATGCACTAATTTGTCTCCTGCAAAAAAATAAAAAACCACAGGATGAAAGAATCACGTGTTTCATCTTTTTCCCCTCTGAGTAATGATCTAAGGAAGGTGATATTAAAAAATTGGAAAATTGTCCAAACCGAAGATTTTCAACTGGTCTGTCCAAGATTTGCCTTCAAACGAATGCCTAATCTTCGAGACAAACTAGTGCATCCTTACCCGATGAATCACAATGAGACACCAACCCATCACCATGATGCTTACATAAACAAAGCGGCCATTTTGCGGATCTCTTCTACTGCAGCAGCTTAGCAAGCTTAGGAGAACGAACTGAGGTAAGCATTAAAACGCCCTAAAACTATGGGGAATTCAGAGCCATATGCACTGAACCACTGAGGACTTAATAGACTAGAGCATGAGTTCTAAACTTAGTGAAGAAGTAATTCCATATTAATTCTCTACAGATCCACCATCGGGTGAAAAGTTAACCCACTTAACTGGGAGGACAATTTGAATACCCCTTACTGGGAACAAGGACATATATCATCGGATTATGGTACCGGTTGATCTCCTGAACAAAAATCTTCTCTTTAGAACATTGATTGAAGAATACTGATGTAGGAGAGAGGCATCTGAGCACCTATTGGTGCAACAGCTTAGGACAGCGAACAGGTAACACTTGAACCATTGGTACTACACCATGACTCTTATTATCTACATATGGGTTTTTATCACAAGAACCTTTCTGGAAGTGTAAATAATAGTAGGTTCATCCTTATATTTATTCTTTTAACTTTACAGGCCGATTACACTAGCATACCAGAAACGGTTGCTATAAGAAAGAACACAGGTAATTATGAGATGAAAATGAATGACAGATATAAACAAGAAGATGTAAATGTAATAGATGAGTGACAATACTCTATTTACCTATTTGTTGTAGATGGGATAACTGCACATGAAAAAGGATAGACAACTCCTGAAGAAGGGGATAGAATACCCCGAAACGCGTAGAGACACACAATCTAATATTGGATGTTCAATAAGAAGTATTATTGAAAGGAATGAAAAACTATCTGATACTAATGATTTGTATTTGTTTATCCATACTATGTTGAAACAAAACATAAGTCAAAAGCTAATACCAATTTTGAAATGCACTTTGTTTGAATGGTAATGAAGATTGGAAAAGAATATTCTTTTTACTATAAATTGATCGATGAAATACATCATAAGATTGTTTGATACTATTTTTTGAAATTTACGTTTATAATAAGGTTTGAACCTACATAAAACATATTACTTTTTGGTTGTATTTACAATAATCATTGGGTGTGCAGGGGACGGGAAAGATCCACAAGGTTGTGGACATCTGTTGAATTTTATCATGGGGTCAAAGCAGTCCGGCAGGGCTCTCCCTGCTGCTCGGTATGACCCGTTCCCCAGCGGTAGCACTCTATATAGTCTGGGTACTTCACTCCCATCATACAGTTGCAGCAGGGTCTTCTTTTTTCTGTCATCATCTATCTCTGCCACCCTGAAGAACATGTCCAGCCGTTCAAGCCAATGTGCCCGGCTTGGACCTAACGTCACGAGACTCGCTGTCATGTCGAATTTCAGCACCGGGTGACTGTGGAATTCTCTGCCTGCGGGTTATGCAGTGCCCGGTGGACTTGGGCTGGTGTCAAAGTCGGGCATCGGACCCCCTGCCTCTGTCGGCTAACATGGATCCCTGCAGCATGCCGCACTTGCCTCACTCTGCACTGCCTTGTGCCCTTCTTTGCTGCTACGTGTCTCTTGTGGCAGTCAGGATAATGGGCATAAAAATGGTCTGGTGAGGGCACCGATGTTTGATCCCCTTGCAGGTGTGCACTACCGGGCTGCCTTTGTGTTGTCTCCTGCTTTGAGCACATCCCTCTTGCTGCTGGTGACCCTCATCCTCCCTAAAGCTGTGTGGTGGGCTACCACCCAGGGCCTCCGTCTCCATGCCGCACAAGCTCTCTCCTGAGCTACACACAAGTGACCACATCTGTCGTAACATACAGCATGCTGTGGTCACAAGCCACACTCAGGTGACAACACTACGACGTGCTGCACACTTAACAACTACTAAACCAAAATGGGTGATGGTGGGCAAATAATTTAATCCCACTATATAATCTGCCAAAATTGTGAGAAAAAGGGTTGGAAGTGCTCTGAGACTGGAACCAGTGCTGGAGACTGTCACGGGAGCAGATTAGGGGGACAATAATTTCAAAATAAAAGAAAGTCAAAAGACTTAGACGAAGGACAACAGTTGCTGCAGTTTTAAACACAAAAGAAGGACTAAACCACAAAAAGGACTCTGATTAAACCGTAGTCCTACTTTTATGTTGGTGGCCCGAATGCCGCGAGGACAACTGTATCCAAGGAACCCCCTTTCTAAAAACAGGGAACTTTCTAAATTAAAGGAAAAGGCTAGAAGAAATTCAACTGCCTTCTCCCTATACCAACGTGCAGACTCAAAAATTAAGAACTTAATCTAGTTCCAGAGGAACAGAAAACAAATTTTGAAACTATCCTCCTGATGAACCACTGAATAAATGTGGGGAAACACGTGTTGAGGATCAAATAAAATCATGATGAAGAGTTCACAATAAAATTTCAATTTGGCACAAACTTCGGATTCCAAAAATCTTTTTTTCTATCATCTCATATATTGGGCAGCCTCAATATCAAGAGAATCCATCTTATGCAGCCTCATTATTTCTGATTTCTGATCTAGTAGTTCAACAATTCAAATCCACCAATCAAAAACAGAGGATTCGCCATTGGTTGCTCTAAAGCTGTAACCCTAACTCAACTTCTGTTACAACGTAACAGAAATAGTTTCTTTATGAAGGCAGAGTGACTACAAAAAGAAACTATTTCTTTTTGAAGTCTGAGGGCTCCCCCCACCTTATGACATGGAAGACTCCATGTCATGGGGTGGGAGAGCTCTAGGACTTCAAAAAGAAATAGTTTATTTTTGTAGTCACGCTTCCTTTGGACTAAATTATTTCCATTATGGTTCGATCCTTAACAGAAATAATGTCTTTATGAAGTTGGAGTGACTTCAAAAAGAAACCATTTCTTTTTGAAGAAATAGGGCTCCCCATAACTCCATGACTTGTGTGTGTGCCAGTGTATGGTGAACAGGTGAACACTTAAATGTATAGGTGGCTGCCTAGGTGTGCCTGTATGGTGAAAGGGTGCACACTTAAATGTATAGGTGGCTGCCTGTGTGAGTGCATGGTGAAAGGGTGCACAAGTAAATGTATGGGTGGATAGGTGTGCGTGTCGAGTGTGTGGTGAAAGGGTGCACACTTAAATGTATGGGTGGCTGGGTGTGTGTGTCGAGTGTATGGTGAAAGGGTACACACATAAATGTATTGGTGGCTGCCTGGGTGTGTCTGTATGGTGAAAGGGTGCACACTTAAACATATAGGTGGCTGCCTGTGTGAGTGTATGATAAAAGGGTGCAAACTTAAATGTATAGGTGGCTGCCTTTGTGAGTGTATAGTGAACGGGTGCACAATTTAATGTATAGGTGGCTGGGTGTGCATGTGTGTCGAGTGTATGGTGAATGGTTGCACATATAAATGTATGGGTGGCTGCCTGGGTGTGCCTGTATGGTGAAAGGGTGCACACTTCAATGTATAGGTGGCTGTCTGTGTGAGTGTTTGGTGAAAGGGTGCAAACTTAAATGTATAGGTGGCTGCCTGTGTGAGTGTATGGTGATAAGTGCACACTTAAATGTATGGGAGGCTGCCAGGGTGTGTGTGCCTGCATGGTGAAAGGGTGCACACTTTAATCTATGGGTGGCTGCCTGGGTGTGCCTGTATGATGAATGGGTGTATATTTAAATGTATGGGTGCCTGCCTGGGTGTGCCTGTATGGTGAAAGGGTACACACTTAAATGTATGGGTGACTCTGTGTGCGCGTGTGTTTATATGTTGACTGGTGTGTGTGCTTGTGTTCAAGGGTGCAACAAAACCTACATTTTTGGAGGGTGCTAACCATTCAAATGTTGGGAGAGGTGTTAACTTCATGGACGGTGGGGGAGGGGCAAACTTATTTGTGTGGGGCATCTAACTTCTTTATGCATTCTAACGAGACTATTTCAGTTTCAATGTTACAAGCAGTTAACTTTCTCCTTTAAGTCTGAAAGCACCCACTTATGGACTGCTGTGAGAATAAGCGGTCTCCTGCCTCCTCTCTACCCTTCTAATCACTCTCCTGGCATGTAAGTACTAAACCCACATCACGATTTAAATTGCCTAAAACATTATGCATTTGAAAGCAGGTACTAACCGTGAAATGGTTTACATTAGTAATCGCTGGGCCTTTGTTAACAGTGAAACCCAGGTGCTGTTTAACATATGTGTCCTTTTCAGTCCAGAGTCAACATAGGCCAAAATGTCAAGGAGGGTGGGGAGGGTCAAGCCCAGCCAGCTCAATGGTGTTGCATCACTACTTATGTGTAATCCCTTCGATACCTAGTAGTTATCTTTATTACTCATAGCCCTATCCGTCCTCATCTCAGTTCTCGTTTATGAGGCACTTTGACTCATAAACAAGTACTCAATGAGGTAGAGGGACATGGAGGTAATGCCCGACTTAGTTACCTGTAATCTTCATTACTCCTAGTCCCACTCTTCCTCATCCTAGTTCTTACCTATGAGGCAAGAAGCCTCATCCGTAAGCACTGGGACAAGGAAGAGGGACGTGGAGGTAATTCTGGGCAGAGGAGCTGATTTTGGGGGTTGGGGTGGAAGGGCAGGGGGATGTGTTGGGGGTGGGGTGGGATGAGGATTGTGCGATAAATCGTAATGGTCATCCATGTCCAGGCTAAGCAGGCTTGCTATGTGGTATTAGTGTCTAGAGAGGCATTTTGATGCCGCCAGTCTAGTCATTTCTTAGTTTGGCTTTACTTTTTTTTTAACTGGGCATCTCTGGTAAAGCAGTCCTGCTAAGTGTTATTACCTGGTTAGACTGGCATTTGGATGCTGCCAGATAGCTGCTTCTTACTGCAGCATTGTATATTTTTCTGGGCATCTGTGATAAAATAACCATGATAAGTGTTATTGCTTCAACTGACATTTTGGTGCAATTAGTCTAGGTATGTCTAAATGTGGCCTGGCATGCTTTACTGTAATATGTTATTACGTGTCTAGACTGGTCTACATTGTGCAGCCAGTTGAACATTGTTTCATTGTGGCATGGAATTTTTAATAGCAAAACATTATATTAATTAAAGCATTAATGTTCCTGTACACTGCTGCTGATTTGCATGTATTGGATTTTTAGATTGCTGTTACACTACAAAACAATTGCAAACACTCTGGCATTTTAGCCAGTTTATCTCAGAAAGTGTGCTGTATAATGCATTTTAACACATTTATATCTTTCTCCTAGTGCAGTGTGCGGCGTACCACTGCAGCAGCACGTTAGTGTGTATTGCACAAGCGTGGACATCTAGGCCGGCCCAGAGTGTGGCGCGACCGGTGATTTGTTGCTGAGTTGAGCATGGCTCACATGGGGGGGTGGGCGCAAATTTTGTGTTACGCCACTGTCCCGATCTTGCCCCAAACAATGAACGAGTGGTAACAGGGCGGGACAGAAAGTCAGACAGGAGCACTTCTGTGCAGGCATTGGAGACGAATTCAAAGTATTTCTTTAAAACCTTTTTTTTTAAATGGTAGGACCCAGGTGGTACTCGTTGTAGGCTCTTCCTTGAGGGAGGCACTGACTGGAAATGAAGGTGAGAGGAGAGCCCCGCGCCAGGCTTTGCGCAGCTCTGGGAGGATGGCAACTCAGAAACCGGTCAGGGACCTTCAGTTGTGATCGTCAGAGGAAGGCGGGCAGAGACTTGCCTTGTGAATAGATTGCCCTGCGATACACCTATTGTTCAATATACAAACCACTTTGGACTAAATGTCTTGTCTCCGGTCTTAAAAAGTGTAAATGTAAACAATGTAAGCTGGTTCCCTTTTTTAAGTTGATGACACAGGACATTGGGCGTTGTAGAGGCACACTATTAGGAAAACTGTCATGGGTGCTGTCGTCCATTCTTATGATAACCATTTGTAATTTTGAATAGATTCAATGGTGTATTAAAGGTATGAATGTCATATGCCTGTATCTTGTCTCCTTTTTCAGGAGAGTAGTCTGTTCCGACCTCTTCTATGCCCTAATGTTACACAAATTCACAGCACGTTATATTTAAACAACTGGATTTTTAATTGGCTATCCTAGCAGAAATGCACGTTTGGTGCTATATTAGAATATGTTGGGAGTTTTTTTGGCCTTTGACCGCAAAATCAACTTTTTCTTGACATCTAACAGTGGTATGGAAGTATGGAGGCCCGGAAAAAGTGTGAAAACAACTCGCTATTAACGCATGCTAATTTATGGGCTAAGAGCTTTTAGTGACATTCTCTCACTGTACTGTAGTACTAGTTGCGTGTGCGCGCTTGCGTGTGCGCGCTCTTCTCCTCTGGCACTCAACTACGAAGAAAGCGGGCACTCATCCGGTCACACTGTGGCCCTGGCCTGCCCCAGTAACTGCACTAAATAACGAAGTGTTTGATGCGCCATCAATAACTGTGAGTCGGTAGCTTCCAGCCGATGAGAGAGAGAGATGAGAGCGAGAATCACAGATAGAAAGAGGAAGAAAGAGAAAGCGGCAGCGTGGGAGCTCGAGTGTTACTGAAGTTTAATATAAGAGAGGTTTCTTTTTGTTGGTATTCATGGATTATTTAGAGTTGGCTATTAAGTTGTGCTAAAGAGCGACCTAAAAGCTGAAACTATTGCATTGGCGACATGTGTGAAGGGATACACAGCTTGTAGGTGTGATTTGGTTATTTACCCACCCATGGACCACCCATGGCCATGCAAACCCCTTGTGCCATTCCCATCCACTACCTGCCGACCACCCCCACCCAAAACACATCCTGCTGGAATCTCTTTGAGCAAGTTATATAAGCAGTTACGTCAAACCCTGGCCTTGCATTATTATTTCTAAAGTCTGTTGAGAGTTCATATCTTAATTTTAGCTGTAGTGTGCTAGTGGTATAATACAAACGCCTTTACCTTGTCTGCCTTCTGTCACTTAATTTATAGCTGTTCCTTGCAATGATGACCTGTTAAAAACAAGCATTGACAACTGTTGTGGCTAATATGATAGTCATTTGCCAGGCACTGCTATCACATGCCCAGGTTATGACACGATTTTACAGCTAGTACTTTGAGGATTTCGACCATCCACACGGTGTGGGCTCCTTTGGCCTTGTTTTAAATTTTAAAAGAAATTTAATAATGGGCTAATCTGTACGCATTCTATGCTCGCTGCACAACATACACATAGACCCGTGTACTCTGGGTGGGGACAGCCTACAGACGTCGTCCCCCGTCATATTTAGTTGGAATATGACAGCCAAGAGTACATCAAGCCATCTCAGAAGGGGAGGGCAAAACCTTCCTCCTGCCATAGCCAGCCTAATTAACTAACAAAGGCTCCATGGATCCGCCCTGTCCTTTGTTAGCTGCTGGAGGCAGCCTTGCATACTAATCAGAGTTAATTCAAACAGGCCCAGGGGAGGCCTTTGTCGCAGGACTAACAAAGGACAGCAAACCCCAACACCCTTTGATATGCACTGTGTCAACCTGAAGCCATCTCCTGCCTCTCAGTATCAAGGACAGTGACCTGTCATGTCTGGAACTATCTATGTACAGTAGTCATCCCCGCAGGGGGACTCCATTCAGAAGGTATGAGTATATGGTTTGGCGGAGATCAAAAGTCTGGTCCTGCCGCAGCTTCAAGGGAGATGTGCCGTTTTAATCAGGAACCACAGAGAGCTCCATTAACTAAAGAGACCCTTTGATCCACAACAGATAGGAAGATGGGTGAGACTTAGTATTACATGTTTTCACCCCTTTACCTTTCCTGTTGCAAAGCACTCTGGTTATGACCTCATGTATACAGGAGATTGTTGGTGGGGAATAAGGATTGGTTTATTAAGGTAGGCTTAGCCTACACCAATCACTGTGGCTCATTTAGCTTTAAAAGACGGCTGAGCCCCTCTTTTGGACAGATCATCCGAAGATTCCGCAAAGGAGTGTCAAGAAGAACTCAGCACTGGACCCTGGCTGAAGGCACAGTCTGCCTTACATCCTTCGCCAGTGAAGGAAGCCCAGTACCTCCAAGAGGGAAGCAAGATCCCTCCCCTAAACATCTCCCAGAGAACAGAGGGAGATACTGAATCCAGAGGACCCTCCAGCAGCTCCAGCGCCAGTGCCCAGCCAGCACACATCATGCACTGCTAGTTTCTGCAAGCAAGGTCCCCAGGTGGGAAGTGCCAGAGAGTCTCTGAACCAAACCAAGGACAAGGCAGCTGCTTGCAACACTCTCTTCAGCTTTGGGCCGTCCGCCTTAAAGGACAACACAAGCCCAGTGAAGAAGCTATGAGGAGTGCATCGACACACATCTACTGACGACTGCCTTAAAAGACATTTTCGAGCCATTCGAGCCCCTCAAGCTGTAGCTGACTGCACCGCTGACTGTTGTCATGCCGCAGTCGCTAACGCAGTCCGAGACGCCTCGATCAGTGCTTCAGACCCACAAACTAGACCAGAGATAACAATTCCTGACCCTGAGCTGCCGTGTAAGCCAGCTTGCAGACGTCTGTCCAGCCTCGCTCACAGAACTGCCTGCTGCCTGATACCTGCAACTGTCTCCTGTCTTGAACTCTGTTGCAGGAGCTGCAAAGCACCATGAAACCAACGCAAACCTGTCGACCACCAAGAACTTCTACAAGCACAGAGTACATTGTGGTTCTGTCCCCCTGGTCCTTCTCCAAAGGCTGCTAGTGACATTTTACGACCCATTGCTCCCTTTGTGTTGAACCCAAGTATCCTTGACTATAGAGATTAATTACTTTACCAACTACCATCCTGTCAGTATCCAGAGTACATCCCTTTTCCTTCTTGAAACTGTCTGTCCTCTGCATTCATTTACAGGGTGGGTTATATTTTGTTGTGTGCTAGAACTGTTGAATAATTATGAAGTAGATATGTATACACAACATTGACTGGACAGTCCCTTTTATCATTGGATAATAATTGTATTTTCACTGTGTTGCAACTAACCAACGATCCACGACCTTGCAGAGAAAAGCCTGCCATTCTGTCCACATTACTAAAATTGGACAAGGAGGTTTATAATTTGCTTGTGTTTACAATCTGTTCAGATCCTTTCTGGTCTACTAGACGTGTGAGGCTGATTGATGGTTTAGAAACCGATATTCATCCCTGGACCACTAGTGCCCCTTAAGTTGATTTGTCACAGGTACCATCTCATGATCAGACAGTATCATTATGGCAGTGTCTCATCAATGCATATCCCATGCTTACAGAAAAGCCCAAACTGTTGGTTTTGTAAATGCTTGTTCAAGTTGCAGTTGATGAGGAGATGTGAAAGAATTAGCATCCCCAAAGCATCTCAGCACTTGGTTGGTGAGGTTGGTCCTTCATGAATGGGGCATAGATTCCCCTAGGGACAGATGCAGGCACTGCTGGGCAGATCATAGTGGGAGGAACAATTGGCTAAGGCCAATTAACGAGACCCTTGGCAGCACAAGACAACCACTTTATTAAACCATAGCTGTGGCAGTGCGTCTAAAAAACGAATGACCGGTTATGAAATGTAAACCTCCTGCTGTTGTCCTTAGCAACATTGCGCCTCTAATTAGGCCTTGAGGTGAATGCTTCTTTGAGTAAGCATTGCTCAGGCCATTTTCAAGCAGGATCTGCAATGGCCCAGATACTCCCAATGATGTCAACTGCTTTGCCATTATTCTATAGGATACTTTGAGGTGGGTGACGTTGAAGTTCCTTCCAGTGAGATAAACAAGGTATTATCAGTTAGATGCACACGCGTTCCTCGGTGAGATGCATAAACTGCCCTCTGTGAGATATACAGTGTAAAGCACAAGTGTGTTATTCAGATCACAAGCTTTCCCCAGGGATCACGGGACCTCGTCCATGTTTACCTCTTCAGAGTGGTCATGTTTACCACTCTGATAGCCGCTTATCATAATGCGCAACAAACAGAACGAATACACAAAACGAGTGTGTGGTGAGTGCATTTGTTATACTTACAGTTTACAGGAATGCAGCGAGAGAGAAAGAGAAATTCATTGACAAGTGTATTATGCCAAGGACTGCGCTGTGCTACTGTGCTAATCTCCAGATTCACAAATCTCTCAAAACATGGCTCTTTCAACAGCACCTGACCAAGGACTAATTCCAGTGGACGCCCATACCGACGCACAGACCTCCACTCACAGTTCTGCGCTACTGTTAAAAGATGCCAGCCCAAATGCTGGCTATCCGCACTCTGTTCAGCTCTCTGCTGCTCTCGAGCTAGGTCCGTGCTTCAAACAATAAAATAAAATAATGTTCTGAAGAGAGCCAAGTCAGACTGAACAAACCTAGCATGTCGATCACTCCCATTGTAATGATCCAACAGCCTCCTTGCTTCGGAAGAAAGAGGGGAGAGCGTCAAATCAAAAGAAGACCACATTGTCAGCAGTAGAAAGAGACATCAGCCCTTTTGAAACTGTGAGGGAGAATAGAGCTTTGATTGGGCTGGCCAAGCCAAATCTTTCAGGATGTAGTGAGGTTATACTGTAGTGAAAGCGGGGAGTAGAGCAGCTCAGAAGTTTCTTAGGAATGTAAACAAAACCATCCAGGGAAACAGACTGGAACCCAATGCGCTTGTCAGGGTAAAAGCCACTTTGTAAAGCAAGTCCGAATTCAGAAATATCCAGGTATGTAGCTGCTGCGGATGGTTGCATATAGGAGGAACCTTTGCCCAAGTTGTTCAAGAGATAGTATAGTGTAAGAATGGACACAACCACAATGTGCAATTACATTAATGATTTATGATCAATTTACTAAGATGAATACAGCCTGTATTCATCTTAGTAAATTGATCATAAATCATTAATTTAATTTTGAGGTGGTTGTGTCCATTCTTACACTATCTTAGGAATGTAGCTTTTCAGCAGTTACATTTTCAGCAACATGATTGACATGGTCTCAAATAAATTGCTAGCAAGGACGCAGACAGGCTGTGCCACCGAGTCATGCTTATCTGAGCAGGCCTGCCAGCTTCCTTTTGCCTCTTTCTCAACACGATTGAAAGGCAGAGCTATGGCTGCCCTATTTCCTGTCTTTGCTGCTGTTTGAGCCCTACCTGAACATGCCTGCTTGTACACATCTGACCCCTTGGAAGACATGGGAAGATTGTGGAGCACATCAAGTGGTGTGTGGACAGGCAGAGAAGTCTCCTTGCTTAGAGCTGTGTGCCCTCAGACCTATGCTTGCACACACGAGGAGGATTTAAACCCTAAGTCCCTGCTTACAACACAGACCTTATCATCTAGTCAACATCCCGAAGCTGGAAGCACATTTGTGTCACCCCTCAAGACTGTAAATCAGGCAACGTTCATTGGGAGGGCCAAGAGATGCTTTGTGGGCATTTCAGCCAGTGCTGATTTGTCCACAGCACAGCGGATTTGTTCAGAGTTAGAGGGTAGACAGGGGACATCTAATGGACGCTCAGAGGCTCCAGATTTTTACTTTTATTAATATTTCTTTTGTTGCTTTCATTGTGACTTTGAGAAGCAGTTTTGGCGATTTTTGTATGCTTACATGTGCTAGTTTAGATGCCTTCGATTTGCATACATTTGTATTGCATTTGTCTCCTATTTCCTTTCACGTTTTGGTTATTTAGTTAGAAACCTGGTGTGGATCTTACATTATCCGTTTAACTCTATTTGTCTTTGTGTCACTCACTGGTTCTTCTTTGTACACCCAAGCACCGCAGGCATTGAACTGGGTCCACACCACCCAAGTGTGAGCCCATCATTCTTTTAGGGAGTATTCGGTACAACTGACCAGACTGTTGAATAGGCTTTGCTGCCATAGTATGTAGGGGGAGTGGGGGAGTGTGTGTGTGTGTGTGTGTGTGTGTGTGTGTGTGTGTGTGTGCGAGAACATGTGTATGTGTGCACTTGCTGTTTGTGGAAGTTCTATCTGTTTTTGGAGGTACACAGTGCAGCTGTACCTATGGGCAAACCTACCAGCCAGTACAAAGTATGCATTAGAGAATACTAAAATGGCTGTCCTTCCTCCAGGCAGCAAGCCCGGATCATCCAGGGAATTAGCCTTCTCTATCGCGCATCCCTAACCAAATGCACGTGGCCTTTTTTACTAGGAAGCCTCTGTTAAAATCATCATGCAAAAACACCACAGAGATAGACGTAGCCCTGATTGATCAGGACCGTCGAATTTCCATGCATAAACAAATGTGATGAGATTAGGGCTGTGACCACCTTGCAACACTAGTCGGACCAAACAGACTGCAGATGGTGAACCAGTGTGTGGGACTTCACTGAAACCATGCAGCCCTCGGAACATCCAGGATTATGCATAGGCAGGATCTCCTGACCCTTGGTGTCTATTTGTGCCTGTGTGAGGAATGGAAAAATAACTTGCGCTGAAAGGAGAGATATGCTACCACAAGCCACTGCAAGTCACACCTGGCGGCAACATCTGCCAAACATCCCAGTGGAAGAAGAAGCTCTGAGGAGTGGGTCCCGAAAATTCACGCCAGAGATCAGCCGCGATGACCCCCAAAGTAATGGCAAGTAATGGATGATCTCATCACTAGGTAGGCCAACCTGTGGCGCCCAAGCAAACTAGAGAATCCCAACCTGACACCCCTGCCTAGTGACAGCATCCCTCGAGGCACCCAGTGGTCAGTCATAAGCACTGTTCTGAATCTGTGCCCACTGCCCCCACAATGCACCGATTTTACACAGCCCTAAATATTCACCCCAATGGATTTCCAGTACTGAGGAAAGATGCCTGCTACTGTCTCCCCTCCTCCTGAACTGGCCTCCATACCACCAGAGATCTGAAGTACCACTGCCCCACAGGGACCCACCTCCATCTTCACAGAACTACAGTCACCTCTCTGCATCTTCACAGAAGAAGTCCATGGATGTGTCCTTAAAAAAACACCTGGATTATCTGGATCTGCTGGACGTCTGAGAAAGGCATCAGAAGGTTCTTGATCTCCTCCCCTCTTATAATTCTCAGGTTCCAGTGCAGTTCTGGGGTGCACCCCCCGCAGGTGAGTGTCTACTGTGGTCATTTGGTTCCTTTGTTTTTCGTCAGAGCCAGAAGGGATGCTTAGACCGAGGGAAGCCCCTTTCCGTGGGCAAAGCAGCAAAGAGCGAAAGCGCAGCATCCAACTGCTGACACCAAGGACCTGAATAAGGATACTGGGGTACAGTGAGGGCCCAGATCTTCCAAGAACTGAAAGTGAATGGAACTTTTTCAATGGAGCTATTCACAAGCATCCCTACACTTAGATCCCACATGGCCATGGTCCCCATCCGTTCTTTCCAGAAACCACATGCTTCCTTAGAAATCTGGCAGTGGAAAAAGAAATAACACACACACAAGGTCTTGGCATCTCCAAGATAAAGGACAGGTAAGAAACCCAGACACCGGTCAAAGAAAGGCCATAGGTGATAGGAAAGCCTTACCACATTAGCTAACATTGACCCTATGCTCCCCTCTGACCGTGGTCATTCCAATTATTCTGTCGACTCAGTTTCGGGTCAGAACGCTTCAACAGTTAGTTCTCTGCTTGAATAATTATTCTTCTGTGTATAGTTTCGAGAGGGTGAGTAAAGATGTATTACATTCATTAATTAAGTATATTCAACTGGACATGCACCCAGGGACGTCATTTCACCAAAATGCCAGGGGTCGCGGAAGTGACATCATAATGACACGCCCCCAAGAGTGACATCACAGGAAGTGATGTCATTTGACCACGCCCCCGTGTGACATCACACCGAGTGATGTCATTTGACCACGCCCCGCGTGACAAGTGGCATCGTAAAGCATTATCACTCAGTACACTAAGAAAAATATGGTTACGATATCACTATATTGTGACATTTCATACACGAATGGATCATCATATGTAGCAGTGTGTCAAGGTCCATGTTGCCATGGGAAGTGTATGAACAAAAATCCCCACGGTCGTCTCGGTTCTGCTTGTAAAACTGAAGAATTTCAGTGCAAGAACAGTTTGTAGCTGTAAAAAACGTATGTGTACCATTATGGCATTTGCGGTATAATTTTGGAATTACCCTTATGCTTTACTCAGTAGTTAATTCGGATAACATGATCGATATATCTCAGTTAGTTAAAAGAACAGTCAGATTCAAAATCGATAAATTACATGAAATTGTTACATTAAACATTAAAGCAAAGTCCAACACAAAATTAAAGCAACGTCCAAAATAGATATGTTTAAAATGTAATTCTGCTGAAATATCTATCCAAGGCGTATGCAATATTTCCACACGCAAAAGTAGCATTTCTTGGGCCCAAGACACATTCACGTTTACCGATGCTAGGGTGGCAAAAATAAACGAGCTTCTCACTTCAGCATTACTTGTAGGAAGGATTAGAACTGGGGCTGTGTGTTTTTTAATAGAACGTGTGTGAGCAGCCGGTATTGCCATGGTGAAGAAGATTCATGTAATGAGTGTATGAAAGTTTATATGTTTATAAATCAGCTCCATAAAAGTGTAATGTGTTTGAAAGTGTTGCATAGATGGCAGCTTCCCCAATGTCGGTCTGGGAATGCTCGTCAAGTGCGTATTTTGATTTGTAGTGTATGGAACATTTAATCAAGGTTGGACAGGGACTGGGCCATCACATTGTCTCGGGCGCCAATGAAAAAGTGACCCACTTGTAAATGGCAATTAATTCCCTGCGGCAGCAGCTGCCGGCAGACTGACTGTTTTGGAACGAACCAGTCTGCCAGTGGGCCAGGAGGGCCTGTTAAGACTTGAGGAATAATACAATTATCACGGATAAAAAGCTTCAGGCTATGGTGGGACTGTCATGGTTAGCCAGTAAACAGGCAGAATGGATGTGGCTGGCCGACTTCGTTCCGTTTTGTGTGTTTGGGGTACGGTATTAGGGGGTCGGTGGCACGGTGAGGTGGTGGCGTGGGTTAGAAGGGGTCTAGAGGGGAACCCCCATTAAAAAAACACAGCAAAAATGGCCACAGTGAAAACACAACAGCACATATGCAAACGGCTAAAGTAGCCCAGAGGAAAACACGGGAAACCAAAATAACATAACACAACAAAAATAAACATATCTTTCAATGGAGTGAGGAGGACAGAAACCAGATTGGAGTGAAGGAAAAAGGGAGTCAGAATCAAGATAATATGAATGTCTGAAAATAGACAGCTCAAAATATATTATTAGAAAGGGAAGATGGTAGATTTGATGATCGTTAGAAAGAAGAGAGGAATCAAGAACATACTTTTTAAGAATAGGTAGAATAGTAACATGTTTAAAGAGAGAAGGGAACGTGGGAGCAGGTTGAGGAGAGTTGAATGGAGAAGTAAAATTAGAAAGACATAGGGATGTGCCAGAACAATAAGGGCCAAGGAAAGAGCGATAAACAGAGGCAGCACTGGGATTAGCCTATTACAGCATGAGAGTAAATATATATGGAGATAAGGAAGAAGGCGAGAATGAGACAGGTGAAGAGCAAGAAGAGGAAAACAGAGAGACTGATGTGAAAGCAGAAGGACGATGATCAATCTTTGACAAAAATAAGAAGCTATGTCTGAAGCAGGGAGAAAAGAATTAGGCACAGGATCAGGAAGGAGGGACACCAAAATAGTATTACAAGGAGGAAAGAGATTACATGGATAGTGAGAGTAACAGTAGAAATAGTGCAGTCATCATTTGGCATAAAGTAAACATCGATCATAGGAAGCGTGAAGCGAAGATTCAGTACCAAGATCATATGGAGAATGAGAGAATATGTTTTGCATTGCGCTGACGCCCCGTGTGCGAAGCACACACACCCGACCCACACACCCGACCTCAGTCAGCCTGGGCCTGCAGCGGCGGCGCCGTGGCCGCAGGCGAGGGCTGTGCACAGACACGCCACAGCAACAAATCCCCAGGCACACACCCGCCCCGACTCACACACAGCCAGCCCACCCCGACCTGAGACTGTACTCACTGGGCCTTCGGCACAGCACTCAGGAGGCGCTCAGGAGCACGCCGCGCACATCTTTTAAAACAGAAACCACGCCAAAATGGAGGACAAGCAACACACAGCACGGAATGAAGATCCCTGTGGCCACGCCCCCTCCTCTGATTGGACGGATGCCAGAGGTCGCAAGAGATTGACAGAGGTCGCTGGCCAATCATCAGCGGTCGCTCTTGCGACCTCTGGCGACCCCCAAATGACGTCCCTGCATGCACCTCCATTGACTCTGTAATATTGTTTTTTACTGTAGAAGGTTGCCACCACACACACTCTGTACGACTTTAGCCCAGACTGATCCAGCAATCACTTCTATGGGGTAGCCAATAAAGTGAGAGGGCCTTGTCCAACCTCTACAATGCCAGTACTCAACCTGTTCTGGAGATATAGTTATTGCACAACCTTAAAGGACTGCTTCCCTGCTGCCAGGGTTGGGAGAAAAAGCTTAGCACAAGGAAGCAAAGGCGTGCGAATTTACAAACAAACTGCATCTGAAGACTGGACATCCCAAGAGCAGTAGGATGAATGGCCCTCACTGAAACTGAGTCCTGCTCACATGGCAACAATTAAAGCAGACATCAAAAGATGCAGATGGTCTGCAGTATGTAAAACAAAGGCCTTCTTCTTCTCCCATTAGTGCATTTCCACAGTAATTTCATAAGGTGGATAGTATGGACAGTATGACGGGCAGCTCTTTAATGATCAGAAAAGTCAGGGATCAGAAGATGTAAACAGGAAGAAGAAATATGTGTGATCCTTAGATCACTGAAAATCCAAGATTAGTGAAAAACACGCAAATGCTGTGCAAGACATGCAAGTGGCCACACAGAGCAGAAGTAAAACTCCTAGCAAGAGACTAATCACGCCAGCTCATACAACAGTGTCTTGCATGCAAAGAAAATGTGGGTACATGATCCAAATTCAGGCTTTGGTATACAGAGCTGACGGCTGTCTCACATCTACATCTGCGCATCAACTAATCATGGCAGTCTGTAATATAAACATCCCCGGAGGATAACCATGGCAAATATCATAGGCCAGGCTATGGGGAAGCCACAGATACCAAACTGCCAACCTTCACTGGAGGAAGCGCGTGACAGTAGCGTCCACATGCTCACGCTCCGAGGAGACCAAGTCAGTCACCAGGGGTTGGCAACTCTGAACATACGACTGAAGTCCAGTGCTGAGAGTCACTCGCAGCCAGAGAGGAGATGGAGACAGGCGCGTGAGACGGGCATACAGCACAACTCCAGACTCCTACTAGGAAGTCCCTCTCTATTGGTGCATTCAAGCTCACTGGCAGCACCCACTAATAACCTCCAGGTGGAGAAGTTCATTCCAATACAAGGGGTTCCACCGACCATGTCCAGATGACGGCAGACCCCCCTCCCCATAATCTGCCAAATCCTCTAAAGAAGCAGCAGGACCCGTAAAACACAGAGTTCTGCCCGGATTTTCCAACTAATAAATAGTGACATCTTCCCCAACTAATAAATAGTGACGTCTACCTACATTAAACCCTCCTAGGTCTCGCCCACAAGAGATCCCTTGGGAGCCCAGACCCACTGGAATACGTGGCCTATATAAAACACTGAAATAGTAGAGGTTTTGTTATACTTTTATGTATGTTTTAGATTCATACACAATAGTATTATTTATGTTATGTGCAGCTGATCACACACTTCTTTTTTGTGTAATGTTGGGGTACAATGGCCTCTGTATGTTTGTATGTACATCAACTTAATGCATATTGATTCATTCCTTATGTACTGTAAGACCTAGAATTCAACATATGTCACCACATATGAATTCTGGAATATATGAATAAGTGTAAGAGCATGGGATGTAAATGCTCCATGTTGTGTCAATGTACCATTGTATGTTTTGAAAAAATAACTCCTCTAGAGTAATTACGGAGGAAAGAAAAAGTAAGAGGTTGGGGATTGATAGACCAACGTTCCATATATATATATATATATATATATTTATATATATTTATAAAATATATAAATTGTGAATGTATTTTATTGTTGCCGACAATGCTGGTAACTTGGAGACATTGAGTGTCAAAAAAATAAAAAATGAATGCACATTGCTGTGCTCTTAAACGAATCTATTAGGACAATCCTAGGTTACATACTGAAAGCGAATCGACCATACCACCGTTTATAGTAGAAGCGGCAAACTAGCCTGGTGCTTAGATGTTAAAATGTTAGCAGACAGAGCGTGTGGCCATGATTTAGCCAGAATGATAGGAGACATGTCAATAACATGGCATTCCAATCATAACTGATAAAATAATTGTCACCGGAAAGAAAGTCACAAAGATAGCTATAGTTTAAGAAGTACCCGTTCCTAGAGGATACTCTGCCCAGCCAATGCAAAGACAGAAGGTGATGAAGCACCCAGCTATGCCATCTGAGGTGATCCAAACGAGGGACTAAGCAACCTAAGTAATACGAGTTGTCGTCTGTGCAATGGAATTACTAGGGTCATTTAGATATGCTTCCAACATAGGTGACAACAAGATACACATCCCAGAGAGAAGCCATTTTTGGCAAGTACAACTATAATTAAAATCACTACTGCAGATCTGAGAACCAAATGCTGAACATTGCCCAAGCATGCAATCACTCTTGAGCAACAGGAATAAGGGTGGCGGCTCTGAACTGTCTCCTAAGAAGCACACTCCCATTTGCCCCTGAGGTCTCATGACTAGGGTCTACTAAAGCAGGTCTCCATCAGGCTCTCAAGTAGGGTACCCCTGCACTCTTGCTACTATAGTCAAAACGCTATGCCATGTATTCCAGGACTGCTAACGAATGAGCTTGGTCAGGGTCCTGGCTCCAGGTTCATTGTCGATGTGCAGGTTGGGAGGGATAGGCAAGGAAGTTACAAGACATGATGAAGGAGGGATGTGGGTGTCTGAGAGATGCCTAGGGCTTAGAAGAGGAAAAGTAAGAGATGCCATGAATTAACGTGTGTAAACCTTACCTGTTATCTAAGTGCACAGTCTCAATGTCCTGTTTGACTCTCAACATCCTGTTTGACCACAGCTTTAATATGACTGCACAAGGCTAGGTGTTCTTTTTCATCTCACAAAAATTAGAGGTCTGCCCCCATGCATTTTGTTAGCAATAAGCATTATATTTCTAGAGAATCAGTGTATTTTATTTGTGCTACTAATATATATTTTTGGTTACCTGCTAATTGGGCAGGGCGATGTCATATAGAGTTTGTGCTGCCTGCTGTGACAGTGAAAGAAAGCCATTGGTCTTCTCCCCCACGGAAAACGTGTTATGTAGAACAGGATGATAATGGATCACAGGTAATGGGAGATATCCTTAAAGGAATCATTCAGTGGTATGGCCTGTCTGTTAATTACAGCGATGTACGCAGATTGTCACGACTGCTAGAAGCCACTATAAATGAAACATTAGATGCCCTTATTAATATCACTAATGAGTTAAAAGCTGTATGCCTTGTAGCATTACAAAACAGGGCAGCACTCGATATGGTTTTGGCAGAGAAAGGAGGTGTTTGTCTGATTTTTGAAGAAAAATGCTGTTTGTTTATGCCTGACTCTTCACCCTCAGTGTGGCATGCCATTAATAATCTCCAGAGCATTGCAGGTTAGGCACATTTCCCCAATGGTACACTACATATCAGTGGATCTTTATGGTCCTTAATAATCTCATTTGGGTGGAAACTTTTTTCTGTTATTTTTGTTCTATTATCAAGGTTTCTTTTGATATGTTTGTATATTAATTATGTGCCTGCCTTGTGCCATGCATTAGCCTCATGTCTCAGATCACAAGTAAATCCAAGACCCACCTCAAATAATGTGTTTCGGGAGATGATTGCTATAGATATGGAAGATTAGGTTAATTGATTAAATGGGTACAGTTAGAGAATTATGTTAAAAAAAGATTGATTGTTATCGATAAGAATGATATTTTAGGCTTTGCAAGTGTTTGACATAAATTATCTTCTGAAAGAGTTAACTGTGAACATGTTTTAAATAGATACAGCCTGCAAACACATAGAATGGCCTTGCTCGGTCACACCAGTTGTGCCTAGGGTTCAGAGCATGTGCGAATAATGTTAAAATAGCTAAGAGCAGATGTAGAGGGACGTGTGAGACCCAGGCTGCAGTCCAATTTTAGCAAAGGCAATGGCTGTTGTAAAGTAATCTATGTTGTGACTTGTATATATGTATCCTTTATGAATGGAAGGAGGAGCGAGAGAGAACTCAGATGGTGTCTTTACACTGCTACAGCTAATCTGGCCAGCGGAGCTTACATTGGACACAGCTGAGCTAATGGATGCTGTGCTTCAAGCATAGCCGCCTACCCAGCATAATCCAGGGTAAGAAAGTATGATGGGAACTGTAAACTCCCAACATCTGCGTGCAACCAGGCTTCCGTAGCTGCAGTCCACTATGGTACGTCGAGGGGAACATTTCGACAACTCTAAGTCCTCAGAGGAGATGAAACTTGTGTGCTTAACGTGTTTTACACAAAGCTGGGAGGTACCCACTTCTCAAGTGTGACTCCAGAGGCGTGTGACGCTGAGATGCACACAGATGCGGACCCTAATGCTTTGCTTGTTGTTGGACCCATTTTTCCCCCCTGATTTTTGCCTTTTGCTATTTATTATTTTAATTTATATAATTACTTGTTTTCTTTTGAATAGAGTTCAGTTGCCTCGCTAAGCAAAACATGCTAAAGATGACTGGCTTCACAGGTGGTGAGTGACACGGAAAAGGGTGGTGTCCAAAAGCAACCCGGCTTCCCACTCCTTCCCTCTCAGCGCATGGACATGAATGGTCACAGTAGGAGGTCACACGTGTAAAACTTCCCCTTCCTGCTAACTATGCTGCACGGGGGAAGTAGGTGCCCACTGCTCAGCTGCCTCTATTTATGTCCCCATGACTCACGCCGCACCCCCTACAGTCGCGGTGGCCAGAGACTAAGGCTGAGTCACCTGCTTCCACCTCACGAGGACTCTATGGCCGTGGCGAGAGGCTCTTGCAATTGGGCGTTTGCTCCACTCCCTCATCTTTTACCAATATGGCCTTTACTCTTAACCAACACGATACCTTTGGAATCTCCAATCCTGGTATTACTCTTGTGGGTGCTCATATGGTATGTTGGCTGGCGGAGCATCTCAATAGCCTACAACTCTAGCGGATGAGAAGGCAGTCAGAATATACAAGAGGACGAGACACAAATTGGGAGTCCAATTATGTTGCACAGGGTGCCCACTGTGCCTGACACAGGAGTCTACAAGGTGGGCAAATAACTGGCACGGCACAGGAAGAGAAAAGCTTTGTGCCACCCAGCAAGAGAGTCAGCAGATAAAAGCATCCCTTTATGGGTGCATCATGTTTTACAGTCAATGTTTGCTAGGTGACAAATTAGATAATATGTGATGTTAAATCTGTCTATACAATAAAAGGGGACATGAACTTAAAAATAGTTTTTATGTGTAGGAGTAAAGTCTATACCCTTTTTCTCCCTGTCTTTTGCTACTCTCTCCCTTTCCTGCTCTCCTTGGTCCAGTCTTCCTTTAACCTCACGGATCACAGTCTGGCTGCCAGCCTAGGCGGGTCACATGTTGCCTCTACACACACATGGCTCAGTGCGTTAAGACCACTACAGAGGTGATGTGAGCAGCATAAAGGACGAATAACATGCGATGTCTGCACATGTCTCAACCCCCACATTATATCGCCCGACTACCAGCACCGCACTTACCAGCACATGGCATTCCTTGACAGATCAGAGATCTCTGCAGGCCTACCTAAGCGCGATGTCTGTACATGTCTCAACCCCCACATTATACCGCCCCACTACCAGCACCGCACCTAACAGCACATGGCATTCCCTGATTGATCAGAGATCTCTGCAGGCGTCCCTAAGAATGTGAAGGCATTAGAAGACCCCAGAGGAGATGGAGAAGATTGTGGTGGGGTGATCTTCAGAAGGGTATGCCGAGGAGCCCTCCATGAAAGCACTCAACTGTTTCTGGGCACGTTCTGGAACCTTGCTAACCTTGCCCACTAATGTGAAGCAGGTCTATTGGAGCACGTTAACAGTTTTTCATAGTGCAACGCCCTCCACCCAAGTGCAACTCATCAGTGGTACATGACATGTAACACTCTATTCTCACGCAAGAAATATCAACTATGGAGCATTCAAGCTGGTGAATGTGGAAGGGACGGACAAGGTTTGCACGAGAATATGTAAGTGTGCAGATCAAATTCAGCAAATGTTGGCAGGAGAGTCAGAAAACATAACAGGGACATGTAAGGTTATGGTATGCAGCATTTTCCGAGGGCAACGTTGACCATTTCCATGCCATCTTGGCACTGGTGGCGCTCGGGGAGGTCTTTTTTCGCCAGAGTAGGGGGGTCTCAAAATGCAGTGTAAAAAGGCAAGTGACACAGGCGCAAGGTACAGAGCACACGCTGGAGGTTAGGACTGAAGAAAAGCAGAGTGTTGGAGAATGAACTCAGAAGGCCCAGCCGCTCACCAACATCCGATGCTACTCCCCTCCACCACACACCATTACAAGAGTGCCAGTGCATCCATCATCCCGCAAAACCTATGCTATGCGTTTTCAGACGATGAACCAATACACAAGATACCAGTACACCAATACATTGTGAAGGGGGGAGAAATTAGTACAATTAGATTACTAAACTATGCTAAGAGGAAACAGAGGTAAAATAATACATTGATTTTAAAATAAGGTGAGGATGTCGCAAATCGGTATGAAAACATTAGCGTGGTATGGTAGTAACAGTGCTTTAAGTGGGCCGGGGCCTGCCGGGGGGGGGGTGGGCGGTTGAGAGGGGGCTCCAAAAAGTGAAGCTGAGCTGGGTCCCTGCCGGGGCCCTCCGGTCCCACCACTTGACGCAAGGTCATTGTCCCGCCATGGCCGCAGCCGCGACGGGAGATGAGCCCGCGGTCATCAAGGCAGGCAGCTGTGACTGACAGAGGTGCAGGGCAGTCACAGCTTCCGTTTAGTCACAGCTCAGCGTCCACACCCACCATTAACACTCCTTTGTCCGCACTCCCTGTTCTGCCATTACAGAGTAGGGCTGAGAGTAACAGGCACAACAGAAGTGGAGACAAAAGGGTGTTAATGTTAGACCCATTAACCTCATGACGGGACTCAAAAGGTGCTCAGCCTTCTATGCCACAGCTTGGTTGGGACAGATGCAGGGGAGGGAGGGAAGGAAGGAAGGAAGGAAGGAAGGAAGGAAGGAAGGAAGGAAGGAAGGAAGGAAGGAAGGAAGGAAGGAAGGAAGGAAGGAAGGAAGGAAGGAAGGAAGGAAGGAAGGAAGGAAGGAAGGAAGGAAGGAAGGAAGGAAGGAAGGAAGGAAGGAAGGAAGGAAGGAAGGAAGGAAGGAAGGAAGGAAGGAAGGAAGGAAGGAAGGAAGGAAGGAAGGAAGGAAGGAAGTGGTTATTTTAGGGGCCGGGCCACTACACACACCGCCTCTGCCCCGCTCCCACCCTCTCTTCCTCACATAGTCATAACCATCTTTAATTTCTTACACGACAACCCCTGCAAGCAAGCGTCGGGGCCCTCCCTCCAGAGGACTTGGGCCCTCCCTCCAGAGGACACTCCAGTGCATTTAAAGACAGAAGCATTTGTAAACTTTTCTGTTTACTTGCTGGGGTGGGGAGTTATGAGGGCCCCCCGTAGTGCGCTTTCGTAGCCAACATCTTCCACCTGTCACCTTACCCTGTCGGCAGCACACCCACGTTCAGGCGCTGGGCTCTGCAACCATGCCCTGGCCGCATTGGGCAATGGCAGTGGTATACAAACTTGTTTTATGTCGACCCCCCCTGAGTAAAAAAGTTGTTGGTAGGCCCCCCCTCCCCGAATGCAAGGACTGCTTGTATTTTATATTAAAAGCAGTCAACTTTCTCTCTTTTTAAAAAGCCTCACCCTCAACAGTGCAATTAAATGATTTGCCCAGGAACACACGTTTTGGTTGTACCAGCAGTGTTGCAGTGTGTAGACGAGACCACCCCTGTTCATTTTTACATGCTCTTCTTTAGGCCACGCCTTCAAATTTTAGGTCATGCCCAACAGGTAGCCACGCCCCCAAGTGAGGGCCCCCCTCAATTTGTTACCCCACTTAAAGCACTGGGTAGTAACTAATTCTCAATTGTGTCCATTCATTTAACAGAGTATGACCACAGATGTGGAGCAACTTCCCTACAGGGTCGGGCTGGGAACAAAGAACGTAGGCCTTGGAACCACAAATAAACCGCCCCACAGTAGCAATTCCATATGTTTGCAACATGCTGAGTGCAACATGTTAGGGGAATTTGTGGCAAATGGTACATTTCAAAGCACATTGAGCCAAGGGCCAATGGGACTGGCCTTTGTGGGATTTCTCTTTAAGCCAGTCCGGTCCGCCTCCACTACATCCAGAGCCCCCATATCCGTGTGATTAACCCAACCGCAGGGCCTATGCTTAGCCCCCGATTCCCTGGCACCCACTGCCGTTCTCTGCTCTGGTTCGTGATTGGAAAGAGCAGCGTTAGGGATTATAGGCACACTATGTAGCGACCCGGGGGTGATGCCACATTCCAAACCCTTCCTTCTAAACAGGCTACAATTCAACTGGAAGCCCATGAAAGACCCTGCTCTGCTCTCTGCAGACCCCGCTGGAGAGACAGAGCAGACCTGTCTAGGCAACACACATTCATTCATCTTCGAAATTAATATGGGGCGTGCAGGCAGCGGGGCACACGATTAATGAATGTGGATGCTGTCCAGGACCCCTGCGGAGGAGTACATGGCTGGGAATGAGCAGAACGGCCCGGCATTGCCTGGCATACCCTCCCTGTGCTGTGTCCAGCCTCACGTCACTGGAGGATTCTGCAGAGCAGAGCTACGGAAAACCAAGAACTCCACAAAAAGGCATATCAGTCCACATTCCCAGAAGACAATCAGACAGCTCGATCCCACTTATGCACAGAAGAGTTGGGAATGGGGGTGGCGGGAGGGGGGGTTCGTTTTAAAAAAAAACTTTCCATTATTGCCGATACTCTAAAGCACCTACTAAATCATTGAAATACCTATTTTCAAAATTAAAGAGTAGCTCGATCGTCTTAAAACTAGGTACAGGACTTGCTGTCACATTGGACCACAGGCACAGACTTCTTCATCAGATGGTGGTCACATGATGAAATGGGCAGCAGCGAAAAGCACAGAGCTGGATAGGACTTTACAGAGAGAAATGGAAAAGAACATCTCATACTTCAAACTCCATTAACTGCGGGGGGAGGGGATGCCGAACTGCTGGCGGGCTGATGGGGGAAGGAGTATGGACGAGCATCTGTCCTGAGATGGCCCCGTTACCAGCAGGGCAATACATTGGGATGAGAAACAGACACATCCTCGCCCTCATTAGAAAAGAGTTCTCAGCTCCAGCAGCACTGAGAAATGACCTTTCCAGGAGGACCACATTACTCACCCAACCTTCTGGATAGAAGTTGCAATGTGTCCAAACGTTGAAGCATAACGAGTCTAATACGTGGTACCCAGTAAGAATGAAAAAACATGGATACACTGGCATTGAAACCCAGAAATGCAAGATTATAAAAAGCAGAGTTTGTAAAAATCACTAATCACTGTTACTATGATTATGAGGCTTTGCACTGGCTGTGTGCCAGGATCTGCACTGTTGGAAGGACTCGCACCTTTCCCGTGTTCACACCAATGCTAAGATGACTGAATTGCTAGCCCCGGCCCAAGCCTTGATGCAGTGACATTCCCACCAGTGATAGCACTGGCACTCACACCAGAGCAGCTGTGGTCCTTGTGCCAGCCCTTCCACCTGTGCAGATCCTTGCATTGATCCATTGCTAACACAAGTATACGTGTACTGGCTCTGCTGTCTCTACAACCAGCAATTCAGGACGGCCACAACGGCCGCCCCAGACCAAAACCCCTGACAACACCAGGATACCCCTAGTTGACATATGTCTTGCCATTTCATGCAATATGTTCTCACATATCTAGGCATTTGTTATTGTGACATGTCATGTCTCGCGTTAGAAGTCATGTAATATGCTATGATATATGTCAGGTAAAACATGGAGTCATGTCAGGTGGCATGACGTACATAGCATGACTAGCCCCAGGTTTGATATTCCAGTAAGCTCTCAGTTTAGCATTCTTAGTAAGCTTTCCTTTACCATTAAGCTCCCATACTGACATTCCGAGTGAACCCAACATTCCCAGAAAGCTTCTAGTTTGACAGTCCCGGGAAGCCCCTCCATTGCCACTGCCTGTGGACCCCAGCAAGCTTCACAATACAGGTAAGCTGCTGTTTTGACATTCAGAATAAGCTCAATTTGACATTTCCAGTAAGCTTAACCTCCCCAGTAAGCTGACAGCTTGACATTGTCAGTAAACTCCCAGTTGATATTCCCA
The DNA here is from genome assembly GCF_040938575.1 of Ambystoma mexicanum. Taxonomy (NCBI): domain Eukaryota; kingdom Metazoa; phylum Chordata; class Amphibia; order Caudata; family Ambystomatidae; genus Ambystoma; species Ambystoma mexicanum. Next base: position 295,477,053 of record NC_090929.1, read on the forward strand.
GTACACTCCCCCTTTATATAATTTCATATCAGCGCCAGTGTTATGGACAGCAAGCTGCAGCTGGAGAAACCCTGACTGTGCAGCAGCTCAAACTGAAAAGACAACACACGTCCCCGCACCCCCCAGAACATATTGGAAGGCAGTGTGATGAGAGTCGGGACTAATCACACTGAGAAAAGGCATTCTAAATGTACCTACGATGCCAAACAGATGAGACCAGGTTAACCGTTGATGCCTAAAAAGCTTACATCTTTTCCGCAACTTTCTGTCTTGATAAGCAGAGAAAAAGTCCAATGTGTCATTGCCCACTAAAACTCCAATGTGAAACAGACTAAAAGGTTATCCTTCCATATATGCCACCTCGCCCCCTGCCTGTACTTAAAGATGACCCCGTTGATCTACCCAGGGGGCAGACTTATCCTTCTCCATGAAAAAGGTGTCGCCATTTGCTTTTGCCTAGAGTCTTTATTTATCTTTTATTTATTTATTTTACATGTATACAGCACTCTTAACCCAGAGGCATCTAGGTGCTAAAAGCCTGTGTGTGACCTACACAATACTGATGACATGCTTCCCATAGGGACTGGTTCATTTAATACAACAGAAATCCCGAAAATTAACAAGTACACAATGATACTAAGGGAAGCTGTTGAAAGGGTGATGGGTCGCCGGAGCAGGGGTCTTCTCTTCGTTATCAGAAACTCCTTTTGCCCAACCGTAGAAACACATCCAACGTTTTTAAAGGACCTCCTGGTGGTTAGGCTATCTTGGTATGATTAAATGGAGACGCTAGGACAAGAAGCTTTGTTAGTTAACATATACAGGAATCCCGCCAAGACGGTGGAGGCGGAGTTGCTTGAATGTGTGTGCGATTGATTGACAGATTGGTATTGCCGCGGCCCTCTCCCGAGGGTTATCATTATGGGTGATCTGTACTGCATGGTTGAGGATGGCTACTTAAAGGGAAAAAACAACTGGGAAAGGAAGGCCAAACCAAAAGAACTGCAAAAATGAAACCTGGGAACAATAGCAAACCACTGGAAGACTCCAAAGAGGAATGGGCGAGTCTTATGTCTACCTGGGGCCTGCAAAAATGAAACCGAAATACTGCAGGTGACTCTTCGGGTCGTGCCATTTGGAAGAGGGGTCGGAGCAAATCCATCCTGGGCTCGGGAGGATAGCTCAGGGGCAATGCGCTTACCTTGGAAGCAAGATGACGTGGAGCAACACAGGTTCGATCCCCAGGTCCGCACTTAGAAATCTCTGGGTATTAAGCATGTTATAAATAACCTATCATATCATATCATACATTTATGTCTCTGAAAATATATTGGTGGGGTGAGAAATATGAACATAACAGCGTGCTCAGCTAGCCATCATTCTTACCTCTCTGTTTCCCTTTCCCTTGGGGCATGCAGCGCAGATTCTAGTTTGGGCCTAGTAAAGTTGGAAGTAAACGCACAAAAAACAGAATCAGTTGTTGAAGACCCATGATCCTTAAGTGAAATTACCATCTACTGGGGATATAGGATACATTTGTTAACGGAAATAGAAGTATAGATTGGGCGAAACCGTTGGCAGAATTCCGTGATGGCATGAAGTAGGAGAATAATCGCAAATAACGGGTTAATTGGCAGAAAGGCTTTTGATCCAATCGTACAAGAAAGGAAATGCGTTTGCACGCGAGGGGGGCGGCATTTCAAATGCCCTAAGCAGCACCGTAGGCCCCGTTCAAAGAGAAAGGGGAATGAACAAATGAAAAATAAAATTCAGAAACTAGATTATGTTTTATAGGTTGAAGTCGGCAACTGATAGTCAGGATAGATGCAAACGAAACCCAGGTGTCAAAGGGAGTATCTCTGAGCTTTATCTAAAGAGAAACTTTTGAGATATTTTTTAAAGGATAAGAAATCCTTATTTTTTCTCAAATTTTCAGGCAATGAATTCCAAAGCCTGGATCCGGCCACTGAAAAGAGCCGGCCACCCAAACCTTGTGTATATTATAAATATATATTTATATATAAATTCAAGTGTGTAAGTGTTATTTGGCTACTTGTACTTCCTGATTTCTATTGTACAGCTCTACAGCTCACATTACCCCTCTTAAGATAAGCCTGGCTGCTCAGTCACACTACCAACTTGTGTAGTACAGATCTATATTAAAAGGTGGGTTACCTAATACCAAAATGATAAGCCTTGGGTTGTCCTCACCAGTTGGACTGCAATAATTCTTACCTAACACACGACATACACATAGACCGGTGTACTCTGGGTGAATACAGCCTAAAGGTGCTGCCCCCCCTGTTCTTTTTAGTTGAATATGACAGCCAAGAGTACATAAAGGCATCTCAGAAGGGGGAAGGCAAAACCTTCCTCCTACCATGGCCAGCCTAATTAGCTAACAAAGGCTCCATGGATCCGCCCTGTCCTTTGTTAGCTGCTGGTGGCAGCTTTGCATACTAATCAGAGTTAATTCAAGTAGGCCCAGTGGAGGCATGGTCGCAGGACTAACAAAAGACAGGAAAACCCCAACAACCTTTGATATGCACTGTGTCATCCTGAAGCCAGCTCCTGCCTCTCAGTATCAAGGACAGTGACCTGTCATGTCTGGGACTATGTATTACAGTAGTCATCTCCGCAGGGGTACCCCATTCAGAAGGTACAAGTATGTGGTTTGGCAGTGACCAAAAATCTGGTCTCGCCATAGCTTCAAGGGAGACCTGCACTTTAATCAGGAACCACAGAGAGCTCAATTAACCAGAGAGACCCTCTGATCCACAACAGACAAAAAGGTATGTGGGACTTAGTATTACATGTTTTCACCCCTTTACCTTTTCTATTGCAAAGCACTCTGGTTATGACCTCATGCATGGAGATTGTTGGTGGGGACCCAGGATTGGTTCATTAAAGTAGGCTTATCCTACACCAATCACTGTGGCTCATTTGGCTTTAAAAGAGGGCTGAGCCCCTCTTTTGGACAGATCATCTGAAGATTCCGCACGGAGTAGCAAGAAGAACTCAGCATTGGACCCTGGCTGAAGGTACAGTCTGCCTTACATCCACCGCCAGTGAAGGAAGCGCAGGACCTCCAAAAGGGAAGCAAGATCCCTCCCCAAATCATCTCCCAGGGAACAGAGGGAGATACTGAATCCAGAGGACCCTCCAGCAGCACCAGCGCCGGTACCCAGCCAGCACACACCATGCACTGCTAGGCTCTGCAAGCAAGGTCCCCAGGTGGGAAGGGCCAGAGAGTCTCTGAACTAAACCAAGGACAAGGCTGTTGCCTGCAACGCTCCTCTCAGCTTTGGGCCGTCCACCTTAAAGGATGACTCGAGCCCAGTGAAGAAGCTAAGAGGAGTGCATAGACAAGCATCAACCACCATCCGCCAAAGGACATTTTTTTCGAGCCCCTCGAGCTGCAACCGACTGCACTGCTGACTGTTGTCACGCCGCAGTCGCCAACATCATCCGCAAAACATTGTCCAGTGCTTCAGACCCACCAACCAGCACTGAGACAGCGATTCTTTCAGATATCTCAGTTTTACACCTTACCTTATCTTTCTTAATGGATCTGTCAGGGTAGCGATAAGGTCTGTCTTTTTGGGCAACTATCCCGGTCTCTGGGGGAACAGAAAAGCGAGATGGCAACCTTGAAGGGCAAGCCCCAAAGCAAGGGAAAACTCAATTGAGAAAAAACCCTTGAAGTAGTAAACTAGTAGGAGGTAATAGATGAAAACAGTACTCCACAAATGATGCAGGAACAACAGCCAAGATATAGTCCAAGAGCTACTGTAGGGGACTGAGTGGAAGACTACAGAGAGCGAATAGAGACTAGATAGCAGCAGGCAAGCAGAAGGCAGAACAGTTATCGAACAAACAGGGAAAGAGGAACGAAATGTTGTGGAAACACGGGAAAGAATGCTTACTGTTCAGCTGGCATGTTTATACCATAGCAAAGGAAGTTGTAGTTCTGGCTACATGACTTCGTGACGTCCCTCCAAAATGCAGGTGCCATCTTGAATGTGGTTGTAAAAGATGCAGAAAAACGCCATCATGGGAGGGGAACGCGGTGTCTCCAACATGAAAGAAATGACCAGCGATGCCGCACCCTGACATATTCCTGACCCCGACTCGCTCTGTAGGCCAGCTCGCAGTCATCCATCCAGCCTCGGTCGCCGAACTGCCTGCCGCCTGATAACCCCCAGCTGTCTCCCGTCTTGAACTCTGTCGCAGGAGCTGTAAAGCACCCTGAAACTGACTTGACCCTGTTGAGCACCAAGAACCTCTACAAGCAAAAGGCACATTGTGGTTCTGTCCCCTGGTCCTTCTCCAAATGCTCCTAGTGACATTTTATGACCCATTGCTCCCCATGTGCTGAAACCAGGTATCCTTGAACTATTTTGATTAATTACTTTACTGTCAGTATCCAGAGTGCATCCCTTTCCTTCTTGAAACTGTCTGTCCTCTGCATTCCTTTACATGGTGGGTTGTAGTTTGTAGTGTGCTAGAACTGTCAGTTGAATAATAATAAAGTAAATATTTTTATACAACCTTGACTGAACAGTGCCTTTTATCATTGAGAAACAGTTGCATTTTCGCTGTGTTGCAACTAATCAACTATCCACACCCTTGCAGAGATAAGCCTGCCGTTCCGTCCATGTTACCAAAATTGGACAAGGAGGTTTATAATTTGCTTGTGTTTCCAATTTGTTCAGATCTCAGTTTTACACCTTACCTTATCTTTCATAATGGATCTGTCAGGGTAGCGATAAGGTCTGTCTTTTTGGCCAACTACCTCGGTCTCTGGGGGAACAGAAAAGCAAGATGACAATCTTGAAGGGTAAGCTCCCAAAGCAAGGGAAAACTCAATTGAGAATAAAACCCTTGAAGTAGCAAACTAGTAGGAGGTAGTAGATGAAAGCAGTACTCCACAAATGATGCAGGCACAAAAGCCAAGATATTGTCCAAGAGCTGGATCAAGTCTACTGGAGGGAACTGAGTGGAAGACTAGAGAGAGCGAATAGAGACTACATAGCAGCAGGCAAGTAGAAGGCAGAACAGTTATCGAACAAACAGGGACAGAGGAACGAAATGTTGTGGCAACACGGGAAAGAAGGCTTACTGTTCAAATAGCAAAGGAGGTTGTAGTTCTGGCTACATGACTTTGTGACGTCCATCCAAATTGCAGGCGCCATCTTGAATGTAGTTGTAAAAGATGTTGAAAAACGCCATCATGGGAGGGGAACGCGGTGTCTCCAACATGAAAGAAATGACCAACGATGTCGCACCATGACAGATTCCTGACCCCGACCCGCTCTGTAGGCCAGCTCGCAGTCATCCATCCAGCCTCGCTCGCCGAACTGCCTGCCGCCTGATAACCCCCAGCTGTCTCCCGTCTTGAACTCTGTCGCAGGAGCTGTAAAGCACCCTGAAACTGACTTGACCCTGTTGAGCACCAAGAACCTCTACAAGCACAAGGCACATTGTGGTTCTGTCCCCTGGTCCTTCTCCGAAGGCTCCTAGTGACTATTTATGACCCATTTCTCCCTATATGCTGAAACCAGGTATCCTTGAACTATTGTGATTAATTACTTTACTGTCAGTATCCAGAGTGCATCCCTTTTCCTTCTTTAAACTGTCTGTCCTCTGCATTCCTTTACATGGTGGGTTGTATTTTGTAGTGTGCTAGAACTGTCTGTTGAATAATAATAAAGTAAATATTTTTATACAACCTTGACTGAACAGTGCCTTTTATCATTGAGTAACAATTGCATTTTCGCTGTGTTGCAACTAATCAACTATCCACAACTTTGCAGAGATAAGCCTGCCATTCCGTCCACGTTACCAAAATTGGACAAGGAGGTTTATAATTTGCTTGTGTTTCCAATTTGTTCGGATCCCTTCTGGTGTACTAGAGGTGTGGGGCTGATAGGTGGTTTCGAAACCGATATCCATCTCTGGACCACTAGTGCCCCAGAAAGGGAGCCCTCACTTCCCCAGAAATCAGCAAGAGCAGGCTTGCCCATCAAATACAACCTGCCCCTTTAAACACATTCTGATCAAATGTATGACCAATGCCAATTCTCCCATCACGTTACTAGTAGTGTATCGAGCACTGGGCGAGAATGCCTCTTTCCTAAAAAATTGGGTTATCTTCCCAATCCCCAATACTAAACTTCAATCATTAAATACTTGAACTCAAGGACGGAGCCACTTCAAAGATCTCAGCTCAAGAGTTTGTTTTTAACATCGATTTTATTCAGTCAGCTACACCCACACAGCAGGACATACTTCAAATCTGGTATCATGATTAAAGAAGTCAAAATGACAAAAGAAATGTTGAGTGGTCATCATCTGTTCACTAGGTTACTGTAAATTCCAACACACATTTTGTGTTCGAATTCCAATTGAATGTTAAACCCGGGTTGGAGGCTGTTAGTGAGTATCTCAACAGAAGCTGTTGCTAAAACCTTCAACTAGATCACAATCACAGGATGCAGGATGCCCTAATCTGAAGACATTTAGATGCACTGCAACACCATTTAGAGAGCCACTGTTATCCTACCTCCACCAAAATTCCAAATACCTAAATTAAACCTTAAAGCTACAAACAAAGGATTCAACAAAGAGTTGTCAGATCTCAAAAGGAGGGGCAACAGTCTTGAATGGATATGGCTGAAATTTGAAACAAATTGACAAAATGGGATGCATAACATACACAAGTGGATATCCAAATGTAAATTGGCGAAGGCAAATTCAAAATGTTCAAAGCCGATTCATGGAGACATGCAACAAAAGAGCAGAGATTCCACAATGACATATGAAAGCCTGATATAGTGACAAATATGATTACATCTACCCAAAAGCTAGTAGATAATTTTGATATGCACGTACAGCATCCCAGCTATGCAAAAAGGTTAAGGCTGAGGAAACCCTATTAGCACAGACCATAATGGGAGCACACTGAGGTTTGCGTTGCAGAAGGTGCATGTATTGGTTCAGTTAGGTTTGACACATATTAGATACTCACATAGAGCAGCAACTGTACTAATGTTGCGGTTGCAGAGGTTAAAGATAGGGCAGCATTATTGGCCCTGTGTTTTGATGTTGTATGCCTAGTTATGGTCGGAGGTGAGGTGTGTGTAGAGGAGCAGCTGAGGCCCATATTCTGAACTTGGCGCAGTGAAGGTGCTAAACAGCACAGTTCACTGCACCAAAAGAGGAAGCCCAGGCTCCACTAGTATTCTCAAGTGGGCCTGGGCGTCCTCGTAGAGCACGACAGTGCACTGTGTGGATTGTGCCTGTTTTTAGTTGTAACGGGCGCAATCCAATCTCGGCAGCATTTTTGTAAAATAACGACATATTTGTTATTTTACAAAAATGCTGCCGAGAACACAGGTGTGTATGAACACTTTCCTATGCACCAAAGTGAGCAGCTTCAACATTGCAGGATGTTGACCCGCGTGTCTAAATGAAAGTGTTCATATACACCTGTGCGGTGTATATGAACACTTTCATTTACACCAAACCGAGCAGCTTCAACATTGCAGGATGCAACATTGAAGCTGTCGGGTTGGTGTAAATGAAAGTGTTCATATACACCACACAGGTGAGCAGTTGTAAGTGGATCTAGGTCACCTGGCCTAAGCCCCGTCCACCTGGTGCCTTCCTGGTTGCCGCTCTTTTTCACCACTTAGCAAGCCCCGCCCACCTGGTACCTTCCTGCTTGCCGCTGTTTTCCCTACTTAAGGAGCCCTCCAGCCTCTTTTCCTTTGCAGCTGGGGAGCAGGTGTAAGTGGCTCTAGGTCACCTGGCCTAAGCCCCACCCACCTGGTGCCTTCCTGGTTGCTGCTCTTTTTCACCACTTAGCAAGCCCCGCCCACCTGGTGCCTTCCTGTTTGCCGCTCTTTTCCCTACTTAAGGAGCCCTCCAGCCTCTTTTCCTTTGCAGCTGGGGAGCAGGTGTAAGTGGATCTAGGTCACCTGGCCTAAGCCCCACCCACCTGGTGCCTTCCTGGTTGCCGCTCTTTTTCACCACTTAGCAAGCCCCGCTCACCTGGTGCCTTCCTGCTTGCCGCTCTTTTCCCTACTCAAGGAGCCCTCTGGCCTCTTTTCCTTTGCAGCTGGGTAGCAGGTGTAAGTGGATCTAGGTCACCTGGCCTAAGCACCACCCACCTTCTTAGCTCTGCCTCTTCCTTCCTGCCCTTAACGCTTAGATCAAGGGCATCTCTCGCCCAGGCGTCCAAAGCGAAGGGCAGTCAAAGAAAAGGGCAATTCCTGTTTGTACCTGTTTTACTCGAAGGATGCAGGGTCCGACCCCCTGCTAAGACAGCAGGTAAGCATGCACCAACATGTGTTTATACCCTCTGTCCCCACAGGCCATCCACACCCTCTCTGGTTCCCCCGTGTTGTTCCCTTGTGCCCCCCCTTCCCGCACACAGGAGTCTGTCCTGATACATTCTGGTTTCACTAACACCGTCTTGTGGCCAATGCTGGATTTTACTTTTATGGACTTCACTGATTCACGGTCGTCACCCTTTCTCAACTCTCATGCTGGACTTCCTTTGCATCTTGTACTCATGGTGGCCCTGAATCATGCTGTTCCCATCTTCATCTTGTATCCTGACTTGCAACATCATGTGTTACTACTGACTTCTGCAATTGTATTCACTCTCCCCTCTTGCTTCTCCACTCTTTTTGATTGCTTACTCTCTGTTCTCTCCTCCCCTCCCCTCTCCCTTTTCCTAACTCCTCCCGTCCTCCACGTACTTTCTTCTATGCACTTACTCTATCAGAATTGTCCCTGGACCTAGTATGATAGCAACCTCGTCTGTCGATCCCCTATCCCCTTACTGTCCACTGCCTTCCCTCCAGCACCATCTGAAATGTTGTCAGGCCTAGTACGATAGTCGCTTGTTTAGTTCCTACCCTCCATTTCTGCACTCCTCTCCATCACCTTTTGTTTTTCTCCGGCTCTACCAGAAATGTCGTCAGGCCTAGTACAGTAGTCGCCTGTCTGTTTCCATTTCCTTCCCACTCTCCCCCGTCCTTCCTTATCTATGTCTTAGCTCTTGCACTATCTGACATGTCGTCAGGCCCAGTACGATAGTTAATTTCACATCCTTACTGTTCATGGCCTGTAAGAATGTCATTGTAGTTTCCCTTGTTCCCTCCCTTGCCTTGAAGCGCTTTGAAACACATTGTGTATAGGCACTATATAAATAAACTATCATATCATATCATATACACCCATATGTTCTATATGAACACTTTCATTTACACCAAACAAGGTTTCTTGTGGCCCTCCTCCAGTTTAACACCACCAAAAGGGTACCATATATGTGCGCTAACTTAGCGCATATATTAAACTAGAGGAGTGCCACAAGAATAGGCTTCCAAAAAGCCAGTTTACGAATGTGGCGGTTGCTAGGTTGGTTTCCAACCCATCCTAGCAACCACCACATGTATTCCGAAAATGGCGCATTCCTTTTGCCTTCGGAAGAATGCGCCACCTTCAGAATAGGTCTTAAGTACCGAAAAGGTTGTTAACCCTTTTAACGTCCTTTTCGGTACTTAACACCTTGATGAGAATACGGGCCTGAATCCCTCTGCAGGAAGTCCCACCCTATCCTTCCTATATGTTGGAAGCCAGAGATTGCGACATGCACGACACCAGTGATGGTGCCTATACCACGGAGAGCCTTCGAGAAAAGGTATCCACTGAGAAAACCCTATAAAATGTATCCCCGTAGAGATGACAATCTCTTGGAAGATATCCCTGAAGGAATATGAAAATTGAGAAAAGGAGAAGTTGGTGACGTCACAAGAAGCAAGTGTGGCACACTAAGAATTGCGGCTGAAGAAGGGAATGTATAGATCTTATAGAATCTGATTACGAAGTAAAGAATCGGGTAAACTTTCGTGTGCGAAGTGAAGATGGCACGTGTGAAAAACACTGCAGAAAATGCAAGCTGTTTTATAACTGTACAGATGCAGCAATGCAAGTAGAGTAAGTAATCATAAAGGCTAGCTCTACATATTGAATAGACTGCAGGCGGTGCCGCCACTATATAGAATCGAACATTCGATATCACAATTTTAGTAAGCTCAGACCCATGGAGCAAGAAGGATCGGGATCTGTGTCGTAGAAAGAAAACAGCTGAAGATCAAGGAAAGACCGAGAAGGCTTTCTGGCCTCGTGTCAAAGGCTGGAGTGGCCAAGAACTGATTATCTATCCCTGAAGAATAGTGGACATTTGAAGCTAAGCCAACCCTTGTTAAGGAGCGAGGAAGAAACACCATGAGTACCAAGTTTTATTAATTTAATACAATTAAATGCAAGAAAAGTAGCCTAAGCACTGTCTTCTGTCACATGGTTTAGATGGAAATAGAAACTGGGCATGCAGCGCTTGACTTGAGATAAGAACGTGCTCACACTCCAGTATATTCTCAGGAGCAAGTAAACTTTGCAAGGCCAAGTACAAAGACAATCTGCTTGACAGAAGGCATGAGTGATGATGGTTATTGAGCTAATTGGGTGGGGAGACATGGTCAAGACCATCCACTGACACCTGGGGTACCAGCTTACGTACTGCTAGTGATTCAAATGTTCTAGAAGGGCACGAGCGTGCAAACCAATTGTAGAGGGCCATATAACGAAAAAGCCCTATAGTTTGATAGCCAATGATGTCCCGTGTATATAATAAGTGTCAAAGATGACTTGCACTAGGGGTGGGCATAAATTGTCCACCTGACTGTAGAGACCCAATCACAACCCGCCCCTGTATAGAAAGTATACTTAGATATTGCCTTTTAGCGTTTCACAACCCCCCTAGGATTTTATTTTTTGCCACCTAGTGTGACGTCACGTATGATGAACTTTTAGTATAAAATCTATGTTTTTTATGAAATGCACTGGGAAAGCTTGTGCAACGTCCCCTGGTGTGTATTGTAACTCCCTGTTTTAGATAACTGATAATAAAACAGTCAGATTGAGACTTTTTGCCAACTTCCTGAGTCGGTCTTATCATTTGGTGTAAGAGTTATTCTGCATCCCCATCCATGCATGACGCATTAGCAAATTTAAGGACCTTAAGGGTTCATATGCAAGAAGAGCTGAAACAGGTGGAAGTTGGCGTCGGAAAGGTACTGTGGTAGAAGCAAGCTCAGTGCAGTAACATGACAGAAGTCTCACCATATTGGATGTTGAGGCCTAGGATATTATGAACAGAGTAGAACACAGGCCCTGATGTGGCGATGCAGCTCCGTTTAGCTCAGCTCTGAAAACAAATCCCCTTTCTCGTTCCCCAGGGGAGAAGCTGAGGTCTGTTAAGGGACTTCAATTCAGTACTCCAACTAAGTCAGTGCCTAGTCTGGGATGCCCAATAAAAGCCCTTATTTATATATTTTTATGACTAGCTCATAAATCTGGATGATAAACCCTTGTATAACGCCCCTCTCTTTGAATCCCCCTGACCTCACTGAGCCAAGAAGTAGGTTTGTCTTGCAAATTAAAAGATTTATTTGAAAATTAAACAATATATATATATCACACTTTTATAATAAATCAATTGTATTGTATTGTTTATTTATTTATAGAGCGCGCCTGGCCGTTGAGCAACTGGGCGCTTGCAATGAAATAAATCTTAGGTTACAGGTGCATGACTCCGTTATATTTCTTAGGTTACATACATATATTACAGTTCCATTACATTTCTTAAGTTACAGTATCATACATTACAGGCTCATATGTGAAGCATTACTTACAAGGCATATTTACTTACAAGAGAGATATATTACATTTATCTTAATCTTTTGTGTAGCACTGTCGGATGACTTACAGTATAGCTAAGTTACAGTTACAATGTTTGCAATGAGAATACAAAGTTTTTGGTATAGTTGGGGCGTTTAGCGGTCGTTATTTTTAAGCCAGAGTTTAGCGTTAGCTTTGAACACATGGAAGGAGGGGGTGGCTCTAAGTGTATCTGGGATGGAGTTCCATAGCTGCGCTGCTCGAACCGGGAAGCTGGACCCACCGGTTCTTTTTAGTTTAAAGTTAGGGACTTTGATGCTATTTGAGAGGGCCTTTCTGATGGGACGTTCAGATGTGTGCTTGGTGAATTTGTCTGACAGGTATGCAGGAGCTTTATTGTTCAGACAGTTATGTGTAATGTTCAGGGTTTTGAGTTTGATACGGTCATTGATGGCCAGCCAGTTGACGGCTCTTCTGTGGGTAGATATGTGTTGTCCTTTGGGTATGCCTAGGGCTGTTCTGAGGCATTGTTCTGCAGGGTTTGGAGTTTGTTAGTGTTATGTTTGCTGGTGTCTAGGTACAGTGCATTACAGTAATCTAATTTCGAGAGGATGATGGCTCGCGCAATGGTGGTACAGCTAGCTGTCGAAAGGTATGTTTTGCAGGTATGGATAAGTTTGCAGGTATAGCTGGTTGCTGAGGCTGTAGCATTTACTTGCTTGTCGAGGGTGAGGGCCGAGTCTAGGTAGAACCCTAAGGTTTTTACTTCTTTGTCTACCTTTATTTTGATGTCATCGATCATGATGGAATTGTAAAGCTGGGGTAGTTTGTTCAGTTTATTGGTAGAACCAATGATTAGGAGCTCGGTCTTATCGTCGTTAAGACATAAGCCATGAGTGGCCATCCAGGTTTGGATGTTTTGGTAAATTTTGTTTATGAGTCTGGTGTCTTTTTCATAGTCGCCTTGGATTGTGATGAGGATTTGGGTATCATCTGCGTAATTGGTATATGAGACCCCTAGCTTATCCAATATATCAAAGAGAGGTTTCGTGAAAATATTGTATAGCGTGGGGGAAACACATGACCCTTGAGGGACTCCGCAAGTGATGGGGACTGGATCCGCTGCTGATAAAGGAGAGAAGACTCTTATAGTTCTCTGGTCCAGGAATAAATTTATCCAAGCTGAAGCTTTTGTGCAGAAGTTGGCTGCCGATTTGAGGTGATTGCACAGTACCGTGTGATCTACCAGGTCGAAAGCAGCTGATAGGTCTAGAAGTAGGAGAATAGACACATCTCCTCTGTCTTTACGCTCGTCTAGCTGGTTTTTAAGATCAAGGAGGGCCATTCCGGTTCCATGTCTAGGTCTAAATCCAGATTGTCTTGACCCTAGTAGATTGTTGCTCTCCAGATAATCTTGGATCTGAAGGTATGCGGCTTTATCTAAGATTTTAAGGAGGGACGGGACCGTTGTTATTGGCCTATAAATAGTTGGGACATTGGGGTCCAAGTTAGCTTTTTTTAGTAGAGGTAGTATCCATGCGTCTTTAAGGTTTGTTGGCACAGAGTGTGATTTAAATGAGGAGTTAATGAATGATGTGACGAAGGGGGCTAGTTCATGACCAGCCTCTTTGATAATTGAGGCTGGACATGTATCCACGAGGCATCGGGATGGTTTCAAGGACAAGATGATGTTTTTAGTTTCTGCAGTGGAGATGGCCCTAAAGCTAAATTGGTTAGGGGGTTTGGTTTGGTTTCTTGCGTGGAGAGGGCGATGTTGTGGAGGGCAGATTTTTTAGCTCGTATTTTGTCTTGTAGCATTGTGATTTTGTTGCATAGGGCTTTTTGAATGTTAGTGCACCAGACTTTGTCTTTGATGCAAGAGTCTATGGGTGCAATTGGGGATTCTTATTCTCTCAGAATGGAGAAGATTTCCTTGGTGTTCAAATTGGCTTTTTTGATTCGGTCATTGAAGGTCTCTTTTTTAGCCTGAATGATTTGTTTTTTGTAGCTGTTAGAGAGGGCAGTGAGAAGGTCTTTGTTGTGAGAGGAGGGTTTTTTTTCTCCAGCAGGCTTCTGCATGTCGTTTCTCTTTGCATAAGGCTTTTAGCGCGGGTGTGAACCACGTGTTCAGATGAGCAATGAGTATTTGACCGCACACTTATGAATATGACAGTGATCAACAGTGGATAATATTACACTAGCACACTTTTGTAATCACTTAGGAGTTGTTATAGAAAGGATAAGGTAGCTGAGAATGCTTTTATGGTTTCAAGGAAAAACAATGATGGAAAGAATGTAGCACAGAAATAAACTGATATGGTTTCAACAAGAGAAAATATAATCACTTTTCCCCTTGTGGCAATTCCCTCCCCCTTGTGCAGTATAAAGAGGTGGAAGGAGAGCACACACATTTCAGGAATACCATCAAATGCAATACCAATTCAGTTCCCCCTAGCAAGCTTAGAGCACAGGGATGATTTTAAAACACAGGCAAAAATACTTTAAATGTGATTTGCAAAGAAGTGAAAATATGCTAAAAATGATTTTAATTCCCTACAGGAGATTCAGGGTAGGTGATAGCTACTTAAGATTGGTTCAGGTCAACACTACCAATTATTCATGAGGGATTATTAGGTTGAAAACGGATTTCATCAATGCAAAGCAAAAGACAGCGATTTTTGACAGGTGGTGAAATGAGCTAGTTGCAATTCTCGTTCCTAGCACACGCGGTTCCAAAGATACAGACAATTTTGTGGAGGTAGATTTTCTGAAATAAAGTAGTGATTCAGAATGGCAAACAACACTTTCACAGGTTTAAAGTCAGAGAATGGACACGATTTCTATGATGCAATTCTGGACAGGTTAAAATGGTTTGAATCAGATTATTTTGGACTAAGAGATTGGTTCTGGCACAGTTTTCAGGATACTCACTCCTTCTCTTGCCACGGACGGTCTCTGGTACCGGTTCTGCTCACAGCGAACTGGGTCAGCTCTGCTCTGCTGGTCTGGATCTCTGGTTCTGGCAAAAGTTCTTGGCACTGCACAGCGGCCTGGTCTGGATACAGCACTGGGTTCTGGCATAGGGTTCTAGCCAGAATCAAACAGCCCAGCCCGGCTGTTGAAGAGTCAGGTTGCAAACGATTTTGAGGCCTGCTGAAAAGGATTCAGCTGGAGTCTGGAGTCTAAGTTCTGGATGGTCCTTCTTGATATTGTCTGGTCCGGCAGAGTGCTTCGCAAGAAATCAGTTTGAAATGGAAAATGAATGTCCCTTCCTGGGTCTTAGTGGCTCTTTTTATGTCTTTTGAAAGTGGGTGGGAGAATCTGCCGTCCTCTGACTGGGGAAGAAATTTAAGTGTCATTGTGATGAGGTAGGTTTATGGGTCAGAGGATCCTTCACTTATCAATTTGCACACAAATCTATTTTTGATCCAAATACATATTTATCTATGTACAATTTTTCTAATATTACATGTCCAGTTAACCTATTTTCTGTAGCACCAAATCATCCGATCCCTGTCTTTGTAAGATGTCGTGTCCACTTCTGATAGAATTCTGCCCTTTTCATCAAGAACACAACCTCTAAACCTTTCCAGAATTTACACAAACATGTGCAAGGAATATGGCCATCAGATGATAAAGTGTCAGATTTTTAACATACAGACCTTTGGAGTAATACCTTATTTTCCGCTAGTAGCCCCAGAACATACCACAGAGTCCTAACACCTCTTAAAATGTGCACAGAAAAATCACAAGAATAAATGATATTATATAATTTGGACAATTTCGTACTATGAATTATCCATCTTTTTAAAATTATGCTCTGGCCCAGATGGGTGTGGTTTAGGTTCCAAAGCACATGGGGGGGATTTCTGTCTGTCCCCGCCTCCAGCTCAGGTGGCTCCCAGAAGCACTGCTCCTCCCAGCTTGTTCCAAGAGGAAGCCATTTACGACACCCCCTAATTTAACATTTGCCTGAGCCAAGGAAAGCTCATTGTTCTGTTTCCTGCAGCCCCAGGTACCCCACCCCTAATTCAATCAGAGAGGTGTAATCTCCTTTTGGTGGGAACAGCAGAAGGTAGCCAGGCCTGTGAATCCAGTTGCTGGGCAAGTTTCAACTCCTGTCGGGGGTAGTTGCCAGGCAGAAATCAATCTCTTCAAGCCAGGCTTCAGCTAAATGTCACTTTTGTTCCAGTTTTCTTCATTCAAATCAAACTTACAATTTTTACACATGCAGCTAGAACGCTGATTCTTAGTTCAAATCTATGGCATTTAAACAGTTGGAACCTATGTGACACTCCAAAGTAAATGACTCATTTATTTTAAACATTTCGATTTTAGTGGCTTTAAGTCCAATTTCACTTAAGCTGCTGACATCCACCGCTCAGCCAGTTTGTTATGAACATTATTTTAGGCTCTTCATCTTTCCATATTTTATATGCAGACAAGACTACATTCTGCCAAATGTCTGCTGGTGTTCAGTGAGATTTTTGAATATCTTGCAATGTTTAAAATAGGCATTTTTAGCTTGCATTTCAGAGAAACAAAGGTGATTTCAAGGTGCTTTTTGAGCTAACCGGCACTGCTGTTTTTCCTTTGGCACCACGTTTCACTCATGGTGCTTCTGACCCATCACGCTCGCACTGGTGGGTGGCAGGTCAGGCGACCATTTTGGTGTGCGCAAAACTGCACGGTTTTCCTGGATTCTGGCGCAAATGTGGGCTTTTCAGCCATCTTGGATTTTCTAAGCCCACAGCACCAAATGTTGTAGCATAATGATTCAAACGTGAGTCAAGACACTTGACAGGTCAGAGGCACCCGCGGTACACAGAAAAAAGCTAATTGTATCCAGCTGCAGGGCTTGAACCTGGTGAGAACTAAATGTTTATTTTAAGGAGAGCAGGAAGGGATGCGCCCTTTGAAGGACAAATTCATGAGAATAGGGCATACTGTTTTGTGATGCCAATGGGCAAAGAGAACATTTAGAGCACTACTGCGCTCATCCAAGAGCGGTCATCCTATTTGAATTACAAGCGTACGCGTATTACCAACAACAAATAAATCCCTGAAATTTAGAGAGTGGTGCCCCAGTCACGTCATCACTGGGCACATCGGGTGGAAGGAGATAAGGTGTGAGCCGTGTCTGGAACGTTGATTTGGGATAGGAAGAGCAGAGGTGATACCAATAAATTTAGTACAAAGGTCGGAGGTGGAGCTTGTGTGAGCCATGGAATCTGGTATAGTGAGAAGGTCTATTGTCTTATCAAAGCAGAGTTGGCCTCGCAAGTTTACTTTGATCGCGCCTGGATTGGAAGGGTGCACATCACATGGCCGTCCGGATTTATGAATGTGTCAATAAATTCAAACCACCAATCCTGCACCTGGATTCAATAGTGATGATGTAGTAGACCACCTGTTTAGGGGAATGGGTTTAGATAAGGCGTGGCCAATAGGTACAGGGAGACTAGGGGGTCATTAGCATGTTCTATAGGTGGTAGCCAATGAGGGTGGTGGGATAACATTGTAACCTATGTATTCAGAGTTTGCGGTTTACCGCTATATAACCTGTAACTGCTTGGGAAGTGATGAGCTCTGTGTCAGTTCGGTTCTACGGGACCATATGAGACCTTTTTGCATGCAATGAACCTTGCTTTCCCTTGCAAAGAAGTGCAGTGATTATTTGGCCATTTGGATTATTTTTGCTGTTTGGGTTTTGGGTTGCTATTCTCTATAAAATGAGCTTTCTTTTTACAAAATGAAAATGACACCATTTATATCGGTGCACAAATTCACTCATCTCCCGCCACTTTCCCAGACCCAACAATGAGCACCAACTTCATAACCTTTGCTGCCATTATAGATGCGACCTGTGTTTAGAGGGTGAAAGGGCTTTGTGTTTCTGCCATCATTACAGACTCTTAGCCATCCAACATCATGAAAGAGCAAATATAAAGACTAACTCCCACAATCACCACGCTTGGCTGAATCTCCTTAGCAACCTGATCAATAATAAACAGACAAAAAACTGGAATTACACCTCCCCCAAAGAAACCCAATGAAGGCCATTCCAACTGAGCCAACGTCTGCTGAACGCAAAATCTCCTGTTGGAGGCTCAAACCCTTGAATGTTTAGTCACCTCATGACTAAAAATAAGGCTTCCAGAATGCAGGGTGGTCGGAAAAAATCCCAAGATAACAATTAACCCCCTCCCCTCATCATCCTCAACCGCTATGGAGTAGCTCACGACATCCACCCCCATTGCCTCCAACACTCTGTGGATTTGGCAAGACACTAATATTGATAACCGTGTTCCTGAAAGACCAGTTAGGACCACTACAGATAGTTTACTTCTCTTCAAATCCCACACTTTTAAGATGGAGGCTTGGGGGGCCGACAGGTGTAATTCATATAGGAGGAAGCTCACCTTGCTTCTAGAATCTTTCACCAGAGTCTTCCAACTACAAACAGATGACGCTTTTAACTGCCATGGGTTTTCCCCCCAGTGCCAAGGCCTTTTTTGGTGATTTCGGTATTTCACCATTCAAAGTCTTCTAACATTTTCTCCTTTATTAACCTCTTAAGTGCCAAGGACGAGCTATCTCGTCCTTGGCACTGGGGAGGTAACCCCAAGGACGAGATAGCTCGTCCTTGGCACCCCTAATTTCTCATAAGCCAAAGAGGGATCCAGATCTAGATAAGTGAAAGAAACCGGTATCAGAAAGGGGCAAATCTGATCATTTGAAGCGCGGGATGCGCAACAAAGGCCACATAGCATCCGCTTGGCTGGAGTTCATGTTGGCTCTCCTCCACCTTCCTATTCTTCTCCGAATCCTCCCCCACCCATTCGTCGTCCCTATGCTATGAAGAGAGGTTGTCCCGCATGTGGCACGATACAAAATATCAATACATAAAAAATAAATACCCCACCAGTGGTGCCTATCACTTATGGGGTCTCTTTGAGTTCTTCCTACTATTATTCCAGGGTCTATGAACTCACCTAGAGGCAATGCCTGCCATGCAAGCAGTATGCCGAGGGCCTGCAGATGTATGCCTATAGGGAAGGTAGCTCAGGGGCAGCACTCGAAGCCCTGGTAAGCTACTTGACCGAAGCCGCCACACATGGATGTTGGTCAATTGGCTGAGGTTGAATCCAGAAAAGATGGAAATAATTATTGTAGGTTCATAAACGCAACTGGTGTGGGGTGAGCGAGCGATAGTTGCCATCGGGTTTGCCCAATTTTAGATGCACAGGTCGGCGGCTCAAAGTTCTGTTTGATCAAAGGCTCAACATGACTGGTAAAGTGGACACCTTGGGTAGGTGTGGGTTTTCCTCTTGCATGACCATCAGGGGTTTGCAGCCTTTTCTATTGTCAGGTGTCCTGGAATACACAAAGCTAGCTCCACGCCGGATACGAATATGGCAACTGGCGCGGAATGCAGCTTCTCGATTTCTATGTGGCACGGCTGGTCCATTCTGCGCATTCCCCACCAGCGTCCTGCAGTTCCCCATGTGAAGTACAAGTTGGGCGTTTTGGCCTTCAGGGTTTTGCAGGGGTAGGCAACACTGTGTCTGCAGTCACTAGTGGCGCATCAGGGAGTTACTACATCCGCCTGGCTGTGCGCTGTGCAGTACTGGAGGTGTGGCAGCTTATTTTCTCCCGCGCTAATGTTCACAACCATTGTTTCTCTGCACAGGATACGCTGCCAGTCGCACCCTTTCTCTCTGACGCTCTCTGTGCCACGTTAACTGTTTGTATGTTTGTTCTCCTAGTTCGGAAATATTTTCTGTACTGTTCTGTTAACCTTTTTAAGTGGGAGCTTGTAAAAAACTTTCAATGGCGCAATTCATTTTAATAGAAAATTAGGTTGCTAGTATTTTAATAATTGATGCAGTTACTTAATTGAACTAGTGTTTACTAACTATACTGTTGCTGAAGTATGTACTGCATTAAAGTGCATGTTTGCACAATAACTGGTCTTCACCCTAGGTTTGAATTCAGAGCGCATGCGTGTGCTCTGCTCTTCTGCGAGCTCACTTGTCTAGACCCCATCTGCAGTACAGTCTCAGAGCTCACCCTCACGGCTTTAGGCTGAGTAGCGTGGGCTCCCTTTGCTCTTATTACCTGATCCCTACCAAAGCAATAACATAGCAGACCCATTTTGTTTTGTGGAAAAATTATAGGCCGTAGGCATTTTATTTTCTTACAGAAAATACATAACAAACAAAATAACATAATCATTTGCTTTTGGGCACCTTGTGTCCAGTTTTGGAGTTGCCCAAGAATCCTCCCGAGTCTTTGCTACCCTTGGGCCTCCGTTCCTGGGCACATGCCGCCTACGACTTCCTTGTACCATGTACCGAAAGAAAGTACTTGGCGTTCTGGCTCCTGCCTGCTTCCTCCTTCTTCCGTTGTCCGTGTAGGGTGGGTTGGGTGGCAAACGTTTTCCTTTTCCCCTTATTCCAGGCCCTAGGAGCTTACCCGAGAGAGGTGAGCTGCTACCTGGTTTGTTCTGGTTGTACTTTCCTGGGGTTACTTATACCCCTAGCCTCCTTTGTTCTTCCCTTGGGGGCCGGGCTTTTCCTGACCCCCTGCTGTTGCCCTTCGCACCTTTCCCAGGTGCCCTTTCCTGCCCTTCCTGGGCCATTTGTGTTGTGGGCGCCAAACGGACGCCCCTCCCCACGGCATTCGTGCCTTTCACCCCCACCCTGCGCCTAACCTCCCAGGCCCTCCATCGGCCCGTATTTCATACGGCCCGGGGCCTGGGGCATAGGCTGAGTAGTGTGGGCTCCCTTTGCTCTTATTACCTGATCCCTACCTAAGCAATAACATAGCAGACCAATTTTGTTTTGTGGAAAAATTATAGGCCGTAGGCATTTTATTTTCTTACAGAAAATACATAACAAACACAATAACATAATCATTTGCTTTTGGGCACCTTGTGTCCAGTTTTGGAGTTGCCCAAGGCTCCTCCCGAGTCTTTGCTACCCTTGGGCCTCCGTTCCCGGGCACATGCCGCCACACCTGAGCGGGTGCTACCCCACCCGCTCAGGTCCCCCCCAAAAGAGCCTCTACCTACAACCCCGTTCCTGGGGTGCCCTAAAAAATGTTGTTGGAGAAAAACCCCCATCCCCTTGGTTGACAGGTGCACCCCATCCTGGTGAAACATTTCTGGATTGTTCTGGGAGAGCCCATGTCTTATGAAGTGGAGCCATGTGCTCTTGCAGTACTTCTCCACTGCCTTGTTTAACTTTTTTCTGGCTGTCTTAATTGCTTGTCTCCTATGCGCCCCATACCAAACCCGTCGTGGAATTACCTCGGACATAAAGATGTCAGTCTTCCACCAACTGTGAGCTATGCTATGCAGGGACTCGCAAATGTTTCTCTGTAGCTCTCCCCTATTTGTGCTCACCAAGTCGTTCCCCCCGAGGTGTATCACCAGGTACTCTGGTGGGTCCCTGAAACCTATTAGGTCTGACAGCCTGTCGTGGATGTCCTCCCAGTGCATTCCTGGGAGGCCCCACCAAGATGTAATTGTGTTTTTGAAGTGTAGTCCTTGCTTCACTTCCTCCAGCCACCTGCCTGCCCGGTTCACGAAGGAGTGCCCCACTATCCATGCTGATTTGTAGGGACCCGTCTCTGTGGAAATGGGGGAGATAAGCGCTCATATCAGTTCCTCACTTATGTATTTCTTAAAACATTGAGATTTCCACCCCCCCAATTCTTTTCACCCCTTTTGCTCCCAGGCCTCCTGCCCATGTCTGGGTTGCAGCTCCTATCCTGAATGAGTGTGTTCCAAACTCGGCTGGGTCCCATCCTGCCTTGGCCACTGCCTGTTTCAGTACCGCCTGAAACTGGTATCTGCTGAGTGCGCTGCCATCACTATGTATTAATAGTTGCCCGACGACCTCTGGTCGGATCTCCAGAAAAACCTGGGTGATGCATCTGGGACATTGGTCCTTCTCTTTGATGCAATTTAGGTCAATAGCCCTCCCCTTCCCTGTTTGGTCAGTTTTAGATGTTCTTAACATTATAGACATACCCTTGCTTCCCATACTAATATTGCTCCGTGCCAGGCCATTTCCTGCTGCCATGTTACTGGCCACCAGCTCCCCTACTCTGAAGGCCCCGTAATACGCCAATGCGAATGCTGCCCTGAACAAAGCTGTTTCGAATGTGCTACTGCATGTGTCCTGTAATACCTTTAACAGAATCACTAGTTTCCCAAAGTTCAGTGGCCTTCTGCTGTCTGGGTTTTTCCCCTCCAATTTTCCCCAACCTTTCATGGCATATCTTATTCTAGGGCTGTCAGTTGGATCCGGCACGCCGGCCACCTTTGTGGTGTAAGCCACTGCAGCTAGGTGTGCTGCTGCCCAGCTTTTCTTTTTCCCTCTGGCAAATGCCCCTTCCAAAAATTTGCATATTTTTCCCGTTGAAATTTCCCCCACATCCTGCAATCCTGTATCACCCAACACATCTTTTACATGCTTTTCGTACTGCTTACCCGTTTTGTAAGTAAGGGCGTTCCTGGTCAGTTTGTCAATGACCCATTCCGTTCTCTGTGGTTCTCCCGTTTCCTTAGGGTTGTCCTTGTAGCCAACCGTTCCTTTTTTTCCAATGCTTTCAACAGGACCCATGCCTTCTGTGGCGTGGGCGTCATTTCCTTGTAGGCGTCCGGTCTCAGCTCCCTGAACCTTGCCCACTGAAAACGAGATAGTGCATCAGCTACCACATTTGCTTCCCCAGCGATGTGTTTCGCCCTTATGCATGTATTCATTTTTAGGCTTTCCAGTGTGATTGCCCTCATTAATTCTAGCACTATTGGGCATGACGCACTCCCTTTGATCAACACGTGCACCACCGCCATGTTATCCGACCATACTGCCAGTTCCTTGTTTTTTAGCTCTTCCCCATCCACACAATGCTACCCAAATTGGGAAGAGTTCCAGCAGTGTTATGTTTTTTTGTCCATTCTGCCACTTGCCATGCTTTTGGCCATTTTTCTGCACACCAACCTTTCCCCAATATTCCTCCAAAGCCAAAGCCCCCTGCTACACCAGTGAACAACACCCTTTTCTCTTCATCATTTATGGGTGACCGCCAGATGACCGACCCATTGAAAGACCTCAGGAATTCTGCCCACACTTCCATGTCCCTCTTAATTCCTCTACCTATTCTGACTCTATGGTGCCCCATCGTTGCTCCTCTTGTTCTCAACTCGATGCTTCTTTGAAACACTTTCCCTTGTGGTATGACCCTCCCTGCAAAGTTTAGTTTTCCCCGCTAGTGCTTGCATCTCTCTTACTGTCGCCTTGTTCCTCCCTTTTAGCTCTTTTATTGTCTTCAGTAGATCTGTCACTTTGTCCTCTGGGATCCGGCATACCCCCCTGCTTGAGTCAATTTCTATCCCTAGAAATTGGATAACCTGTGTTGGGCCCATTGTCTTTTCCCCTGCCAGTGGGAAACCCCACTCACTCGTCATCTCCACAAATTTATCCAGGGTTGCCTTACACAGTTTTGACCCTTTGGGCCCCACAAATGAGAGGTCATCCAAATAATGTACTATTCTGGCTTCCCTCATCTCTTCTGTGACTGCCCATTGCAAAAATGAACTTATCCTCTCAAAGTATTCACATGAAATGGCACAACCCATAGGAAGACATTTGTTGATGAAGTATTCCCCCTCCCACTGCATACACAACCACCTCTGGGATCTGCTGTCGACTGACAACAGCCGGAATGCTGACTTAATGTCCGCCTTTGCCATCCATGCCCCTTTTCCTGCTTTCCCGACTAGTTATACTGCCTCCTGGAAATCTGAGTAGGATACTGTCGCATTGCTTTGCGCAATGCCGTCATTCACCGAAGTCCCTGCGGGGTATGATAGGTGGTGGATTAGCCTGTATTCCCCTTCCTCCTTTTTTAGTACTAACCCCAGTGGTGAGCATATAAATTCTTTGAATGGTATGGCTGAAAAAGGTCCCCCAACCCTCCCCAGTTCTATCTCTTTCCGGATTTTTTTGGTCACTATGTCCCTGTTCTTGGTGGCAGATTTTAGGTTTTTGGGGGTGTCCTGCGCTCCTTGCCCGGTAAATGGGATGTTAAAACCTTCTCTAAAACCTTGCCTTATCATATCTGCCGCCTCTTGGTCTGGGTATTTCTGGAGCCACCCTTCCATCCTTTCAATTTTTACCAGTGTGGCTCCCTTCTCGCCCCAGCTCCTAGTTCCGCTTTTCGTTGCCCCTGCTGCTTGGGGCCACGGCCCTTGTGCACTTGGCGCTACTGTGGTCACCCTTGCATCTCTCGCACTTGTGGCTGAACTTGCACTTCCATCCCCAGCTACATGGTACCCCCTTCTCAAAATTCCGGCATTGCCCCGGCTCTGTTCTTGCTGTCCCTGAGTGCCCACTGCCCCCCCTGCATAGTTGGGGGCAAGCTGCTCTGCCACCTTCTCTGTGAACCATAGTTCCGGTTCCGTAAACTTTGGTCCCTCGTTCTGTCATAGCTATAATCATATCTTCTGTTATTGTATCTATACTCAGCACTGTAATCATTCTGCCAATACTGCCTCCTCTGCTGCCCTCCTGAGTTCCGTTCCCTGGTTTCCCATTTTTCTTTTAGCACATTAAATATGTAGAGGTTAAAATTCTCTTCGTCCCACCCCATGTCTGGAAAGCAGTCCATCTCCTTTCTGAACTCGTGATCATACTCTTGCCATGCATCCCCCCCGAATGCTGTGTGCACTTTTAGCACCCTCTGCTGGTATGCCACTAAGGCTACCCCATCCTCTGGGAATTTCTGCAATATGATTGTGGACATTATATTAAAGACCGCCATCCAATTGTCAACATTTCTTGCTACTGGCCCCCTCTTTAATAATCCTTTCTCATCCTCCTTCATGTCATCCAGTGCCACATTCAGCCCTCTTTTTTGGCAATCTAGCAATGTATAAATATCAATCAATTCTTTCCTCCATATTTCTTCTTTTACTTTATCATTAATATACCAAGCCATTGCCTTCATGGACTTGCCCTGCGCATCCTTTCCCATTGTTGGTCTGACATATTTTGTCATGATTGGGCCCCCTTCTGTTGTAACTGCAGTTGCTACCACTGGTGGTACCACCCCTTGTGGTGGGTTCCCTGCCATTGGCACTGCTGCTGTCCCATTTATCGCTACTGGTTGTGGATTGGTTCCTGCTGGTGCCCCTTCAGAGTATGGTACTTCGGTGCCCCCTGCGGCGCTGGGACCGGAGTCTCCCTGTGTTTCCCCCCTGTCCCCCCTGATCCTCTCTGCTTCTCCTTGCTTACGACCCCCCTCCACTTTACCCAGGCCCTTAAATGCTCCCTTTCTTCATCCTCGCTGCTCCCTCTCTCTGATGAAGAAACATCCTGCTCCTCCCTGTGCCCCCTCTTGCTTCTGCCTCTTCTGCCATTGGTTCTGTGTGACTTACCCGTACCCGTGACACAAGATTTCAACATTTCGACAATTTTATCCCCCACATTGTTTTTCACTGTACCTTTGTTTTTCTCCTTCTTTTTCTTCTTAGGTGCCTCTGGCTGTGCCTGCGAACTCCTCGGCTCTTCGTCCTCCTTTTCTGTCCCTGCAGCACTTCATCTTCCCCTTCACTGCTGCTGTGCTCCACAAACAGCAAAGGTGACACTGCCTTTGCCCTCTCCTTCTTTTGCATTACATCCAGCACCCATTGTGCCCCATATTCCTTCTCGGCCTTCCTTGCCCATTCGCTGAACTCCTGGGCCCTTCTTGCCCTTTCCTCAGCCATTTTTCTGGTCTGAATACTTCCTTCTCTTTGGTTTTTGTTTCCCAAAATTGCTCCAATCCTTCTTTTAGCCCGTTTTTTCTTCGTTGGCTGTGATTGGGCTAAAATTTCCTCCTTGCTGCTCTGCTTACTTCTCCAGCTGCACCTGTGTGTGCTTATTTGGCTTGATCGTAATCCGCGACTTTCCCCCCCAGCCGGGCCTTGCTCTGGTGGTGCGTGGTAGTCAGGGGATATTTGCGCCTTTAAAGGAACATTTTTTCCTGCCCCTTTAAGGGCCTTCGCTTCCGTGTTTTGCTGCTAAGCCACGCCCCCCGCTGCTCTCGGGCTTCCCTCGATGAAGAATCTCTTCGCTTCCGTGCTTTGCTGCTACGCCACGCCCCCGCTGTTCGCGGGTTTCCCTCCACGAAGATCCTCCTTACCTCGGCTTCCCCGCGACTGAGCTGCCACTGGATGGAACGTTGCTGAGATCTTTTTTACTTCCCGCCTCCCCGGACGGCGCTGTTGCTGGATGGAACCTTTTTGGATATCCGGGGTGCCTCTTCACACGGTCCTCGACCCAGCTCCCGATCCCGCACGTCCTCCGGCTTCCTTCTGTGCCCGGCGCTGGCTGATCCTTCCTGTGTGATCTCTGTCAGTTGCTGTTGACTCCACCCCGCGCGGCTCCCTGTTCTTCCGGACGAGGTAAGCTGAAATTGCAGCTCTTCTCCGCTGAACCTGGCTAACCCAAGTTTGGCCATGCTGTTGCAGGGGAAAAGCAGTCAGACATAAGCCTGCAAGAGCAAACGCAAACGTTTTCCTTTTCCCCTTATTCCAGGCCCTAGGAGCTTACCCGAGAGAGGTGAGCTCTTACCTGGTTTGTCCTGGTTGTACTTTCCTGGGGTTACTTATACCCCTAGCCTCCTTTGTTCTTCCCTTGGGGGCCGGGCTTTTCCTGGCCCCCTACTTTTGCCCTTCGCACCTTTCCCAGGTGCCATTTCGTGCCCTTCCTGGGCCATTTATGTTGTGGGCGCCAAACGGACGCCCCTCCCTACGGCTTTCGCGCCGTTTCCCCCCCATCCTGCGCCTAACCACCCAGACCCTCCATCGGCCCGTATTCATACGGCCCGGGCCTGGGGCAAAAGATTCAGCCGGTGAACCTAAAAAGAGGCTCAGCAGAACGCCTCCACTCTTCTGGGCATACTCCTGTGCATTACAGACCAGCTTCCAGGCCTACAGCCGCGCTGTCCCCCCCTCCCCCCTCTCTCCTCAGCTTTACTTTCTCTCCCACAATCCCCTTTTTCGCACACTCGCCCCAGAGTCTCAAAGCATTTTGAGGCTGCCAAGGGAGCTTTCATAACCCTGTTTAGGCATGCCCAATGTACGAGTGGCCTCGGTAATTTGGCCGTATTTTAGAGGTGCCATGCGAAATTTCGATGTTCGCTATTACAATGGGCAAACCGTTGCCTCCTGCTTAACATGGGGTGCCAAATGGCGCGCTTTTGGCTTCATGCCATTCCGTTGGGGAGAAATGGAAAAATGCGCCCCTACTTTGAGCGGGAAAGTTGGAACATGGCCAATGTACATATGTATTTGCAACTACATTGCAATCATCCTTCATGGCCATCTCATGGCACAGTGGGAAACGGGTGAGACAGGGCCAGGGCCATGCACAGCCGAGGCCGCAGGCCGCATTCCTGAGAAGCCCCTGGGAGGTGGGGCTAGGAAAAACTGCATACAAAAAGAAATGTTCTCTCAAAAGCCTGTGAGGGGAAACAATTTCCAGAAATGAATCTCCAAAAAGGATGCAGGGGACATGGCGCCATCGCAGAAATGTCTGGTGTCGCCAAAGTACTGCTTTGCAACCCCACTCCTGGCACCCCCAGCTGGGCTGGCACTTCGGCCTTCAAGAGCCGAGTAGGGGTGATGCGGCGACGGGCGGGTGCCGCTTGCTGGATCCACTGGGTTGCAGTTTAGAAACAAAGCTTCATTTCCCCACCTGCATTGCGGTGGTCGCCCCATGCGTCCCTGCTACCTGTGGCTTCTAACTGTGTATGTTGGTGCCCCGCTCAATGGGTGCGGAGTCAGTGATCGATGCAGACCAAAAAATTAGTGGAACTGCTGTGACTCCAGCGGAGGGAGGAGGGGCTGGGGGGGGGCGTTGGAGAGGGGGGCTGGGGAGGGTAGAAAAGAAGGGGCAATGTGCAAAACATTTTTCAAGGGGTGCACTCATTCTAGTTGACAGCCAATTGAGTTGAAACAGATTTCACTTTAGCTGTAACTGATATCCGGTGGTAAAATGGAGAAGTGTGCTTTAACTTCATAAAGAACAGTTCTGGACTGGTGAAAATGGTAGCAAAAAAAATTAGTGAAACTGTTAAAAGTAAAGATGTAGAACAGAGTTCCCGACCATTCCCGCTCACTTTAACCACTGGTGAGAATGCGTGTGCATCCATGTTTCGAATGTTATTCAATGTGTGTGTGGTTACAAGAGATTCAATGAGTGAGTGTGTGTGAGAGAGTGTGTGTGTGTGTGTGTGTGTATTTAGAGTGTTAGTGATTATGACTGAGTCCGTCTGTGAGCGTGTGTGCATGTCAATGGGGTATTGCTTTATTTGGCAGGGAATGGGAGCCACACCAGTATTATGAAAGTTATATGCAGTGACAATTCTGAAATATATTGCCAGTGTGACATCATCAAAGTGATCTTGCTGACATATATTGTGGGTGCAGCATCATGAACGCGATTTACCTTTGCAATGCCAGGTTTTTAGTGGGTTCCGCATCACGAAAGTTATTTACAGGTGCAATGCAGGCCTGCTTTGTGGCAGCAGCATCACGGAAGTGTTCTACAAGGGCAATGCCACCATACATAATAAGCACAGCATCATGAACATGATTTATAGGGTAAATGCCAACATATGTTGTGGGTGCTGCAACATGAAAATGATTTCTAGTGGCAACGCTGGCATATAGTGTGTTCATCTTCATCACAGTGACTTACAGTAGCAGTGCCTTTATATATTTTGGTTGCAGCATCATAAAAGTGATTCACGGTAGTACTGCTGCAATATATTTTGGACAAAGGTCTCATGAAAACGCTGTAAAGTTCTCTTGTGTATTACTGTTGGTGACCTGGCATTCGTTGGGTGTGTTCATGTGTCACTTTAGAGATACAACTGCGAATTGAATGACTTGTCACACCATTCTTCAAAAATATCCAATTTTCTGCAAAATGCAGCATTTCAAACCATGATTTCAAAAAATGTCTTTTGGGCTGTCACGCAATTTCAGACACTCCCACCAATTCTGTGACATGACTTTGCCCCTTCACTGAAAATAGTCACCATTCCCCACTGACTTTGAAGCATTTAGAAGGCCAGTGCCACGTCAGGGTCTGCTTGTCGGCCTAACACCAAAGGTTGACTCTGCTTCTGCCTTTGGTCCGAATCAAAGTTCTCTGCATGTCTAATGCTTATTTGAATTGGCAAACTACGCTCGTCTGGTTGTTGCATGTTGAACTGAAGTTTTTTCTGGTCCATGTAAAGCCTAGTATACCAATGATCTGAAGGTCCACCACCCTCACAAACCTTTTTAAGCCTAAGGACACAATTATTCAATATAATCAGATCCCTTCACTTGGTGAAGCTGCTGCTAGATCTCGTATCTCCAGAGGTCCAGGCATCTCCCTCCGTTGAAAACAAAGAATTGATGAACGTTTTAAAACAGGATACAGGACTCAGGTCGAGGGTACACATAGATGAGTAGCGCCCACGTACAACTTTTTTCAAAGGCGGACACTGTTCCCTTTCGGGTGTTATTGAGGGCAGGTGTCAAAAAAGGGTAATGTGAACCCTTTAATTGAACTAATGGGCGACCCGGCTGAAGTCAGTATTCACACTAAAGCCTTGTATTCTTTGGCAGCAACGTTGTAGGAAAATCTAATTTCTCAGGTTAGTTGCCAAGTGATGCTGATTACATTTCTGAAAGGCAAAGTGTGTGCTTTCTTGGATTACTAAAGCACAAATTAATGTACTTTGCATATTTCTCTTTAAAATGCCCACGTTCTGTGACGTCACTTCCCAGTGCATCTGGTA
This sequence comes from Ambystoma mexicanum, assembly GCF_040938575.1. NCBI lineage: Eukaryota > Metazoa > Chordata > Amphibia > Caudata > Ambystomatidae > Ambystoma > Ambystoma mexicanum. The sequence goes on from NC_090929.1 coordinate 295,506,654, forward strand.
ATGAGTTCCCTGACTTTTTTTTAAGGACTTTTGCCATGGTTTAAACAGAGGGAAGGAGACCAGTTCGTGACTAGGACAAACACCTTTCTCTGTATTCTGAACGCACGGTACAGTCACATAAGCACACCTCTAGCGGAAATGTTTAAAGGGCAATCTATTTAGTGCTGTCGTCTGCATCCTCCTCACCCCGAAACTGTGAACTCAGCTGGGTGCCTGCGCGTATAATCAACCTGCGTTCATTGATAGGATATTGTTCTATCAAAAACTGGCACGGCCGCTGTGTAGAAAGCCAGCATTGCATGGTTAAGTAACAGTCTGCTACAGTTCCGGTAACAAGTCCTGAACAGCCACAGTGTTCCTCAACAGGCACAGGATTTACAGAAACCCAGGGAAACTGGATTACACGCTGCCCGCCTCGCCCATAATTTAAAACACTTGCTGATGAGGACCAGTAGAAAATGGTGACAAACTAATTATTCATTCGTTTTGGAATTGTATTGCAACAGTTTTGTATTAGTACAGACAACATGCTAATGATTTGCATCCTGTTCTCAGAGTTAGGTCAGTTTAGGTGGTCTGTGAAAAGCGCATCAAAGGCCTACTGTTTTGGTAATTTCCGGTGCCCTACACCGGCCCACCCCCAGGAGCCCTGTTATTTTTTTTGTTTGGGCTATGGTTTAAGTTACTTACTGGTAACTCTTGTTCTCCAGAAAGGGCCTGGCATGGATTCACATGCTCATGAATATTCCCAGTCACCAGGCTGGGAATCCTCAGTACAAGAAAAAACAGTTTCACTTTAGCTTTAAAACGCTATTTCTCCTCTGAACCAATCACTGTCCTCTGGGCCATACTGCCCCCATCCAATGACAGTCATCTCCCTAAGCTCCACCCATGGTGGCCATCCTCACATTTGGTAAGCCCGTAAAGTGGCAGTATGAACCAAGAAGAGCCACAGAGGGGAAGGAGGGAGGGTTCACATGTGAATCCATGCCAGACCCATGCTGGAGAACAAGAGTTACAGGTCAGTAGGTTTAGATTTAGATTTAGATGTATTGATTTATAGAGCGCTTTACACCTAAACCATCTCCAGTATGGGGTCTGGCATGGATTCACATGCTCATGAAAACCATTACACAGCAGTACGTATACACAACCATGGTAGGTGGCAAGGCTCAATAGAAGCAATAAAGCACTCACCCCGGGAATAGACTCACCTCAAGTAAACAGGTTACGTAGTACCGCATGGGCGACCTGGGACTCCTCCCTGGAATTCCTGTCGATGCAGTAGCACCTCATTAAGGTGTGCATGGACCTCCAAGTAGCAGCCCCGCAGATGTCAGGCAGGGGCACAGCAGAGAGAAACGCTGTGGTTACTGCGATGGCACTGCTGGAGTGGGCTCTTGGCCGGCCCGGAAGCGGCCTGTTAGCCAGCCGATGACAATGCATGATGCAGCCGGACTGCCACCTGGAGATGGAAGCCTTCGACGAGGCCTTTCCGTGATTCACAGGTCCAAAATTGATGAACTTAGAAGTCTTCAGAAACCTTTTGTGTGTGCCACATAAAACATCAAGGCATGATCAACGTCCAGTGAATGCAATGCCCTCTTCGCTGGCAATGACGGATTCAGGAAGAATACATGCAACACCAAAGGCCTGTTGAGGTGGAACTCTGATGGCACTTTCGGCATAAAGGTGGGGTTTGTACACTGTACCACCCTTGTAGCGTGGGAGGATAAGTGCGGCTGATTGCAGGACAGGACCTGGATCTCCCCGACTCACCCAGCTGAGGTGATCGCCATGAGGAAATCCGTCTTCCACAAGAGGAACTTCAGGGAAACCTGATGCATTGGTTCAAAGGGTGCTCCCATGAGTTTAGTCAATAGCACATAGAGTTCCCAAGCTGGAGCTGGAGCCTTCAATGGCGAAAAAGAGGCCCCTGATGAACTCCTTGACGAGTTTGTGAGATCACAGGGAAGGCCTACCGCCTGCCCTGGTGAAACGGGATATGGCAGCTAAGTGTACCATGATAGAGGCATGAGCCAGCCCAGCCTTGGCCAAGGAAAGCAGATAGGGCAGGAGCTGCAGGGGCGTGAAACGCAGGGGAGTGATCCTCTGGGCCCGGCACCATATGGTGAATCGTTTCCAGTTATGGCTGTAGCACTATAACGTGGAAGAGGCTCTGGCCAGCATGTCCTTCGATTCCGTTGGAAAAGAATAATGTCCAAATTCTAGGGCTGCAGGAGCCAGACCTTGAGGTTCAGCGGCGCTGGGTCGTGGTGTAGAATCGCTCCTTCCCTGGCGAGAATATCGGGAAGTAGCAGCAGCCTGATGGATGGCGCTGTCGACAGACGTAGCAGGTCCGGGTACCATTATCTGCCGCGGCCATGTCAGAGCGAAATGTATCATTGCAGTGACACTGTCTGAGTGTGTTGACCACTCTTAGCAGGAGTGGGAATGGAGAAAAGGCATAAAGGAAGAGTCCGTCCCACGGGAACGAGAAAGCATCCCCCATGCTTTTCAGCTGCAAGAACCTGCTGGCGAACTTCTGACACTTGGAGTTCGTCGCAAAGAGGTTGATCTGGGGCTGACCCCATTCACAGAATAGAAAATCCACCTGGTCCTGGCGAAGCTCCAACTCACGGCAAGAACGTAGCTCCCTGCTGAGTGAGCCTGCAATGGTGTTCTTGGTGTCTACAAGGTGGAAAATAATAAGAAACATGTCCTGACAAAGGGCCCTGTGCCGCAGCTCTTGGGCCTCTTTGGAGAGAGCTGGAGAGCTGCTTCCGGATGTAGAACATGGTAGCAGTAATTTCTGTGAAGATCCTCACCACCCTGCCCTTCACCAACGGCAGGGAGGACTTGACGGGCCAGAAACGCCCTGAATCTCCAGGACATTGATGTGAAGAGCCTTTTCTTCTGGCAGCGAGAGGTCTCTGGTGTGCAACTTTCTGGTGTGGGCTCCCCAACTTTCCAAGGAAGCATCTGTGGTGACCGTCTCCTGGTACGGCGGGGCTTGAAACAGAACCCCTTCTGAGAGGTGAGGGCGCCTGCCCCACCATGTATTGCCTGCCTTGTTGAGGGTGATCTTGTTCCCCCTCGCACCCAGAAACACCTACAGAGGTCTTATCTGTAGTCTGCAAATGCAGATGAGGTTGATGCAGGAGGACATCATGCCCAGCAGCGACTTGACGGCTTGCACTGTAGCTGACAGTGCCGCCGACAGGCACTGCACCTTCCCCAGAATGGCTACCACCATCTCTACCGAGGGCGACGCCAGACACGTTACTGTGTTGAGTTGAGCGCCCAGAAATATAGCTTTCTACGACGGCTCCAAGCAGGACTTCGGATAATTTATGGAAAATTCCAGATCCGTCAGCAGACGATGCTCCTTGTCATGTGTTCGCTCGCCAACGCCAGGTAGCGGGAGCAGACTGGCTAATCGTCCAGATAAGGGTAGACGTGGATGCCCTCGAGATGAAGGTGTGGCGCCATCGGAGCCAAGCACTTTGTAATTACCATTTGGGCAGACTTTAGGCTGAAGGGTAGCGCCTTGAACTGCCAGTGGCATCTCTGTATCACGAACCATAGGAATTTGCAGTGTTTCTGGTGGCTGGGGATGTGGAAGTAGGCGTCCCCCAGATCCAGTTGGATGAGCATGTGTTGCAACATGACCATCCTGAACTTGTGGGACTTCAAAGTACTTGTTCAGGCGTCTCAGGTCCAGGATCGGCATTCAGCATTTGGTCTTCTTTCGGACCAGAAAGCATCTGGAGTACACTCTGGAGCCCTGGAGGCACTGCAGAACGGGCTCAATTGCACAAGTGGGGCATGAGTCCACGGCCGGCTCAGGCCTGTTTCAGTATCGGCCCTGCCCTGTGGGAGGCGCCAACGCTGTCCTCCGCTACCGTATGCCTGTGAGTGACCTCTGTATGCCTCTTGTATCATGGAACGGGACGGTTGTCGATCGGGGGTGTTATATCCCTGCAAGACCTGCCGGACTCTCCTCTTGAGGAACAAAAGGATGAGGACCGACGTTGCTGCAGGCTACCCAGTGAACGTGCCTCAGGCATTTGGGGGTCGAGTCCGGGGCCCTGTATTTCTTCTCGAGTCCATCCCACTTGGACGGCACAGTGCTCAAGGTCTTCAATAGTGCCAAGCCCTCCTCCCAGATATCGTCCAGTAAGGGGACAGATATAATGGTCTTCTGTCTGGACTCACGTCTTTGGTAAAGGAATCCTTCCTTTTTAATCTCCTCAGGTACCAGATGTAACAGGTCGCAGGCCCCAGACATCATAGCGTTAAACAAGGCGACCTCATCCGGTGGAGAGGCCCTGTGCGGTTCATCCATGCATAATGGTTCCCCATCTGCTGGCACAAAGTCATCTGCCTTGTCGGTGTCCGTGGACGCAGCCACCGTATCTATGCCCGTATTCATGTGCGTTGCCAGTCAAATCCTGAGGTGGAGGTGATGAAGGTGGTGTTGGGAAGCCTTGAGCCTGGTAGGTCCTTTGCCTTGCGCTTGCACCGGGTGGGATCCAAGGCTGCAGTCTTGGAGGGCTCCTAGAAGGTTCCAGGCCTGGTGTGGGAGGCAATCTCTGCTGGATTTCCAAGACCAACGTTTACAGTGTTGTCAGAATGTCCAAGGACATGTCCCTCGGTTGAGGTGTTAAAGGAGGGAGTGGTGGAGGTACAGGACTGATGCACCTTCTTCAGTGAGGTGGTGAACTGGACACCCTCTGTGGGCCCCCCCCACTGAGATGGGTCCGTGACCCCCTTCGTGGTCTGATTAATAATCTTCGGGCAGATCATCCTCGCCCTTGTCAGAGCTGGTATAAATCTGCACCGGCTTCTCCGGGGGAGCCTGCGGGCCTGTACCCTTCTTAGGATTGGAAGGAGCCTTACCCCTTCCCCTCTGCGGAGACTTCTGGGGCGGAGTGTCCAAGGGAGCTGTCCCCATTCCAGGGGCCTTCGCAGGCACCGCAGAAGCTTCCTCACACCTTGGTGGCAACAGCACTCGAGGAGTAGCCTTAGTCATGACCGTGGACACCACCTTTGTGTCCAAGCCCCCTTTTGATGAAGAAGTGATGGCCGTTGGCGAGGTCATCGACAAGATCATCGACAGGATTGTTGGAGCCTTCATCCTTTCCTTCGATGCCTTATCCGCCAAGGGTAAGCAGAGTTTTGACGGAATGAAGGACTTTCTCTTAGAGGGAGCTCCACTCACTGGTATGATCACCATAGAAGTAGTTGGTGACGATGACCTTGTCTTTCCTGTGCTGGGAACCACAGCTGCAGCGAACCCAGTGGGATCAACGTTGTGCTTGTCGTTCTTTTGGACCCCCGGGAGCGGGGCGTCCTCAAAGGACCTCAACCTCTTTCGTGAGGGAGTTTGTTCCTGGGACCGTACGGTCCTGGGTAAAGCATGACCAGGCCCTGAAGCAGAGTCAGAGGCCTTACCCGATTTCAACCACGCCAGCAGCATGCTGTAGCAGTCTTTCTTTGTCTTTTTTGAAAATCCCTGGCAAACTTTGCATCCCTCCTCATCATGGTCTGGATGTAGGCAACACCGACACCTGTGGTGTCGATCTTCGGCATGAACATTCCACAATCCACACTTCACGCAGAGTTTGAAGTGGTATCTCCTTTCTTCTCTCATCGTGCAAAGGAACGAAGTAGGCGCTGAAGAGCTGCCATGTAGTATGATCTTCGCCGGCAGTGGTTCCCCGCTGCCGGTAGTCAACCTCCAGTCCAACGATGACACAAAACTCGGTCAAAAACTATTCACGATTTGTCAAAAAACACTTGAAATATGAAAATTAGCTCAGAGAGCAAAAGCGGACTCCCAACACTGAAGCGTGCAGTAAAAATCTGAAGATGGCCACCAGCGTTGGAGCTTAGGCAGATGACCATCATTGGATGGGGCAGTATGACCCAGGGGACAGGGATAGATTTAGAGGTGAAATACAGTTTTAAAGCTAAAGTGAAACGTTTCTTTTCTTTTATCGAGGATTCCCAGCCTGACGTAGGGGAATATTCATGAGCATGTGAATTCATGCTAGACCACATGCTGGAGAATAGATAGTGCTTGCACCACCTATGAGTCGAAACTATTGCATTAGAATACAGATTGGGAGAAATGGCATATGAGGAGGGAGACACACAGCTTGTAGGTGTTGTTTGGTTATTTGCTTACCCATTGACTGCCAATGAACATGCTAATCCATATGGCCATTCCCACCCAGTTCTTGCTCTGCCGCACCCAAAACACCTCCTCATGGGAACTCTTTGAACTTGCTTTAAACAAGCCTTACCATCAAACTTTGCTTTGAAAAAAACATTGGCTCGGAATTTGAGTGCAGTCTTCTGATAGTGAATGACTTAATTTGAATAGCACGGTGTAATGTGACACTGGCTACTCACTGGCAGTATGCGGGTTCAAATCTCCAGCACAGAAAGAAAAATGTTGAGGGTAGTGTGTGCCCTGGCAGAGCCCTAGCTCGATTGAGGTTTTGGGAGACTGCCAGCCCTGCTAGCCCCAGCCCACTTAAAGCCCTGCCAAAACAAAGAATCATACTCAGAGCGCAGCTAGTGGATGCAGAAAATGATGAAAAATGTGCAGTTCATGGTTATGTACATTCCTAATACACAGGCGCCTATCCCCAACAGCACCTTTCTCCTCTCCTGCACCAGTGCTGGTTTTGCCATCACAAATATTGCTACGATTTACTCTCTGTATTTTCTCGCGGGTTACTCCAGGCCTGGCCGGGCTGCTGGGCCTGGCTGTTAAATTCCAAGCATGCACGACCTGTCTGGAGTCATTATTACAGAATATAAATGGGACCCCAGAGTATTATCTGGACTGGAGCAACAGGCGGCCACAGCTGTCGGTAATACAAGGAGTTGCAAATGAAACGGTGGGAATTCCACCAAATTAAGAGAACCGTCCCTCACACGCCTCCCTCTCCCGTGTCCTTAACATGCGTTACTGTCGCGCTGCTTTGTTCTTGAAATGGCACGTTCCCCGAGCAAGGCTATTAACAGCCCAAGGTCACTGTGTTCAGGGTGGGCAGCGAGGCGGCCTATCTGGGTAGCGTTACAGCTACAGCCAGGGGTTCAATGCCCCTGTGTGCATGTTGGGGGGCGGGCAGGGAAACTGCCATGGCATGAGGGCAGAGGATATCCAATGCTGTAAAAACCACGCTGGAAAACTGACCCCGGCAACATTCTGGCACGCCTCTCACTGATCCTACGGACATGTGTGCATTACATGTTCAGACATGAAAAAAATATACAGGCGTCAACTGCAAGACTGGGTTCTCTCGTGGAGAAGGTGCTGCTTCTTAGTTTCGCACTCATTAAAATGGATAGCATATGGCCTAACAGTGCAGAAAGCGGCTTCAAGCACCTCATTCTAATCTGCGTACTGAGGGAAGTCCTCAGGCAGCGGGAACCCTGTACACTACAGTATCTCCTCACTGAAGTTCCCGCACAGAGTCCACAAACCTTGCGGGAATTCCTCATGCCAGAACTCAGGGATCTGTCTATTTTTACTTTATTTTGTATATTCATTAAGTGCAAACCTAGCTTCGAGAAGCAACTTAGTGTGGCACGGCCCCTTGAAGGGACGCGCACGCGGCGTCGTGACGTTGCACGCCGCAGCGTGCAGTATAAATAAAGGAGGCGTTCCCGGCCGCGTTAGTGAGACCCGGAAGCCGGAGCAGTACGGACGTGTCGGTGTGTGTCTGTATGTGCTTGGGGGCTTACGGGCATCGCGAGTGGGGGTCATGGGACACCCACAACAGTGGCGACGAGGTCGGTGGAATGCCTGGGCCCAGCGGTGAAAGTCACGTCAATTTTTCTTCCTGAAGCGGAGATTGTTGGGGTTTTCGGCTCATGCCGTAGGCCGTGCATCTACCATGCGGCAGGCGGCCATTTTGAATTTTGGCCGTGGAAACTCAACAGGCTCCGTTTTGCACGGTGAGAGGCATCCAGGCCAAATTTTTGGACAAACTGTTAGCAGGCAGTTATACCTGCACACCCATGCCAGATTTTCGATTTTTTTTTTATTTTTGGGCCTCCTACGTCGAGTGAAAGCGAGGTGAAGGGCTATAATGGCTGGGCCTGCTTAGCCCAAAATCTCCTTGGCTCAATTTTTGGAGCATCCGTGGCTACAAACAACGCTGCTGCAGCTGGGGATTCATTCTTCATCATCATTGCAAGCTGCTGCAGCTGGGGACTTCCATATTCTTCATCCTTTTCATCATCATGTCCAGCTGCTGTGTCTGTGCACGAGACATTTTGTGGGGGTGGATTCTCTGCCATCATCATCTTCACTGCCAGGTTGGACATTTCATTTGCCTGGGTGTGTGTCAGAACTGTGCTGTGGTGGTGGGAGTGAGTTGCGGCCCCCGAGAACCACGCTGGGGGTGCCTGTGCGCTCAAGCCCATGAACGGGCCTGGTGATCAAGATGATGGCTCACCAGCAGTTCAACAGCAGCCTCCTCAGGACGGTGGGCTACCAGCAGCTCAACAGCAGCCTCCTCAGGACGATGGGCAACCAGCAGCTCAACAGCAGCCCCCTCAGGCTCTAGCAGGAGGTCAGGCTCCAGTACCTCAGGCACCACCAGCGGCATAACCGGTTGTTCAGCCACCACCGCCCGTCATGGCCCAAGCACGAGCCCCAGCGGCTCTACAGCCGATTCCTGAGTTCGATGTCTCGGGTCCACCATCCAGCCTGGGGCCCAGATGGAAGAGGTGGGTAGACCGCCTCGACATGTATTTCAGGGCCGCACAGCTGACGGATGATGACAGCATGCTGGCGACCATGCTGTATTCGGCAGGACCTTAGGTACAGGAGATCTTTGAGTCGCTACAAACAGCGGATGACACCTATGCAGCGGCAAAGACAGCCCTCCAGGCTCATTATCTGCCCCTTGCCAATGCGGACTACGAAAGATTTGTGATGCTGTCGGAAAAGCAAAAGGAAGATGAGACTTTGGACACTTTTTATGGCCGCCTCAGGTGCCTGTCGCTGGCGTGTGCATGGGGCGATGCAGAGGACATAAGAACAATGCTCATCCAGGCGTGTTCCTCTGGCAAGCTGAGACGGCAGGTGCTAAGAGAACCAGGCTCCACGTTGCCTCACATTCTTGAGCTGGGACGTTGCCATGACGTTGCCGAGGCTCGGGCAGCCAGGATGGAGGCTGGATCCCGTCCGGTCAAGACAGAGGAAATGTGTGCCATGTGGCGAGGTGGAAGAGGCATCAGAAGACCTGGTTCTAGACTCCGTGACAGAGCTGGAAGAGCTGGTGAGTCGTGCCAGACGTGTGGGTACGACCTTCCCCACCCAGCGGAGTGTCCAGCGGCTGGAAGGACATGTGGAAGGTGTGGGCTGCCGGATCATTTTTCCCGGGTGTGCAAGGCAGCCCTGCCTGTGATGGTGCCAAGAGGCCCGGTTCGGTCCGGATTCCTTCACCAGAATCGCCTGCCAAACGTTGCCCAGTTGGACCAGGGCGAGGAGGGTGCCCCGGTGGAAGAAGTGGAGGAAGAAGAGGAAGAGAACATTTTCTTCGTCTCCAGTGTGGGGGCCCTCAAAACGAAGAACAGGCGACAACCGAGGTGTGTGGTGGAGGTCAACAAGTCACCAGTCTCGGTCCTCATGGACACAGTAGCGTCGGTCAATGTGATGGCCCGTGGGCACTATGACGCCATGGACATGCCTCCCAAGATGGTCACACCAAAAGTTCGCATCTTTGCATTCGGAGGCTTGGAACCCATCCCGCTGGACGGTGCCTTCGTATCGAAGGTGGAGCATGATGGCTCACAGATCACTGCACGCTTCTATGTGACTCCGGTAAGCACAAACACTCTCTTGAGCTGCACTGCGGCCGAGGCCCTCGGCATAGTCAGTTTTGCTTACTCGGTGTATCTGGAGGACATTAGCGACCTACTAGACAAGTACTCTCCCCTGTTCAGTGGAATTGGACAGATGGCTGGTGACCCGATGAGGATGCACATAGACGAGTCCGTGCAGCCCATTGCCCTGAAACATCGCAGGTTACCCTTTCATCTTCGTGAGCAGGTGGACAAAGAGCTGGACAATCTTGTTAACCTCGACATCATAGAGAAGGTGGAGGGTCCAACTCCCTGGGTGTCCCCGATTGTCGTGGCGAGGAAACCTAAGCAACCTGACTCTGTCCGCATCTGTGTCGATATGAGGCTGCCGAACAAAGCCATCAAAAGGGAGAGGCACCTTACCCCAACGATTGACGACATCATTGCGGAAGTGCAGGGTGCTCGATTCTTTTCCAAGCTGGATCTTCGTGCGGGTTACCATCAGGTGGTCCTACACCCTGAATCAAGATACATCATGACGTTCACCACCCACCGGGGACTCTACCGCTACAAAAGACTTAGTTTCGGCGTATCCTCGGCAGCGGAGGTATTCCAGAATATCATCTGGGGTACCCTCGCAGACTTAGAGGGCGTCCTGAACATCAGTGATGATATCCTGGTGTTTCCCAGAACTGAGGTGGACCACCTGCGGAGGCTGGCGAAGACATTCGAGAGACTGCAGTTGCTGGGCCTCGCCCTTCACAGGGAGAAATGTGAATTTCTGCACCCGTCCATTGAGTTCTTTGGCTTTGTTTTCAAAGAGGGAGGTGTGTCGCCGGATCCTAAGAAGATCCAAGACATCAAAAAGGCCCAGCCACCCAAGTCGGTGTCCAATGTAAGGAGTTTCCTCGGCATGGTTACTTAGTGTGGACGGTTTATAACCTCGCCTCGAGATCCGAACCTCTCAGGGCGCTGACGAAGGAGTCCACCTGGCACTGGGGCCCGCTCAAGCAGGCGGCGTTCGAGGATATTAAGGGTGCACTTGCGGCTGAAGACACCATGGCGTTCTTCGACCCTGCCTTACCATCGGAAGTCATTGTGGACGCCAGCACATTTGGCCTGGGGGCCGTACTGACACAAATTGATCGGAATGGGGTTGTCCGCCCGGGGCCTATGCCAGTAAGGCGCTGTCCGAGACTGAGCAGCAGTACTCACAAATTGAGCGTGAGGCGGTGGCGGTGCTCTGGGGCTGCAGACACTTCAGGCTCTATGTCCTGGGACGCCCGGTGACGGTCGTGACTGACCACAAACCCTGCTTCCCATCCTTGCAGGGTCGTCATCCCAACACTGGCGAGGATCGAGCGATGGTTGCTCGCCCTCCTGGAGTATGGGGTTACTCTGGTATATCGGCTGGGGCGAATAATGCAGCAGACTACCTATCCAGACACCCGGGTGCACATGGGGAGAAAGATCAGGACACATGTCCCGAAGAAGCGGATGATCATGTCCGCATGGTGGTGGAGGCGGCCACGCCTAATGCGATGCCTCTCGAGGAACTAGAGGTGGCAGCTGCAGGAGACAAGTGCTTCCAGATTTTGAGACACTCCATGCAGCGGGGTTCCTGGAAGTCGGTGCTGGAATCCCTGGCCAGACGTACTCAAGAGGCCAAGACGGGACTAGAGCAGCTTTGGAAGGTCAGGGAAGAATTATCATTCTCAGCGTCTGGCCTGCTGCTCAGAGGTGACCGGATAGTCGTCCCCCAGTCTAAGGTGAAAGAAGTGATCACCCTTGCTCACCGTGGCCACCAGGGTGCTGCGAAGACCAAGGCCCGGCTAAGGCTAAAGGTTTGGTTCCCTGAGCTAGAGCGGAAAGTGGACGATTTTGTGGCGGCCTGTGTCTGGTGTCAGGCGGCGTCTCCTCTGCAGAGAGAACCGGCCATAGAGGCGATGCCTCGGGGGACGCGACCCTGGGAGGTGGTACACGTGGACTTTGGATCTACGATGCTGGGTACCCACTTCCTGGTGATCGTGGATGAATACTCGAGATACCCAGAGGTTGAGTTTGTGGACTCTGTGGCCTTTGAGCACGTGGTGGTGGCCGTGGAGAAGGTGTTTGCGGCCCATGGGTTCCCCCATACATTGTGCTCCGACAACGGGGCGCCGTTCCAGAGCGAGCGGTTCTCGGAACTGATGGAGAGCTGCGGGGTACAACACAGGAAGATCACCCCCCTTTGGCCAAGGGCAAATGGCGAGGCCGAGAGGCTGATGAGGACATTAAATAAGACCTTCAGGATTGCCCAAGGCCAAGGACAGTGCCTGCAGAGAGCCCTCTATCAGTTCCTGCGGGTGTACCGCACCACTCAGCATGCCTCCACAGGGGTGGCCCCGGCTGAAGCGCTGTTCAAGCAGTGCCCCCGGGGTCTGCTGCCTGAAGTGGGGGAGAAGGAGCCGGGGGTGATTGACGATCAACACGTAGAGCCGGACCGGCGACTGAGAATTGAGCAGGAGAACACGAGAAGAGGGCTTCGCTCGCAGCGGCTGGAGCCAGGCGACAAAGTCCTCATCAGAAACAGACACCCCCATGGAAAGCTCTCACTTCCCTATGAACCGGAGCCGTTGGAGGTTGTGGCTGTCAAGGGGTCCATGGTGACAGCCTCTGATGGGAGGTCGGCTGTCACCCACAATGTTCCTTCTTCAAGAAGCTAGGGGATCCAAGAACTGAGCCTCCCCTTGAACCGGACTTAATGGAGGTGCCTGATGACGGAGGAGGCCAGCCTCACATACCCGAGTCCCCTGCCAGGGGAGTGCCAGCGGATGGACTACCTGTTCCAGAGGTAAGCAGAGGTACCCCCAGAGGTCTGGGCGAGGGAAACCCGCTTACCTCAGCGATTACGTGTTGGGACACATGTCTAATCGGCCTGAGGCCCTGGAGTGTTAATTAAGGGGACCCGGATGGATGCTAATAAAGGGGTGTGTGGGGAACTGTTTTGAAGTGTTGTGTTATTATGGTTATTTGGTTTATGGTGTATATTATTAAAATATTTTGTTGTTTGTCCTCCCGAAAAAGGAGGAGTGTGGCGCTGCCCCTTGACCAGGAAGCCCGAGCAGTAAGGACGTGTCTATATGTGCTTGGGGGCTTACGGGCATCGCAAGTGGTGGTCATGGGACACTCACAACACTTAGTGTACATTCCTCTTGCAAGCACACATAAGATGGTTACAGGGGAAGAAATTCTTAAATCATATAATTAATCACCAGCCAGGGACCCGGATAACATTCTGAAGTTGAAGTATTTTACTCTTTTTAGTTTGGGCTAGTAGGTGTCACATGTAAGGCAAAACGATTGCATTAGAGTACAGAAAGGAGGAGGGACACACAGCTTGTAGGTGTTGTTTGCCTATGTGCCCACCCATTGACTGCCAAGGTCATATAATCCATATGGCCATTCCTACCAATTCCTGCCCCTTCACGTCCAGAACACCTCCACATGAGAACTCTTTCAGCTCACTTTATTCAAGACTTAGCATCAAACTTTGCACTCAAAATGCCAATTAATGTTTTTTCAAAGCAGTCGTTGATGACTTAATTGGAGTTGTAAACCCACTACTGGTGTAATAAAAGTCTGGTTACAAACAAGCATTGGCAAAGCCTACAGTTTTAGCTTGTGTATAAGTATTAGGCAATTGTCAGGACCTGCTATTGGATGCCCTTGTATTCGCGCCAGTTTGCACCTGGTACCATCAATGGCCAGTTAATACTACTACAGCTGTGCCTGGCAAGTGCCTTTGCCATGCATACACAAATGCCCAGACTGTTGGCATTGCCAATGCTTGTTTCAAGTTGGGAGTAAAATTACTTTTAGAGAGTAAAATAAAAAATGCCCACTCACAATGGGGATATTTTTGAGTTGAGTATTAATTTATTTTAAGCCTAAAGCAGATACATTGTTTGTACTCTGTACTACTTTGTACTCAGTAATTGATGCAACTTAAAAGATGCGTTTTTGTTTCTCTTCAGATCAGGCAGTAATATTAGAGCTCTTGGCTGTGGCATTTCTCTTCTCATACCGCTGGTCCCAACGCATCCTGGAGCTGTGTGGCTGGAAACAGGAGCCAGCTTTCATGTGTGCATTGTTTCCCGTTTTATGATGTTAATGGGCCTCATTACGGGTCTGGTGGTAACCGTGGCGGTAAAACCAGCAGGTTGCCGCTGGACCCATAATGAATTACTGGCGCCTGACTTCCCGGTAACACCGGGGCATTCCGACCCCGGTGGAGGCACTGGTAATTTTCTAAGTCCCCATTCCCATGGAGTCACAGAGGACCACAGAAGTATCAGCACCATTAACAACGGTGCCGCTGCTTCTGTGAAACTCTGCGGGCGGTTGCCTTTCGCCCGCCAGGTCTGACCATGGTGGGTGGGACGACACCCACCCGCAGAGCTGTAATGTGCTGGTCCGTAAACACTGGTGCAGGTAGGCTTACCGGCACTGGTGTTTCCGGACCGGCACAGTTGTAATGATGCCCAATGTTAATATTAAAGGTATTTGTACCGCACACCTTAACCAATCAGAATTGGTCCCCAGGGGCTCAGGTGGATCTGCAAACAGAAAGGCGGGGTGGGTTAGTCGGGTGAAGAGGGAGTTGGAAAGTGAGAAGGTGGTGTGCTGTTGGCAGCTTCACTTCGGTTTTCACTGTGCGCTGAGCTTTGGCGTGAATATCAGATTGATGCAAGACCTCGTGTGCAGTTGGTGCGGTTAATGTATTGTTTGTTTGTTGTTACGGTGTGGTGAAGTCTGTGCTGTTTGATGAGTGAGAAGATGGTTGTGTGGATTTTTGTGTGAGTTTAGGTATGCAGAGATTAGAGAGTTGGGTATGTCAATCCTTTCTAGGTGTGGCAATGGCTAGTATTCATAGTTCGCTCTAGATATGGCACTGGTTAACATTTACAATCATGTCTAGGTGTGACGCAAGTTAATATTCAAATTTCTCTCTAATTGTGGCATTGGCTAGCATTCACAATCCTGCCTAGAAGTGGCACAAGCAGACTTTACAGTCATGTCTATATGTGACGTGAGCTAATATTTACAATCCTGCCTAGATGTGATGCAAGCTAATATACACAATCCTGTTTAGAGGCGACGCAAGCAAACATTTACAGTCCTGTCTAGTTGTGACATGAGCTAATGTTCACAATCCTCTTTAGAGGCGACGCAAGCAAACATTTACAATGCTGTCTAGATGTGATGCGAGCTAACGTTCACAATCCTGCCTAGATGTGACGCAAGCTAATATTCACAATCCTGTCTAGAGGCGACGCAAGCAAAATTTTTCAGTCCTCTCTAGATGTGACCTGAGCTAATGTTCACAATCCTGACTAGATGTGACGCGAGCCAATATTCACAATACTGTCTGGATGTGGAAATGGTTAATATTCACAGTTCTCTGTAATTGTGGCACTGGTTAACATTTACAATCCTGTCTAGATGTGACGCGAGCAAACATTTACAATCCTGTCTAGATGTGACGTGAGCCAACATTCACAGTCCTGCCAAGAAGTGACTCAGGCAAACATTTACAGTCCTGTCTAGATAAGGAGGTGGCTAATATTCATAATTATGTGAAGTTGTTAAGCTGGTTAGTATTAGTATCCTTGTCTGCTATCTTCTGAGGGTAGGTTGAGTGGAAGGGCTTCTGGAGTAGAGTGATTGCTCTACTCCCCACCCAGGCCACACCCACTTTTATGGTTGCTGCTGGTTGACGGCTGGCTGCTGGCCTCCCCTGCTGACACCTGCAGACACTATCTGGAGCTGCCTCAGTTGGAGCCGACCTTTGCCTCAGGGCCCTTAGCCACAGGGGCTGCCAGGCAGAGGGCTGCCCAGGGGAGGTCAGGATAAGGAGGGGTGGAACAATAAGGGACAGGGGGAGGGTGCGGGAGGCGGAACCAGGAAGGAGGAAACTGGAACGTGGCTATTGAAGTCACGAGGGACTCGCTGGGCAAATGCAGCACCATGAAAGAAAATAGGGGACAGGAGGACCACAAAAAACACTAGCTCACCTGGTCGCCAAGATGGAAATGGCCTAGGGAGCGAGTGTGCACAGGGTTAGGCCCTGCAACACACACAGATGAAATTGGCCAATAAGGGCCAGGGGGAGGGTGTGGGAGGCGGGACCGTGAAAGAGGAAACTGGAACGTGGCTATTGAAGCATGGACTCACTGGGCAAATGCAGCACCATGAAAGAAAATGGGGGACAGGGGGACCACAAAAAACACTAGCTCACCTGGTCGCCAAGATGGAAATGGCCCAGGGAGCGAGTGTGCACAGGGTTAGGCCCTGCAACACACATGGATGAAATTGGCCAATAGGGGCCAGGGGGAGGGTGCCGGAGGCGGGACCGGCAAGGAGGAAACGGGAACATGGCTATTGATGCCACAAGGGACGTGCTGGGCAAATGCAGCGCCATGAAAGAAAATAGAGGCAGGGGATATGTGTACTATTTAGTATCTTTGCTCCTTTTGTAGTTAGGAGTATGTGCTTGTTTTTAATGAGTAAAAGTGGCTGGTACACCATATATCTGTGGGGCTATTACCAGCACTATTCAGGGTAGTAGGCAATAGTTCACATCTACAGTTAGTGGGGACCACGTAAGAGTACTGAAAGTGGGGGTTGGGGGGACGTGGCTAAGCGCCGATGCAGACGGAAGCTTAATTTGCACTCCCGCTCCAGCAACTTTGAATATACTTATTACAAGCGAAGCACAATTTTTCAACAACAAAGGCTGAATTCCTTATTTAAACATACCACAAGGATTATAAGGTACTTGTGTTATGTTTAAATAAGGAATTCAGCCTTTGTTGTTGAAAAATTCTGCTTTCTTAAGGTATTTTAAGCACACAGCAATGATATTTGTAGATAGAATGTGCTTTTCTAATACTTTCTGAACAAAGTGTGGAATTATTATTGAAGCTATATGGATAAAAGCACATGTGGCGTATAAATGTCTACATGAAAAGTGTATCCAGATCCATTTTATGCTTTGCAATATATTTTATGTGCATTCAAAGATAAAATATAGCTTTGGAGCACATGGTTGCTGGGAAATTTCAAGTACAAAACACAGCCCTACTCTGGAGAAATTCTGTTTAGGACCCTGTTGATAAACATATGAAGAAAATATGTATATCATATATGGCTGCTTGGCTGCGTTCCTGCAAATCAGTACCTTGGCACAACTACAGTACACTTATGTAACCTAAGCACAGCTATTTTGAAAAAAAGGCCATTTTAAGGCTAAGCTGCTCAGAATGAAGTGTTGACAAGCTGTTGAGCTGCGAGAGAGAGTTTTTTGTGACATTCACCAAAGGTATTTCAATGTAACACCTTGAGTAGGCAGCTGTCTGCAATATTAGAAGATATTTGTAGTAAGCATCTTTAATTGGGTGTCACATACTTGACACAAATATGGCTTCAAAAAAAGGGCAAATCTAAGAACTACCCTCAACATCGATGAATAGTGCTCCTAAGGGACAGAAAAGTGATTCTCCCACACCCAAAGATGATATACAAGATCCAGTTATGCTAGCTATCTTGTCAGAGATGAAGGCTCTCAAACCTTTCATGGAAGACACAACTGCGAAATTACAATTGCTAGATGACAAATGGTCCAACTTTGAAACAAGAAATAATGACGTAGAAAGAAGAGTTAGCAATGCAGAAGATGTTAAAGAAAGAGTGCAGCCACTGGACAATTCAGTTATATCCCCCCAGAAGCAAGCAAGAAAAGTTAGAGAATAGGAATAGGAGAAACAGCCTACGGAATGTAGGCCTTCCGGAGAAAATTGAGAAAGATGATCCTATTCAATTTCTATGTCATATGCTTCCTACACTTCTGGACTTCCCTGTGCACCTGCAACTCAACATCCAAAGAGCCCATTGAGTTGGACACAATAGTTAATCTCGGAATGCCCCAAGAACATTGATCTTCGCATTACTTGATTATACTCATGTAGTAGTCATCCTGGAAAAAGCTAAGCAGAAAAAGCAACTTCTGTGGGAAGGCAACAATATCTTTATATCACAAGATATCTCCAATGTCACTGCAGCAAGAAGAAAGGAATTATTGACGTCTAGACCATCTTTAAGGCAACTAAATACCAGATATGGAATCCCCCATCCTGCCTCATTAATGGTAAGTCTTAATGGCCATATGTTCACCTTTCAAAAGCCAAAAGACTTACGTCATTTTATCCAAAATCATAGAAGAGCGGAAATGGACACATCTAAACCACATAGATGAATTAGAATCTGTCATTAAAACTCTCTGTCATCACATGATGTCTTTGCCGGAGTGGGGTACTGGATGAGCACCTCTGGATCTGGCTCTGCACCCCTCCTATTCATTGTCACAACTCTGACGTGGTTTGGAGGGCTGTTTCCTGCTAGCCACTACTTTTCTCATTATCTAATGGTTCCTTTGGAAGTTATAAAATTCCATGTTGTACTTGTTAGTCCTTCCCTCTCCCTTATGTGCCTTCCTTATATGTTCTCTACTTTAACACTTGTCAGTATTGACCATAAGTAAGCATATTTCAGCCTATTTGCTATTTATGTCTCATAATATATCTTCATGGAAGGTCAAAGGATTACATAACCCTATCAAGTGACAGAAAATACTCTCACACCTCAATAGGGTTAAACCTGCAATTGCTTGACTGCAAGACTCCCACCTATCACAAGAAGAAGTGGCTAAACTGAAACATTTATGAGCTGGTCAAATCTTCACGAGCGTAGCTAATGGACGGGAAAATGGGATCATTGCCCTTATTAACAATCATCTTCAATGTAAGGTCATCTGCACTGACTCGGATGATGTGAGAAGATGGGTTGTGGTTAAACTTCTCATTGATTCTGATGAATACTCCATATTAAACATATATGGCCCTACCAATGTTTTCTGGACTCAACTAAGAAACTATATCTTCAATGCTAGTCCTAATAATCTTATTGTGTTTGGTGATTGTAACAATGTACGTTTTAAGACAACTAAGTCCCATCCACAGTTTGTCAGTTTTGTTTCTGCATCGCCTTGCACCACGTTCGGGCCAGCACTAAGGTATGATCAAAGTGCCACTCCGTTTACAGCAGGAATACGCCTCGCGTGCAAGCACCCTGCCTTTCAATCAGGACTTCAGTTAGGAGAAAGCCCTGACTAGCCCATCATGTTTTTTCAGGCAATCCCACTAACGTTAGGAGCGGATACCATGACAATGCATGCTCCACCATTGATACCACAACGGCGAGTGTGCAGCGATAGATCCTACTTATGAGGACTCACGCAATCTAGAAAGATCAGGCAGCTTAGAGGTAAGACATTACACAACACCACATTTGCTCAGGAACACATTACTGGATGCCAATCCGAGTATAGTAAAATTGTCCTTTCTCTCCATAGGGAAGTGGACGTACGCTCCATAGGGAAGTGGACGTACCCATCCACCCATGAGATTACCAGATAAAGACATCAAAAGCACTACTCTGTAAGGAGTCCCGTCTTCTGTGAACACAGGGTAAGAAATTCTTTAGAGTAACCAGGGTAGGTCTTTATGCTTAATAAGACCTCAGCAGTGACCGTCCTGTGTATGTTTTTCACAGGTGAGCACTTGCCTTTGTTGCCACAGTTCAACGCACATATGGTGATCGTCCTGGCCGCAACCTAAACTTTCCATGCCACACAGCATGGTAAGCATTGTCTGTCACCAATGGGACTAGATTCTTAGCTACTTGTAGAGCTCTCTATACCTTTCCCAGATGTAGAACACTAAATTATATCCATTTCATTTATATTTTCTGTACATGCATACCACAGGTTGCAAGGACTCTATTCCAAAATTCTTGTACTGACGAAGGCCGTTAAACCTGAAGCTGTCAAAATACAATAGGCCGAAACTCTATTGTGTGTACTTTTTTCTCTGTTTCAATATGAAAATTAGGCGCAAAACATTTCATATTTCACTTTATATTGTCACACTCTAACACCTTGGTAGCACAAGGTTCGTTATGTTGAAAGTCACTAGATGATTGAAAAATTTACTAAATGTTTTAGCAAATCTTTTCTTTAGGAGAAATGTGTTAGGTTCACCACATCCTTATGGTATGTCATGTCATTTACATTGGTTTTGCATAAATACACAGCAATGATTGTTTGAAATAATTGACTCAATAGATAGCCTTTTTTCCTTAACTGTGGTTCTGTCTGGGTTCACCCTGACAAATTGTTTTACACATAGAATCCAAACATGTACATGCTTGTTCCAAACATAGCTCTAAATATCTACATATATGCCTAGATTGCTCCATGGATAGAACCCACTTATTTGGAAGAAGTACATGTTTTCTCCTCTGCAGCACAACAGTGATCAACTTGCAAAATAACAGCTAAATATGAAACTGTACAGAGGTGTTCCAAATGTTGTTCCACGGAAGGAATTGGGGTGATCACCAGAGCGATCCTCAGGAACCAAATGGGATGGTATCCGTAAGAGCAATAGAATGTAGACTTGCAAGAGCAGAGTGAACCGCGATGTTGTAAGAGAACTCCACTGTGGCTAACAACACAAGCTAGTTGTCCGGGGAAAGATTGGTAAATCACCTTAGGTATTGTTCAAGTGTCTGATTTAACCGCTCTGTTTGGCCATTGGTTGCAGGATGGTAGCAAGATGACATCGCTCTCGAGGTACTAAGTTTCTTTCACATGGCAGCCCAAAATCTTGATGTGTATTGTACACCTCCATTGGATACGATCGAGTCCGGGAATCCGTGTAAACAGAAAATGTCTTTTTTGTGCCTTTGGAATCTTTTTTAACCCGGAAAAATGCGCCAGCTTGGTGTACATGTCTACGGTAACCATAATCAAAGTACAACCATGGGATTCCGGGAGATCGACAATGAAGTTGGTTGATATTTTTTGCCAAGGATGATCATCTTATGTAGGAGAACAAAGTTGACCAATAGTCAACTGACGGGGCATCTTGTTTTGGGTACAGATGACAAAAATTCTAACAAACTGTTTCACGTCTTTGGACAGAGCAGGTCACCAGAAGTATCGTTGTATCAATTCCAAGGTTGTCTTGTGGCCTCGATGACCTGCTACCAGTGAGATATGACCCAGTTCTAGGATCCTGTGGTGAAAGGTGGTACTTGACACATAAATCGCAGAACGATGGTAGAACAAGCCGTCCCGAAGAAGGAGCACATTCCTGAGTTCTTTCGCTGGAGGTTCTCAGATGGTATCCCTTTGTAGATGCTGCAACCAGGTTTCTACAGAGCACACAAAGGTAGTGGGGGGAAACATCTTACTGTGGGGCTCCTTTTCTACAATGTTATAACAGCTCTGGGATAACAGGTCTGCAATGACGTTCTTGGTTCCAGGTATGTATATCATAGCCAGAGGAAAATGCGAGAAAAAATGTGCCCACCGGGCCTGTCTGCTGTTCTGAAATTCATAGTTCTGTAAGGCCATCAAGTACCAGTGATCGGTCTGTACCTCGTGGGTGTTTGGGCACCGAGGAGAAGGCGTCTCCACTCAGAGCAAGCCATTTAATGGCGTGTAACTCCTTTTCCAGGACCGAATAATTACATTCTGCCACTGAAAGGGTTTTAGAGAAAAAGGCTATAGGGTATTCTTCGTGGTCCTCGAATTTCTGTTTAAGTACAGCGCCAACAGCTGAGTCAGAAGCATCTGCCTCCAGTATAAAGGCACGCTGGTAATCTGGTTGCCCTAACAAGGATGCTGATGTAAACAGGTGTTTCAAGTCCTCAAAAACCTTTAGGGCTGTGGTAGACCAGACAAATTTGGTGTTCTTCTTTAGTAGAAATGTCAAAGGGAGAACAGTAATCGAGAAGTTCTGGCTGAATTTTCGATTGAAATTGGTTATGCCAAGAAACCTTTGAAGCTCCTTGATAGAACAAGGAGGAGGCATCTGCAGGATGGCTGTAACCTTTTGGTTATCCATGGACACTCCATCCCCAGACAAGATGTACCCAAGTAAGATACGGAAGACACATCGAAGTGGCACTTCTCCAGCTTCACCTTCAATCATTGAGTCTGTAGCCTCTCCAACACCTGGGAAATGTGTTGTTGATGTTCTTCTTGGGTCTTGGAGAACCCCAGGATTTCGTCTAAATAAACCATGACTGAATGCATTAGCAAATCTGCAAAGATATGGTCCATGTAGCTCTAAAAGACCGCAGGGGAGTTGGCTAAGCCAAAGGGCATAACCCGATACTGGAAGTGACCAAAAGGCATTCAAAAGGCAGTTTCCACTCATCCCCTTTTTTGATCCAGATCAAATGGTAGGCACCGTGAAGATCCAGTTTGGTGAAGATTTTTGCTTTGCGGACTGCCTCCAGGATGTCTGGAATGAGTGGCAGGGGGTATTTGTCTTTTTTAGTGCTCTTATTCAGGCCACGATAATCGAGGCACGGTCTCAATTCGGTCGAATCTTTCTTTGTAACAAAAAATATAGATGCCCCTCAAGAAGACTTAGACACCGTGAGGAGTCTGTTCAGTAAATTTTCATCAAGGTATTGTCATAAGGCTTGTTTCTCCACTGGTGAGAGCAGAAACATCTGGCTAAAAGGAACACTGGAACCTGAAAGGAGATCTATGGTGCAGTCATCCTCTCTATGTGGTGGCAAGACCTTTTGTTCATCCAGACTGAACAACTCCTGGTACTGTTCGTACTTAACCAGTAGCACCATGGCTATTGAAGACACAGAAGTGGGTGAGTTCAATGGTACGTCCTTGGGGTTCCCGTGGGCTGGGATCACACAAGACTGCATACATTGCTCCGAACCCAAAAAGAGTGTTCTGGCCGACCAGTTCATGTAGGGATTATAATTGGCCAACCAAGATATACCCAGGATAACGGGGTAATGTGCAGTTTCCATCAAATCAAATCGGAGCTCTTCCTTATGATGTTCAATCATCATAGAGAGTGTAATGGTGTGGTTCAGGATGGGCCCACTGGACAACGGGAGGGTGGAGTTGACACCTTCGACTGGTACTGCTGTGTTTTTGCTTTCAGCAGGGATTTTCATCCGGTTTGCCCAATCCTGGTCCATGAATAGACCAGCTGCTCCTGAGTCCACCATAGCCAACATGGATATCTCATCCTGCCCAGGTAAGGACAAGCAAATACGAAGAACCAAAAGTTCCATTCCTGGAGTCCGTTCTGTGTTGAAGTTCTTGGAACAAGACAAGGACTCCTGAACGTAGGTCACAACAATGAGCGGGAGCTGTCGTTTCACAACCTGTGAGGGAATGCCAAAGGACAAACTCTGAGCAGATGGTCGCTGGACGCACAGTACATACACAAGTTATTGTCTCTTGATCTCTGACTCTCTTCGTTGGTCAAAGTCCCTCATGCAGTCCCTATCTGCATGGGCTCTTCCTTGGATTTAGGTGCCAGAGTGGATAGGTGTAGAAGAGTAGGAGAAGGCAATCTCCGGGCTGTCATCTTTCTAGTTTTCATTCCTGTAGTCGATAGTCAATCTGGAGGACCAGCTTAACTAGATCTTCGAATGAAGCAGGACGTGGTATTCGGGTGAGTTCATCCTTCAGCTCATCAGATAGACCTCTCCTAAACAGGGTCACACAAGCCCCTTCTGGCCAAGCGGTCTGCTGGGTGAGTTGTTTGAATTTCCTCACATAGGTTAGTACATCCAAAGTACCCTGAGTGAGTCTTGCTTAGTATAGGTAAGTTCTGGGCGATCAAAAACATCTACAAAAGCTTCTATGAATCCTTTGAAGTCATCCATAAGCAGGTTACCAGAAACCACCAGAGGAGTCACCAAGGACAAGGCACTTCCAATCAAATGGGTGATAACAAAGCCCACACGGGAATAATCAGTGGGGAAGACAGCCTGCCTAAATGTGAAAGCCACTGTACACACATCCATGAACTCCCTGAACTTCTTTGGTTCTCCGTTGTACTTCTAAATGGCAGGACCTTGGTGCTGAGATTGATCCATTTGTGGATTTCATTTGGGCCAGAGCCTGACGTAACACAGCATTTTCTGTCTTTAAGTTCTGGACCTCTAGGGATAACCCCTGGACAGCAGCCATGAGCCACTGCACCTGCTCCATGGCTTTCTTCTTCTCTTTCTTTTTCTTTGGGCGTTGTAAGTTGTCAGATTCAGTCCTAACCTCTTTGCTTCTGGACTCCTTTGCTGAGAAGAGGTAGGGCCTGTCCTTCCAGGTAGCCACTGTGCAACCTGATTACAGGAGAACAGATAAGCACTACAGCTACCCCGAGAGCCAGGTCTCAGGGAAATAAAAAAAAACTTGTGGGGTGGGGAAATACCCCAAGGTGCAGAGAGGATGTTCCAGGTAAGTTTGATAATCCAAGAGAGCTTGTCTTTGATGAAACATGGAAGAAGGCTCCAGTAAACATGACAGGTTGAAGGTCCAACAACAAGGGTACAGATTCGAGGAGTTCAGATTCCAGCTAGCTGAAGAACAAGAGCAACTCTGCTGGCATTCTGCTGAAATACAGAGGGAAGCCCCCGCCGTAACGTACCAAAGAGGAGGAGCCAACAGAAGGAAGCAGAGGCTCTGTGGAAAGGCAAGGTAAGGAGAACAACAGGAGAGCTCAGAAACCAAGGCACAGAGGAATGGCAGAGCCGTGCAGAGGAGGGAAGCCAAGCGCAACGCGGGAGGAAGTGTGAGGGAAAATGGAAGACCAGGAAAATCACGAACAAGAAGGGAGAGAGAAAAAGTAGGATACAAGGGGTGAAGAAAGGCTAACTAGCGTACCACAATCTCGAACTATTACAATGTGGCAAGCCTTCTGAGAGCTCTCTACTTTTTTCCGGATGACAAACGTCTCAAACCCCGCAAGCATAAGCGTCATTGCATGGCATGAATGCTTGGGCGCCATCTTGAAACGGGATATAATGCAAAAACGTTTCAGGAAAGAATCACGATCTGACAAGCACCAGGAAGGCGAATGCATAACAAGAGCATCCTTCACTGCAGACATATCACAGTCACATCACAGGACGCCCTCACAGGACGCCCTTCTCTGGCCTAGGCGTGCCGCAGGCACTACTGTAGAGCATCCTTCACTGCAGACACAGAGCAGTCACATCACAGGACGCCCTTCTCTGCCCCAGGCGTGCCCCAGTCACTATTGTAGAGCATCCTTAACTGCAGGCATAGAGCAGTCACATCACAGGACCTCTTCTCCCCCAGGCGTGCCCCAGGCACTACTGTAGAGCATCCTTCACTGCAGACATAGAACAGTCACATCACAGGACCTCCTCTCCCCCAGGCACTACTGTAGATCATCCTTCACTGCAGACATAGAGCAGTCACATCACAGGATGCCCTTCTCTGCCCCAGGCACTACTGTAGAGCATCCCTAACTGCAGGCATATAGCAGTCACATCACAGGACCTCTTCTCCCCCAGGCACTACGGTAGAGTGTCCTTTACTGCAGGCATATAGCAGTCACATTACAGGACCTCTTCTCCCCCATATGTGCCCTGGCACTACTGGAGAGCATCCTTCACTGCAGACATAGAACAGTCACATCACAGGGCCTCATCTCCCACAGGCACTACTGTAGAGTATCCTTTATGCAGACATAGAACAGTCACATCACAGGACCTCCTCTCCCCCAGGCGTGCCCGAGGCACCACTGTAGAGAATCCTTCACTGCAGACATGGAGCAGTCACATCACAGGACCTCATCTCCCACAGGCACTACTGTAGAGTATCCTTTATGCAGACATAGAGCAGTCACATCACAGGACCTCATCTCCCACAGGCACTACTGTAGAGTATCCTTTATGCAGACATAGAGCAGTCACATCACAGGACCTCGTTTCCCCAGGCACTACTGTAGAGCATCCTTCACTGCAGACACGGAGCAGTCACATCACAGGACCTCCTCTCCCCCAGGGGTGCCCCAGGCACTACTGTAGAGTGTCCTTTACTGTAGACATAGAGCAGTCACATCACAGGACCTCCTCTCCCCCAGGGGTGCCCCAAGCACTACTGTAGAGTGTCCTTTACTGTAGACATAGAGCAGTCACATCACAGGGCTGCCTCTTCCCCAGGCGTGCCCCAGGCACTACTGTAGAGCATCCTTCACTGCAGACATAGAACAGTCACATCACAGGACCTCCTCTCCCCCAGGCACTACTGTAGATCATCCTTCACTGCAGGCATATAGCAGTCACATCACAGGACCTCTTCTCCCCCAGGCATGCCCCAGGCACTACTGTAGAGTATCCTTTATGCAGACATAGAGCAGTCACATCACAGGACCTCGTTTCCCCAGGCACTACTGTAGAGCATCCTTCACTGCAGACACGGAGCAGTCACATCACAGGACCTCCTCTCCCCCAGGGGTGCCCCAGGCACTACTGTAGAGTGTCCTTTACTGTAGACATAGAGCAGTCACATCACAGGACCTCCTCTCCCCCAGGGGTGCCCCAAGCACTACTGTAGAGTGTCCTTTACTGTAGACATAGAGCAGTCACATCACAGGGCTGCCTCTTCCCCAGGCGTGCCCCAGGCACTACTGTAGAGCATCCTTCACTGCAGACATAGAACAGTCACATCACAGGACGCCCTTCTCTGCCCCAGGCACTACTGTAGAGCATCCCTAACTGCAGGCATATAGCAGTCACATCACAGGACCTCTTCTCCCCCAGGCATGCCCCAGGCACTACGGTAGAGTATCCTTTACTGCAGGCATATAGCAGTCACATTACAGGACCTCTTCTCCCCCATATGTGCCCTGGCACTACTGGAGAGCATCCTTCACTGCAGACATAGAACAGGCACATCACAGGGCCTCATCTCCCACAGGCACTACTGTAGAGTATCCTTTATGCAGACATAGAACAGTCACATCACAGGACCTCCTCTCCCCCAGGCGTGCCCGAGGCACCACTGTAGAGAATCCTTCACTGCAGACATGGAGCAGTCACATCACAGGACCTCATCTCCCACAGGCACTACTGTAGAGTATCATTTATGCAGACATAGAGCAGTCACATCACAGGACCTCATCTCCCCCAGGCACTACTGTAGAGTATCCTTTATGCAGACATAGAGCAGTCACATCACAGGACCTCATCTCCCACAGGCACTACTGTAGAGTATCCTTTATGCAGACATAGAGCAGTCACATCACAGGACCTCATCTCCCACAGGCACTACTGTAGAGCATCCGTTACTGCAGGCATAGATCAGTCGCATCACAGGACCTCCTCTCCCCCAGGCGTGCCCCAGGTACTACAGTAGAGCATTCTTCACTGCAGACATAGAGCAGTCACATCACAGTGCCTCATCTCCCACAGGCACTACTGTAGAGTATCCTTTATGCAGACATAGAGCAGTCACATCACAGGACCTCCTCTCCCCCAGGCACTACTGTAGAGTATCCTTTATGCAGACATAGAGCAGTCACATTACAGGACCTCATCTCCCACAGGCACTACTGTAGAGTATCCTTTATGCAGACATAGAGCAGTCACATCACAGGACCTCGTTTCCCCAGGCACTACTGTAGAGCATCCTTCACTGCAGACACGGAGCAGTCACATCACAGGACCTCCTCTCCCCCAGGGGTGCCCCAGGCACTACTGTAGAGTATCCTTTACTGTAGACATAGAGCAGTCACATCACAGGACCTCCTCTCCCCCAGGGGTGCCCCAAGCACTACTGTAGAGTGTCCTTTACTGTAGACATAGAGCAGTCACATCACAGGACTGCCTCTTCCCCAGGCACTACTGTAGAGCATCCTTCACTGCAGACACGGAGCAGTCACATCACAGGACCTCCTCTCCCCCAGTGGTGCCAAAGGCACTACTGTAGAGTATCCTTTACTGTAGACACGGAGCAGTCACATCACAGGACCTCCTCTCCCCCAGGCACTACTGTAGAGTATCCTTTATGCAGACATAGAGCAGTCACATCACAGGACCTCATCTCCCACAGGAACTACTGTAGAGCATCCTTCACTGCAGACACGGAGCAGTCACATCACAGGACCTCCTCTCCCCCAGGGGTGCCCCGGGCACTACTGTAGAGTATCCTTTACTGTAGACATAGAGCAGTCACATCACAGGACCTCCTCTCCCCCAGGGGTGCCCCAGGCACTACTGTAGAGTGTCCTTTACTGTAGACATAGAGCAGTCACATCACAGGACTGCTTTTTCCCCAGGCGTGCCCCAGACACTACTGGAGAGCATCCTTCACTGCAGACATAGAGCAGTCACATCACAGGACCTCCTCTCCCCCAGGGGTGCCCCGGGCACTACTGTAGAGTATCCTTTACTGTAGACATAGAGCAGTCACATCACAGGACCTCCTCTCCCCCAGGGGTGCCCCAGGCACTACTGTAGAGTGTCCTTTACTGTAGACATAGAGCAGTCACATCACAGGACTGCTTTTTCCCCAGGCGTGCCCCAGACACTACTGGAGAGCATCCTTCACTGCAGACATAGAGCAGTCACATCACAGGACCTCCTCTCCCCCAGGGGTGCCCCAGGCACTACTGTAGAGTGTCCTTTACTGTAGACATAGAGCAGTCACATCACAGGACTGCCTTTTCCCCAGGCGTGCCCCAGGCACTACTGGAGAGCATCCTTCACTGCAGACATAGAGCAGTCACATTTCACAATTCATCGTTCACTGCAGACATACACCACTTATTCATGGTAGAATACCTTTTACTGCAGGCACATATCATTTTACCTTCCCAGGATAACAACATCAAATGTATTGAAGTGCTACTGAAAAAAGTGGGGCAAAAATGGTATCGTAATGTAAGCCATAATAGTAGCTGAAAGCCAACATTATATCAGGGGACCAAGTGCAATTTAGGAACCCAAACGGAGCCTTGAAATAATCAAAGGCAAATGAAAATGGGATTTCTAGTAAATAAGTCATTGTTAGGGAAGATGTAACAACTCCCAATATCCCAAGCCACCTAAGCAGCCAAACAGTGATCAGTTTTATAATTTCACTCCGTCCGTCTGGACTATGCAGCTGTTGGCAGGGAAGTCGGTCATGTTCCAAAGAAGTTCCATTGTGCCATTAGTTCGCAGAATGATGGACCTCCGAAGAGAGAGTGTTCTATTAATGCCAAACAGCACTCATCGGAAGCCTGGCGAAGCAAGGGTGGTTATGGACTCTGGCAATGGCAATGCTCAGATCCATCTGTCACCAGCCACCCATCTCTACTCTAACCTTTATCAGCATTCATTTCTTGGTCACATCTTAAGAAGGAACTGGGATCGAGGTTCTTTTAGCGCTAGGAGAAACATGACGATGTGAATGTGGATCACCAGGTTGTGGGGCAATTGCAGGCTGAACCTAAGGTGGTAGGAGGAAGGCGCAAAGGCAAGTGTGGGGCACAAGGGCAGGCCACTGGAGGAGGAGGCCAACCATGCTGCTGTGGGTTTTCCTGCGGAATGGGCAAGGTGGTGCATAGGATTGGGATCAGCCCCTCCACCCCCAATGACTTCAAGGTGGTCCTCCTTGTGGGTGGCAGTACTTGCTCTGTTCGACTGTGAGACGCAGCAGAGAAGCACACAGAAGTGGCAAGCTCTGTAATAAGAATGTGTTTAAGGGCAAGAAGGGTCTGTGTTATGCATTTGGCATAAATGCAATGAATACTCATTTCAGTGGTGACACAAAGTCCCATAGAAGAGCCTCATTACCCCTCCACCTGCTTCCATGGTACCCTCTGGAGCTATGGAGCAGGCATCTGCAAGTATGTTTTGGAATGCTGGTCATTCCCTACCACATCATCAAGCACAACAATGTGAGAAGCAGTTTGCAAGCACAGTCATTGAGTTGCACTGGGCACATCTTGTAGGCCTGTGCTGACTTTCCGTACACTAGTGATGGACAAGGTGGTTGTGCTTCCACACGGAGGCAACCGGTATGATCACTCACTCCAAAATGTACGCACTCATTGCTTGCATTCTGGGATGGTGGCCAGCCCAGGGAGCTGTAGCATAGTGCAGTCCAAGATGCTGTGAAGGCTCATCTTAAATTACCCCAAAAGCCCCAGTAACATGAGAAAAGGAAGGAAATACTACCAGTGACATGGACAACACTTTTTAAAAACAAGTTAGTGCTTTCCTCATTCACGAAATGAGAGGCAAAGACTTTTTTGAGAAACTGGAGAGGAAGCAGCTTCTCATATATTTGGTAGTCCTTATATAGATAATATTCAAGGTGGCAGCTCTTCCCTAGCAAGGAGACCCAGAGAAATGTTCACGGTTGTCGCTATCATGTACCAGGGAGAGCCTGAAGAATAGTCGAGGTTGTAGCTCTTGCGTTGCAGAAAACATTTAAACAGAGAGATCCAAAGAAATATTTGAGGGTGCAACTCCCACACAGCAGAGAACCACAGTAATATTTGTACTTGCAGTTATTGTGTGTTAAGGAGACCCAGAAAAATATTTGAGGTTCTAGCTCTCCGGAGGCAGGCAGGGCGCAAAGAATTCTAGAGATTCCATGCCTTGTGTTGCAGGGAGAGTCTGCGGGGTAAATATAGCCAAAAGACCGATGCACTGCTGTGGCCCCGTTGGGGCTAGAAGTGCAGAAATACTTTCTTGTCATTGAAATGCACAATGCGAACTGGCAGAGAAAAGGACAGAAGTTCATTTCAACTGCAAAACCATGACAAAACGCTGGTTCCTTTGCTAAAATAGAGAGACCATTTAAATGTGTGCTTTCTACAGCTTGGAACAAGGAACATTTTAAATATGAAACTACACTGCAGAAGGGAATTCAAAGGCAGACTGCTGGCTAACAGACAAAAAGGCAGCGTTTCACTCCCAACTGCCAAACAACAAAATGCTGCCACTAAATGGGCCATGTTCGAGTGACTAGGAAAGTGCAGCTTTGCTAATAGAAACAAAGACAATTGCATCTGGGATTGAAAGGAATTGTTTACCAGTGAAACTCCAGTGCCTTTGCCAGTGTAATATAAAGTATAATTTAAAGATGAACATTGATGGCCTTATGCAAAATATTTAAAAAACGCCTTGTGTGTGAAGTAATTGCGCCGTTTAAAAATACACGTTTTCTGTACATGAAGAAACGCTGTGAAATTTTCTCAAGCGATTTGATGCCAGAACTGCTCGCCTCCCCCCAAACATTATCAGACTCCGGGAATGCCTTTGAATCTGTGGCAGAGCCAGGAAGAGGTTTTATGGTGGTGATTTAACCCACGATGTGAAATTAATGACCCAGCTAATGGATGTGAACTCTGAACAATACCCCAAAATTCAGGTAAATGTGTGGTCCTTCGCCCTGAGCTGATGACATTTGACAGACGTGTTTCGAGAAACAATCTCTTCTTCAGGAGCCAATACAGACCCTCTTCTGTTTTCAAACACATTTTTATTGATGATATTTTTGGAGTTTGGAAAGGGCCCAAAACAGAGTTAACATCGTTTTTAAATTACTTAAACACCTGTAATACGAGAATTCTATTTATACTTGAAATTGGTACTCCATGGTACATTTTCTAGATGTGAAGATTACTCCAATTAACAACAGACTGAAGGCATCAATTTTTTCGGAAACCAACGGATGTGAAAACAGCTTACAATACACTAGCCACCATTCACAACATCTTAACAATATCCTTCCACTAAGTCAACTCCTAAGAATCAGAAGAATTGAATCAGAAGAATCCAGTTACAACAGAGCAGCAGATGAACAAATCCAGAGATTTAAAGAGAGGATTTCCAGAAAAAATACTGGAAACATCAAGAACCAAGAGCCAAATAAAAAAAATCAACAACGTTTGCTAAGGCCAAGCACCAGACTAAAAGAAGATCCACGTCTGATTTACTTCACCAAATTCTCACAACAAAGTATGTAAATATCGAGAATACTACTGTCACCAGGATTGGTGATATCCTCGTCAGAGAACGTATAATCCGATTCTCCACCCTCCCCTAACTCCTCACCTTCGTCTCTTCTTCCAGTACCTTTCTTCCCTTTACTTCTTGGTCGCTCCTTTTTTTTATGTAGGTAGGGGCGCCCACGGAAGGAAGCCACCGTGTTACCCAGAAAGGGTTTCCGGTGCCTCCTCCCGGGAACGCCGGTAAGGGGAAAAAGCCAAAAGGCACAAAAAACCCTGAAGCGACCTGTGTGAACTCTCCTTCGGAATGAGCTGGAATGTGCTGGAATGCAGTCGGCTGAAGCAGATACTGTCATATTCCATAGAAGAAGATGGTCATTGTGGCGCCGTTGGGCCCAATCACGGGTGGCGACCATTTTTTCTCCCAAGATGGCGGCGCCGTCCGAGGGAGGTGTTCCAGTCTTGCAAGAGTTGCGGGCTGTGGAGGCTCCTCCTCCTCAGCAGAGATCCGGATATCTTACGGCAGGCACAACGCTCGAGTGCGTTGCTACTCTTCCCAGTCAGCGCTTCGTAAGTTCGTCCCTAGGCTTACCACTGTTTGTATTCTCATTTACTTCTTACTAAACCTTCTTCTGTCTCTGTTTGTATAGAAACCTTCTTGTTGCACTCCAAAGACAGAGATTCCGCTTCCTAAACTCTATTTACGGGTTCCAGTGCTGATCAAAACAGATCCCTCTCCTTTCTCCGACAACCGCTTCCATTCACACCAGGTTGAACCGTGTACACACCTTGATTCGAGTCAGCTGGTTCACTCATCTCCCAGCCGCATTGTTCATAAGGTTTTTGCTTCGAATCAAATCTGCTGCCAGGTACCCTTCTCTCCTTCTCTTCTCGTTATTTAGAACTACCTGCCCGCACTTCCTCCCTTCTAGTCTCCTCACGTTTCCTTTTATATATATTAGGCTCCCGAAGTTACATCGCGTTATCCACGAGTCATCACTCTCAACGTTTCGCAGATGAAATCCGAACGGATACAATCTTGAGGCAATATAGATCTCTATCCTCTTACACTGGTAACTATTGGGCTACTGACATCCGCTCCTACTCTGTGTTAAGCACATACTTACCTTTCTCTAATCTGTGCCTTTCTTATTTTTCTTTATGGAACCTGAATCCAGTCACCTGGAAATGTGTTAAAGACTTGCCCTTACCTGCTCACAGAGAAGACTTCCAACAACTGAGGCGGACAGGGTTTTCTTCCCCAGAGGGTTTCCCTGGGGAGTTCACTCCTTCCTGGTGTTAACTATCATGGGATAGGAGGGGATTCCCCCGGGGGGGCTTCTCATATTCCACCCGTCCAGGCTACAGGATCAGGTCAGTGGGTGCATGTTTATAGGGAAACATAATTATAACTGGAAACGAAAGAAACTGAACAGAATCATTACAGTTAGCAACGCCCATATATATATAGAGATTATCTTAGTCTCTTTTTTCATATTTGCTTCCATTCGGTTTCCAGGCATAATTGTTCTTCCTCTTACGCTCACACTGAGATGGATCCGGCTCAACAACAGCAATTATTGGCGGCGGTCCAGTCACTAACGGCCGAAGTCCAGGCACTTAAACAAGAGAATGCTGTGTTACGGCAACACATGGGGAGGTCTCCTAGTTGTTCCGAGCTACCTCCTGGACCTTTACCAGGGGGACGCTTTGATGGAGACCCGCATAAACTGAGAGAGTTTTTAGAATCTTGCACAGTGCAGTTTACGTTTAAGACGGCATTCTTTCACACTGATAGGGATAAGGTGGGACACATGATTGCTCACCTTACTGGTCCCGCTCTAGCCTGGGCTACCCCTTTAGTCACTTCAAATAATCCAATATTAGATTCATATCCCGCCTTTGTGAATAGTCTTAAGACCATGTTCGGGAGGCAGGAGGTCACAGTATCAGCTCAAGAACAACTATTGGATTTCCGTCAGGGTTCTTTGGATCTCTTGGTGTATATTACCCGTTTCAAACAATTAGCGGCAGGCACAGCTTGGGCAGATGACGCCTTAATTACGCTTTTTAGACGGGGCTTGAATGAGGAACTAAAGGATGAGGTCTCTAGAGTTCCTCGCCCCCCTAATTTGGCCGAATTAATATCCATGGTTATGCAGATGGACTATAGAATTTTGGAAAGACGTCAGGAAAAAAGACGGCAAAAGCATTTTAGGTCTCAACCTGAAAGGTCAGTCAACTCCCCTCTGGGACACTTATCTGACGAACCTATGCAAATAGGAGCTGCTCGGGGTCCTTTGTCCAATGAGGAGCGGCTTCGACGTCGCACCTTAGGGCTATGTATGTACTGTGGTTCCAAGGAGCATTCTTTACAAAATTGTCCGATAATTCTCTCCCGGAAGCAGGGAAACGCTCGAACCCGACCGTCAGGGGAACCGCGGTTAGGGAATCAGTGAGCGGTTCCCCTTCTTCCTCCATTTCATCCAATGGTACTGACGTCCCTGACACCTCTATGTTGGTTCTTAAGGTTACTTTTTCTTGTGATTCTTTGGGTTTGGTTGAGGTTCCCGCATTGGTGGACTGCGGGGCAGCAGGCAACTTTATTGATGACGTTTGGGCGACTCAATTTAGAATTCCCCGTTCTTCCAAATCTATGGCTATTCCCGTTGAATCAGTTGATGGGAGTCCGTTGGTCTCAGGTCCCATTAAGGAGCAGACAGTTCCTTTACAGATGTCTATAGGTAATCATAGGGAAACCATCACATTAGACATTATCCGAACTGCCCATTATCCGGTGATATTGGGTTTACCTTGGCTAAGAGTGCACAACCCCTACATCAATTGGTCAGCGGGAACATTTTTTCTGGGTTCTGTTCACTGTCAAGCTCATTGTTTTATTCGTGGTACTGGTGAACTACTTTCTGCCTCGCCACGCGAAGGGGAAGGATTAAGAACCACTGTGCTAAATCAGATTCAGGGGATTCCTGAACCTTATCAATCTTTCCATAAAGTATTTTCTAATACTGAATATGCTGAACTGCCACCTCATCGCAGGGATGATTGTGCCATTGATCTACTTCCGGACCTCCCTATCCCATTCGGTCGCTTGTACGTACTATCTGCAAGAGAAAAGGAGGTTCTTAAAGAGTATCTTCGCAAGAACATGCACAATGGTCTCATTGCCGAATCCACCTCCCCTGCGGGGGCTTCCTTGTTTTTTATTCCCAAAAAAGACTCTGCTGAACTCCGACCTTGTATAGATTTTCACGGATTGAACAGGATTACGGTTCCTGATCGTTATCCAATGCCCCTAATAACTGACATCCTTGAAGCCATAAAAGGAGCCAAGATTTTTACCAAGCTAGATCTGCGAGGAGCCTACCATCTCATCCGCATCAAATCAGGTGATGAATGGAAGACGGCTTTTCGGACGCCATTTGGTCATTATGAGTATCGCGTGATGCCTTTTGGATTGTCCAATGCTCCGGCAGTTTTTCAGCGCTTTATGGACCATTTATTCTCTGACATTCTCCTGCATTCAGTTATTGTATATCTCGATGATATTTTGGTTTTTTCTAATACTCCCACTGAACACATTGGTCATGTTACGGATGTTCTCCAGCGCCTTCTAGACAATCATTTGTTCTGTAAGCTGGACAAGTGTGAGTTTCATCGAGACAGTGTGGCATATTTGGGCTTCATTCTATCCGCTCAGGGGGTTTCTATGGATCCCCGGAAAGTTTCTGCTATCCGAGACTGGGCTTCTCCAAATTGCGTGAAGGATATCCAACGTTTCCTGGGGTTTGCCAACTTCTACCGGCGATTTATTCCCAGATTCTCTGAGATCATCTTACCGTTAACGGCTCTCCTCAAGAAAGGGGTTCCATTCCATTGGTCCAAACAAGCAGAAGAAGCTTTCTCCTCCCTGAAAGACTGTTTCATGACCGGGCCTATTCTACTCTCTCCGGATCAGGGAAAACGATTTATTGTAGAATCGGATGCCTCCCACTTTGCCCTTGGAGCTATCCTTCTTCAAGAAGATGATCAGGGGGTGGAGTGTCCCGTGGCGTATATCTCCAAGACCCTTTCTCCTTCAGAACTGAACTATACGGTCCTTGAGAAGGAGTTACTTGCCATCAAACGGGCTTTTGAGGAATGGCGACATTTACTGCTAGGAGCCCAATTTCCGGTTGAAGTTCGGACTGACCACCACAATCTTCGAGCCCTTCAGAATGCACAAACTCGCAATAGCAGACAGGCCCGTTGGGCTCATTTTTTTTCTCCATATGAGATCGTGTTTACTTTCATTCCTGGCAAAAGTAATCTAAAGGCTGATGCCTTAACTAGGAAAGAATCTACTGAGTGGGCTCATTTCCGGGCCGAACCTTTATTTCCCAATGCTCGTTTTGTGCATGTGATATCCAGTTTTCTTCAGTCCGTAGCAAGAGCTACAACCGTTTTCCAACAGGCTAACCCTGACCTGTTTCAGGCTTTGGGACTCACGGTATTTCAAGACTGTGCTTACCGACATCAGAAACTGTTTTTACCCTCAGCTGAACTCCAAAAATCTGTTCTTACAATGTGTCATGACTCACTCATAGCTGGTCATCGAGGAGTCAACAATACTATGGAACTGGTCCGCCGCAACTTTTGGTGGCCTAGTCTTGTGGAAGATGTTAAACAATATGTGGCTGCCTGTACCGTCTGTTTACAATCAAAGGCACCTCGAGGTTCCCCCTTAGGTCTACTCACGAGAATGCCCGTGCCGATTCGTCCATGGCAGATCATTTCCACGGACTTTGTAGTGGACCTTCCTAATTCAGCAGGATGTACGGCCATTATGGTCACTATTGACTATTTCACTAAAATGGCCCACTTCGTGGCCTTGCCTCGAGTACCTACCGCAGCACAGATGGCAAGGATCTTTATTACACATATCTTTTCTGTTCATGGCTTGCCGGATACTATCGTTTCGGACAGAGGTCCCCAGTACACGTCTAGATATTGGCAGCAACTGTGCAAAATGCTTGGTGTTACCCGCGCCTTGAGCTCGGGTTTCCATCCGCAAACCAATGGACAAACGGAACGATTGAATCAGACCCTTGAGGGCTACCTTAGATGCTATGTTTCAGCATCTCAAGACAATTGGACGGAGTTATTGTCGTTGGCCGAATTTGCTTATAATAATGCGCATCACACATCCTTGGGATCCAGTCCTTTTCACTGTTCCTATGGATTCCATCCTACCTGCTTCCCTGTGGAGGTGTCGTCTGCATCTTCTTTTCCGGATGTAGTCTGTCTGCTGCAGGATATCCAGCAGGGTCATCAGAAGGCTCTAACTTCTCTTCAGAACGCTCAGGAACGAATCAAACGTTTTGCTGATCGCAGACGCTCTCCAGCTCCGGTTTTTGCACCCGGGGACAGGGTGTGGTTGGCCTCTCGTTTTCTTCCTCGACACTTGGTGCCTTCTAAACTTTCTCCTAAGTATTTTGGTCCGTTTCCTGTGCTTCAACGTCTGGGGGAGACAGCCTATCGTCTACGTCTTCCTCCTTCTTGGTCCAGGATTCACCCGGTATTTCATGTTTCTCAGCTTAAACAGGACGTGGCGGATCGCTTTTCCCGTCATCGGTTGGCTCATCCTCCTCCTGTTTCGACTCCTTCGGGGCCGGAGTTTGAAGTTGCCGGCATTTGCGATTCCCGTTACCACCGGGGTCGTCTTCAGTACTTGGTGGATTGGCGGGGGTATTCGCCGGCTGAACGGTCCTGGGAACCGGCTTCTGCCGTTCATGCTCCACAACTGGTTCGCCGCTTTCATCGTTCTCATCCAGGCAAACCGGGTACGTCAGCCCTTTGGAGGGGGCATACTGTCATATTCCATAGAAGAAGATGGTCATTGTGGCGCCGTTGGGCCCAATCACGGGTGGCGACCATTTTTTCTCCCAAGATGGCGGCGCCGTCCGAGGGAGGTGTTCCAGTCTTGCAAGAGTTGCGGGCTGTGGAGGCTCCTCCTCCTCAGCAGAGATCCGGATATCTTACGGCAGGCACAACGCTCGAGTGCGTTGCTACTCTTCCCAGTCAGCGCTTCGTAAGTTCGTCCCTAGGCTTACCACTGTTTGTATTCTCATTTACTTCTTACTAAACCTTCTTCTGTCTCTGTTTGTATAGAAACCTTCTTGTTGCACTCCAAAGACAGAGATTCCGCTTCCTAAACTCTATTTACGGGTTCCAGTGCTGATCAAAACAGATCCCTCTCCTTTCTCCGACAACCGCTTCCATTCACACCAGGTTGAACCGTGTACACACCTTGATTCGAGTCAGCTGGTTCACTCATCTCCCAGCCGCATTGTTCATAAGGTTTTTGCTTCGAATCAAATCTGCTGCCAGGTACCCTTCTCTCCTTCTCTTCTCGTTATTTAGAACTACCTGCCCGCACTTCCTCCCTTCTAGTCTCCTCACGTTTCCTTTTATATATATTAGGCTCCCGAAGTTACATCGCGTTATCCACGAGTCATCACTCTCAACGTTTCGCAGATGAAATCCGAACGGATACAATCTTGAGGCAATATAGATCTCTATCCTCTTACACTGGTAACTATTGGGCTACTGACATCCGCTCCTACTCTGTGTTAAGCACATACTTACCTTTCTCTAATCTGTGCCTTTCTTATTTTTCTTTATGGAACCTGAATCCAGTCACCTGGAAATGTGTTAAAGACTTGCCCTTACCTGCTCACAGAGAAGACTTCCAACAACTGAGGCGGACAGGGTTTTCTTCCCCAGAGGGTTTCCCTGGGGAGTTCACTCCTTCCTGGTGTTAACTATCACGGGATAGGAGGGGATTCCCCCGGGGGGGCTTCTCATATTCCACCCGTCCAGGCTACAGGATCAGGTCAGTGGGTGCATGTTTATAGGGAAACATAATTATAACTGGAAACGAAAGAAACTGAACAGAATCATTACAGATACTCCGTGGTTATTAGGATGAAGCTCCGAAGGAAGGTAGGCAGAAAGTAGAACGGAGTCTCACAGGGAGAACCAAGTCCAAAGGTTAAGCGCAATGAATAGGCAGTCCTTAAACAGGCCGGGATCTGGTACACGGGGGATCACAGAGGAAGGTATCCGAATCAGAAGAATCAGCTATCCAAGAAAACAAGCCTAGGTCTGGTACACAAAGAGGCAGGCAGGGGGAGAAAACAGGAAGGGCAGAAGGCAAGACAAGGGGATAAGGAAAAAGGACCCGATAGAATTCGGGTATAACCAGCAGTGAGAGAGAGCAGGCGAAAAGGCAGACAGCACTAACGGAGGAAACCGGAAGCGTTGCAACGCATACACAACCCGGAAGGAGCTGTATTTATACTCCGGGCCGCGTAAGCGCGCATACGCACGGGCGGAACTGAAAGTGGGCGTAACAGGCTACCAGTGTGCATGGCCGGATAATGTCCGCGCCGCCAGCGGTTCCACAGGCGCCAAGTACCGCGTGGCATGACAACTACACAGAAATTGGAAAATCACCAGATTGGATTCACAATTATGTAAATTGTTTCCAAAACTGCCATTGATGGCATACACAAGAGGAAAGAACTTCAGAGACTGCTTGGTAAAATCAGAAAGAGCTGAGAAAGCCACACAGCAACATATTAACAAACCGAAGATGGGAACATTTCCCTGTCTCCATTGTTGCCATTGCAACAGTGTACAAAAAGGTGAGATCGTCAGACAGCCATACACAGGATGAAAAATCTGACAAACATTTTGCTACATGCGACAGTAAATTTGTTAACTATGGACTAATTTGCCCATGTGGCCAATTCTATGTGGGTCAAACAACAAGGAAAATGAAGGAACGACTACCAAAACATAAGTCCAACATAAGAACTAAAAACAACAAATCACCAGTCTTCAGACATTTTGAATCAAAACACCATTCATTCACTCAACTCAGGTTCGTGATCCTAGATGTAATCACAAGGCCACCAAAAGGAGGCAACATGAGTGAGATCATGGCCTGAAGAGAGATGTTTTGGGTTCATAAATTAGACTCGTTGGAACCCAGAGGTATGAATGAAGAATTTTCGGTGACACCATTTTTATAATCAACACAGTGAGATTTTATGGAAACCACTGAAAACCACCACTGGAAGTCAACAACCAAACCCATGACTTATGTAGTAAATCATTACCACGGACATATAGTGAAGAACATTAGGAATTCAAGTAAATCATAGGAATATATTGGTCTGATACAGATGATGTGCAATTACACTATTTAATCAAATTAGGATCCAAGGAGCTTTTTACAACAGTTTGTTGGCAAAATGTATGAAATGTTTGAGAGGGTTAATAGCATGAGGAATACTAGGAATAACTATCAATAACAATAATGTTGAATCGTTCTAATAACTTAACACGTAATGAACACTGGAGTCAAGAAATTAACTCAAGAGCAATATTAACTACCTTCCCCAGAAGCCTAAAGGAGAAGAAGGAGGCATCATAATGTAATGTCAAGATGTCGGGCTTATATTCAGCGGTTGGCTGGCAATGGTAAGCACTGTGTCGAAGATCTACAAAAGACTCCACAGAAATCACCTTGCGAGTCCCGTGCATTTTTGCAAGCAAGAGTTAAGACTGATAAAACTGTAAATCCATTTAACTTGATTGCTAAAACGTTGAGTTACCAGCTATTTACAGATGCTATTAGGATCGTGAGTACCACAGACTTAATGCCGCGTTTATTTTTGTTTTATAAACACCCACAGTTAAAGCAGAAGTAGTGATTCTGAATATGTGAAGAACAAAACTCACAAAACCGCAAGTTCTTGAACCTTGACTTCCAATGCAGTATCAGACTGACACAGAGAATATTCTCAAACAATAATATATACTGAAGGCAGTATTTATTTGGTAGTACCGTACATGGATGGACACTGCAGATTAGTAAGATGCTCGTGAGATACTGAGCCCTGCAGACAAGCGATACGGGTGCATACTTACATAGGCTCCCGTAAGTACAAACTAAATCAATTCTAAACTCTATAACTAATGCAGAATACTCACTTTATCATACTTAGAGGCACGTTTTTCACTGATGAAACACAGTAACCCTGGACAAATATCCGGCAGATGAGGTAAAGGTCAAAAGTCTTCAGAAAAAACAGAACCTGTGTAATTCATCAACACATTTTAAGGTAATTTTATACACTTAGGAATCAATACTATAAATATAGAGCTCAACAAGTTACAACAGGATGGTCTAATTTCCTAATTTGCAATAAATGGACTCTCCTTAGGTATACCATCCCGGGAGCACGTTAAGTTTGGTGAAACCAATAAGGATACTCACTGAACTGATGATCTACTCAGCATAATTACATGAAAGAAGAATAGGTGAAGTATAGATATCAGACAATGTACTATACAATTAAAAGGTAGAAATGCTTCTAATGATGTGAGATCAGAAATACTGATTCAAACTTTCTGAATTTGTTGTAGAAAATGTGTTTTATAGCAGAAGAGGATCTGTTTTGGCTCCTGAAGAAGAGATTGTTTCTCGAAACGCATCAAGCATTTTTATTTTGAAAGCTTTATTAACAAATGTATTAATGAAAACATTCTATTGATAAGTTTGTGCCGCACTAATTATGTAATGTTATCCAAAACACTAAATGTTTGTACTGAGTAAAGTCAATATGAGATTGACAAATTGGATATAATCAAATTGGATTATTTGAAGTGTCACATATAACAAATGTGTTGTTCTCAAAGGTTTGCTGTACTATAACACTGCTAGCTTTGCTAAGTGCACAGGGAGATTAGAATAAAGAGCGCTGCACATGTCAAATTTCTTTTCACCAACAGATAATTGTTGCATGTTATTTAAAGTAGACCCTATGCAATGTATATCATGAAGTTATATTGTGTTGTCATGTACAGGGTGCTGCACAATTCTGTACTGTGAGAGTATTTTGTGACTGGCCCAAGTATCTGAAATATCTTTGTTTCTATGTAAGCAGGGTGGAAATAACTAAGGAAGGAAAACTGCACATGTTGTGGGGTTAAAGAGCCTGAGGTCTGAGTGGTCAGCGTTATCCTAAATCAACCAGTGTTTTCGATTTGTGTAAAAAGTGAATCGTCAGGAAAGAAAATCATTTGGGCCATGGAGTGAGGTAGCATGTGTTTTGATTTTGTGCAAATATTACTTTGACATATTAATAAATAGGTAATCTTTCTACCCATCGGCCTGGTTCTTGGCTTATCTATTGCAAAGGGGTGAGGGCTGATAGTGGTGGTATATGGTGCACAGACAGGGCTAGATTGAATGACATCAACAGGTATATTGGTGTGGTGCTATTGATTGGGGGGGACTCCCTTCATTAATTGTTTCCCCATAAATATATCACACAGGTCTGAAAATCTCTCAAGGTTGCAGCAGGAAGAGCCCTAAATACTCTGAAAAGTGAGTCTCTTCTGTAACAGCAACAGCATGAAACATTCCCAAGGTTCCATCTATTGAGCACAAAGAAGAGCTGGACATTCCAAATGTCCAGAAGTTCATCATTTTTGCAATAAACAGTGAACATTTTGGGAAAAATGTAAACATATATTATATTTTCCAAGCACACTGCATAGATGTAAATTCACTTTGATTGTTTGGGGACATAACATATAATATCTATAACTTGCACATACAAGTACAATGCTTTGTGGCTAATAGCAGGAGAGATAAAAAAAAGGTGTCATTTAGAGGCTAACGTGCATACTATAGTTACATTTGAAAGACTGACACTCATGAACCTATTCTTGCATAGATCCAAAGTCAACAATAGAAGTTAGTAAGCCACTTTCAAGACAGGCACTGAACCCTTCTGCCTTTTGTGAAAATGACAGGCCTCCTGGTGGCAGAAGTGATGTACTACTTGTCCTTGGTGTACAGGAATTCTAATCATCTGATACTATAGTCTGAAATGACATTGTTCTATTACATGGTTATTGTAAAACATGTTGGGGAGTACATGGTAGCGATAACAGTGTATTAATCATTCCAAAAAGGAAATGTTGCACTGGGTTTGAAATTCAAAGACGTCAATTGCAATTTCATTCGGTTATAAAGATGTTTGACCTCCATGCCCATTTCTCAAATATGTGCAGGTGGTGCATTTTGATCCTGGACAGCCTTAAGCATCAAACACACAAGGTAAGAGTAAGGGCAGTACAACAGGTTGATATAGTGCCTAGTGAATTGCCATGCAGTCAATTACATTTTTTGCAGTGTCTGGAAAAGCAACATTAAGTGCACAGTTTAAAAAAAGAGGAAAACATGCCAGTGTTTCACTGTATGACAAAAGTAAACTTCAAATGGGGAAATAATTCAAATGGTGCTGTGGCAACTTGTAGTACTTATACAATTGGTGCATTAAATTACTTGCAAGGAAGGCCTGGCTAGAGAGTGAGCTGGTCTTCTGGGTCACAGTAATAATTTCCTCCATTTACTGGAAATTGCTGGTACAAAGTGTCACCACAAGCTGAACGACATGCACAAAACAAGGGCCATGCATGGTCTTACCAATTTGTAGGACAGCAAGAACATTCAGACAATGTCGGCTGCAACACACCCCAGCTCTAGCTCTTGGATTTACCACTCCTCCCCTCCCCCTGACCCTCCACTCTCCCTCAGATGTCAACTACTCTGAGGCCTCGGCCAACACATATTTGCAAGCATAAAGTAGCCTGATGCCAAACGGCATGCAGCTGCTGCCCCCATGTATGACTCATCTTGTG
The DNA here is from genome assembly GCF_040938575.1 of Ambystoma mexicanum. Classification (NCBI taxonomy): domain Eukaryota; kingdom Metazoa; phylum Chordata; class Amphibia; order Caudata; family Ambystomatidae; genus Ambystoma; species Ambystoma mexicanum. The sequence goes on from NC_090929.1 coordinate 295,550,174, forward strand.
TACACCGACAGCCATGTAGTCAATGCTGTGACCAGTGATTAACATGTTCATGGAGCCGTGGACCTTCCTGGCTCTAGGACTGATCTAGTTTCTGCCCCACTTCCAAAGCTCCTTAACCGACAGCTCTGGTACAGGCTTGCATGAAAGGCAATGACAAATGGGAATTTTGCAGCCATGATTGACTAAGATTTTTTTTTTAAACAAATGAATACAGCAAGAGGACCATGGATGACATTGCAGCCAGATTAGTGTTGAGTAAGCACGCTCCATCATGCAACCTATGATGTTTTTGTACACACACAAATATTCTATCACTGCTAATCCTGCTTGCTCCACACACTAATGTGGAAGCAGGGCTGGGGCTCGCCATACCAAATCCTGAAATACGTAAGGTCATGTACTACTTGATTATGGACACCACAGTGACATGTGGCAGAAGGTGTTGAATGTGAGTAGCACACATGTGACTAATTTGGCATGGCTTTTTTGAAAGCCTTATGCTCTTTGTCTTTGAAATTGTTTAGGTGATATTACTGGTGTACTTGTTGATGGTAGTCACTATATATGGCGAGAAACAGGAAGGCTTTTGGCCAGAAAGATTCAGAGCCAAATTACACAGCATTGTGTGTAAGAACTGTGCTGCAGTGCATGTCCTTCTGGGAACACAGATCGGCTAAGGGATGGTTTGTGTATGCGGTGCACGATTGATGCATTGCATTTTGCACACACAATGTTGGCATCCAGAGGGCTTACGGTCAGGGGCGGAGCCAGCCACATCATTTTGGGGGCGGGGGCGGGGGTGGGGCTGGATGGCAGTTTTGAAAGCTGGTAGTGAATGGGGTCATTAAACCTATTTCACTGTTGACCCCCACATGGAGCCCAGTAGTTCGAGTAGATATTGGGCCTTCCTTTTGGCCCATTAGATGCATCTTTCACACCAACTCACCAGAGGCATATCAAGGATTGTGTAACAAGTGGGGCCTTGAGATAACGTAGCAGAGCTCACCGTAAGGGGACCCTGAAGAGGGAACTGGCGACCGCATCTGTAGGTGCTACTAATCGAGAGAGCGAACCAACCCCGGTGGTTTCAGAGGGGGTGTCTCCTAGAGAAAATTGTTTAAATAAAGGGATGAAATGGTGACTTTCTATGATACATTTGGTAAAAAGTCACAGTTTACAATCGGTTTTGTTGGGTAAGACATGAAAAAATCCATTAGATGCCAAGTCTTCAACAATGCGCGGGTGCATTTTCAAACACGTTTTCATAATGCCTTTGCCCACGGTATGCCAGTACCCCGCAAGTGTAAAAAAGATGTTCATACTGATTGTGCCCAAACCGTCCATTCTGGTGCTCCTAAATATGCCAGTATTCTCACATCAGAAACTACTCATGTTTGCTTTGCCCATGATGCCAGTAATGATACTATAACAAAACACGTTCATGCTGGTGCCGCCAATATATGCCATATACCCAGGTAAGAACATGCTCATGTTGGCTTTGCCTTAATGCCAATTAAAAAAGAAACATGCCACAGTAAGAAAACATGCTTTTGCTGGTTCGTTGGTACAATAGCTCAGCGGGTTGAGCCTTTGCTGCTGAAATCCCCCTTCCCTTGCACCTCCGTCTGTACACGTGCATGACCTGAATTTACTACGCCTAGTACGTTCTGTCTTGTCCCCCCTTTGTCTCCCCTCCCTAATCTGGTTGCACCTGTTAAACGTCTTGCACTGGCACTAGGGGAAATGCCGTCAGGCCTAGTACGCTAGTTAGCTTTTTTGTTAGATCATTCAGAAACTTCAAGGCCTAAGAAAGATTACTGTTTTTCCCTTGCTCCCTTCCCGCTTTGTAGTGCGTGGAAGCACTTCACTTGTGTATAAGCGCTGCACAAATAAACTATTACAATTACAAATCCGTGTGTGATCTACATGACACAGGTTCAAATCTCATCAAGGCCCACTCAGCCTTTCATCCTTCTGAGGTCAATAAATGAGCACCAACTTTGGTTGGGTGATCATTTCATATAACTATGTACTCTGCAGCAAGATAATAAATCATTAACATTACACAAATACCCCTTAAAAGACCACTCATGTTGTATTTGCCACCTAATGCAAGTAGACAAGGTCATGCAACAGTGAGAAAACATTGCCTTACGGCCTGCACAAAGCCTCCCCACCCCCTGCCAACGTAAGGACACTTATCATGTTGACTTTGACCATGCCACAGTAAGGAAACATGCCCTCCCCATGTAAGAGCACTCACAAAGCTGGCTTTATCTTCAATGCGAGCACAACATTCAATATCACAGTAGGAGCCAGCCAGGCCCATGGCAGTACCCTTCCACTACTGCAACCCCTGCTTCACATAATAACACTTAAGTTGGCATTGCTTTGCCAATAAATGGCAGTAAAACATGCCATGCTCTTGGCAAAACATGTTTATGCTGCAATGAACACGCAAGGCCCGGACTGGCCTATAGGGCAATAGGGCAATGGCCGAACCAAAAACGTAAAATAAATGCTAGTTTGGGCCTGTTTTTTTGGTAAAAGTGGGCCACTTTCTCGGCCAACGTGGGCCAGTTTGATGAGTTACTTCACTATGCGGCTAGTAGTTTTTACCAGTGTTGCTGGATACATATTCTTACAAATGCACAATTTGCCTCACATTTTATCAAAAAACGCCCCCCTGGGTACTATTCAAACAGTTTGTCACAAAAGGAATAAATTGCCATTTGCAACTGTGGGCCACTTTTTCATTGTTGCCCGAGACTATTTTATACTTCAGTCCAAGCCTGGCACACACACACACACACACACACACACCCATACAGCTTCTGTCATTCACACAAGCAACCATAACATTCACACTTCCACCCATGTACACCATTCACACTGCATTTATTCATGCGCATGCACTTAGACAGCCCCTCACATACATACAAGCGTACATACACACACCTTCACATGCATGCATGCATGTACACATGCATACAATACACACAAACAAAAACGCTTTTTTTGTCTTACCTGTTTCCCTCTGGATGCTCTCAGACCCTTCCCTGTCCAGGCCTTTACATCTCACAGAGTATTTAGTTAAACAGAGGGACGCTAATCAATGGGGTTATGGACCGACTAAAGGTTGTGGCCAGCAGTTAAGCCTTTAGCTTCCACACACGGTGTCTATTGATATCTTCCCAATGGCAGGCTTTTGTCCTGAGCACGTTTGCTGAGGTCGCACCTTGGAGGTCGGGGTATTTCGACGTGACAAATGTGACATCTTTTTGCTTTCTGAGCCCATACTGGGCCTGACACCATATTGATGGCTGCTGCATCGAAGTGGGAGCGCTTCAGCCTTCCCAATCCCACGCCTGTCGCCGCCGAGGCATACAGTAGTTCAGGTGGCTTTTCCAAAATTCCCTTAAGTTTCTTACCTTCACCTTGCTTAGGCATGTTTCAGCCACCCAGACCCGATGGCACACAAGATGGCCAATCCTCATCCCTCGGCATAAAAAATGACACGTGCCTTGCATGCTCAGTTCCAGTCACAGAAAATACTCTCCTGCGTCCAAACAACTCTGGTGGTTTCAACTTCCTTGTGGTCACTGCCAACAAACGTCCCATGCGCGTATGTCATGTAAGGTAGACACCAAGGTTCTCTCCCCCTAACCGCCACAAAAAGATGTCATGTGTATCGATTTTTTTTAATTTTACCTCAAATGTATATAGGCCGGTGAGTCAGGGTAATAAAAAAAAAGGTAGAGGGGGGTAGGGACCTGCAGGGGATCTCCCCCGCATACAGTTACAGTAAAATGTCCTACAAAAACAAAATACAAATTTCCGAATTCTCCCTCGATTAAAAAATCTCGAGGAAATCACATAGAACGGTGAATGCCTTCTCCTACCTCCAACCCACGCTGGGTTTTTCAAAAATAACCACGCACTGGCCTGCAGTCACCGGCCTGCAGTCACCGGCCTCTGTCTAAGACTGCAGGTTCTGCTGGACTGCATCTGCAAATCCAGCTCGTTCAGAGGTGACCCAAACCGGACAGTGGGCCCAGGTTTAGTCACGAGTGGGGATAAAGAGCAGGACATGCACAGCATGAGGGGGGGAGGGCAGGGAACCGGGCATCTAACGAAGGTCATGAGAAAGGATGAAGGCCTTGCCTGTAAGTGCACAGCATCAAGAGTGAGGGGGGAGGGCTAGCATCTGAGAGATCACGGCACCCATCTTGCATGAGCATGTAGCAGGCCTGAGCATCAACTACCATCACATCCGCAAAGGCAGTGCTCTATGTACGAAACCTCTACGAGTGGATGGAGGGCCCTACGACATCCACATTATACAAGAGAATGTGGGCTTGAACATCTGACAAGCCATGAGGGATACAGCACATCATAAGAGAGGATGTGGCGTTCAGCATCCAACAGGTCAGAGGGGAAGATAGCGGGTCCATCTTCAACACATTATGAGGGAGGTTGCGGGGTTAAACATTTGACAAATCATGGGTGATGCTGGGGGGTCCACATCCAACATATCATGGAGGAGGAGGCAGGGATAAACAGTGATACCTCATGGGAGAGATGCACTGTTACACAGCATACACATCATGAGTGAGTGCATGAGGATTTAACAGCCAGCATCCGAAGAGGGGATACAGGATCCAACACCCGAAGAAAGGATACAGGGTCCAACACCCAAAGAGGGGATACAGGGTCCAACACCCAAAGAGGGGATACAGGATCCAACACCCGAAGAGGGGATACAGGGTCCAACACCCGAAGAGGGGATACAGGGTCCAACACCCGAAGAAGGGATATAGGGTCCAACACCTGAAGAGGGGATACAGGATCCAACACCCAAAGAGGGGATACAGGGTCCAACACCCAAAGAGGGGATACAGGATCCAACACCCGAAGAGGGGATACAGGGTCCAACACCCAAAGAGGGGATACAGGATCCAACACCCAAAGAAGGGATACAGGATCCAACACCCAAAGAGGGGATACAGGATCCAACACCCAAAGAGGGGATACAGGATCCAACACCCGAAGAGGGGATACAGGATCCAACACCCGAAGAGGGGATACAGGATCCAACACCTGAGGAGGGGATACAGGATCCAACACCCGAAGAGGGGATACAGGATCCAACACCCGAAGAGGGGATACAGGGTCCAACACTCAAAGAGGGGATACAGGGTCCAACACCCGAAGAGGGGATACAGGGTCCAACACCCGAAGAGGGGATACAGGATCCAACACCCAAAGAGGGGATATAGAGTCCAACACCTGAAGAGGGGATACAGGATCCAACACCCAAAGAGGGGATACAGGGTCCAACACCCGAAGAGGGGATACAGGATCCAACACCAGAAGAGGGGATACAGGGTCCAACACCCGAAGAGGGGATACAGGGTCCAACATCATGAGGGGGGAGTCGAAGGTTTAACACCAGACAGATCATGATCGAATATAGAGGGTTCATTTGTTGCTAAAAGCAAGGACCATGTATAGCCTTTTGGTGTTACATTAAGTAATTAAACATTATGTAATCTGATATTAAACATAGATCAGGCTAAACTCATTTAGGGTTTTTTTTATAAACCAGACAGTTGTAATTTAGTGAGAATAGGAGTCACAGTGGCACTTTATTTCTCATGCTGTTGCTTTCTTGTTTGCACTTTACCTGTATTATTGATGAGTCATTTAATTGTTGTCTCTGTATTTGTGTATTTACTCTTGTGTGTTATACTCCAATAGCCATGTCTTTTTAATATTTATTGTTTAAAGATTTTCAATGTTTTCTACTTTTCAGCATATTTTCAATTTCTTGCGTTTTCTACACACTTTCCTTCTCGTGTTCTTTCACCACTGCTTTTGCCAAGTTGTCCTGACCTCTGTTTGTTTCATAATAAACAGTGATACCTCATGAGGTAGATGCAGTGTTACACATCATACACATCATAAGCAAGTGGATGAGGGTTCAACAGCCAGCACCACAAGAGGGACACCTGACCCATGAGGAGGGATGATTGAAAGTTTAAGACAAAACATGCGGGAATTTAAAGGGTTCATTTTCTGCCACATCATGAGGTAGAATAGAGCGTTCCAGATACAACAGACCATGAGGGGATTGGGGTTCATCTTCTGCCACATCATGCAGGAAAACTTCCATATGTGACACCTCATGAAGTGGAATAAAAGGTCTACATCTGACACATTATAAGGGAGATAGAGAGAGCAACATCCAATGCAGCATGAGGGAAGGAACAGGGCTCAGCATCCAGCACATCATGAGGGAGGATAGCGGGGTCAGCGTAACGCAGCATGAGGGAAGGTACAGGGCTCAGCATCCAGCACATCATGAGGGAAGATAGCGGGGTCAGCGTAACACAGCATGAGGGAATGTACAGGGCTCAGCATCCAGCACATCATGAGGGAGGATAGCAGGGTCAGCGTAATGCAGCATGAGGGAAGGTACAGGGCTCAGCATCCAGCACATCATGAGGGAGGATAGCAGGGTCAGCGTAATGCAGCATGAGGGAAGGTACAGGGCTCAGCATCCAGCACATCATGAGGGAGGATAGCGGGGTCAGCGTAACGCAGCATGAGGGAATGTACAGGGCTCAGCATCCAGCACATCATGAGGGAGGATAGCGGGGTCAGCGTAACGCAGCATGAGGGAAGGTACAGGGCTCAGCATCCAGCACATCATGAGGGAGGATAGCGGGGTCAGCGTAACGCAGCATGAGGGAATGTACAGGGCTCAGCATCCAGCACATCATGAGGGAGGATAGCGGGGTCAGCGTAACGCAGCATGAGGGAAGGTACAGGGCTCAGCATCCAGCACATTATGAGGGAGGATAGCGGGGTCAGCGTAACACAGCATGAGGGAAGGTACAGGGCTCAGCATCCAGCACATCATGAGGGAGGATAGCGGGGTCAGCGTAACGCAGCATGAGGGAATGTACAGGTCTCAGCATCCAGCACATCACGAGGGAGGATAACAGGGTCAGCATAACGCAGCATGAGGGAATGTACAGGGCTCAGCATCCAGCACATCATGAGGGAGGATAGCGGGGTCAGCGTAACGCAGCATGAGGGAATGTACAGGGCTCAGCATCCAGCACATCATGAGGGAGGATAGCGGGGTCAGCATAACGCAGCATGAGGGAATGTACAGGGCTCAGCATCCAGCACATCATGAGGGAGGATAGCGGGGTCGGCGTCCAACAAATCATGATGGAGATTGAGGGTTTGACTCTTGACACATCATGAGGGAGGATAGAGGATTCAACTCCCAACACATTTGGCAGCCACTTTGCTTAACCTGTACTTGTGTGACATGGACATCACATGGCACCAGAAAGTTACGTTTCCAGCAAGGTTAGGCAATTTCAAAATCCATTGGCTAGCCTTTGCAGATGACATTTTACTTTTCGACCTCACTCCATTTGGCCTGCAGCACATATTAGATAGAGCTTTTTGCACTGTATGCTCACGACCACAACTTGCAGGCCAATTCCACCAAATCAAACATCATTATTTTCAACGACGGGAGGAAAAAAACTGTGGCGTATAAATGGAGCTTAGGTGGCACAAAAATAGAAGGTGCTCTCTCAGTAAAATACCTTGGGTTTAATCTATGTAACAATGCGTCCTTGCACACGTGGAAACATGTGATCAAGGACAAAATCAAACCCTTGTGTTCACAAATGAAGATCATATACAATAGGTACTGTGACTTTTCTATGTCTCCATTATTTGAGTACTATATATTGAAAATTGAAGCCGTGATGCTCTATGGCTTGGACATGTGCCTTCAGAAAATTGATGCTTTCTTAAATCAAATTCAAGCATTGATCTGGAAATATACTCTCAGGCTCTCCAAAGCATTAATGAATGATGTTTTGCATCACAAGCTTGGGATTATAGCGCTTGCAGCCAGACACAACTGGAGACGTTTAAATAACTTCTCCAAAATGTTGGATCCACCAGCCAATTCCTTATACGAAAACATTTCAACCATGGTAGAAGTTAACACACCGCATTCCATTAAGAAATATCGAAATGAGATGTTAAGACTGCTGGACATGATCAATGTCTCCATCTCTGATTTGTGGCAATATCCAAACTATGTTAAGAAAAAGCTCTTTGAATCCGATTGGATATGTACTATTGAGATAATGGCATATTACAAACAATACATAGAAATTGCATGTTTTACATCCAAACGCACCCCACGCCAAAGATATCTAACCAAATTCCCGGGTAAAATTGCTCGTGACGTATATCTTCATTTCAAATTAAATCAGTTCCACACAAACAAAAAGACCCAATACTGGAACAAGGATAGTGCAGTCACTAACAAGGGATCATGCCGCTTTTGTGAGAATCTGTCCCAGATGGAATCGTTAAAACATCTGACGATATATTGTCCCTACTTCGAAACTCATCGGGGACACGTCTTTGGTGAGGCAGACATTGGCATGACTGTGTGCCGCACGGAGTGGCTGTGGATCCGCTGTATGTGGGGGTCAAATACAACTTTGGTACTGGCTTTGGTACGTTTAATGCACGCAATTGACATAGAGCTCCAGCAAAAGCATACATGACCTACTAAGTATGTGACTGAGGGTTAGGAAGGTCACAATGTACTGTCTATTCATCTAACGTACATGGCAAGCAAATGGACTCAAAATTTAGAGACTAAATTACTCCTCTCAATTCTATGCCGTTGTAGGTAGTTTAATACTGAACAACACTTGCAACTCTAACTACTTTGTTATGGATGACAGTGCAACTTAGAATATGTATCTCAAACACGGGACAGATCCAGAGGCAATTCTTACTAGGTCTACGTTATGGATGGGCTCCTTGTTTCTTGCTCGACAACATATGTCTCTTTACAGGAGTAACCAACCAAACCGTGGATTGCGATAATTGACCCGCCAGCTTTATCATGGCTAGCAGTACGAGGCACGTGACTTCGGGGTGCTATTTCTAATACTGAGAAAGTGTAACCTAACTCTTTGTATAGATGTTTAGAACGTAATAGCAATACTTAACAGCATTTTGAGATATGTATATTGTTTTTAGCAAAATAATTGTATGAAACTGTATCTGAATATGGATTAATTTAATTTGGTTTTAAAGAAAAGTTTATTTACTTCTGTGAAGTAAGCTCTATGACAAAACGAACACTGTAATATGGAGAAAAGTGCTTTGTGAACTGTAATTGATTTTCAAGTACAAATATTAATGGAGTTGTTGTAAAAGCTTGTTAATCGAACTAAAAACAACAAATAAAAAGTAAAGTAAAAACTCCCAACACATCATGAGGGAGGAGTGTGTGCTCAACATTCAACGCAGCATGAGGGAATGTACAGGGCTCAGCATCCAGCACATCATGAGGGAGATACAGGGTTCGACTCCTGACACACCATGAGGGAGGATAGAGGGTTCAACTCCCAACACATCATGAGGGAGGGTCCATGATGGAGGATAGCGGGTTCAGCATCCAACACATCACGATGGAGATACAGGGTTCGACTCCTGACACACCATGAGGGAGGATAGAGGGTTCAACTCCCAACACATCATGAGGGAGGGTCCATGATGGAGGATAGCTGGTTCAGCATCCAACACATCACAATGGAGATACAGGGTTCGACTCCTGACACATCATGAGGGAGGATAGAGGGTTCAACTCCCAACACATCATGAGGGAGGATCCATGAGGTAGGATCCATGAGGGAGGATAGCGGGTTCAGCATCCAACAAATCATGAGGGAGATGGAGGGTCCAACATTAAACGCAACATGAGGGAATGTAATGGGTTCTGCATCCAATACAAATTGTGGGCATATGCAGGGGTTCCACACCTGACACATCCTGAGGGAGGTTAGGGGGCTCAAGCATTGTGCACTTCACATGGAGGATATATGGCTCCAACAACTCATAAATCATGGCCGAGGACTGGGGGCTCAAACATCTGACATATCATTAGGGAATAAAGAGGGATCAAACATCTGGTGCTTCATGGGGAGGAGAGAGGGATCAAACTTCTGACACTTCATGAGGGAGGAGAGAAGGCTCAAACAACTTGGACTTAACTGGGAGGATGGAGAGGTCAAACATCTGATACTTAATGTGGGAGGGTAGAGGGTTCCACATCTTACACGTCATGAGGGAGGATATAACACTCACATGCCTTACACTTCATGGGTGAGAATAAAGGGATCAAACATCTGTCCCGTCACAGGGATGTTAGAAGGCACACATATCTGACCTTTCATGTGTAAAATAGAAGCCTCAAACATCTAACACATCAAGATGGAATACAGAGGACTCCCATTTCCAACAGGTCTTGCGGGAGGAAAGAGGTTCAAACATCTGACACATCATGAGGGAGGATGGAGGGATCAAACATCTGACACATCATGAGAGAGGATAGATGGCTCAAACATCTGGTACTTCATGGGAGATAGAAGGTTCCACATCTCACATGTCATGAGGGAAAGATAAAACAATCACATGCCTTGCACTTCATGAGGGAGGATAGAAGTCTCAAGCATCTGGCACTTCATGGGGAGATAGAGGTCAAACATCTCATACATCACGGGGGAGGGTTGAGGGTTCAAACATCTGACACATCATGAGGGAGGATAGAGGGATCTGACATCTGACACATCATGAGGGAGGATACATGGCTCAAACATCTGGTACTTCATGGGGGAATAGAAGGTTCCATATCTGGCATGAGGGAGGATTGAACAATCACATGCCTTGGACTTCATGAGGGAGGATAGAAGTCTCAAGCATCTGGCACTTCACGGGAGTTAGAAGTCAAACATCTCATACTTCATGGGGTAGGGTTCAAATGGCTGGCATCACTGCGGGGGAGGAGTGGGGAGCAGAGGATACTCCATTACCTCACACTTAATGGGGGAGGGTGCAGTCTGCAGACACCCAACATACATTGTGAAGGAACTGTAGAAGTTGGCCTCGTCTTAGACAATATATCCACTGTCTGATATGCAAATAAACTTTTACTACATATCCTTCCAAGGCTTGAAGCCCCAGGCAAGTTTACACTTGATGTAGGAAAAGACAAAATAATTGCAATGTGAACTTCGGTGCAAAAGGTACGAAGGTATTCCCGTTTTATGGAAGGTGCACATCGCCATTTCTTTCGGTCTTGCATTGGAGGGATAATTAGCTCACCAATAAACTCAGCTGGGTTGAAAGAAATATAACTTTGCTTAAGAAAATGTCAGTTTCGTCTAGCTGCACGTTGTAAAACTCTGACTTCACGAATGTATGTTTCTCCATTAAAAGTCTGTAAGCGATCAGAAATGCCCTGAAACACACAGCACCAGGTAACCTTGGCTGCCTCCCGTGCTGAATGCAGAAGACATTAGTTGCACAACCCGCCGCGCTCACAGGCGCTGGCCTTTACTTGGCACGAAACAGGACCATCCGGTGGAAATAAAACAGTTCATAAGACTGCAGCATAATCATGTTCACCTGCGTTTTTATTCTCAAGGTCCCCTGGCTTGTCCCGTTTGCTCTAGCACAACTGTCTGGCTGGGGACTGAGCGGGGGCAGGCACGAGGCCCCATTCACAGCATTGCAACGCAAAAGGAATAGAAATGCGCCTTGCTAATAGTTGCGCCAAAAACATGTCATATGAACTGCGTTTAGTACCCCGACTAATTACCGTTAGCAAATGCAGCCATGCTCCCTGAAAGAGAGTGCACAGAAGGGTCAGTAATGAACCTTTTATGCCTTGTGCATAAAGGCGGGGAATATGTGCGCATCAGTGATGCCAAGATTAACATACCATTTGTGAGTGCCCCCACACAGAGTTTTAACCCTTAAGGTGAAGGGATGGCTTGCGCAACACATTGTTGCCGCCATCCTTTGGCTGTAGGTAACAATTGTCAGCTTTTAGAGGTCGATTTTGACATCATATCATGTGGAATTTGCCATACGCAATATTCCAGGTGAAAACATCCTGACCCCATAATTAGGAAGATGGTAAAAACAACCAATATTTGAAATGCTGCCTTTCTTTACCGCTCCCCCCCAAATTACCATGAGGTCCTAAGTCACTTGTGTTGCATCACGAAGGAACATATCAATTCCGCCATAGCCTGCTGGCCCTTATCTACCTTGAACACCCTTTTACATATGGGCGATACCACTCCAGACAGGTCAAAAGACAGTCGAGACGAGTCTAACACACCTCATATGCAGTCAGCATTCATGTATGCAGACATGTTGCATACCACTGAACGTGATACCTACCTTGGTGCCACACTGCCAGGGCATCAGAACACTATGCACAGGAACATCGAGCACGGCTTATCTTCTTGAAGCCCAGTGTGCTAGGCATAGCTCTTTGGGCTCCAGGGATTCCTGGCATTAAGGAATCAGTGCACCCGAGTTAGTCTGTAAGCGGATGGCGGGGTAGCTTGTATACGAGTGTGCCGCCCATTTGCTTTGTGCATCGCACACATTTTCTTTCTGCCTTGCATGACGTGATAGATTTGCTTCTGTACAGCCCACAGTAACACGCATCTCCAGTTATAGACACATGATCCTTCCTTTCTTCTTGTTTAGGTGCTGTTCTGGTTGCTCTAAATGCGGAGGTAAATTCCCATCAAGGGCTCTGGGCTCATGAGACATTCTTAGGGTGAAGACAAGCCTGTGACATATTAGAGCAGACTTGATTTTTAGTGATCGCAAGCAGTTATGGCCGCCTTATAAACATGATGTTCTATCGATGCAGAAGATACCATGAAGCAACCTAGTCTAGTGCTTTATCTCTAGACCAGGGGTCTGCAACCTGAGGCTCTCCAGACATTCTCGACCATGCCCCCGCGGTGCAAGAGTTTGCAGAGGTGCCAGCCAGGATTTCCCAGCTTGGCTGCAGTCCTTGGGCTTAGAAACACCCACCTTCCTGTGAGCTTCAGGATGCTCTGGGCTGTGTGGGCGTGTATAGGTTTAATATGATTTTATGCACAGCAACTTTCCATATGTAGCCACTTCAGAGATCTCGTTGATGCAAGTGGAACCAGAAAAGTTTACAGTAGTTATAATACAACTCGGTGTGATGGGAAACCCTGATTCAGTAATCGTCAGCTGAAACTATGTGTGTAGACAAACCTAAGACTGGGGGAGGTGGGTCATCATGAACCACTCTGCCTTTAGGCACTTTCTGAAGTAATACCAATTGGGTTCCGCCCTCAAATAGGGATTGAGGGTGTTCCAGAGTCTGTGACCTTGTCCTCCAAGGATTCAGCCTCCCAGCTTGTTGGCCAGAAGCTTTTGAGTCTGGTATAGTGGGGGCCCGGTTTATCATGTTAGGAGTGTGTGTTTTCATTGGTAGCCTTATTTTAACTACCATATTCAGCTCATGTGTACAACACACCTCTTCCTAGGATTCGTTGTGATGGCTCATGACATCATAATTTAGTAAAACATTTCTAAGCAAACAATTCATTACTACCGGCCTAACATCTGCTCATATCGCTTGAAATATTTAGGCAAACTATGTGTAATTAAACATTAAGGTTAAAAGAGCTTAGGCCGGTTATTGCTAGTGATAAATTATGTCTGCATACAAATGTTTTACTAGATTATGATGTCATGACCCATCACAACGAATCCTAGGAAGAGGTGTGTTCGACACATGAGCTGAATATGGTAGTTACAATAAGGGCTACCAATGAAAACGTAGAAATTGGAGAACAATGGGATTTCTTTGAAGAGGGTTTTGTCCAATCACAAGTGGGGGGTGGATTGTAATAAAGTATCTGGGAGTGTTTAACTGTTGCATAAAAGAAGTCAACTGATGTGGGTTGTTGAGACTTGGGTTGGTTTGGTCCTACGATACTATCTAATTGCTCCCTGGATAATTGTACAATAAACTTGCTTTACGTACAACCGTGTACTCACTTCTTAAATGGTGGGCCTGTTTGGGTTAAGGTGATTAAAGACTTTGGAATGAAAGGGGAACTCTGGGTCTGAAGACAGGAGTAGGCAAGCAGTAGTCTTTGCAACTATGTTAACGTTCAAAGGATATATCTTTAAAAGGCAAAGAGCATGGTCTTAAATATATCTATAGTCCCTAAAACTAGGCCATGGGGACATAACCACTATGAGTAACTTCATCACTTTCTTGGGTAGTTTGACAGAGTTGAACTGTGCTTTCGAATGGGTCGAGTCAGTGTAGATGGTGGAGTCCGCTGCTCCCAATAGATCACGTCAGTACTGACATGGTCGAGATTGTTTCATGCAGTTCCATGAGGCTGTGAGATCCTATAGGAGGGATCGGCTTGAATCGGCTAAAGATCAGGCAAGCGATGGTCGAGTAATTAGCTCTAACTAGTTGAGTCAGTTTGTCATGGTCCAGGCGACATGATGCCGGTCTGCAGCGGTGAGTGGCTGGAAGATTGCTGGAGCGCAGGTAGGCAATGGAGGAGTCATCAGCTCGAAGGCTTGAAGCAGTTCTAAAATGCGTTGATTGTCAAAGGCAGCAACGGAGGTCCCATGATGGCACAAAAACAACTCAAGTGTTAGGGTCAGCTCAAATCAGGGTTGTGATGAGAAACCAGCCCACAGCTGTTCCTTGGCTCCTTGGTTGCTGGGGGACCACGTCAAAGGTCTCCATAGATAAGGCAGGTCCTTCTTCTGCCCTTCTTGGCCAGGAAGGCTTCCAGAAAGCACTTGAGGGACTGTCACCTCCAGTGAGTAGGATCCTGGTAACCAGCGTTCAGGCAGCAGTCAGGTCTTGTCCAAACAGCAGTTTACCCCAAATGGTCCTGTTGAATGGGTGAGGGGAGGGTCGTATTCCCTCCTTCCAAGCCCTTATCTTCACCAGCATGGAAGAGAACTTTGGGAAGAATGTACTCCAAATATACTTGCACATGAGACTTTCTTATTTTGTCCAAAGATGATTCAACTGAAGTGGGTAGGGTTTCACGCCCTTACATAGTCAATTTGCCACAATGGATTGGTCCATTTCAAGATTTCCGCAAGGGGCCAATCCTAGCTGTTGTGACAAGAGTGTTTGCATGGTTATGTCAGTCACCGAGTGCTTTGTCTTCAGAAAGTGGGGAGGGAGCACAGTAAGTGTGAGTGGCCTAATAAATCCTGAGATGGTGGAACCCTTCTAATGGATGCAACAAGACTACTCTAACTCCTCCCTCTCCCCCATCTGCCTTACATCAAATATACTCGAGTATTTTCCACCATGGTGCATCCTCTCCATTGTCGTGGCGGGGCTTGCCTTGAAGCACTGGTTCCCAGATGACCGCCTGGGGTATGAACTCTTCTCTAGGAAATGTGTCGATTCTTCTCAAAGAGAGCAAAGGGGTTTATAGGGTTGAACCAAATAGTTTGTTTTGCATGCCCCTCAGCCCCAGACAGAGGTACACACATTTCTAACAGTCAAATGGGTTTTGACAAGCAAACTTACATAGTCTCATAAAGCACCATACCAAACCAGATATGGTATACACCGATTTTGTTATCTGCCACCTTGTAGGTAGACAATTATATATACTTTGGATCCAAGTTGCCCATGGGTAAGGGCAGCAGCTGGCTGATGGAACTTTGAGTACCAGCAGGCCGTTTCCAGGAATGCACATGTTACTCTATAACTGACATGTTGCCAAACTACGAGACAGCTGCTAGGGTGTCAGTGAACAGGCCCAGCAGAGTGACATGTTTGCACCATACTTTTCAGCGTGAGCTTTATGAAAATGTGCATGTTTAGCAGCTCTGAGTGTTTTAGGCAGAATTACGAGCACCCCTGTGTATTAAAATCAAAAAAGCTCAGGCAAACATGCCCATTATATTTAGCATTCTTCCACACTCATAATTGTGCAATGTGACTGGGAGTTTCACATACAAATTTGGTCATTTGAGAAGGTTGCTCTATCCTTGGATGAGGTATGGGAGAGGATTAAAATGATTGAGGGTAGCACACTCAAAATCGATACTGGGCGCCACATATTTGCTCTGAATGCAGCCACACTAGAACTGTACTGATTTGGCCTCTGCTCCTTCTGAATTTAGCCACACTAGAATTGTACTGACTTGGCTAACGCTGCTTTTTGTATTTAGCCACACTAGAACTGTACTGATTGGGCATCCGCTGCTTTTGAATTTAGCCATACTAGAATTGTACTGACTTAGCTAACGCTGCTTTTTGCATTTAGACACACTAGAAATGTACTGATTTGGCATCCGCTCCTTCTGAATTTAGCCACACTAGAACTGCACTGATTCGGCATCAGTTGCTTTTGAATTTAGCCACACTAGAATTGTACTAACTTAGCTAACACTGCTTTTTGCATTTAGCTACACTAGAACTGCACTGTTTTGGCATCCATTGCTTTTGAATTTAGCCACACTAGAATTGTACTGACTTAGCTAACGCTGCTTTTTGTATTTAGCCATACTAGAACTGTACTGATTTGGCATCCGCTGCTTTTGAATTTAGCCGTACTAGAATTGTACTGACTTAGCTAACGCTGCTTTTTGCATTTAGACACACTAGAACTGTACTGATTTGGCATCCGCACCTTCTGAATTTAGCCACACTAGAACTGCACTGATTTGGCATCAGTTGCTTTTGAATTTAGCCACACTAGAATTGTACTAACTTAGCTAACGCTGCTTTTTGCATTTAGCCACACTAGAACGGTACTGATTTGGCATCTGCTGCTTTTGAATCTAATCACACTATATTGTATCAATTTAGTTTAGATTCAGTTTAGACGCATACTTCTACAAACCATACACCTGGACCAAAGCAAACACGGGACAATACAGAATGAAGAACCGACAATAAGACTACTCACCCAAAACCAACTAATCATCCCCCATCTCTTTTTCACTCCCTCACAATTCTCACACACTACACTTCCAAAGGGCTAGTGAAACAACCCACCAAAACATGCAAACTGCACAACCCCTCTCTAATCATATTACAAAACCTGATATCTTCAGACAACAAACAACTCAGGCACTAAACGCCACCCTTCCAAACACAACAACAATCCCAGTGCATATAATAAAGCACATCCAGAAAGCTCACATGCACAGACGCCGGTTGCTCCTGGTTCTGCACGCACCAACAGATGAGTACAACATCTATCCGATCCCTCTTTCCCTCACTAACCAACCCTACCCACATTTTTTCCACAGCGGCGTAAGCGGCTGGAGACCATGCAAATGGTAGCAGTGCGCAGTATGAAATCAGCACAACATAACATAGTTGTAGGAGTCTTTGATGAATAAAAAACTGTGGCTCATATGGGCCAGCACGTGCACCAAGAGGGAATCCTTGCGAACATGAAAGCGAAATCGTTCTCTGCAGGTTGAATCGTGGTTAGTCAATTTAAGCAGTTTAGCAAACCTAGAGAAGATATCTTTCAGTGTGGAACATAAAGTGAATATCATATCACTGTATATGGTTTCCATTTCCAGAATGCTGTTTGAACGAATGTAATAAGTCTCCTGTGAGTTTAATTCTTATAAATGGCTTCAGGTTGTCCCCACCTCTTCGCCCAGGTTATTCATTTGGGGTTTTCTATCACTCCACCCTTTCTTCTGTCATGCTCTAGGGCGAGGTTCTAACACTTTTGTCAAATGTATAGTTGGTTGTTGAGGAGACTGATTGTGGATCTATAAACATAAAACTTCCACAGGCTTTAAATTATAGTTGGTCAAAGGTAGGTCAAAGGGTTACTCACAGTAAGGGCCAGCTGACCACATTTTAAATTATTGATAAATATGACAAATTATCTCGTTGTCAGGCAAGAAATAATAAAATATCACAGGTTTATATCTATTGATTCATACCCAATTCCTCCCACTTCCAATCAATGTAATTTTAAGTGTCATCATTACCTATTTTATTTGCTATTTATTTCGGAGTTCCACAGTGCTGAGTCAGCTTGGCAGGGATTAGAGTCTGTGACTACAAGTTGCATCCAGATCTCTGAAGCGGGTGCTTAACTCACTGTGCTATTTTACCATCTACATGGAGGGAACTATATCTATGAACTATAAGAGTTTGTGGAAAATGGTGACCAATGACTAGATATGGATATTGAATATTTATTTTAATCTAAGGGTGGTTCACAGACTCAGATGGACAACTAAGTGTGGTTGGCATTAAGATGGTGGTAGTGCATTTACTGGTCAGGAACAGTAGTTCTGATTGCAGCATTACATTATTTCATGGAAGTCATTTCCAGCCATGACCCCTGAGCAGACAGGCAGTATTCTAGGGGCTGGTATTTCTTGCTTCTGATGCACACGTTCTGTGTCACTGGCAGGAATCCAGATCATATTTTGAAGTAATTTGTTTTTACTTCTTATATTTTAAATTTGGGAATACAATTATTTTAGGAAGTAAAATTGCATATCCTATTCCCAGGTGGAGTATTTTCTTAAGTGGGTAAAGTATATTTTAATTCTAGAGCAGATGTGTTTTTGGAATCCATGCTTCCTTGCATCAAGTAATTCGTGCAAATTAAAAAAGAAGAAAAGAAAATGTGTATTTTGCCTTAAAGTTCCTCTGCAGATCAGGCCGGAATAATAGTTGTAGAGCTCCTTCGTGTTATGCTGGTCCGCTGTTACCAATGATTGGAGTTTATCTGCAGAGCAATGTGTCTCTAAGCAAGGGGAGAGGTCTTTTGGGTCTTTCGCTCCCTTTTTTTTTGTTGTGATCATTTATACTCACCATTTTATTTTTGGAAAGTGCCTGTTTTCAGGGTGTAAAAGTGGCCTTTATGGCAGTTACCTGTAGGGCTGATCATTGGTGTGTGAGTGGAACTTAAGGTTATCGCTCCCTGTCATGTTTGAGGGTGTCCAAGAAATGGATTGAAGAGAATGCGTTAAAGGGATACATTTTGAGGATATGCACTGTCTCCCTAGTTGTTACCAGTCAGGCAGAGGCATTGCTTGAGTGATAAATCAATCAAAAGGATGCAGGTGAACCACGGGAAGATGGAGTCCATAGCCCCTGTAACATCTACACACCTATGACGAAGAGCGATAACTCATCATCGTTAGCGGCTTCCATGGTATTTAACACATTTTCATGAGGCTGTTTCAGTTGAATGCCCAAGAATGAATCCAAATTCCAGTGGTTATCAAAATGAGCCAATAAATGTGATAGCACCACTTGTTTCCTGGAATCCCTGGAAATGGTGCAGAGGTTGACGGTAAGTCTGCAGTTGTTAGAGATAGTCGTCATTGCTAGATGACAGTGGGCTGTACTGGAATATTTCCTTCATTGCGGTATGGTGTACGCAGCTGGGTGACGTTCAGTGTTGTAGACATGCAAACCTCTATGTGTATCCTTTGTCTTTGTTTCAGGGTTTAGTGTAGGAGAGAGGAGACAAGTGTTGGTGGCCGAGCTGCTTGACCAGAATCAGTTGTGGTCAAACTTGGGGAGCTTTTTGTGACCTCACTCTTGGACCTCCGCGATTTGATGTAGAGTAACAGCTTTTACCTGTCGCAATGGTGCAGACACAGAGTTCCCCCACTCCGTTTGTCAGAAATGAAGTAAGAAGTGTTCTGCACACATCAGTTACTGCGCCACAAAGGTATTTAAATACCAAGCAAAACAATTTTTCTCAGTTTTTACACATATTTATTGGGGCCCATAAAGATGACGTGTTTCGGCACTCTTAGTGTGCCTTTTTCAAATCTGGGCAATATGGATTGTATGATATACTATCATCGGGGTTCGAAAAAGCTCTCTAATGTCGTGTTTAATCAAATGAAATGAGAGTCCCATCAGACTCGTAAGCGTTGCTGGCGCTGCAAAATCAGGTTTCTGGCAGCCCGCGTCGTGTTCCTAATAAGAGCTCCCTTGGGCTGCCGTGAGTTGTATATGTACTGTTGCCACGGCAACCTGTTCGTCCTACTTTCATTTCCGTATCTTTACTGCCGTCGGCCATAGTTTGGGATAGATTTCTCTCTACAGATCTGGATTGCGCTATTATACAATGACTATAACATATAAACGTGCAAATATTTACTTCGAAGCAATATTACTAGGTCTTTGACATAATCTATGACAAAAACGGGCCGTGGGTGCATTGGTGGAAATTATAGATATAAACGTTTTTAGTAACGTGGTCACGTGTGAGTGGGAGCCCTTTGTGGCGCAGTAACTGATGTGTGCAGAACTCTTCTTACTTCAGAATCAGTTGTGGTTTGGAAGGCAGAACAGGCGTTGTGGTTCTGTCAGATGACACAGCAGATTTTATCTCATCATTCGCACCTGGGAAAGGCGCTGAGCCAATCAGGTGGCTAGAACAGCAGGCGAGAATACACATAGGCCCTTCCCTGGATGGCACACTCTTTATTTTTAATGTAAGGCGGTAACATGGACCTCCCCACACCCCAACCAAAACAAACTCCTTCCCCACTCCATGGCCAGAGGTAAAGAAGCGAAATTAGATCTAAGTGGCACAGGGACATGATATGTTATATGTAGACATTAATTGCCAGTGGGGCACCGCGACAGCTATTATCATGCACTGGATCCATTATGGTTAAATTACTTGGGCAGTCACATTGCCATCATAGCAAGCATTCCCATACAGTCACCTTGCCCTCATAGCGAGCATTCCCAGACAGTCACCTTGCCCCCATAGCGAGCATTCCTGGACAGTCACCTTGCCCTCATAGCGAGCATTCCTGGACAGTCACCTTGTCCTCATAGTGAGCATTCCTGAACAGTCACCTTGCCCACATAGCGAGCATTGTCGGACTGTCACCTTGCCCTCATAGCGAGCATTCCCAGACAGTCACCTTGCCCCCATAGCGAGCATTCCTGGACAGTCACCTTGCCCTCATAGCGAGCATTCCTGGACAGTCACCTTGTCCTCATAGTGAGCATTCCTGAACAGTCACCTTGCCCACATAGCGAGCATTGTCGGACTGTCACCTTGCCCTCATAGTGAGCATTCCGAGACAGTCACCTTGCCCTCATAGCGAGCATTCCCAGACAGTCACCTTGCCCTCATAGCGAGCAGTCCCGGACAGTCTCCTTGCCCTCATAGCAAGCATTCCCGGACAGTCACCTTGCCCTCATAGCGAGCATTCCCGGACAGTCTCCTTGCCTTCATAGCGAGCATTCCCGGACAGTCACCTTTCCCACATAGCGAGCACTCCCGGACAGTCCCCTTGCCCTCATAGCGAGCATTCCCAGACAGTCCCCTTGCCCTCATAGCGAGCATTCCCGCACAGTCACCTTGCCCTCATAGCGAGCAGACCTGGACAGTCACCATGCCCTCATGGCACGCATTCCCGGACAGTCACCTTGCCCTGATAGTGAGCATTCCCGGACAGTCTCCTTGCCCTCATATCGAGCATTCCCATACAGTAACCTTGCCCTCATAGCAGGCATTTCCGGACAGTCACCTTGCCCTCATAGCGAGCAGTGCTGCACAGTCACCTTGCCCTCATAGCGAGCATTCCAGCACAGTCACCTTGCCCACATAGCGAGCACTCCCAGACAGTCCCCTTGTCCTCACAGCGAGCATTCCCGGACAGTCACCTTTCCCTCATATCGAACATTCCCGGACAGTCCCCTTGCCCTCATAGTGAGCATTCCTGCACAGTCACCTTGCCCTCATAGCAAGCATTTCCGGATAGTCACCTTGCCCTCATAGCGGTATTCCTGGACAGTGCCCTTGGCCTCATAGTGAGCATTCCCGCACAGTCACCTTGCCCTCATAGCGAGCATTTCCAGACAGTCACCTTGCCCTCATAGCGAGCATTCCCGGACAGTCACCTTTCCCACATAGCGAGCATTCCAGCACAGTCACCTTGCCCTCATAGTGAGCAGTCCCGGGCAGTCACCATGCCCTCATAGTGAGCATTCCCAGACAGTCGCCTTGCCCTCATAGCGAGCATTCCCACACAGTCACCTTGCCCTCATAGCAAGCATTTCCGGACAGTCACCTTGCCCTCATAGCGAGCAGCGCTGCACAGTCACCTTGCCCTCATAGCAGTATTCCCGGTTCCCGGACAGTCCACTTGCCCTCATAGCGAGCATTCCCGGACAGTCACCTTGCCCTCATAGTGAGCAGTCCCGGGCAGTCACCATGCCCTCATTGTGAGCATTCGCCACACAGTCACCTTGCCCTCATAGCAAGCATTTCCGGATAGTCACCTTGCCCTCATAGCAAGCAGTGCTGCACAGTCACCTTGCCCTCATAGCGAGCATTTGCGCACAATCACCTTGCCCTCATAGCGAGCAGAGCTGCACAGTCACCTTGCCCTCATAGCGAGCATTCCCACACAGTCACTTTGCCCTCATAGCGAGCATTCCTGGACAGTCACCTTGCCCTCATAGCGAGCAGTCCCGAACAGTCACCTTGCCCTCATAGTGAGGATTCCCAAACAGTCACCTTGCCCTCATAGTGAGCATTCCCAGACAGTCCCCTTGTCCGCATAGCGAGCATTCCCGCACAGTCACCTTGCCCTCATAGCGAGCATTCCCAACAGTCACCTTGCCCTCATAGCGAGCATTCCTGGACAGTCCCCTTGCCCTCATAGTGAGCATTCCCAGAAAGTCACCTTGCCCTCATAGCGAGCATTCTCGGACAGTCACCTTTCCCACATAGCAAGCACTCCCGGACAGTCACCTTGCCCTCATAGCGAGTAGTCCCGGATAGTCACCATGTCCTCATAGCGCGCATTCCCGGACAGTCTCCTTGCCCTCATAGAGAGCATTTCCGGACAGTCCTCTGCTCTCATAGCGAGCATTCCCGCACAGCCACCTTGCCCTCATAGCGAGCTTTCCCGCACAGCCACTTTGCCCTCGTAGCGAGCAGTGCTGCACAGTCACCTTGCCCTCATAGTGAGCATTCCCAGACAGTCCCCTTGCCCGCATAGCGAGCATTCCTGCACAGTCACCTTGCCCTCATAGCGAGCATTCCCGCACAGTCACGTTACCCTCATAGCGAGCATTGCCGGACAGTCCACTTGCCCTCATAGCGAGCATTCCTGCACAGTCACCTTGCCCTCCTAGCGAGCATTTCCAGCCAGTCACCTTGCCCTCATAGTGAACAGTGCTGCACAGTCACCTTGCCCTCATAGCGAGCAGTGCTGCACAGTCACGTTGCCCTCATAGCGGTATTCCCGTAATTCCAGAGGAAATATCACCAAACGTGTTTCCCATCACCGCCACCTTTTAGCAGCAACGCTATACTTGTAATGAGTGGCTGTATCTTTTTTTTGTGCCAAAGACACATACGACAAGCAAAGGCCAAACTTATGCCCCAAACAGAAGACTATTTGTAACAAAAAGCACAGATAGAAATCATGTAAAAAAAGAATGATATACACGTGTACAAAACTCGTGTATGTAGATCTTATCAGTGAAATACACAAAATATCACATATTATGCAGACGTCACTGCACAGAACATTAGCATGTTCTTATGTAGTACACATGTTTCCCCAGGCTGTTCGCATCCTAGTTTGACTAGCCGCGGCTTCTAGAAGGATGAGTGTCGGCATTTCAGCCAGGAATCTTTTCATCGTGAATAATACGTGGGAATCAAATCATTCATTGAGTTCAACCATTTGACTCAAAACTGGTCGTCACGGGGCAAAAGGAAAATTCATTATTGCCTGAGAAAATGGATTAAAAATGAATGAAATGGTAAATAACAAGCCTGCAGGTCATTAAATACCCCTTGTATCTCTATCCATTGCAGAAACGCTGATGCTATTTCATGTTGGTCAGGATAATATACATGGGATACCGTACGTCCAACTCTGTTCACTCTTTAATGTGGCTATGCCATAAAATATTAATGAAATTGACAGCCCATCCATGCAATGTATTGGAAAGCCTAGCCCTCCTCCTCACTTAAAAAGGCTTCTCGTGGTATCATGGGCTGCGCCTCTGGGCAAGCTCAGCACACAGTTCATCAACACCTCTTCGGGCGATCACTCTTACCCAGAGAGCAAACATGGCCCGGTCTGTCGCACTGGTAAAAGCATGGATTCTTTAACCTTTAACCTGAGCAATACCATCATCTCTTTTCTGGGTAAAGTACTTACCAATGCATGCATCTTCCAGTTCCACCCACTACACCCACATTCAAATCATGTCTTTTTAGGCGCTTTTCACTAGTGTTAAAGGTTCTTATACCGTGCACTGTTGCCACCTGTGTGGTTTCTTGGTGCTCTGGCGGCTCTGTAAAGCAAGGGGGAGGCGGCTACGTTAGTAGGACTGGGTGGGAGGAAGGAGCAAGAGAGCTGTGATGTGCTGTTGGCAGCTTCAGTTTGGTTGACACCGTTCACAGGGCGTAAGTGTGTTTTTTATGTTGGTAGCCACCATGTGCTGTTAGGCGAGGCTATGTTTGGTTTGTTTCATTGTTGTGGTGTTGTGAAGTGAGTGTGGTATGTTGTGCTGTAGAGGTATGATTGTGTTGTGTTCAGCATATGAGAAGATTGATACAGAAGGGTTAGTTAAAGGCAGTACCCTTCCCTATCACAGCTGTTCTGGCTAACTGTGGCCCATATCCCTTCTCCTGTCGTACTTTCTGGTGTGTAGCAATTACCACCCCCACAGGTTCCTCCATGGGTGATGTGTTCCCTGTGCCCCCGGTCAGTCCGGGCGAGATATTGCTCCTTAACACAGATGGGCCATATGCGAGACATGGGTCACCAAAACAGATTGGCCAAATGTGTGATACTGCTTGCGAACACAGATGGGCCAAATGTATGACATGGCCCACCAACCCAGATGGGCCAAATGCAAGATACGGCAGACTAACACAGATGGGTAAAATACGAGATATGGTTCCCCAACGTAGATGAGCCAAATGTGAGATATGGCCCACAAACACAGATTGGCTAATTGCAAGCTACCCCTCACCAGCCCAAATGGGCCACCAACGGAGGTGGCCTAAAAGCGAGACATGGCTCACCAACACAGATGGGCCAAATGCGAGATATGGCTCACTAAAGCAGATGGGCTGAATTGTATTGTAGTCGTCATTTCTATAGCGCCACTTCCCCATTTGTATTGCCCCAACGTGTCTTGTTGTTGGAATGCCTTTGGGGACTGAAGTCCCGGTATGGGAAAATCAAAGAGGAGACTGAAGATGTGTGTGCGCATTTGGCCAAGATTAGGATTTAAGAGGGCTGGCCAGGCTCCAGTAAGCAACCCAAGAGGTCAAGCATGTGGGCGGGTGCTGCGCAAGGTCAAAACAGACCGCTAGTACAGGAGACTCGACATGTATCTAGCTAGACCAAACCACTGTCGTAGGTTGTGACTGTATTCTAATGGCAGATGTGTTAAGGCAAATCTGGTGTTTCAGTGCGACACCGTTATGTGGCGAGCTAGACCACATTTGTCATAGTTGCATTCTAGGGTGCTTGGATGGATAGCCGTGCCTGCGGCGGATGTTCACTGAAGTGGTGCGTTTACACATACCTTAAGCTCAGATGGAGCTTATCTTTGACGTTGCTTTGCCATCCGATCTTCTGTGAGAGAGAAAAGCAAACTACCCTCATAGACTTTTTGGGCACTATGGCCAGGCTACCCTGCTAATCCATCAAATGAAATAGACTGGGTGACGTAGAACATCTTGTTGGGAGGCAAACATGCTAACATAAATGTTAAGCTAATGGGATTCTCTGAGTGCGATAGACAGGTTACCTTTATATCTGAGTACATATCTCCCATGTTCTACAACCGCTAACCAAACAGTCTAAAAAGCATGTAGGATCGAATCCAGAGTATGGAAGCCGGCTTTGGGGGTTACCGGATTGTGTGCTTATGACCGCACTGAGGTTCGAATTGGGGCTGACCTCACTGAAATGTTTGGTGAATTTAAGAATTGTATTTCTATATAGAAAGTGTTTGGTGCCCCTAGATGACTCTTTGTATATAGATTTGGTAAGTATACTGCATTCAGGAAGATACAAAGCTGCCAACAAGCTTAAGATGAGAGTTAATGAGATTCTAATTGCTGTAGACTCATTCGTTGAGGATTTGGTGAGGTATTGCTATGAAGTTAAGAAGGCACTATTCAGAACTGATTGGATCTCTATAATGACTACTATGAGACAGTATAAGTTGTACTATAGCTTGGCTCCATTGGATAAGCCGGTAGGGAAAATGACAAAATAATTGGTTACATTCCCAAATTCTTACTTAGTGATTCAGTTCTTGCGTTATTATCTGAACCTTCTCCCCACAAATGAGACTTGTTAAATCAGAGCGCAAGATAAGGAAAAGATATTGGGTTTTGCCCTATGGGATGATTTGACAGTGGTACAAAACCGGAAACATATCGTATTGTTTCGTACGTTGCTCACAAAAATGAGAACCCTATATCTAAGCTGCATTATTTACAACTCTGAAGTGCTGAACACTGAGTCATTTTTTATAAGGATCTCTAGTGGTGAGGAAACATTAACTATGATTGCTGTTTTAAAATTTTTACAAGAAGCAAAACTGATTGTGATGAACTTGTTAATGTTTTTTATGATATTTGTGTTTGGTTTTATGTAAGGTTGTCTTAGAAAAACCAGGATCACAAATAAAAATGTATGAAAAAGAAAATAAGCACATTGTCAAGGATATCTGCTTGGAGTCACTGTGCAATACACTAGGAGCCTAAATTAAGCAGTTATAGGTGCAATGGAGGGTTACCAGCAGATCACTTTGGGCATCTGGGGCAGGCTAAGACAAGGTAGGCATGAATGCTTTAGGTGTACGACATGTGTTAACCTGCATGCACTTTCATTTAGTTGCAATGCTAGGTTGCCTGCATATCTAGGTGTAACCCCTCTGGATCTCCTCACTGATATTCTGAGAGGGGTAATATCAAACTAACCGGTCAAGTTTCAATGCCCTGGAGCAGTGGCAAGCTATACCGACAGATCCTAAGCACAGAAGGGGCAATCCCAATACATCCTCTAACACATTTCCTACCCCGAAGATCTATCCAAGTGAATCAAGTATATGGAGAAACACCTACATTTGAGATATTTGAGCTATGGTAGAAACGTCTACATTTGAAACACAGCAGCAAATGGAAAAGCACCAAAATGTGAGATATTTGAGCTGTGGGAGAAACGCCTCAATTTGAAACACAGCAGCAAGCGGTAAACCACATACACCTGAGATACTTGGGCAGTGGGAGAAATGTTTCCGTTTGAAACACAACAGTAAGCAACAAACCACCTAAATGTGAGATACTTGAGCATTGGAAGAAAACGCCTACATTTGAAACACGGACAGTATCTACGCATAAGAAGGAACTGCACTGACATTCATGATTTTAACCAGCAAGCGGATGAACTAGATACGAGACTCCGAGAGAGAGGTTATCCTAAAACACTCATCAAGAGGTCTCGAAAACGGGCACGCTGTACGGATCGTGCCCTTTTGCTTACCACTAAAACACGACAAACTGAGAGCAACAACATGACGTGTGTTCTCACACACGGTATCAGAGCTTTCGAGATCAAGAAACTCATCCTAAAACACTGGGATATTATCAGATTGGATCTACCCGAGGAGCCTCTACCTCGCTTTGCCTTTAAAAGGGCTCCTAACATTCGAGACAAACTGATATATTCCAGCTTCAGTAAAAATCCCCCGAAAACTCTTTTATGGGATTTGCGGTCTGCCAAGGGTCACTATCCATGTGGCGCATGCAGTGTGTGCTCTTTTACCAGAAAAATGAAAGACTTCAAAATAAATGAGCGTGTATGGACTTTGTCTCACCTGACCAATTGTAAAACCAAAAATGTGGTTTACTGGATTGAATGTCCGTGTGGTCAAAGGTATGTTGGACAAACTAGCAGAGCAGTGCACATCAAAATTGCGGAGCATCGATCACGAATAGGATGCAAAATGGTCACGGCACCTTTGGTCAATCACTATATGACCTAATAATGTATTATGGTGGGTATTGGAAACAGTCAAAAACTCTACTAATACACACAAATGTTTGTTGGACTTGGAGGCACGGTGGATTTTCCGATTAGGCGCCCATATTCATGGAGTGAATGAGGAATTCATCCCCTCTCTATGATGTTGTTACATTTTGTATTCACATCTTCCATCACTTAGTTAACATTCAGACCCAGACAGCAGCGGGAACAGTGTTAACCATCTACCAATTTTTGCATTCCCCCCCGGTTTCCAACATTGTACTTTTGGAACATTACCAGCTTGGACACCGTTTATAGCCTTTTTTACTATATTGGCTCAGCAGTCTTTTTTTTTCTGGCAGTCATTCTTGACTGTTCCTATTTACACTTTGGAACAATATGTCAACATATCAGGTTGCACATCCCATTTGATGCGCGGGTTTTCGCATCGCGTTCCTTGTTTGTGTTCAGCCGGTTTCGGCGTTTGGCCCACTTCGGGGTTCCATGCCCACCCCCTTCGCGCGACCGCAAGGTCCCGCCTTCGAATATTCTTCCGCTTACAGTATGTGTCACTGTAAGACCCTTCGGGATTGGCTGCGCCTCGCGAGCCAATCTGGACGGAGGTGTGTCAGTCCGACACCTTCGTGTCACAGCTGGAATGGCTGCGGGATTAGCTGCGCCTCACGAGCCAATCCGGACGAAGGTGTGTCAGTCCGACACCATCGCGTCTCAGCTTTGTGAGGATTCCTACACGGTACGCGTCTCTCAAATGACGCGTCATCACATTGCAAGCTTAAACACCAGGCAAGCCTGCAGCTCAGTCTCTGCTGCCAGACTCACGCAGGCACTCTGATGGCATCGGCTCCAGCAGCATCCTATCGATCCTCAGAATTCACGGTAAGCCCCGTAGAGCATTTTCTCACCACATCATTTGTTTAAAGCATTTAAACGGGCCAAGCAGCCTTTTTTCGTAGCTCACGCATTTTATGCATTTCACACCCGCTACATTATGCAGTATTTCGACCAGTTTGTTAGTGTAGATTCTTTCAATTTGTCACGATTTCAACTAGTTTGTCAGTATAGATTCTTTTTAATTTGTCACACAACACGTGCTTCTTACCAGCAGTAAATTCACAACAGGACCTTTTCTGTCCTTTTTCTCTCCTTTTTTTCTTCTTTTTCTGCTATGATGGATAGGTATTTGTTACCGGACCAGTGTTCCCAAATTGGACATCCTTTTGTCAACAACTTGTGGCAGTCTTCTCTTTGTTTGAAGTTGGACTTGGTCTATTGGCCTTGATTCATTCAGGACAGATGCCTTGGCTGGAGAGACAAGTCTACCTTCACACCCAGGTATATCTTTTTCTTTCCCTCTCTCTATGTTTTTATTGCATTCCTTGCATTCCAGATCTGGTAGAGTTATACTATCATTTGTGTTAATTTCCACACTTTTGGACTCCTAGTGATTTTCTCCAGTCATTGCTGCCCCACGCTCTACACCGAAGTCGAGTTTGCGTCAAGAATCTCTGCCTTAGATGAATTTCCCCCCACACTCATTTTGGGTAAGGTTCCCCTTATAGGCAGACCTAATGAGTAGTCCTTTCTAAATTAAGAATTGTTTGGCCAAACTAGTCAAGGCCTTACATGAGAAATCCAGGTTATGTGTTTGAGAAACATACAGCAAGTCACATTTTTACTTTTCTGTACATATTCATTGTGTGATGGATTGTTTTGTCTGCTTCCCTGCAGGGATTATCACTATTTACTCTGCCTCGAGGAAGGTGGTTCTTTAAAAGAGACCCCACAGGTGGCACGCCGAAACGTAAAAGTGGTCTCTTCTTGTTGAAACTCAATTTTGTTTCCTACTACACCATCTTTGTTTGAGACCCTTACCTTAGCACCAGAATAATGTGAAATGTTTACGTCGGCAGACCTGTACAACCACATTTATATCTTTGCATAATTAACCGAATTGATTAATTCACTCTGGTTTTCTTCAGCATGGTAAACCAGGACATTCACTAAAGAAGTTGAATTTTGTTGTCTTCATGCATTTGTTTTAAGCATATCCATGTATTTGTTTCAAGCATAGGACTTCACATATGTGCTTCATCTTAATGGCAAATCAGGATATTCACTAAAGAAGCTGAATTCTGTTGTCTCCATGTATTTGTTTAAAGTACATCCATGTATTTGTTTAAAGCATAGGATTTCATGTATTTGTTTAATGTACTTACCTTTGTGAAATAAAAACTTGTAATATATTTTTGAACAAGATGTTTTTGGTGTGACTCTATATTGCTGTATGGTTTTCATGGCTACCCAGGGTAGTTCCAAGTTAGGATATCCATTTGTTGGATACCGAGTTAATTAGAATTAGTAGCTTTCTTGCATTTATTTTTTACAGCTGATGTAACTCCTTGTGTATACATATATTTGAGACCCCCTCATTAGCTGTACCACATTTGGGGCCATCCCCTTTTATGCTCATACATTTGAAAACACAGCAGTAAGCAGGAAAACCACTTAATTGTATGATTTTTGAGCAGTGGGAGAAACGCCTCAATTTAAAACACAGCAGTAAGCAGAAGCCACCTAAATGTGAGATATTTGAGCAGTGAGAGTAAACACCTAGATTTGAAATACAGTAGAGAATGGAAAACGACTTACTATCTAACATGGGTGTCCTATGTTATGTACAGTAATAAGAGTGGTAGGGCTTTACTGGAATACAGTAATTGCTGTACTCCCCACCCAGACCACACATACCTTTTTAGTCGCTGCTGGTTGACAGCGACAGGCTTCCCAGGCAACACGGGCCAACACGGACTGCAGCTGTTTACTCAGGAGCTACCCTTTGCTGTGGGGCCCTTCGCCAGGGGGCTGGCCAGACAGGGAGACTGCCCTGGGTGGTTGTCTCTAAAAGGCTGTAAGGCCCAATAACAGGCCAGGGGTGGGATGAGAGGCAGGCGGGTTGTTGTCTGGAGGGGCTGAAGGAGGAAAATGGCACGGTGAGCACTATTAGCTGTTTAAGGCAAATGGGATTTTAAAAGCACAAAAGTGCAGAAAAACAGGTTGCTGACCCTAATGCAGGACACTCGCACCTCGGGGCAGATGGAAATTTTGCTGAGCTAGTGACAAGGGCCTGAGTCCCTCCCAGAGTTTCTGGTGGCCAGCAAGGCCCAATCATGGGCTGGGGGCAGGATGGGAGACGGGCAGGTTGAGGAGTCTGCCGGATCTGGGGGAGGAAACTGGCACCGTGAGCACTGTTCACTGTTTAAGGCAACAAATGGGATTTTAAAAGCACAAAAGTGCAGAATAACGTGCCGCTGACCCTAATGCAACACACTCACGACTCGAAGAAGACGGAAATTATGCTGGGCTGGTGTCGAGGGCCTGAGACCCTCACCAAGTTCCAGGTGGTCAGCAAAGCCCAATCACAGGCCAGCAGCGAGATGGGAGGCCGGCGGGTTGTGGATGGCAGTCTCAGAGTGACACAGAACTTGCCTTTCTTAGTGTTCACAAAATGGTAGAAGGTCTGGCCTACCGAAGAAATGGTTCTTTGGTGACTTGAACTTCTGTCCTGTCTTTAATACACTACACAATGACGTTGCTAGCTTCAAGTTAAGTATTCTCCTCAAAACTGCACTTCCCAAACTCAAATCCTGTGGCAGGACCGGCTCATCTCTTCATCCTTCCAAGGTCAGTTTTATGACATTAGGTAATAACAAAAGTTACCACAGTGTTTAGAAGTTGCAGCAATCTGTCATGAAGCGCTACATGAAAGCACATTATTATAATTGCTGTTGTATACGGACAGACTGATTCTTCAGCTTGCAGAGTAGTAGAAATCATGCTCAACTCCTCGATCACCACAATACTATCAGGTCATCTCCGAACACTTTGCCAGAGAGCTGAGCCCTCCACCATTATATTTTAATGTTTACCTAAAGCCTCTACGTGATCCTCTAAGGCAGCTGGGAGCCTGGTTTCCTATTTAAATCAGTCACAGCGCACTGACCTTCCAACTTACCTGGCAAATTAACAGTCATCCCCCAGCATCTTTTGCCAAGGAGTGTGTTAGCTAAAATGACTAAAGGCCTTGGCTTGAAGACAAGAATGAGGTCACAATTACTCATCCCAGACACTCTGTTATAAATCCCCAAACCTATCAAGTAATCAAGCAAACAGGTAACAGTATTGGTATGAAGTCCAAGGTCGAATCTATAGCATGCATTTCACAGAACTCTGTGATAAGTAGTTGATCATTTCATTGTTATAAGAAAATAAGTTGCAAATGTTATTTCTGGCATGCCCAGATGTGTAATTGTGCTATATATGATAAGAATTAAGATCCAGGACCTGCAGGTTACACGAGAAGCATACTGAGATGTGCACACCGTGTATAGAATTGTTACCAATAATACACAAGTCAGAAGTGGTGCATCAAGGATTGGGGGAAGATCAAAGAGCAGTGTGATAAATCGCCATTCACATACAGAGAGTAGGCTGTTAGCTCTGACCTGTACAAGGACCTCAGTGAAACCATTCGTTTTGGCACATGCAGGAGTACTACCCATTGTGGCTGCATAACTATTACTTACAGAAGGCGCTTGAGCACCACCGTGAATTGGGCTCATAGCTGCTGCTTTAGCTTCATCATTAATTGTAGCTCCTTGGCGGCTCGTTAACTCCAAACAGAGAGTGCAAGGATACTGCAAAAGATGTATGCAATGTTGAAAGCATAAATACACCAAAAGGTACCAGGGATATGTGTGGGTTCAAATCATTGCAGGGACACTGCACTCCTGTCTTGTGGCTGTGCCCCACCGGCCATGAAGTCTGCATCCCCAGCTTTTGCACGTGGCAAGCAGGAGGCGGCTTCATGGCAGCATGTATTGCTTTTATGAAACTCCATATCCTGTTGCTTTGGCCCCCAAACACCCTCAAGGTTCTTTCCTCAGAGACTCTTCCTAGGTCTCCAGGTCATGGGTTGGCAATTCAGTCACTGTTTGTAAAGAGGCCTAAAAAGAAGTCTGGAGTAAATTGGGCAAGTTGAAAAATCGAGAAGGTTTGGCGTTTCAAAGTATTTCTATTTCCCTTTTTCTACTTATATATAATGCAAGGCACAACTACCCGTGGGTTTGTCAGGGATCGTCCGGCAGCAATACAAACATCAATGGCCTGACATATACAGTTTCAAATAGAAAGGTCTTCATTTCTTTTCTGAAAGTCGGAAGGTTTCCAATCTTGTGAAGGGCCACTGGAAGGCTATTCCACAATCTAGCTGATAGTACAGGACTGGATCTATCATAGGCTCTCGTGCGTTTAGAAGGATGAACGACCATGAGGTTACAGTAAGAGGAGCATTGAGGCCTGAGGAAGACAGCCACATCTCTGTTTCATAGAGAGCGGGAGGAACCATAAAAAGATTTGTGAGCCAAGTTAAGCAGTTTGAAGGTAATTCTGCTTCTAATCGGTAACTAACGTAATCCCCGAAGGACAGGATAATTACGCGCTGATCTGGCCGTGTTGGTAACAATTCTGGCCAGGGAATTCCGTGGAACATTACGTTTCTGAATGGAGGACTGGTAGGATCCTGCATATAATGTATTGAGGTAATCCAGTCTAGATCCAACTAAGGCTCTGGACAAGGTTTTAATTTGTCAGAGCAGCATCAAGTAGTAGTGGCACTTGTTCAATGTGTGATTGATTTGGGGTACCATGGAGAGGGTAGAGTCAAAAAGCATTCCCAGAGTTTATACTTTGGTTTGTATTTTGGTGGTATATTCCACAAGTACATAATCTGGACACATAGACTGTGACTTAGTAAGAGCATAGGCTGGAGCAACCAACAAGATTTCAGCCCAGGCCAATTTTGAGCCCTCCATCTTTCAGCACACGAGAAGATCGACTGCATATGTGCAATGTTAGTTGTCGGTTCCTGGTCCAAGCAAAAGACCAGCTGTTTGTGGTCAGCATAATTCTGTACTCTCAGCCCTTACAGGGGCATAGAGGTCAGGGTTATTCATAGAACAAACCACTAAAGGCAATATTTGGTCCTTTAACAGTAACATTCACTGTTGCAAAGCAGCAGAGTGAAGACCCTCAACAGCACAGGTGTCGTCCTGTGAATGTCACAGGCAGCATCCAGATAGCACAGTGTACATTACATATCCTCAAAACAGCACAGTGTGTGTCGTATATAGTATTTAGGTAGGTTTAAGACAAACAGCAAAATTCACCCCTATAACTTCCAGTGTGGCAGCCTAGAACAGCACAGTAGCTCCTACACCTGGCAGAGGTAGCTCCCAAAGCAGCACAGATCACCTCGTATGGCTGGAAGGTCTGAGCCCCACACAGCAGAGTTAAACCTCTGAGCGCGTACTCAAGACTGCAGGTCTCAGCTCCCAAGACGGGGAGAGTTAATCTTCTACAACTGTAAGACCAGGATCCAAAACAGTACAATTTACATGATTAAAGGCCTTGAACTCCATTGAAGCACTAATACTGATATTTTAAGGTTAAATGATCCAATGTATAAAAAAATGGGTTGAGCAAGCAGAAGAGTTGTACAGCAGGTGCTTACATTGGCTGTAGGTTATTTTGACAATGAATGAAGACATACGAAGATGCCTTCAGTCAATGTGTTATTTCTGCGTTGCACAAGGCTGCCAGTCCAGTCAACATTGTCGACGTCCATCTTGAGAAAGCAAACTCCACTGAAGGTAGCATACGCTCTGATGGCCCACTTATACGTTATTTATTTATTGGTATGCTTATAAAGCGCCGACAGCCTGCAGGTATCAGGGCGCTTAGACATAAAACATGCAACAAGAACGGGACAGGAACATCAGGGATAGCAGGTTAGAGCAACGCTCATAGGCACATTAGAACAAATGAGTTTTAAGGTGCTTCCTAAAGGTTCTATTGTTAAGTTCCAAGCGCAAATGATCGGGCAGCATGTTCCATTGCTGAGCCGCTCGCACCGGGAAAGCCCTGCCTGCACCCTGTGCTCGCTTAAAAGAGGGTACTTGAATACTGGCCTGAGCTTCTGACCTCAGTGTCTGGCTAGGGGTATATCTTACGAGTTTTTTCTTAAGATAAACCGGGGCAGAGTCATACAGGCATCTATGCACCAGCATCAGTGATTTGAAGAGAATCCTCTCTTCGACCCTGAGCCAGTGCAAAGCTCTCCTACTATCAGATACGTGATCTCTCTTGTTCATTCCTTTGATGACACATACTGTGTTATTTTGCATGATCTGACATCTCTGTAAACCCTTCTTAGAGGCCCCGAGCAGCAATGAATTGCCATAGTCTAGGCGTGATAGGATGATTGCCCTCGCAATGGTAGCAGAATTGTTCTCACTTAGGAGTGGGCAGATGGCTCTCAACAGCCGAAGGTAATACAAATTGTTTTCATGCAAGTAATTCACCAGGGCCTCATCCCCCAAGGACGCCTCCATCATCATCCCTAGGGTTTTAACCTACGCTACGACTTAAATACATGAGTCTTTGATATTGAAGTACTCATAATCTGCTCCTAACTTTGCCTGTGCTAGTCGCGAGCCAAAAATCATCAGTTCTGTCTTTTTACTGTTCAAGCACATCCAATTGCCCTCCATCCATTGTTCTATAATGCCATATACCTCCAAGATCTTGGCATTGTCAAGTATATGGTTTCCCTCCAGCTCCAGCACTAGCTGGGTATCGTCGGCGTAATTGGTGAAAAATACGTTGACGCTTTCAAATAACTCACATAAACATTTCATATAAAGATTGAAAAGTATAGGGGACAGACTAGCTCCCTGCAGAATCCAGGAATTTATGTGAGCCACCTTGGAGAACTTATCTCCCCAGTGAACTTTACGGTCTGCCAAAAATGAAGTCAGCCAAGCCAATGCTGCCGGCGAGCACACTGCCCTTTTATCCAAGACCTGCTGTAATAAGTGGTGGTCGACCAGATCAAAGGCTGCACTTAAATCTAATAGCATTAAAAGCCCTGTCTTACCCTTGTCAAGGATAGCTAGCATACAATTCTGAAGATCTAGCATAGCCGTTTCCGGGCTGTGTGCAGCACGGAAACCCGACTGCTGCTCATGGAGAATGTCATTTGCTTCAACATGTGCTTGAAGATGTGTGATTGTTATTTTGTCCATGACTTTGAGAAGGAAATTAGAATTAGTGATTGGACGCAGATTAGCCGGGTCTTTGGGATCAAGGCCCAGCTTCTTGACCAGGGGCGTGACGGTAATTTCTTTAATGCATTGAGGTACTTTGCCATCTTGAAATGAGGCATTGACTATTTTTGTCAGACTTCGGACAAACACACACTTATTATCCCGGATTATTTTAGGTGGAATTATATTTTCGGCACACGAGGAAGGTTTCATGTTTGACAAAAGTTTAACCATCTCCTCTTCAGAGATCGAGTGGAAGTTAAAACTTTCCATTTCTCTCTGTCTCAGATCTGCAACTATAGGGGGAGAGTACTTACTAGATGCTTCTCTGGCCTTAAAAATGGCTTCTCTGGCCTTCTGGATTTTCTCAGTGAATGCCCTCTGCACTAGTTCACAATCCTCGTCCGATGGCATGAACGGGGGGACAGAGCCCTCGGTTTTTCTACCGAATTTAGAATGCTAAAAGGTTTGCTTGTGGAGTTTGGGGCAGCTTCTATCTGATCATTGTAGTAGTTAGATTTTGCATCTCTGACGCTCTGTCTATACTTTGCGTTAATTTCATTCCAGAGTTTTTTTATTGGCTGCCGATGGGTCTTTTTGCCACTTCCTTTCTTGGATTCTTTTCTCAATCTTGAGCTTACGAAGCTCACTATGAAACCAAGGGTTATGAGTGGTATTCTTCCTGACAGTTTAGACTTGAGAGGTGCACACTGATCCCCCAGATTTTGGTCGGAGTAGATTTTAAGCATGCTCACACAGGAAATTTCCATTCCAGTATTTTCAGCTATCTTTTTTAAGCATGGCTCCAGCTGAGAAGGCCCTATATTTTTGAAATGTCTACTTTGCACTTTTACATGGGGGCTCTTGTTTGGTTTGGGGAGGTTTTGTAAAAGTACTCCAAAGGTAACAGTGAAGTGATTGGACCAAATACATGGAGAGGTTAGCATGTTCTGGGTGTTAAGATTATGCGTGACAATCCAGTGTAACTGGTTACCTTTGGCAGTCGTGGGTTCATTGTTCAATGAAGACCATAAAAAGGAAAACTGGCCTTGTTCCTACGATTCATGCAAGCCGACCCTCTGACCCATACTATACAATATCCACCTTTTGTGAAGGTTTTACCACTGTGGAGTGCCCACCCACCACACAGGAACATAGTGCTTGCACTGTGGGGTGGGGATCACAGGACTTACTGCCCACCCTCAACAAAGTAGGGTGTGTATGCACCGTGTAGCACTCACAAAGGTTAAGGAAACATGAAGTAAAGACCCATATGAATTCAAGAGTTTTCATGAGGCGTAGCACATGCATTTATAATAAGACCTATTGGTCCAGAACATACGTCGTGGCAGCAGGGGTTCCTGAACTGCAGTCAACTGCGGGACACCATGGGATCCTTGCGGTGGTCTTCATAAAAATATAAGACAGCCTACCCACCTCTTCTACATCCTTGTACTTTTAATGTCACATGGATTCCAGGTAACAAGCTAGTCAAAAAGCACCAAACCAGGAGGAAAAGTGAAAGCAAAAACTACAAAGTATGAATGGTGCAAAGCTGGCAGAGAGGACGGGAAGTTCAATGAAGGTGAAGAAAAGGAGCAGGGGTTAGAACAATAGGAAGGAATCCAGATTGAAGGAAGCAAGCAACAAACATAGAAAAGAAAAGGCAAGAAAGAAACAAGGGAGTCAGGTGCAAGTGGGTGCAGTGGGTGTCATTCGCAAGGTGCGAGATGATGTAACTCACCTTGCTCTGTGAGGCATTCCTTCATATATCAGCAAGCGGAAAACCAGAATGCAGGAAGCGGCTGATGTTCACGGAAGTGCTTCACCGCTATCTTCGCCTGGTGGCCAGCTGTTTTATGCTTGCCAGCCACCATCTTAGAATGAGAAGACAACTCGCACAGTCCGGAATGACTGAGGAGCAGCACCATGGCAGAGGAGTTCAGCATCCCTGGCCACAAAAAATGCCTCGATGATGATTTTCAGTGGGTGCTGTCTGCTACATCCCCCGCATCCATAATATTATTATTGCCACCCTCTGGTGCTTAAGCATCACTCAAGAGGCACAACTAATGGGGGTGGGGGGGTGCTTCGTTATGTTAAAGTGTGATCTGTCAGCCTAAACTCACTTTGAAAAACCAAACAGCAAGTGGCCACATTGAGAAAAGTGTAA
The DNA here is from genome assembly GCF_040938575.1 of Ambystoma mexicanum. Classification (NCBI taxonomy): domain Eukaryota; kingdom Metazoa; phylum Chordata; class Amphibia; order Caudata; family Ambystomatidae; genus Ambystoma; species Ambystoma mexicanum. The sequence continues at coordinate 295,588,481 of NC_090929.1, forward strand.
AGAGGTGAAAAATTAGCCTGGGAGATTAAGTAATCCTGACCGAGTGATGCGAAACAAAACTACATGTGAGATACTAGAATCTGTTAGATTTTCCCGTGGCTAAATAACCCGGAACGGAAATTACTGCATGCAAAAGGTCAGTTCAACCGAAATGTTCGAACGTTTCATAATAATGAAAAGTGTCCCCCCGCAACCCCCGCTCACTATTCTGTATTGTATGGTGAGTCGGGTGTTACCGGGGACACCCTTGCAGCCCCAGCCACCTTTTTTCTTTTATTTATTTATTTATTTTTCGGGCAGCTGCGGGGTGTCCCCCCGCAACCCCTGCTCACTATACTGTATAGTATGGTGGGGTGTTGCAGGGGACACCCCTGCAGCCTTTGTTTTTTTTTTTACCTTTCGAACTTTTGGTTGTATGCATTTTAGGTCTTTTAGTAAGGTCGGTAATTTAGGTGCGGTCATTCTATCCGAAACCAGATACAGATACTAAGAACAAGCAATGCTCCGAGACAAAGTTACATTGATAACTGTTTTATTAATACCACTTTTCCACATGTGTGAGAGCAGTGTCTTTAAGCCAAAATTACCTACCCTATGAGACAAAAGTAAAACAAGATGTTAAAGTATTTTCTTTTAACCATAAAAAAAACGTTGGTGCTAAATCACTACCTATAAGTCAAAACGAAATAAGCCACCAAAGCGCCACCTATGACCCAACCCATATTGTGATGCTAAGGTGCTTCTATGGACCAAAACTACTTTTGTTGCTATAGTGTTTCTGCAAGCCAAAGCTAATCCTGACACCCAGCTGTAGTATATGAGCTAAAACTACTTCAGAGCCGTGGAAACAGAAACAGCCAACTACTCACATATCATATGAAGCTGTCTTCTTCTTAATTACCGAATGCGTGGGCGGACCCACACGCAGGCGCTTCCCCATCCAATAGGATGATGTGCACCAACATATATGAAGCTGTCTAAATTGGTATTTATGACTTGTAATTGGTGACTTTTTCTGTTAGGGTGAGTATAGTGATTGAAGAAGAGTCCATCTTCCATTACTCGCATTAAAAGGGGTTCTTGCGTGATCTTTATCGGGCATGTTTCAAATGTGAAACGATGGGCATTTGTATGTTCCCATAATGCTTGTTGCTTTTATGCAAATGTTCAGGCTTGGGTTCTATGAAGACATACCATGATGCAGGTCCGGCCTGGGTCCCACCCCCTCCACCCCTCAAGGATGAGAGGGTTTCTCCCAATACAAATGTATTCCATTTCCAGCACTGGCTGCCTCCCTGTGTGTGGTCACGGTCTTCCCCTTTCCCTCGTGCCACTGTGCCAGTCAACAAAGACAAGGCAATTATAAAGGTCTTACTTGCACATCTGCAGAGAAGGGGTTCTTGTCCAGAAAGAGCCATGTCATTTGTGTTGTGTTGTTGAGAAAATGTGTCCCATTAAAATGTCTTACAATTAAGAACAGTGCCTCAAGAACATACATTCACGTGCCGCTGACACTGCCATGCCGGCAATGGGCTTTTAAGTCTTCTTATTGTGTGGCAGTGATTGTGAGTGCCAGTGCGTTCACAATGGTGTGTGTGCAGAGAAATAATTAAACATTTTTCATGCGAGCCGGTGTCCCTTACTGCCCGGGCTGCTGGTAGCTTCCCAGGCCCCTCTCCCCCTCCCCCCCCACCCACTGAAAGTTTGATTTGCCCTAAAGAAAACCCCGTGCATACACACAGGCGCGTTATATATTGCATGTGGAGTAACAGTGTTGAAAAACACTTGACTGTATGGAAAGTTAAGTTAAATTCTAGTTGGAGGCCCGTGAGTCATTCGCCGGTGCTCCAGACAAGAATGAGGTCGGGGGATGGGGGAGGGGAAGCAGACGTGAGACCCAGAGGATGGGAAGCAAGGAGAAGCCGAAGTCGTTTATGGGACAAATAAGGAGTTCACAATAGAAATAGAAAAATAAACTGAACGACATAATTGAGCTGACAGACCCTAAAAGAAATAAACCGCGTAGAGTGCAGGAACAATTACATAGAAGCAGAAACCCGCAGCTGCTTTAAAGAAACAAATATAGCTTTTCTATAGTCCCGGGGATTGCCAGCGGAGGCGCAATGCTCGCATTTGCAGAGCTACTGGAGACAGATGTGTTGCTAAATGCACAGACCTGCGTCATTTGGACACACGTTCAAGCAGCAGAACAAAGGGAATTGCTCCATAGAAGCATTCTTATTTATGTATTTGGGAATTTATAAAGCGCCTATACAGCAAAAGGTGTTTCAAGGAGCAACAAGACAAGAGGGGACTCTGGGGGCCACAGGGATGAAATAACAAAAACTGTCCTACTAGGTCTTGCATCATTCGGATCGTTCAAGTGCAGTAACAAGAAGTGCAGGGAGGTGGGGGGTGGGGGGGAGTGCCGGTCAGAGCGGAATGCGCTTTTGCTAAGGCGGGAAAGGAAGAACAGGTCGGAGTGGAGCGGGTGCTGGGGGCGAGAAGGCGGGGAAGGATGGCTCCTGGAATAGGCGAGTGATAAGGGGAGGTTGGGTGGACAAGTGCCAGGGGAATGCAGAGAGTGCAGGGGACTGAGGGTCCACATGCTAAGTGCGAGGGCGAGGCGGGAGGGCTTAAGGGGTGCAGGCCCAGCCAGGCTAGTGCAGGGGGAGGGAGCCCGATAGGGCAAGTGCAGATTGGTATCCCGTGATCCCCTCTACCCACCAAAGCGCTGGGGGAGACTGGGCGAGGGGGGCCTGGACCCTATTAGAATCAGAAGGAACCAGGCAGCCAGTCAAATGCGGCCGAGGGGGACATAAGCAAGGGAGGTAGAGAGGGAAGGAAGAAGAGACAAGGAGGGTCTTGAGAAGCTTACAGAATTTAAGGAGATCCAGCTCAAGTCTGAGTGGGGCAGGGAGGCCATTCCAGAAAGAGGCTCCTGTGGAGAGATCTACCTCCTGCCCCCTCACTCTGCTTGGAAAAGCATTTGATATGCAGAAAGTTGGAGCTAGAAGTTCGAAGGGCTCGAGCAGGGAGGTATTTAGGAAGAGAGAGTTGGATGTACCAGGGTCCCAGGCCCCAGAAAGCCTTGTAGATGATGCTGAGGGTCTTGAACTTGATCCTTGCAGCAACCGGGAGCCAGTGGAGAGATTTTAGGGTTGGAGAGATGCAGTGCCTGGGCTTGAGGCCAAGGATAAGTCTTGCAGTCCTATTCTGGATTAGTTGAAGGGGATGAAGGGAGGATTTAGGCATATTGAGGTAGTGGTTGTTGCAGTAGTCCAGCTTAAAGAGGACCAGAGTTTTGGAGACATTGAATTTCTGGGGGATGGTGAGCAAAGGGAGAAGGCCTCTGAGGAGGTACAGCTGAAAGTGGGCCTTCTTGGCAAGGTCTGTGATGTGAGGAGACAAGGAGAGAAAGGAGTCGAAGATGACACCTAGGTTTTTTGCCTCACAAGAGGGTGAGTGGGGCCCATGGAGGGCAACTAGAGTATGAGCGAAGAGGGACCTGGGGTCCCAATTAGAAGGATCTCTGTCTTACTGGCATTAAGGCAGAAATCGTCTGCAGGACACCAGGCCTGAATGGCAGTCAGTCAGGAATGAGATCGGACGATGAAGAGGTGGTGGAAGGAAGCTTGAAGGAGAGCTGTGTGTAATAAACATAACACTGGAAGTGAGGAGAGAAGGCGGAGATCAAATGGGCTAGAGGAGCAAGGTAGATGTTGTAGAGCCATGATGAGAGGATAGAGCCCTGGGGGAGGGCACAGTATTCGTATGACACCAGCTAGAACATTATTCCTGTGTCCTTGCTGCCTGTAGTTGTGTGTGTTGTGCCAGAGGGGCTTGAGGCCGGTTGGGTAACCATTCTGAGAGAAAAGGATCTTACTACCATCAAAACAATCACCTCGAAACACTCTGACACTCGGACACCCAGAGGTTCTCCGGATTGGAACCCATCAAGGCCTCAGGCTTCCCAGCTTGCCTCTCCATCTCCATTCACTAACTTCCCTCCCCCTCGTTTACAGTAACTAGTACCAGGAGGCTGCCGCAACAGCAGAGGTCGTACTATACAAGACCACTTTTCATTTCCCATATCTAAGCCATCAATACAAAATATGTGCATCGTACTGTTCGACACAATGAGACTCATTCTGACACACTTTGTACCACCCTTATAATGTGACAAAAGGAGTTACAACTTATACAATGAGCATCACCCTCAACTCATCAATGGCTTAACCCTTCTCCCCTACTCTTTCACGCAGTGAGCATTGCCCTGGACTGCCCAGCTCAAACAACACTTCCATGGACCGTTTAACACAGCAAGCATCACACAAGTGCCATCCCTTACTGATCTACGCAATAAACATTGTCCTCTACTGTTCGACACAGCAAGCGTTGCCATAAACTGTTCAACACAACAAGCTTCACTGCTGACTGCTGGGCACAATGAGCATCTTCCAGCAATGTGTGGCCATCACTATGGGCTCCGCAGGATAGGTTTACTAGAAACTCAATGAAATGGCAAAATGAGAACAAAGCAACCAATAGGAGCCCCAGGCTCATTTCAAGTTCAAAGTGAAGGGTACTAGGACCATCTGGACAGCAAGGAAGGTAACTGTTTGCAACATCAGCACCTAGTCAGCAGGGGCAAGGTTGGTTGGCGTACTTACTGACAAGAAAATGAGACTCGATATCCAGGAAATTGGGAGAGTTCGACTGGCCAGGTACGTCAGAAAGGCTGGTAGGGCTGGAGCAGAGCAATGCTGCTGTAGACCCACCTGCTGTCTGGAGCCCTCATCGTGCTATGAAATCTCTCGATCCGGGGACCATCACCCCGCTGGTGAGGATTCCTTCCTTTATCAGGTCCAGAACCTGGGCGCTACCAGCTGGCATGGGTTGAACAGTTCTGCAGACAAAGAACTCGTTTGCCAACTGCTCATGAATCTCAGATGATCAATAGAAGCTCACACCCCGCCTGATGGGAGCGTGCCTGCCAACATGCCACAATTACAGCAGCAGGGCACCAAAACCTGCAAGCGAACATCAAGCGTCGGCGAACTCTAAAGGAGCCCGGTAAATGCTCCCTAAATTGCTAACAGTGAGGTTCTGTTTCCAATCGGGACACATAATGCAGACTCGCACAACAAAGCTTTACCTCAAGCTGCCCCCCCCCACCCAGCTCCCACCCCACCTCCCTTGATCCATCAGCTGGAAGAGCCTGGGCCCTGCATAATAAAAACAGCCAGAGCCATACTTCAGACATGAAAGGAGCAGACATTGTGATTATGTGGGAAGGTTGCGTCAATTTCATTCTCAGTTCCAAGGCCTGCTCTTTATAAACATTCCGCGGAAAGGTATGTACTGCTCCAATGGCGAGGGCAGGCGTGGTGCTCACACACAAGCTATGGTGAACCTCCTCTTTTAATAAAAAAAAATGAAATTGCCTAAAAACTGGAGTTGGACAGTTGTGGTTGCAATGCAAAACCTAAAAGCCACTGATGTTTGCTCATTATGATTATCATTGCAACAACCCACCCCCACCTACACACACACACACCCCAGAGAATGGCTACACACCTGCCGTGAGCAATACTTTCCATCTCATAAAACCCACATGCCATGGGGTATTGCCATGTCCCAAGCACAACAGCGCCACAAACATGATCCGCGGAGTATGCTCTGCTTCCATACCAAGGGTATATGGTGCCCAAGCTCTGAATACCCACATGTTTGGGAATTCTGCAGTAGGCACGGAGCATGGCATGCAGTCATGCACTGTGATTACTGCACCTGCAGCATGCACAGCTCGCACACCCCTGGCAAAGCATTTCAACGGTTGAACGGTTTATAGTGATTGCATTGAATACCAAAGCATCGAATGGCTAAGCATCTAAAAAAGAGCAATGAAAAAAAACCATTGAATGCATTTTTAAAAAAATACTTTATGGGGGTGTTTTACCCCTTAAACCCCATTATAATTCAAATAAAACCTTTACCTTTGAACAAAATGCATTAGATGCTTTTATTTAATGCATTTTTTTCGATGCTTTTGGCATTCAATGCTTTGTATTCGATGCAATGACTGGATACCCATTTGAACCCCTCTGTACCCACACACAGGTCTAAGGCCATGCGCTGCATACTTTGCATATGCTAAGCAGTGTGCCCTTCCCCTCTCAGTGCATTCACACATAGGAATTCCCCAATGTGATGCCATTTGTGACATCATGATCTCTGCCTGCTTGCATTGCAGCCATGATATCTCAGCAACTGAAAATTGTGTCTGTGAATTTCGAAGGCTTTTATCTACTAAATTCGTTTAATTAGTGCAGCTCGGGATCCAGGCACAAGCACAATTGGAGCTTCAAGCCACTAGCCTCGAACACACGAGACACGCCCCCACCTGCTTGCTCTGAAAGAAAAATACAAAAAAAGAAACATGCCTGGCTGTGGTAAGCAGCTTCTGCCGGATGCCAAGCAGAGCATGCCCGTGCATTGGGGTGGCAAATACATATTTAGCAGGTCTCGGTGTTAGCTGTGCATATATAGGAAGCCTTTTAGATGCAGAGAAGCAGAGGGCGACCAGGCAATGGTTCGCTGCCTAAATGTATGATAAAACAGATTGGGTTCATGTATACATGAAAGCCCTCATCCCTGTTAACTACTAAGTATCAATGTGCTCACGCAAGCAAGTAAACTAAGTTTTTAAAAAAAAGCAAGTTTCCCTTTTAAACTGTCTATAGTTTATTTTGTGATATCTGCCGGTTTCATGCACACAATAAAAGCAGAGTGTAAAATGTGCACTCACCATTAGCCATTGGCTAGTGAAAATGGACTCTTGGCTAGTGCTAGTAAGAAATGGTGTGCTCTGTGTTTATGTAGAATTAAGGTGGCAAGTGCATTTTTCGGGCTGGCTAGTAGTTTGCAACTTAAAACGTTTACCCCTGATAAAAGGACTGTCTTTTTTTGGGGGTACTTCACATTTTCTTGAGAGCTATAAGCAGGTGACCCTGCTGCCCAGTTATGTTTTTGCGTCTCTTCAAATCTGCACAGTTGCCAACCCCATAGGAGATTTAGTGAGCACTGGTGCTTGAGGTGCTCCATCCAGGATGGAGGAAAACAAAGCTATAGACATAACCTTTCAGGGACGCCATTTCACCAAAACGCCTGGGGTAGCGGATGTGACATCACACAACCTTTTCCCTCCAATGACATCACAGGAAGTGATGTCATTTGATCACCACACCGAAGTGACATCACAGGAAGTGATGGAACACGACCTTTCACTCCTTGACAAAACAGGAAGTAGAATCACATAGTATAGTTCGTCAGAACACTATGAAAAATATGGTTACGAAATCACTATAATGTGGTACACATTTCATACAAGAATGGACCACCATATGTATTGTAAATATCAGTGTGTATAGGCCCATATTGCCAAATTACTGTCAATGCAAGCAGACGTCCAAGACCAAATGATAATGATGCGTTATTGAAAAGCACTTAGGCTTAAGCGCTTATGTAGAACAAATATACATACAATATCATCCAACCTGCGTTGGTACTCATTTATCGACCTCAGAAGGATGAAAGGCTGAGTTGAGGTGTTTAAGAACAGACTAAATCAGTGACTCGCCCACTGTAGTGTGCCTAAAATAAACCTTTAATGAGTCGAGCAATTATTGTATAGAATTCCAGAAAGATACATTATTTGTTATTCCTAATGTTTCTTATTTAGGACCAATGTTCAAAGTGTTACATTTGTGGAACCCCCTGTTTTTTTTTAGAGGCCTGAACAAGGAAGCCAGTCACTCCAAAAATAAAGAGCCACCGCCCAGGAGCTTACATTAACAGCAAAAGAAAAAAAAAGAAAAACTTTTTTTAGGGGTAGCAAGGCAGACCTCAACCTCAGGGGTAACAAGGGAGACCCCAGGCGTCGCAACTGCGACCCCTTCCAACCCCCAAATGACGTCCCTGTAACCTCTTTTCCTTAAAGGAATAGTGTGCTCTAAAATATTATTGGCTAAAAAGATGGGCAAGTCTAAAACATACTTTAAACATATTTTGAATGAAAGTTCCTATGTAAACGCTTTGAGAAAATGAGGCTCAAAGCGTTTACATGGGAGCATTCATTTTGCCATTTCAGGCAGCCTCCTCAGCTCTGTCCTGGCGGCACTAAACAAGCAGCAAAAGCCCCCTACTGGGAGCTTTTGCTTACTGCAGCCACAGCAGAGCTGAGGAGGCTGCCTTCACTTTCATTTTACGTTTTCAGTGCTCTCCAAGCCCAGGGAAGCACAGAAAACGTAAAATGAAGGCAAAAAGCAGAGGTGCGGCAATTACAAATACAACGTTGTTGTATTTGTGATTGCCGTGGTTGGAAAACCACGGAAATCATGAATACAACAACGTTGCTATTCTGACTGCGGCGGCTTTCGCATGGAGTCTCCTGGGCTCCCCCAACCCTGAGGGAGCCCAGGAGACTCCAAGCGAAAGCTACCGCAGTGAGAAATACAACATTGTTGTATTTGTAAATGCCACGCGAAAGCCGCCGTAGTGAGAAACACTGCAGCATTTCAAAGCACACCCGCTTTGTGTTTCTGCCTGCAGAGGATTTCACTTTGGGTCTCCTGGGTTCCCCCGTGAGGGGAGCCCAGGAGACTCAAAGTGATAGCCACGGCAGGCAGAAACACAACGCGGTTGTATTAAAAAACGCTGTGGTTTTTCTTTGTAAGTTTCTCGGGCTCCCCCGGCTAGGAGGAGCGCAACGCAAACATAAATACAATGTTTTACAAGCTGCGGTTTTCTAAGTTTTCCGGGCTCCTCCAGCCCGGAAAACTTAGAAAAAAAACAGCAGCTAGTGCTTGTTTAAAAAAAGAGATAAGCTCTTACCTAGATGCAGCTTTCGTGCCTGCAGTCTCTGGTCTCCGTCCTCCGGCACCAATGAAGCAAAAGCCACCCAGTTGTAGCTTTTGTTAATTACAGCTGGCTGGCTTTTGCTTCATTAGTGCCGCAAGGGCAAGCACAGGAGGCATCCATTTTACAAAATGGATGCCTCCCAGTGCTTAACATTTTTTAAGTTTGAGCTTCATTTGCTCAATACTTTACATAGGGACTTTTGAAAAAAAAATGTTTAGATATATTTTTGATCATTGGCCATTTTTTTAGCCAATAATATTTTAGAGCGCGCTATTCCTTTACCATAAATATTTCTAAATTGTTGGTTTAGAAAATGATTTATGTGGCTTTCCAGTCCTCACTATGAAAAAGAGTATTTATTGAGCTGTTAGTAACACGTATGTGTAGCAGCTTTAGCAGAAAAGATATATGAACAAGTGTTGTACGTGCAGGCTGGGCTCAGATCCCGTTTTCACTTCTTGCCCAACATACAATCCTAGGCAGACATTTTGTCTCACTATGTGGTATTGTAAATATTACAATGTCAATTATTGGCTTTGTTTTGTGACAAGCGGGGAGGCCAAGTGCCAGGTATAGATTGTATGTTGGAAATCAGGACTTCAGGTTATGTCTTTTGTGTTATGGGAAATCAGGAAGTCATGTATCCATCATTACATTTTTTTACAATATGTTTATTCAGATCAAATAATCCACCAAACACATACAAAATACAAAAACACACTACATAACATTGCCATTTCTTCTTGGTAAAAAATGTGGTATCAAGATACAGTCAATTCATAAAATCCAATACATATTCAATCAGCTAAAGTGCATAATGCATAGCCCATGGGTTATAAGCATTCATAAAGTTCTGAAGAGAAAAGGAGAACAGCAGGGGACAGCCAATTCATAACAATCGATACAGATTCAGAAGGTTAAAATGCAAGCATTATCCTAAATTGTAGCCATTCATTGTATTACAATTGGGTGAGTATCCCCTTTCTTTGAAACATAGCTCTTTTCAGAAAAGATAGTAATGCTCATGCTGTCAGTACAGATTCTGCAGCCAAGATAAACAGCACTGATGGCCTATAGGAGCGAATGTAAGCTGACCTAAGGACCGGCAATAGAGTTGACCATCTAATAGTATTATAAGCTGGGTAGAACAAAAGGAGATGATACAAGTCCTCTCTGTCAGCCCCGCACGCTGGACATCCTGATATATCAGGGTATCCAATCCATTTAGCTGTTGTTCCCCTTAGCTGTAGACAATCAAATCTGGCACGCGTGATCAGCCAGCGTTCTCCTCTTCCAGAACCCCAGAGGAGATTGGGCTGGATCTCCACCCGGCTGATTACCGCATGTACTCTATCCGAGTTGGTGGCAAACTCCATGAAATCCCTTTTCTCCTTTATTGCCCGGCCCAAGATGATTTTATAGGATCTTATTTGGCCCATGGTCAGCAGATTGTCAGGAGGGGAAAATACCCGAATGTTACTGCGGGACAATGCTTCATCAATGAAGACCAGCCAGAGGATTTTTCTCCAGTTGTCCCTTGCCATTAATGTCCTGATAATAGAATGACATAGATTAGCATGTTCATTCGCCCAGAGACAAAGCCAAAAGATTCTAGGTGCCAGGGCCCATTGGTCCTCCCAGAAATCCATTCCCGGTACCCTATGAACAGAGATACAGGGAGCGGAGCCCGGGAGTCCCAATAGCTTTCTGAAAAACATGTACTCTTTGACTTGAATCTCAGGAGCTTTTTGGAAACCCCATAATGCTGCTCAATAAAAGGTCACAGCCTTTGTTTGTGTTGTGTAGACTTTTACTACTACATCCAGCGGTTGGCCCTGACAGCGATACAGAAAGCGCGAAATCCCTCCTACTTGTTGACTTAGCTTTGCCGATTGTTTTTGAATATGCGCATAGCTCATGACTGTCTCCGAGAATCTTAACCCCAGATAATCTAATTCTTTGTCTATGGGGATTTTCTCCCCATTTCAAAGCATAGGGTGCATCTTCGCCGGCCTCTTTTGTCCAGCACATCCCATTACTGCAGATTTAATGGTCTTTATTTTGAGCTCCAGATTTTCCATGAAGGCCGCATAGGCAGAGATCAGGATCTGGAGGGCCCTGGGGGTCCTGGCTATTAACACAGTATCATCACTACATGCCAGGACTGGAAAAGCCCCCCCCCCCAGATACAGATAGTCCACCCTCATGTCCACCAAAGCCTTTAGGAGCCCATTGATGTAAAGGGTAAAAAGAATTGGGGCTAGGACACAACCCTGCCAAACCCCACATCTCACCTTAAAGCACGTAGTACGTTGTCCCCAGATCGGGGTTGTAAGCCCGCGGCTGAAATATTCAAAGGAGAAAACACTGAAAGTTATTTTTCCGAAAATAGCTTTCGTCTACTCTCCCCTGAACATTTCAGCCTTTGCCCTTGCCCCTACCCCCACCCGCATCCCAACACCCACCCCCTACTTACCTTGTGGCAGCACATTTTGCTGTGTGCCGCCAACTCGTTGTGTCCCTTCAACGCCTTTTCCCTTTCACTTACGTGATCAGGAACCAGCGCCGCAGGTTCCTTTTTTAAATTTTATATTTTTACTTTTTACGGGACTGGCTGCGGGGTACACCCCTGCAACTCCCACTCACAATATAGTGAACAAGTGTGTGGGGGACACCCGCGCAGCCCTTGCCACCGAATGACATTCAGTCTTTTTTTCCAGTCTTTTTGGACGTTTCCATTGTCCCCCTGTACCGCTGCGCACACAAGTCTGGTTCTCCCCGTGGAGTTCTTGTAGCACAGCTAAAATTGCCTCCGGGCATCCCATGGACCAGAGTACGGCCCACAGCTTCGATCTATCTACTTTGTCGAAAGCCGTGCTCAGGTCCATAAATGCAAGGTACACCGCCTATCCCCTACAGAAGACTGAGTTGGAAACAACTAAATACAGATATAGGCTCTGCGCCATAGTTCCCACCCCAGGGTGAAAGCCAAACTATATATCAGAGAGAACTACCTTCTCTAATAGCCAGGACTAAATGTGCCCCAGAAGAACCCTTCCAAAGATTTTAAAAGAGGTATCTAGCAGTGAGATAGGCCTATAGGACATGCGGCTCGCTGGGTCCCCTTTCTTAAAAATGGGATAGATAATGGCCGATTTGCACAAAGGCAGAAAAGAACCAGTTTCCATACAGGCATTAAACACCATGGACAACAAAGGGGCCCAAATATCTAAATGATCCAGAAACAGATCGGAAGTGATCGCATCAGGGCCCGGGGCTCGATTACAATCTTCTTCATGAAAAATGTGCAAAACTACATCTACTTTCTTGTACTTACCAGCGTGAGATATCCAGGGTTTCATCCATTTATGCCAACACAAAGGTGTGGGCAATGCCTCTCCCTCCTGTGATCTTGCTGCCTGTTCCAATCCACCCCAACATTGATATAATAAAGATCATACACCCAATTAGCAGTGCTCCGTGAGTTGACTCAGTCTCTAGTGCCCACCTTGTAGCCTCTTGCATACTTATGGTACACCCCAGTGTTTCAATAGAAAAAGACAATTATGCTGGTATTTAACAATAAAATCATCCTAATGTAGAGGAGCAGGTGGACACGTCATCCCTAGCTCCTGCCCCCTATCCTCTGTCATATTGGAACAGCAGGAGAAGTGCCCTATGTGGGACACCATGTATCATCCCAATACCTGATTTGAGTGTATGAGAGACGATATGCACTTAGACAATCATATTGAATGTACTCTCGCACTGAGAGGGTAGAAGGATGTCTGCACACACCATTGGACACCAAGGAGCTATAAGTGAAATCGGACAAGGGCAGAGTGGCGTCATGATGGAGACATAGGCAGACGCACTGAAATGACATGAAAATACTTAAAGGACAAAGTGTAACTGGAGTAACAAGAGAAACATGTAATCAGATACAAATAAATGATATGCACTGAAGAAATAGGTGAGTGGAGATGAAGCAACTGTATGTACGCAGAAACGCAAGGTAGATGATACATATAGATGCTTGCTGCAGAAGAAAAAACATAACATAGCTAAGGCGGCCATGATGGAAAGATGGATGTTGGACTCATTGAAACCAATCAAGCTACCTCAGAGACAGACCAAGGCTGCAGAGTCAGGAGATGTTGGAAAAAACAGCTTTGTGTGAGGAATAAATATGAGTCTATTGGTTTAGGATCAAGGATGCCACATCAAGGAATAATGGCAAGGCACAGGAGGAGTCAAACGGGTAAGACATATTTCTCTTAGATTAAGCAAAAAAGAAGACATTTGCAAGAGCCAACTATTGCACAATTAAAGATGCAAAAAGCCTATACAAAGTGGAATGAGCAAGTCTCTACAGGCCGAGAGGAGTAATGACACCAAGCACAATTGAATCAAATAGCAGTAAATAAAAGGTCTACATCGACAGAATAATAGTCTCCTCACACATGATTCTGAAGCTGAAAACAAGGGCTATTTATACACTCCCCTAAAAGTCCCAGAACAGAGAACAGGCTGCAAGGTCAATTACAAAGAAGAAGCCTTGGCTTGGGGCCTGCCCGATGAGAGATGATGGACTAACTAGACAAGTGGGTAGTAGTCTGACTTTGTTCTCTACACCCGAGTTTCATTTTTCTTACGTGCTGCTAACGAGCCGAAAGTCCAAGGTTAGGAAAGCAGGCTAACCAATCAGAGGGTCTATGTAGCAACATGCTATACAATGTTGCATAGGCCAACCTGCTGCCATTATTCTGCTATAATTAGTATTATACATATTTAGAGGTGGTTCAAGGCATGCCTACCAGATAAGGGGCATCCAGTAAAAATACTAATACTTATATGATATATAGGCACATATGTCCCCTTAACCAATCCTTCCCTTCAATAGGTTTTATAGTTTGCGATACATACGATGATGTCATAGCTGACATACATTGAGGTATAAGACCTTTGTGCAATCAAGTTTGAGTGCAAGTGTGTGGACTACAGCTGTTGTTCGCCAGATTGCCCTACTTTATTTTATGCTGATAATAAAGTAGTGCCATATTGAGTCTGTCCGGTATTTGGGTCTGAGATTATTATTGGTAATTCCATCTAGCACACGAGACGCTTCAAGGTGCTAAAGCACATTTTGGTAGCAGAGGATGGTTCTGGTCCACTCAACCTGGGCCCAGATCTAGACTCTCGGACTCTTGATTGCTTCCATCATTAGCCAAAAAATGGTGGAGCTTTCTGTGGAGATCGGCGCGCAAAACACAGGCGTGAGAAGAATCGTTTGGCAGATGCCTCTTTGATGAAATTCCTGTCCGGTCCACACAGGTGCCCCGTGGACTTAGGCAAACTGGTCGAATGTGGAAGAGTTGATGCCGAGGGACTTGCGCTGAGTCACAGATGTAAGTAGAGCATTAAAAGTGGCAAAGCATAGGGGGAAGGACTGTACTGTAAATATATGTAGATAAGTAACAGGCTTTTGGGGATTAGAAAGAAGAGAAATAGGTATATGTCGTTTTCCTGGGTATGCACTAAAAAACTCCAAGTAGGGGTTTTAAGGATTCCAGAGGCAAGCCCAAAAAGAAGAGTGCATGTCAAACTCCAAAATGGGGTAAAAGGTCAGATGAGATACATTTACTAAGATAGTAAAGGAAGACGTATGCAGAGACTAAGAGAAATAAAACTATATTAAAAAAGTAAGGTGATTATCAGATTTTTAAATCAAGAGATTGACGTCAATAAGCAGGGTAAAAATCCAGGTGATCAAAAGATTTTTAAATAAAGAGATTGACGTCAATCAGGAGGGTAAAACTCAAAGGAGAACAATAAATAAATAAAGAAGTTTCTTAAAACATCAATAATAAAACGAGATAGCAAAAATTGATAGAAAGTGTCAACGAAGGAGTAAAAAGAACATCATTCCATTGTTTTTTTAATAATTGGTAAAAAATTGTTTTTTGGTAATGAGCGGCAATTGATGGTGTTTGCTTAGATTAATCAGTGTGATATATTTGACAAAGTAAAGACAAGAATAAAAGATGTGGTAAGTATTGACAGTTGAGATCGACTTGTCATCATGGGGGACATTCCTCTTGTACACCTAGGCAGGGCACTGGGGAGATATACACCCAAGATAAGGCAGTACCATGCAGAATGGGTAAAGGGCATGACTAATAAAACACTCATGGCTTGGTTTGGTGTCAAAAGAGTATTGCAACATATGACAACACAATTGCATGCTACATATAAAGGAAAGAAGTTACAGAAAAGATTGGCTCTTTTGGAGTTGTGGAAAATGTATCAGAGTGAGAACCATTATGCGCCTGAGAAGGAGTGGTTGCTTAATCAGCATAAAGAGGAGGCGGTAACACCATTGGCTCCTCTTCCGCTTTCTGAAAACAAGAGCGCAGATACTGAAAAGCAGGGATTTTATCCTTTAAAGGAATTGAAAGCAGCAGTGGGGTATGTTAATCGACATATGAGCCCCCCGCTTATAACAGTGAGGATAATGCGGAAAAAAGCAAAAGTAGAGAACACAAATATATGTCAAATCACAGTGAAAGTAAACAGCGTGATGAGAGAAAGGACAGGCAGGAGAGAATGGACCACCAGGATAGACAGATAGAGATAGAGGAAGAAGCAAGGAGACAAAGGGAAGTGAAAGACAAGGCTGAGGGAGTAACGATAGTACAGAACAAATGGATGGGAGAACAGATGGCACTTAAGCTAGATGACGTGGGCATTGATGGGGTGCGAGAGAGAAGAAAGGGAAGAGTGAAAAAAGAAAGAAAGAACACGAGCGAGCCATACAAATAAGACAAGGAAAAAGAGAAAGCGAAAGGAAAAACGAAGAAGGTGCGAGGCAAGGAAAGAAAAGGAGAGACTAGAAGAGAAGAAATGAGAGGAAATAGAAAGAGAGATTGAAAGCACGTAGGCGGCAAAGAAGGCAAGAGGAAGAAGAGATACAGATGAGGAGAAGGGAAGAACAGATGAACAGAAGTAGGGGACTAAGGGATGATGAAATAGATCATGTATTCAATGGAAGCATTGTGCTGATTGAAGCACAAGAATTATCTGAGGAATAGAAAGGGTCACAACAGCCTCGCAGGGAGCTCCACGGGATAGCAAAAATACAGACATGTGCTGACGAGCATGAGGCAGAAAACATAGGGAAAGGGATAAGGGATTAATATAGGCAAATGAGGGATAACCATCTCTATTGAGAGAAACAGGAGGTAGATCAGATTATGTCATAACAGACAAGCACAGAAAGTTGTCTTTAAGAAGACTAGATCTTGATTATTTGGCAAGAGACGAAAGCCTTACAGGCTGTGGCATAGTAATGTCCGACGAAGAAAGGGAAGAAAATGAGAAACAACGAAGAGAGGGCCCATGTGGTTTTTTGAAAGATTCAAGTGTAGAAAAAGGGGTAAAATGGGCAGATTTAGAGGACCCTAACGAAAAAACACCAGAACCAACACCATACACTGAGCGACCACAAGCACCATGGTCGCATAGTGCAGGGGATATATCCCTTCCTGTATATAACCTGTAAGCAGATTAAGGTCGCTGCCAGGACAGAAACAAAAGGGCAAGACTAGCCCCACCTGGAAAACAAGAAGCGTAGGTTGGTATGATTATGGATCAGGGTTTTCACAATTCCCATTATTAGCTAAAGGGCAGAGGATGACCGCAATATATACCGTGACTGCAAATGGACAAGTATAATTTGACATGTAAATTACCCTTTTGACTTCAGGTGCAGGAAAATGGACCTATGATTTAGAAAGAATTACATCAGGAATGACATAAGCAATAGGTGACATAAAAGGCCTGATGGCAGCCTTTCTAGGGGAGAGGGCTGATGACATTTGGAAACAAGCAGGGTATGCGGGTGTGACTGCACAAAACACTTCACACCATGGATCACCATTTAAGAATTGCAGAGCAGATGTATGCTGTGCGCTCAGAATACAGTATCCCGATACATGAAACATGGGTGTGATTATGACTAGGTAAAAGGATGAGGATGAAGATCTGTTGCCTTTATACAAGATATTCAAGAGAGATGGCGCATTGAGACCAGAGAACTGTGGGATGAAATGGTAGCATCAATTTACCACATTTTATTGCAAGGACTGCCTGAGCCAGTGCAAACGCAGATGAAGAAACAGTTAGGGATGAAAGCAAAGCCATGGCCAGAAATAGAATTGACTATCGTGCACCATTGCTAATTGTTACAGGAGAAGAATAAGAAGAAAGCTGAAACTAGAAAGCAAGAGGAGGCAAAGTTAGTTCAGAAAAAGCTGTCAAAACTAGCCATAGCGGGAGCGGTATTGATGAGTGGTTACGACACAAGAGATGCGACCAGCGCAACAAAGCAATGTAGTGTACCCTATGGATCAGAGTGGGTACAATATTTGGCCAAGAGGGAGAGGGAACGGACCTAGGGGAAGACAAGGGAGATCTCAAAACCCTTGGGGAGTAGGAGGATTTAATAGCGGGCATCCACAACAATGTTGGCATTGTGGAAGGATAGGACACATAGCCAGGACATGTAGAAGTAGAGGGGGCACACAACAAAATTGGCAAGCTCCAAGAGGGGGGTTTGGCTATGGTCTAAAAGATAAGGCAGAACCGCAGACGTATTATGCCCAGGATCACATGCAAAACCTGGGACGTGTGCCGCAACCACAGCAAACACACCAAGCTCCAGTACAAATACAATCGCCACAAGGGCACCCAGAGCAAAGGCCTATGCAAACACAACAGATACAAACCCAGCCATTACAGACACAACAGGCCATGGTACCACAATGGAATAATAATGCAAGTGTCCCACAAACACCCTCACCGAAATTAGGGACTGGGACCTTGGTAGGAGGATGGATTTAAACCTATAATATGATAGCCCACAGAGCAACCTGATGTGTTCAGTACTATCAGTGCCACCAGACCCCCAAGAGGAAGCAGGGGTCAAGGTAACAATAGGAGGCAAGACATTTTCTTTTCTTGTAGACACTGGAGCAACACATTCCTATGTCCAAGCAGGAAAATACCAAATGTCAGGCATTGCCATGAATGCACAGGGATTCTCTGAATTACCAGTCTCTATAGAAGAACATGATGTGTCTATGCCATTGTTATATTCTCGGCAAACAGCAGTTTACATATTAGGACGTGACTCATTGGCAAAACTTAATATGACAATATCCTTTACTGATGAAGGAATTGTATGCTCCACTCCAGGGATACATTACATGAATGTGAAATAATTAATATTAGCCTTAACAGGCCAGAACGCATTACAAGGAGTAACTTTAAATCCAGAAGTATTGGTAGGTAAAATATTGAGAAAACCTGAAGAGTTTTTGTTTAGACATGAAATACCTAGGGATGATGAAGAAGGACCGGTTATCTGTTTAGAATTAGAAGCAGCAGTCGTAAAAAAGGAAATGGTGGGTGTCTATGAAACAGAGAGAGGATGGAGAGCATTGATAGCCCTCAGTGAAGGATAAAGGTTGACAGATTTGACTGATGGGGAGCTTTTCAGGGATGACAATTCAGACGAGAATAGAGAAATACTGCAGAGAATGGCGATGGTGAAAAAGAAACCCTCATTTTTTCAGGAAGATTTAGAGAAAGTGCTGAATATTTTGTGGACTACTAGACCCTATGATTTGGGTCTATTGAAAGGAATAGGAGCAGTTAAAATTAAGCTTAAACCAGGAGCTAACTTACCATGAGCAAAACAATATCCGATGTCCAGAGAAGCGGATGAAGGTATATTTGAGAACATTTCCACTTTAATGAAGTCAGGAATATTGGTGCCATCGGAGTCCCCATGTAACATGGTTGTGTACCCAGTGAAGAAATCAATGGGGATAATGGAGATTTATTCAGGATCTCTGCCCTCTAAACAATATGGTTGAAGCAGAATTTCCTTTAGTTCACAAATCCTGCTACAATATTATATAATATCCCATCCAAAGTCAAATATTTTACAGTTATAGATTCAAAAAACGCTTTCTTCTCCATTCCCCTACATGTGGACTCAAAAGATTTGACAAGTATGTTTCAGGCAGATAGAAAT
This sequence comes from Ambystoma mexicanum, assembly GCF_040938575.1. NCBI lineage: Eukaryota > Metazoa > Chordata > Amphibia > Caudata > Ambystomatidae > Ambystoma > Ambystoma mexicanum. Next base: position 295,607,502 of record NC_090929.1, read on the forward strand.
ATCTGCCTGAAACATATGTGTTTACCCCAGCGGTATGAGTTCCCCTCAATCTTTAACAGAGTCCTCCAAATGGATCTGGGTAATATTCAGCTGGTCAGTGCAATAATTCAGTATGTGGATGACATTTCAGCATGCAGTGAGACAGGAGAAAAATGCAGAGAAGACTCAGTTCAACTCATGACTATACTGGCAGAAAAAGGATACATAGCGGGCAAAGAAAAGTTCCAATATTGTCAGGAAGAGGACCTATGTATAGGGCAGTTAATCTCACAAGAAGGAAGAAAGGTGACACATGAAAGAGCAGAAGCAATTATGAAGACTCCAGAACCTAAAACATTGAGGGAAATGCAACAATTATTAGGCCAATATCACTACTGCAGAGCCTGGGTTTTCGATTACAGTACATATATTCGACCACTTTTAAAATGACTTAAAGAAGCACAGGTAGACAAAAGTAAGATAGCATGGACAGATGAAATAACTGAAGGATTCAAATATGAAAAATAGTAATCAGTCCAGCCCCTGTGTTAGGAATTGCAGATTATCATGCAGAATTGTACCTATTTTCACATTCAAATGGAGAAGTCATGACAGCAATCCTCACACAGAAAACAACATTAGCACATGAACACAAATCATTGGCTTATTACAGTGGGATTTTAGATCCAATTATGAAAGGGTATTACCCTTGCGAAAAAGCTTTAGCTGCTGCTGCATTTTCTATTGAAAAAGCGTCAAGTATTACAATTGAGTGTACAGTGACATTATTTGTTGAGCATGCACTATTTGCTATTTTAGAGAAACCCAAAAGTACATTGATCACACAGAGAGCATCAGGGTACGGGGTAATTATCTTGAACCCAGCAATCAAAATGGTTGGATGCAGAATAGTGAACCCAGCAACATTCATAGCAGAACCAGTAGGGGAGGATGAATATGTACATGACTGTACAACGTATACTGAGTTCTATGATGACATCCTTTGTGTTAAAAAACCGTGACGGCAAATATGAGGTAGTGACAACTGCAAGATTGCCTTTGCAATTCTCAGGACAGGCTGAATAATTAGTGGCGCTTATCGCCGCACTCCAAAGATAGGTCTATGTGACCTCAACTGTACACGCAGTGTACACGCAGGATTGTCACACTGGAAAAAGAGGTGCTTCTTCCGCTCAAATGGCACACCAGTGCAACATGTAGCTTTACTGGATAAATGTATTGAGCTACTGAGACTCCCATTGGCTATCGCAGTCCTGAAATGTGCAGCCCACACTAAAAGAACAGACATGATTTCTCACGGAAACGAGCCGCTTATTTAAAAGCCAAAAAGACAGCATATTTCCCAAATATTTCTGATTTTGAAGTATAAAGTGTTAAATAAATGTCAGGGCATTGCATGATGGTAAAGGAGGGTTTTAATAGCCCACAAGAGGAGCAATATTCATGGAGAAAACAAGGGTGTTCTTTATACCCCACTGAGGCAATCTGGAGGCAGGATAGCAACGGAAAGCCTTTTTCTAGCATTATTGAGGGTAGCATTGCAGCAACTTCACTACCCTAAACATATGACTCGAGAGCCTTGCTGCTACAATTGCAGAAGATTAGTTTTCACCAAATGTATTGGAACATGTGGTACAGTTTATTGTAAATTGCATTGTGTGGCAGAAATGTACAGCAGGGCACACATTGCGACTAGTGAGAGGAGCAATCCCTAGACCCTAGACCAAGACATGCAATGGGTATAGGTACATGCTGGTAGTGGTATGTCCCTTTTCTAGATGAATTGAGGGAGGTCGATGCACTCACACCGATGCCACATCCGTTGGGGTGTGTGTGAAGTCCTGCGGTCTGACAATGGACCACATTTGGTAAATGAACTATTTGAGCAGGTCACTCTTTTATTAGGGATACAACACAAGTTCTCTTCTGCCTATCACCCACAGGCGAATGTGATTTGTGCACATTTAAATGGAGTCCTTAAAGAGAGGATAGCTAAGATTAAGATCACTTTAAAGAAGGAGTAGTTACAATGCCTACCCCTTGCATCATATGCACTGCAAATCAGCCTGGCTCAGATCACCACTTAACTCCTCATGAGTTGGTGACTGGACGCGGAATGAGAACCCCTCTTGCTCCTCCAACTAAGCTAGAAACCGATGCGCACAGAGTAGCAGAGTCACTAGGGGATGAGATGCATGATTATCTGGCAACTATGACCGCTAGTGTTTCCTTTAATTCTCAACAGATCAAGAACTGGAGAGAGGGGTCAAAGAGGATTGAAGAAGAAAGCCAGCCAATTGATTCAGACTCTTTATTAAAACAATCTAGTTATATCCACGGGACCAGCTGCTGGTATGCATGTTTGTCAGCATGTAGAATAAACCAGGTTTTGAAGGACCTTTTAGAGTGGAACAAGTCACTCCCACAGCTGTCAAGCTACAAGGAAGAAGTGCACAACATCATGCTATACAAAGGAGAAACCACAACCCCTTCTGCATCTGCTGACAGCGAAGCAAGAGAAGACGTTCCGCGCATGCAGACACAATCGGCTACCAAGAGGAAAGAAAAAGAGTCCTTTGAATACAAACACACTTTGAAATAAAGATTTACATTTCTTAAATCTAATGATAAATTAATGGACTTTCAGCTATTCTTGAACTTTTTTAGATAGGAACAAGGAACAGTATGGCGATGTACAGGAGCCAAAAGAAAGAGCATATTGCATCTTCTATGCTGCCAAGCGTGTTTCAAATTGCAGACATTCCTCTGTGCTGTTTGCACCTGTATATTACAGTCTTACAAGGCTCTGATAAGACGATATGTGAACATTGTGAAATTTCTTGGCAATCCTAAGAACAATCATATTTTCAGAATCATTATTGCCTTTATTATACAGTTTGTAATATACAAGTATGATCTATAAAAAACAACATTATATATTGAATTAAAATAGCATGAGAATTCTTCAGTATCTAAAACGCACACTAACAAGGAGACCAGTAGTCAAGAGATTGAGTGGCATTTAAATATTATGGGGAACGGAGTGGAGGAGCAACAGCTTTGTTTCAACTAACGTAACTTTTAGGATCTCTCAGATATCTTAGATACAAACGTAACTATAATTTCAGGTGCACATGGGTTTTGTACCCAGGCCGAAGGGGACATACACTTGTGAACAATATAGAAAGCCTGTTTCCAGCGGGTAACCCACATGCACTCCTAACGCACAGGGTTCTTCAAAAAAAAGCTTCACTAGATTGAGCATATGTCAAAAATAATGATTTTAATCAGATACTCAGAAACAAAAATATGCTATAGATTTAAACAAAACACCAAATACCTGGGCTAATGTCGCTGTTATATGGCCAATTCCTTAAGAACAATTTCGATCTCAAAGGCTAGTAAAAAACAATAAAGACTTGAGCAAACAGTTTGCAATCCTCAGCATTCATCTGTAGCCTACAACAAGTGACAATCATTAGTCCATCTAGCACACAAGATGCTTCAAGGTGCTAGAGCACACTTCCCTGGGGAACACTTCCCTGGATCAAAAACAAAAGAATTTCACGGCTAAATAAAAAACCCTTGGTTCCAAATCTATTAGAGGAGGTCCTTTGCTTAGTTTTGAAGAGAGTGAATAAACTCACGGACTACATCCTAACCTACGTGTATATTACAGCAGCAGCCATCTTGGTGTGGAGTGCACATGCACTGGAAAACTGCACTAAAAAGCCTCCCGCTAGAAGGCAAGCAATCTAGCAAGAAATGTAATAAACACACTGAACCAGGGATCTCCTCCTCAAGTCCTCTAGAGCTCCTATCACGCAATTTAGCAGAAGCACACTGGCTAAATCATAAGTCCCCGCTCCTTTAGGCTAACTAGGGGTCAGATTAACGAACAATCACAGAGCGCAAATTAACTTCTGTGTGTGTGGATATGTCATTCACTAATGTGCAATTGCATTACCGCTTTTGAAAGAAATCACTAGCGCTAATATTAACAGTGAATGTGCAAAATGCAGTTGCGCTCTGCAATTTTTGGGTAACCGGCCCCAGCTCAAAATCACTAGAGCCATGGTACAATCATATCTAGACTCTTGTCTTTGACTCTTTGCAACAACTTCTCAATCTCAGGGCCTGACGAGACTCGCCCATGTCATATCTCATCCTCCATGGTAAGTATTCTTGGAACCGCAATGAACAATGCTCTCAATCTCGAACCACAGGTGAGAGCCATTGAAAGAAACTGCTTTCTCCAACTCCACAGTCTAAGCCACATCTGTCCTTACCTAGCAGTCACCCACAGAACTATGGCCTCGATATTGCTCGTGCTTACAGGACTGGACTATGCAAACAGCCTCTACCTCAGACCCACAGACTACCTCATGAGAAAACTTCAAAGAGACCAAGAGGCAATGACCAGACTACTGACCCTACTGAAAATCAGTCCACATAGAAAACCAATCAAGGAACGACAAAAACTCTGAAGGATCCAGAACCAGGCAACCCAAGAGACGGATCTTTTCTCGACAGCCTGGAAAACCCTCGGCACAGTCTGGCAGCCTAGGTTTGTAGCATCTGAAGCCTATCTCTGAGCTTTCGTCTGGTGGCCTAAACAAATGGCAAGCTAGGCCATAGCCAGGGCTCGCTTCAGCCCCAAGCTATGGTCCATTGGAAGGAGATGATGGAAGTTCTGCAGCATGATTGACTGCACGTTGATGACTTTGAGCACAGTATCAAAGTGGGCACTAAGAGTTGGAGTCGAATACTAAGCATAGGCTGTTGCGCATTTTGAACTGAGGTCATTCAAGGGAACTTCTATGGTTGAAGGGCCAATCGAATAGGAACGGAATGTTCTGCCCCTCCCCACAGGTACCTCAGATTTAGACTCAGTCAGGCAGAAAACAAAGCTTTGCATTCTGGCAAAAAGCACTTTAAATGAATGCCACATTAAATGGCTCTGAGATGAAACTATTTGAAGAAAATTACTGAGCAAAACATTAAAGCATTTCGGGTGGCTGGTATAACAAGATGAAAAGGCAAGCTCAGATTGCATGTGAAATTCCTTTGACATGTTTATTCCCTTTGGCCACGTGGAATCTCTTCATTCACCAGTGCTTCCAACTGAAAGGGACATTGCCATTGTGGTAAATTGACTACAGGGATGAGAAGTGGATAAAACTACAACTCCTCCTCACACTACTACTACACCAGCAAAGACCCCAGCCAGAAAGATGAAACAGGCACAGCCCATCATGTCTCCCTCCTTCACCTCTTGTGGCCATGCACAGCAAGGGCAGACTGTAGCCTCCAGGAGGGATGTGAGCGAGCAAAGAAGCTTGCACACTGCAACAGTAATGAGGGGTACCAAAACATAGGAGTGCCCAACCAGGTTTCTATGAAAATTAGGAAACTGTAATACACACAGAAAATACACAGAACTAAAAGAAAAACACTAACAACCCATCCCTCTAAGAGATGACACCGATTATGCAGACTTTGTCATGAAAAGGCAGTCTGGGTCTAGAGACAGGGAGAGACAGGCACTACTTTCAGCAGCAATGTTCAAGATGAATTAAGATGTCTTTACAAAGGTAAGCATGGGCATCTTAAAGTGTCACTTAGACCTTGCCAGGCGGGCCAGGAGGACAGAACCACTAAAAACACCTTTTAGGCCTGGTCTTAAGCCTCAACCGCATCGATACAGGCTTCTACATGCCTTACCGCGGTTCGAAACAGCACTGAGATGGGTCAAGTCAGCCTCCCAATGGTTAGAGTTGGCATGTGAGACAAGCGGGATGATAGCTTCCACAGGGTTGAGCCTGAGTCACAACGGTTGAGACGATTGCTTCCCGAGGGTCGGGGTTTGTTCGAGACCTGTGAGTCCATGGCTTTCACTGGGTTAAGCCAGCGGTAGAGAAGGGCAAAACGGTTGCTTCGAGCAGATCGAGTCAGCAGTACTCTAAGTGTTCAGCGTGACAAAGGCAGCTCTGGGGATCCTGCCCAGGCTAGAAATTGCTCCAAAACGGCTGAGTCAGCTCGAAGAGCAGATCAAGGCAGTGGACAGTGTTCAGGGCTGTTCTTTTGCTTGTTGATTGCTAGAAAACCCTGTCAAGGGTCACCAAGGATAAGAGGAGTCCTTGTTCTGTACCCCCCGTAGGATGGTTGCTTGAGAGCAGGGGCTGTCACCCCCATTCAACATTATTCTGGGTGCCAATAGTCTCAACTGCAGGAATACCTTCTCCAGACAGCAGGTCACCCCAAATGTCCTCTGGGATGGGTGCGGGAAGGGTCCTTCTCACTTTTAGGAGCCTTTATCTTCACCTCGATGGAGGTGTCTTTGGTGCAAAATATACCCCCAATAAAGTACCAGGTGCACATTCTCTTCTGTGGCCCCCCTTAAATAGGCAATCTGCCACAGAGGATTGGTCCCCTTCTAGGCTTGTGTAAGGGTCCAGTCTTGGGGTTTACGTGCAGAGTCTTTTGCCTGATGGAGTCAGTCCCTGAATGCTTTGTGGGCAGGAAGCAGGGAGAGCACACATGAAGTATGGGAGCCTGAGAAGAGTCCAAGATCATGGGACCCTTCTTTGGACTGGTGCTCCTTCTCTGGGTACTCTAACTGGCCTGTCTGCCATGGCATCAAAGAGTCTCTAGTAATTAACAGCTTGGCGTGATTTCCTTTGGGCTGGCAGAGCCTGTCCTTTGAGCAGTGGGTCCTCTCGCTGCACCAGGGTGTGGGTACTGTCTTCCTGGAAGGTGCAAGTCTTTCCCAGGTAGAACACAAGGCTTTTTCTGGGGCTGAGCGCAAATTGCCCGCTTTGGGTGAACTCAGTCCTGGAGAATAAATATATAGAAGACGCTGACAGGAAGGTCACTAGAAACCAAACAGACAATAATATCACACCAAATCTTTTTAGACAGTACAATTGCAGCCACCATGTCAAAAGTAGGTTAATCTGCCTTCAGGCCCCGGGGCACACAATTATATAATAGTAATGTATTATTTATATAGCACGTTCACCAAAGCACTGTACATAGCAAATGTACTTACAATTAATTATCACCCAACCCAAGTTTGTATGCATTTATCAACCTCTAAAGGACGACGGGCTGAATTGGACATGAGAGGACTCTAATCTGGAGATCAAACACAGATCCCAGCAGCAATCACTCAACCTGCTGAGCTATCTCACCAGCTATATAATTTGGATCAGAACTGCAGTCCCTAGGTGTTGGAACTTTGACTGTCTGCAGAAATGCAAGATGCCCAACTACAAGGCCCGCTGCAGAGAGTTGTCAGACAGCTCCAGCAGTTACCTGTTTGCCTTATGCTTTTCATCATGGAGCATTATGAAAGTGAGGTCTGATTAACATATCTCTCTTTCAGCGACAGTGTTTCCAGAACAGTCGGGTTCAGAGGTGTGGGGAGGAGGGAGGCTCTGGAAGTCACTGGGAGCAGTGCTGCAGCTGACGTTGCAGTGTTGGTGTGGTCCAGACATGTTCCACTGGGAAGGAGTTGTGAACTACCCATCCCTTTTCCATGGCTCGGCAGCCCCACTTCCCAAACCACACATAGGAAAAAGTGCTGAAACCATTAGTCCACCACACAACAGGACAAATATACTACTGACTTGAAAAAATAATCCGTAGAGCCCCTGGGGTGGGATTTTGGGAGGTGTGCCAGGGACGCGCTGCTAGGCAGGACACGGGCCACAAGCTGTTTTTGGCCATTCCTGCTTCTTCTTTTTGCATTCCCTTGGTGGTGACGCTGTTCTTTGGACGTCCCATGGAATTACAACCAGGGTTTGCGGGAGAGGGGAGGGGGGAGCGGGGGGGGAGTGGGCAGAAGAAATAAATTACACGCAAAAATCGACGTTTCCAGTGAAAACATCCTCCTTGCAGCCTCTGGCTGTGTGAGGATTGTGTCCAGCCGTTCACATTTTGAAGACGGTATCTCCTTCAGAATCGCTTTTGTAGTGCACTATTTTGAAAGACCACTGGTTACCCCGTGTAAAGTATATTCATCTTGCAGTGCAAACATAAACTCAAAGCATTAGACCCAACAAGCAGGGGTTCAGACGGTGTGGGCCCGCTGTGGTGCACGCCAGGAAAGCCGCGCGGGCGGTGCATGTGGTCTGGCAATCCATTCACCTTCGGGGGAGCAGGGAGTGAAACTCTGTCGACACCTTGGAAGATCCTGGAAACTGAGCCTGGCTGTATCCGCAGGCCGCGGAAAGAAACGCAGCAGATGGGCTGCCTGCGAGGAGCTACACACCCGGAAAAGAGATATGCAGAGCTGTGCCAGAATACAGTCACCCTTGCGCAGGTGATCCACTTTTACATTGTTTGTAAGTGTTTAACAAGATGTGTGTCCGGCTTTCTTTCCAGGTTCTGGTACCAGGCGAGAGATCCGAGCAGCGCTTACCAGGACTGCAGAGGTTAGGCAATGCTGCGTGGGCTCACCTGTGGCCGCCATTCTTGACAAATCAAGGCCAAAGCTTTATAGCAGGGGTGTGAGTGGCGTGGCGGACAGATCGAATCTTCAATCCGTTATTTGCTTTATTGCAGGAATAGCAGCACTTCGGTTGGATAATACAGAAAACCAGAAGTCTCTGACCCAAACTATTGAAGAGTTGTAACCCCAAACCTTGTCTACCAACAAAAGACAGGGCTGACGAATTCCCCGGGCAGAGCAGAAGCATTGCTCTCTGGTTGGGCTGGGGTTAGGGTTAGGGTTTCTAAGGGCACCTGCGTAGTATGGATATGGCAGTCACTGTCCGGGGTCCGGCATATATTTCTGAATTTAGGAAGGAGCTACTTCTATTTCCCTCTCTCCAGGCTGAGAACCTAGACATTCACACACAATGCAATAGTTATTGAAACTGAATTGAAACAATGCACAAATGTCTACACCTGTAACTAAATTTCCTGGTTTCTCTATGACATGTTTATATCTACCGCCCCCCCCCTCCACACGCCCCTATGCTTCCAATTCTACTGGCACCCTAGTTTCATAGTTTATCCAAGATCAGTTCCCCCTTTACAACCTATCACAGTGATACGCCGCGCATGCATTTTTCCTTGTGTAATTATGATCCTTTCGTTGGTATAACAAAAATCATATTTTTATGACAAGAATAGCACACCTTTCTTGTAATGTAAACACAGTATGAAGTTCAAGGATTGTGTGTGCTTGTCAAAAGATGGAAACATCCAACATTTGAAGCAGCTGTGTTTTGTATAAATCTACATACAGAACCAGGTTTGAATCCATACAGAATTGAAGTGGTAACAGAGAGAAACTGATAGTTGCATATTCCCACAGTCCTCGTCTTGCCAGTGCTGAAGCTTGCCCAATTGCTGGCATACTGTGCCCTGCCAGGGGTGTCATTCTCATGGTCTTTCATAAAAAGGCAATGGGAAAAAGAGGGAGGGAACGTGTAAAGTGGGAACAGGGTGAAAGCAAAGGGGGGAAACTTTAGGAGACTGCAAGCAGGTTGAGAAGAAGTAATGGTCGGGGAACTTGGGAAGTGCGTTGATCCAGCAGGTAGACCGAAGAGCAAGAGAGTGCAGAATTGCACACGCAAGCTATATTGAGTCTATACTAATAAGGGTATTTTGTGAAGGCAGTTTGTGATGATACCATAGTGCTAGACATGGTGGGTGGTGTGTGATGGGCATGAGATGTGCTCAAGCTGACCATTTGAGTGTAGGCTCATTTGCTCGGGCTTGTTGTTATTGACACAAATCAGAACCCGGAACAATTTTTCAAGGACTGCCCAGCCTGGCTGCAAAGTGTTGCATAGTCAAGAGTAGATACTGACAGACAGGCAGAGAATGCTAACCAACTAATAAGACAAATCAAACAATTCGGTCTGCTCCTGGATAAGCAACCAAGGTTATGCCCAAAAAGCAGCATTGAATCCAGGTGGTCGACAACAGCCTTCAAAGGATCAAGTCATGAGCCATGAGAGAACTGTGCACTGAGAGAAAGCCAGTTTATAGATAGATAATGAGTACCACCTTCATATACTTAAAAGCTGAGAGGACCCTCACTTACATTTTGTAGTGACCAAAGCCCTCTACACCCTGTGACAAATCGAGGGAATTTGTCACTTCTCTCCAAGGGGGAGCCCCTTCTTGTCAGGCTAATGAGGTGAGCTCTCTCCACAATACCATTCCTAGGGGTAGAGGCAAGTGGGACTTCACTGGGAGAGACTCCCCACAAGGGACAAAGACTCCTGTTCCCATGAGGAACTCCCTACAGGGACAAAAACTATGGCATACATTTAATGTTTTCAAACCCAGGAAATCTCTTTACATGCAAACTGGAACACAGAGACTCTACAAAGATACCTTTATTTTGAGGAACATGATGATGTCCCTTTAAATAGAATTCACCAATCCACTGAGACGAGTACATCTTATAAAGTAACATCAAGTAATGGAGAGAGTGAGAAAGGAAAGCAGACATCGTCATGGGAAGGCCTAAAGAGATGCAATACCTGCAGTAAGCCGAGAGCCTACGAGTTTCTCACTCCAGCAGAACAAGCAGAATGCCAATGCAGTGGCGTAGCTGCGACGAGATAATAAGATAATTTGGGAAGGGGCCTGAACACCGGTGGTGGGACCATGGGGTGATGTCTGTCGTGGACCAAGTAACATCACCAAGAACATTGTAGATTGTGAGTCTGAAGCAGTCCTGTCTCACATTCCAGGACCGGAATAAAAAGGCGAGATAAGAAGCCAACAGTGAATAGGAAAATGCGAGAAACCCTCTATCCGAGAAGGGAAAACGACAGACCAACAAGAAAGGTCCCGAGGTACACAACTCCAAAAGACACTCTCTATTGAACAGGAAGGTAACAACGAGTATGGGAGTCGCGGGTGGCCTCAAGGAGGTGATTGTTCTGTTGTGGATACAACTCATCACACTATCAATACAAAAACACCATTTATCTTACAAGTCAAGAGAAAGAGTGAAAACCCAAGAGGGGAGATTATTGTGAAAGCCAATATTGGCAAAGATGAAATAGTGATTTCCCTACACTGGTCAAAGGGGGAAAGACTCTGTAATAAATACAAAGTGTGATAAAGTGAAAGCTCAAACCATACCCTGGGAAAAGGGAAGAGATTCTAAAGTGAACACAGAGTGTGATCATTTGAGAATCCAAATCCTACCTAAGAAGCAGCTACAAGTTGTGCCGCGGATACAAGATGGGAAAGACCCAACTGAAGTGAAACATACTCAAGTGAGGAGAAAACAACCCTCCAACCAGGAATATAACCGAGTGTACATGAAAGATACAAGGTGACGGAAGTGAAACCTGTGATAAGTCTACAAAGGCGGTCCCAAGATGGAAAAGAGACTTCTGAAGCACATTGGAAGAATTACAGAGACTGATTAAATCAATAACGAGAAGATATTTGAAAATCATACATAAAAGGACAGAGTGATACTACCAGTATCTAAGGGAAATGGAAAGGGAGTCATTCACCAAGCCTAAGTTAGTTTAAACAGGGGTAGGGTCAATTAGAATAGTTTTGGCAGAGGACTTCTTTATTTTCTGACAAGCTGAATGAAAAGGTGGCCCAGCTGGCGTCTAGAACCTCTACACTGCAGCAAAAGGCTGCAGAGTTAGATCAGAAGTTGACCCAAACATTTCCCACAGTAAAGCGGCTAGGAAAGGAGACGGAGGCAGTAATCAGAGGAAACAAGGCCATGGAAAATAGGCTGGAGTACTTAGAGAATGTGGTTTAGAGAGAAACAGATACAAATTATTGGCCTCCCAACGGGTACAGTGGGTGAGAACACAATTTATTTTGCTTCCACCTGACTTGCCGGCCTGCTGGCCCTGGACTTCGAGGAAGACCCTATTTACTTTGATACATGTTATAGGATTAAGATGCGCTCCTTAGATGGGGCCAGATATTCTACAGGGGGGGGGGTCTATGATCATCATGAAGTTCTCATATGCCAGAGATCGGGACAGGATTCTGAAAGCTGCAGGTGCAAAAAAAAAAAAAAATACACCAGAATATCAATGTCACAGAGTGCTGAAGATTACAGATGTGCCTGCGACGGAGAAGAGGAGAACGAAAATGGACACTGAAAAGGATTGTTCCTGGCGAGAGGAGTCAAGGTAGGTATGCTAAGGCTGGCTAAATTGTGAGTCGCCTGGAGAGATGAAGAGTAGGTTTTTTGGGATGTGGAATCGGTGGAGGACTTGCTGAAGCTGATACCCGAAACAAATAAAGTTGATACGGATAAGGGCTGACGCTGCATAGCATGTTCCATGTAATATGATTACCCTGATGTAGGTGGGGGATTCGTTTTCTGTGAGTTTTTCTGTGATCAGAGAGGACGAGACCTGGGAGTGAGAGAAACCTGGGAAATCCAAACCCGCTGTGAGAGCGGAGCCGAAGGAGATGGAGATGAACGGCTTCAGGCGCAGAGAGGAAGCTGGCATGCAAGGCGGGCATCTTAGGCTCAGGACAACCTAAGACTGGAGAACACAAAGGACTGAAAGAAGGTCCACGGAGTGAGCGAATAAAAAGTGATGACCAAAGCTCAGTGGACTTGGGAGCCCCTAAAAAAGGCAGAGACCACTTTCCTGAAGGCACCGCAGAGTGTGCCGAACAAAGAGGAAATGACAAGTCGACAAGCCAACCTGTCATCCACTGAAGAAGACCCTTTGCAGACCGCGAGCCCGGTGACGCAATCCCTGAGGCAGAAAAGTAACAGGGAGATCTGGGTGAGGAACCGAAAATAGCAAGTGGAACATTCATACTCGTCCCAATAAAGATCATGAGAATGACAATCATTACTGAACCACTCGTACTCATCCCAGTAATTGCCAAGTGTTGGAAAAGAATGAGAATCATTACGGGCACATTCCTTCTCATGAAAAGAAGGGTAAAGGTGGGCACTAATGATTGTTAAAGCAACTTTAAAAATTCCTATAAACAATCCCACAATCAATCTCATATTTTGGAGGAAAATGGTGAAAAAAGTCCTTGGCACAAGAGTATATAATGCAGAGAAAAGGTTCAGAGTTCAACCTGGACCGGCCATATGCTATCACACCTCAATTCAACAAAGTTAGATTCAAATTCATATCTGTATAATATAAATCAGTTAATGTCATCTTCAAATTATGTTCGTCAGATCGAATGTTATAACTCAGTTCTTTTATTCCATCATAAAAGGCAGTGAGCCCTAATGTGTCCTTTAGCCAATGCATTTCAGAACCAGTTCCGTCTTCTGAATGTCAGGTCTGTCTTCCGATCTCGGAACAGCAGGGCCTTGCGATTCCGGGTTTTTAACTCCTTTGAGTTGTTTCATATTATTGCAGTGTGTTTCTATCAACCCTGTGCTGGTTGAAAGAACAACTCAGTAGCACACCATCCAATACACATTTGCAGTGTTTTTAGCCCTGAAGACGGACCTGATATTCATACTCGTCTCAGTTACCACCAAGTGTTGGGAAAGAGTAAGAATCATTACTCGAACACTCATACTCATCCCGGTAATTATCAAGTGTTGGAAAAGAGTGAGAATCATTATTGGAACAGTCCTACTTATCTAAGACAGGGAAAAGATGAAACATTGAGGGCCCGATTCTCATCTTGGCACAGTGAGCGTGCTAAATGGCACAACTCACTGCGCCATTTCTTGACGCCCAGGCGCCACTGTTATTCTCATGTTGGCCTGGGCGTCTTCGCAAAGCACGACAGTGCTTTCGCTGTAATCCGCCTGTTTCTAATGGAAACAGGCGGATTGCAGAATCTCTGCAGCATTTTTGTTAAATAATGAGGGAATCGTTATTTAACGAAAATGCTGCTGATACCAAAGTGAGCAGCTTCAACATTGCAGGATGTTGAAGCTGCTTACTTTGGTGTATGGAAAGTCTTCATATACACCAGTGTGGTGTATATGAACACTTTCATTTAAAGCGAGCAGCTTCAACATTGCATCCTGCAACGTTGAAGCTGCTGGCTTTCGTGTAAATGAAAGTGTTCATATACACCCGTGCAGTGTATATGAACACTTTCATTTAAAGCGAGAAGCTTCAACATTGCATCCTGCAACGGTGAAGCTGCTTGCTTTAGTGTAAATGAAAGTGTTCATATACACCGCAGCTTCAACGTTGCAAGATGCAATATTGAAGCTGCTGGCTTTTGTGTAAATGAAAGTGTTCATATACACCCGTACGGTGTACATGAACACTTTCATTTACACCAAAGCCAGCAGCTTCAACGTTGCAGAATGTAACTTTGAAGCTGCTCGCCTTGGTTTAAATAAAAGTGTTCCTATACACCCGTGCGGTGTATATGAACACTTTCATTTAAAGCGAGAAGCTTCAACGTTGCATCCTGCAACGTTGAAGCTGCTGGCTTTCGTGTAAATGAAAGTGTTCATATACACCCATGCAGTGTATATGAACACTTTCATTTAAAGCGAGAATGCAAGATGCAACATTGAAGCTGCTCGGTTTGGTGTAAATGAAAGTGTCCATAAACAACATGGGTGTATATGGACATTTCCATTTACACCAAACAAGGCTTCTTGTGGCACTCCTCCAGTTTAACAGCACCAAAAGGGTACCGTATATGTGTGCCATTTTAGCGCACATATTAAACTGGAGGAGTGCCACAAGAATAGGCTTCCAAAAAGCCAGTTTACAAATGTGGCGGTTGCTAGGTTGGTTTCCAACCCATCCTAGCAACTGCCACATGTATTCTGAAAGTGGCGCATTCTTTCTGACTTCGGAAGAATGCGCCACCTTCAGAATAGGTCTTAAGTACAGAAAAGGTTAACCCTTTTAACGTCCTTTTCGGTACTTAACACCTTTATGAGAATCGGGGCCTGAGTATAGAAAAAGTCTCAAGTTTAATAACAAGGAAAGAACAAAATTGCCCCTAAGGAAGAGGGGAACAGAAACAACAAAGGTCACAAGACAGAAGAATAAAACAGAGGGGGTGCAAATGTAAAAGACACTGTTGAAAAGTTGAATAGCCCAATATCTGAACTATATGATTTGAGAAAAGTAGGTACCAAGAACTACCGACAAATACTTTACTAAAGTGAACTTGCTGAGAAGCAGCCCAGAGGAGAAGGGAGTCATTTGCCTGTGCCTTAGTTGTTTTGATGGTGGCATGGACAGATTAGATTAGTTTGGGCAAATCTTCCTTTTGGACGAGCACCCTAGTTAGTTCTTGTTAGCTAGGGAAAACCCATAGTTTAGGGAATGTCACTTTCCTTTTCTTTTAATAAAGCATATCTAAACATGGAAGATCGGAGTCCTTGTCCTTCTGACCCGCCACAGTGACTACTCAAAGAGTATGTCATGAAAAGCCAAAAATTATCTTTCACAAATGTGGGGCCAGGCCTACTTTTCACCCCAGTCCAATCCAAGCTCTGTGAATCAAGGTATCATAGGGAAGACTGCGCCATCTGATGGAGAAGACTATGAGCCTTTGAAAGCTAGTGCTGCCTTCCATCTCTGCATAGTGTTTCCAGTTAGTCTAATAGAAACTATCAAACCCTGCTTTCTTCTTGTGAAGACAGAGGATTGCAGGAAGATCCAGGGCCATCAGAGAGTGAAAGCTATTTAGAGTGATTTACAAATAATGTGGAATGAATACGGGAGAGAAGAGAAATAAAGCAGCTGAAAGTGGCAAACGGGAGGGGGCACCGGTGTGGGTGGGGGACCGAGACCCCCCTGAAATCACAGAATGTGCGAGTGAGGGCGTGCCCGTGTGTGCGTGAGAGAGACCCGGGCCAGTCGAGGATTAATCTCAAATCTTCCCAGCGTTTACTAAGTCTTAAAAGGGTTGGCGGGGTAGAGGTCGCTGCGCGGCCTCATTTTTCTCCCTCTCGCTCCAGCGCTGTCAGTGGCGCACCTTTCATCTGTCAGAACCCACAGCAGCCAAAGGCCATGAGAACTTCCCTCATTCCGAGGTCTCCACATCTGGCTGCCAGGGGTGCTCTGCAGAGCTAATCGGAGCTAGTAAACGCATGCCCAGTTGCTGAATGCAAGCTGCCAGAGGCGACGCCCTGCTGCCCGAACCTCGGAAACCCCACATGGTCGTGTGCAAAGCACCGACTCGGCCTTTTAGCCATGAAGAGAAGGGAGACCTCGGGATTATCACTGGAAAACAGCATTAGCAAGGTGCTTTCCTGGAAACAGCGGTGCATCTATCAGGGTTGCAAGCTACAAGCCAGGCGTGGTTAACCCTACAGAGAGAAGTCGCCTGCACTGGTGTTGCGTCTTCATCCGCGTGGGGCTGCACGTGCTGTAGTGGGGAACCCCATCTGCAGTGATTCCTTTTAGATCCCAACACTGAATCAGAGTTGTGTTCTCTGACCTCAGCTATGGAAATTGGCGCGAGAAAGAGAGCAATGGTGTGTGAGATCTTTCTACGTCAGTAGTTCCTGCTTTCACTTTGCAATATGCTCTTACAAGATCAATCTTTCTCGCTGAGCTTACCTAAAGTTCAAGAGCCAGGCTTAGGCTTATGATAGGTACGCTTTATTGTGACATTCTGACAGGTGATATTGCATATTGCATTTGCACCCTGTGTGCATCTGTTAAGAAATTGGTACATGTCCAGCGCAGTACCCATATTGGCTTCAGGCATAGGGACTGAAAGCACTTTCATTGCTATTTAATGATCCGTCCATATGCCCAACCAGGGCTTTAAGTGGGCTGGGGCTAACCACAAACCTCCAGATGACCTCTCCCTTTTCCTAATGAGAAGCGGGCAGCCTTCAACCATACATGGCTCTCAGGGTAAACGGGCTGCCTGCTGGTGGTCCGCTCCTCTCCTTAAGAAACAAAGGGAGAGGCTGAGCGCCCCAGCTCTTCTTCTGTTTCTTAGTGAAAGGAGCGAACCCCCTGCAGGCAGTCTTTTCACTCAAGGAGCTACATGGTTAAAGGGCTGCCTAGAGGGGGCGGCAACTTAAAGCACTGTGCCTAAGCCAAAGATAGCGCCTGGCAAGGACTGCAGTGACTGCTTCCTCATACCCACCCACCCTCAAAGGCATGTGCCATGGCATATGGTTTCTGCAACTGTATCAATCCACTCAAAAACGCATTTCAGTGGCTACTAAGTAATCGTTTCATATGCACAGCACTCCACTTCTCCAGAACAGGAGAGGTAGCGGGGGCTTCCCACGACTAGTCATCTCATGTCATGCAGGCTGCTTCTTGGCCCCAGAAGCCATTGCCCCAACGACCATGGGGTACTGGCAGCTGCTTCCTTGCTCCTCTCCAGCTGAGTCCTGGCTGCCAGTTGCTGAGCTCCTGCCTGCAAACAGGATTTGGGGGATTCCGGTATGATGAATAATTCATCAGGTAAACCAGCTGCTAAATAACTCTTCGGCATCGCCAGCTGTTAGCGTGTGTGTGGGTAAGGGGGATGGCGTGGCAGCGGGTGGAGCGAGTGTGCGGGTGGAGCGAGTGTGCTGTGTGTGCAGAGATGTGTTTGTGTTAATGCACCGGTGTGTGCATGTGAGTGAAGGGGCATGTGTGTTTTTGCGTGTCCGTGCATAGTTGTGTGAATCTTTACATGAGTGTGCATGCGTGTATATATGTGGGTGTTTCCCTGTTTGTGGATGTGTGCATGCGTATATGTTGATAAGTCTACGTATGTGTGTGTGACTGAATGTGTGGGTCCGTGTGAATGAGTAGGTGTGCAAGTGCATGTCTGCAATTGGGAAGTCATGTGGTAGGAGGGTAAGTGTGGGAGAGCATGCATGACTAAGGTGGGAGTACATGGGCATATCATAGATATATAAATTGCATGTGAGTCTGTGCCTGGGCTGGGCATACGATAGGGTGTCGTTGGTTACATACAAAAATGGCCAGCTGGTCCAATGAATAGCACTCTGAGATCCAGCAGAACACCCTTGTAAATAACAGCATATGATGCACAAAGGCATATGGTGTGAACACCTGTGCATATGCAGTTACCTGATTATCACTGCAACATATGGCATATGGTGTGATTACCTTGACATGTCATGATATTAGCATATGACAGTGATACAGATCATTTTATGGCATCTCTCTGGCACTGAAATCCCTTCACTGGCTCCATGTGGCAGCAAGGATCAAATTCAAGACCCTTTGCATTGTTCACAAGGCTTTCTGGGGCCTGGGACCTACCTACCTGCAACACCGTCTACCCAAATACTTTCCCTCACGAGCCCACCGCTCCTCTACCTCCAAGCTTCTGCGAGCGAGCCGGTTCTCCAAGCAGAGATTTGGAGGGAGATCCTTATCCTCAGCAGGTGCTTCCCTCTGGAATAGCCTCCCTGCAACGCTCCATCTTGAGCCAGATCTCCTTAAATTCCGGAAACTCCTCAAGACTTTCCTTGTCCCCTCTTCCTTCTCTCTCCCTCTACCCTATTAACCTAGTTCTCTGTTATGTCCCTCTCTCCCTCCTCCTCCGTACACCATGCTGACTGGCCGCCGGGTGTAGCCCAGAGTCTCATTGGTCCCCGGTACCCACAACAGTTCTCCCTCGCACTTGCCTGAGGACCCTACACCCCACCCGCACTCAGTGCACTTGAGATATTAACCCATAGAGTGGCTCTCTCTGCACTTACCCCAGTCTCAACCGACCGGGTGCCCTCGATCCTCACCCTCCCTGTTACCTTCCATGCACTTGCTCGATTCGTACACATCACGCCGAAGATCGTATGTCTGCTCACCCTTGTCGTCACCCCTTAATTGCACTGTCTAAAACTGCAGAATCGCCACCAGGCCTATTTGCTGCCCCACCTCCCAAACTGTTAAATGTACTTTTTACGCACTTACTCTGCCGGTGCAGACTATTATCGTCTCAGAATTTCAAGGGCTCTGAGCAACTGTTTGTTTTTTCTACATGTCCCCACCCTCATTGAGCGCTTTGAAACACTTGCCTGTGCATAGGCGCTATATAAATAAACAATACCATACCACTACACATACATTCGATACCAATATATGGCCAGAGTAAATAAACATTTGGTTCAAATAAATGTTAAATGATGAAAGTAACTAGAGTACATGGGCATAATATGCCAATATCTTGTGGTAGCTGGTCATTTTTTTTAAATTGGAGGGGCACACATTTCCCAAGAATATGCAGGTATAACTGAGCAGAGAAAGGTATCCCAAACCCACCAATGGAGTTCAGTGATAGGCGGATCTCCCCCTGAGAAAACCTTAAAATTAATATATTAAGATGGTGCATTTTGCATTAGACTTTCTGTGAAAAGTACATAAAAATCCACACAGTTCGCAATCAGCTTTGTAAGGTAACAGATGAAAATATCCAATACAGCCAAGTCAATTAACAGTGCACAGGAGCATTTTCCAATGCATTGTCATGATACCTTTTCACACATTATTTGCTAGTAGACATTACATGTTCTTGTTTGTTGTGCCCAAACACATTCATGCAGCCTGCACCAATACTTGTTACTATTACCATGTAAGAATATACTCCTGTTTCCTTTTCCTGTAGAAAATGCAGAGCAACATTAAAAAAAAACTCTGTTCAGACTGACTGCACCATGCAGGTCAGTTTGCCTACATAAGAACATTCATCATACTTGCTTTTCTCTTGATGCCAATAGATAATGCCATGCCACAGTAAGAAAATATGTGACGTATGGCCACATAAGAACGCTTAGCATGTTGGCTTTACCCTTGATGGCAGTAAAAAATGTAATGCCAAAAAAAGAAAACATGTCCAGACTGGCTGCACCAACATAGGGCAGCAAGTCACATAAGAACATTCACCATGAAGCCTTTACACTTAACACTAGTAAAAATAAATCATTTGCAGCAATAAGAACATATACTCAGGCTCGCTGTACCAGTGTAAGTCAGTTTAGTCACATAAAAACACTCATCATGAAGCCTTTACCCTGGATACCAGTATGAAATGCCATGCCACAGTAATAAAACCTGCCCTGGTTGCAGCTGCACAAAGAATACCTAACCGTTCCTCCCCACACACACACATAAGAACACTCATCATATTGGCTTTACCCTTGGTGTGCAGTAAAAAATGCAATGCCACAGTAAGAAAAAAATATCCAGACTGGCTGCACCAATGTAGTACAGTGTCACCACATAATAATGTGTATCATGTTTGCTCTAACCTTAATGCCCAGCAAAAAATGTCATGCCAAAGTAAGAAATCATGTCCTGGCTTCTGCACAAATGACCCACACACATTTGCTTTACTATTAATGCCCAGTAACAAATGCCATGCCAAAGTAAGAAAACATGTCCTGTTGTTGCTGCACAAATGACCCTCACACATACACACATATACAGACGCGAGAACACTCGTCGTGTTAGCTTTACCCTTTATGCACAATACAAAATACCATACAATAGTAATAAAATATGTCCTGCACCTCCCGCCACCCACCCAATCAGAAGCTCTCGTCCCAACTAGGCACACAAGCATTCATTCATACATTCCTATTCACTTTTACTCGCACACCCGTCCCACATTCATACACATTCACATGTGCACCCATACAGCATTCAGACACTCTCTTAATCACGCACACACTTACAGACACAAACCGTTGCATGCACTCAAATAAGCTTATATACATAACACATATTATTTTGTCTGCACCCTGCCACAATGTCCCACTGGCTTCCAGTCAGCATGCAAAACCAACCAGGAAACAAAGGAGTTTCCTGGTTCCCAAGGCATGCACGTTGGAAGCAAAGTGATTCCTTTGTGCTGCCCCTGGACTCCTGAATGTGCGGGAAGGTGCCAGAGCACCCTTTGCACACATTCAAGCCTGCAGTACCATAGCCTGCATTTCCAATGAGCCATGCAAGACTGGGAAAACACAATTCCCCAGCCTTGAATGGCCTACTGGGCACGCCAGCTGGAGTACAGTTAAAGCCAGCCCAGAAGTGCTCCCTCAGCTCCTTGCTGCAACTGAGGGAGTGAAACTAAATCCACAAAAGTGATAGGTGGAAGGTTTTGAATTAATCTGAACCACTGGCATTGCTATCGGCAACCTTCCACGCCACAGTTTTTTAGCCCGGCTGCGCCATTGCAAAACGTGTCCAGACAATATACGCAAATCAGTCAGGTACTGCCACCAATGGGAGCAGCGCTGCCCGAACTGCTAGGCACGGAAACACAAGCAATCCCAGACAGTAAGGTGCAGCTTGGTTCCCAACTGGGGGGGAGTGCTCAGTGTTTTCGCTGGGCTGGCTTGCCTCATCCATAATCTCTGGCTGGTGGACATTCTGTTTCTCATTATGGACTAGTCACCCTTGCCAATAATGTAATTTGAGCAGATGATGTGGGAATATTATTCAAAATTCGAGAATATGAGTAGGGAGGCTGGCCATGCAATGGGACCTGAGAAAATCATGCTGTTTCTATGATCGAACACTAATACAGCAATGTATACAACACTGCATCCATACATACATCCACTCATACACCCATGTAACGACCCACGTAAGTACAGACACACAAAAACACATCGCATTCCGCACATCCACCCACTCTCCACACATGCTGCCATCTATTCAATGCAACACACATACAACTTAAGAAAGTAAGACCAAATGGCTTTATAAATGTGTCCTCTTGCCTGCCACGCTCTTCCTCTTGGAATTATATAGGGGGCATCCATACTCGATCTGCATTATGGCCATGGGAGTGGTTGGGGGAATGCCAATATCTACAGACCTAGCACGGCCTGGAACTCAAGTCCAATGAATGGCAATTCTGAAGCCTATTATTGGTGACAAGTCTAGACCCTGCCAATAAGGAGCGAGTGAAAACAATTGTACAAAGCTCTGCAGTAAAGCAGACCCTAGGTGTTGGGTTTGGAACTGAACGACTGAAAGAGCACAAGGAGTCAGGGACAGACATTATTTCAGATCAGAAAGCACACGCTTGCATTCCATGTCCCAGCTTCTAGGGCTGTGAGACATCACCAGACACTGGTGACTAGCCAAGGGTTACAAGTTACTCTGCATAATGACTACTGGACTCCTTCTCCAAACCCCCCTTTCTCCCATCTAGTACCACGCCCAATTAAAACCCTATTAAAGGTTGTCGCTGATATTGGAACAGAAAGGCAAACCTTTTTGTTTAAAAAAAATCACGATTTGCAAATATTATTTACAATGTGTTTTTCAACCACTCTAACGCCTCCCTAGCATTGCTCAGAAGAAAGTAGCATACCCATGGAATCACAAAGCTCAACAAGAGTTGTCTCAGAGGCAGACGCCGGAAGTCTAATCCTACTCCCATCATGCATAATACTTGGGAGGCCTTCATTATCCCGCAGCAAGGTGTGGCGATGAAGCTGCTGCATACATTGGCGTCTAATCCCAGAAGTATGCCACGTGACGCGTCCATCATAACCTTTCAATTATCGAGTGTTGCATATAAAGTGTCCCTCTGTGTGCCCTGCTTCACGCAGGAAAAGAACAGCTTTACACATTAAATAAACTGACATTAACTCAGAGCTGATGACATTTCTTCATGCTTCTTCTTCCGGGTCAAACCAAATGTAAGAGTCGATTCATTTTATGCCATACAAATAGGGAGAGCCAGGAGCAAACACAAGAACTGTGGCAGTATGGTCATTTCAACAAGATTCATTCCACCTATACCCGGGGGGAAGTGACCCCAATATTAAAGCAGGCCAATAGCTTCTAATGCAACAGTTGGGTGAAATGAACATCGTGGACAGGTTAGATATCAGTACTTTAATTGAACCCCTAAGTGGGTCACCTTTTGGACTGTGTAATACTAATGTCTTCCAGAACATTACATGCGAAACACTGCGTCTTGTCCACATGCATCTAGTAAGCAGAAATATAGCTGAATACTTTTCCAATGTGACAATGCAGGCATGGTCTTTGGAAGGGTCGAAAGAATAGACAAGAATATTGTCTGCATAAAATGCCATGGAGAATTCAATAACCTCCTGCAGGTGGCCTGGTGAATTTCAGGCTTGTTACATATATGTCGAGGAAGGGGTGTAATGCAGAGGGGACAAATGACAGCCTTTCCTCACGTCCCCTGTGTGATTTCTCACCATTAGCGGAGACCGATATCATCAGACCTACATAGGGTTCCACGATCATAGATACTAAGGTTTTGGAGACACCCATTTTCAGCATCAGCTCTACTTTGACAGGACCAGGGCTGTCTGGACCTCAGACAGACTGTTTGTGACCTACGGTGGCCCCATTCAGGATAGGCAGGATTCTAAATCTAGCACAGCACACTGGATTGTGTCATGCATAGCATAACGCTATTTACTGCAGATGTTTTCTCCTCCCACACGGTCCATATATAGCCTCAGAGAACACCAACAAAGGTGCCATTGGTAACCTTTCAGGGGAACATCCCACGGGCATAATCATCAGGGTGACCCCTTGGGCCTTGCCATCTGCATTCTGTAAACACTACACTACGGATGTCCACTCTCTGGCTGATGCCCAGTTTGGTCAGACTGGTTTATAAAAAAAGTTGTTTTTATTAGACTATGTTGAAGTCCAGCACCCCTCTGGAAAGTTACTCACCATAGTGACTACTGTACTCCATTTCTGTTGTACCCTTTCCTCCCTATGCCCTTCCACCTTTCCAGCAAACACTTAGCGATCAGTCAGGTATGGCCAAGGTGGATGGAAAAGGACTGGTGGGTGAGGTGGGGGGCTGCGCCAAATTCAATGGAAACCTCTTTTTGTACTGAAAAAGGGGTCTGGTTCCCTCTCTGTGAAATGGAACTGCCCTAGGTATTACAGAGAAGGGATGGCAAGCAGGCGTACCTTAATACTTGAACCAGTAGCACGGTTTGAGAGCTCCATTGTTGTGCTGTAATGTATGGTTTAATATTGGAAAACAAAAGAGCCTTGCTTGCATTGAATGTGTGTTCTTATTAGATACTGTGAGAAATCTGAGGGTATCCTCACACCTACTCCCCTTGGATCCTCTGCTCAGGGGGCCAGGGAAAGGCCATCGCTTTTGGATCCCAACCATGGGGGTGGAGATCCAAAGGAGGATCAACTCAGTGGAGTGTCCTTGGGGATTGGGGAGAGGAAATCAGCAGGTGAGACATGCTATCTTCCCATTTCTGAAGGGAACCAACTCCAGCCTACCCCTGCCTTTATAGACTGTTGTAAACCATCTCCCATCATGTTTCCCCATTCAGACCATCATAGTACTGGGACGAGGAAGAGGCGACCAGGGCAGTGCACACTAACATGTTATTTTACCAATCTGGTACTGAGACAAGGAGGAGGCCTGAGGACGATTGTGAGGGTCAGGCATGTCACACTAACTATGGTCAGGCAATGAGAAGTAAGGACCCACCTGCAACCTAGGAAGAAAGCAGCAGAGTAGAGAAGCAGGCGGGCAGGAAAGTGCAGCAAACCTAGTTGGGGCTGGCAGAGCATGGGCCGGTGAAAAGGGAGCCGACTGTAGAGAAGCCAGAAAGACGCTGAGGCCGGAGAAGGCAGCGAGAGGGCCTTGAGCTGAGTGAGGACCAGAGAGCCACACCAAAGCAATCGGAGGCGCGGTAGCGCAACGGCGAGTGAAAGGGACGCATCACTCGAGCCGAGGGGCTCCAGGGGCATGGTGTGTGTAACGGCTGATACCGGTCAAGCGAAAGTCTATGGAAAAGTGGTCAGAGGACCTGATCTGAACTTCTTGAATATCAAACGAGTTGTCAAGCATGAAATGAGCATTGAATGATGTGAGAAAGGAGTTTGGAGACCCAATATAAAATATTGACTACCGAACAAGTTGTCAAGAACGTAAGGAAAGTTGAATACTAAACAAGGAAAAAGATGCGACAAAAGCCTGCGAATGAAACAGAAAGTGATGTGCATTTTTAAACAAATTGGAGTTAAAAGAAACAGCATTTTCAAACAAAGTGAAATGAATAAGAAGCAAAACACTATTGAGTAGTGTGGAAGCAAGCTGGTAACCAGGAGAAATACCACAAAGGAAGGTGTGGGAATCACATGCTGGTAAAGTCAAGAAGCCGCTAAAGTAAACCTGAAGCATATTTGGACTTATGACATAGGTACAGAAAAGAAATCTGTCTTGTCAAGGAAGTCCTATGAAAAGGTATGAACTGTTGTAAAGTACCAAGGGTTATTGGTTGCGTGACTTCTGATAGGTGGACCGTGTGGTCTGACAGCTGTGGCTAGACCATGGAGCCCTTACTTGGAGTAAACCAAGAGAAGTCTAGAGGAAGAGTCTGGTCGGCCTAAGATTGTTCAAGTGACAAAACGAGAAGGCCAACTGAACAAGTGAATGTGACTGTGAATTTGAAACCTGGTTCTAAGACCATTCTGTGGAACTGTGTTGAACTTGGGGAAGGGAACCCCAAGACCATTCTGTGGAACTGTGTTGAAGTTGGGGAAGGGAACACCAAGGTCATTTTTGTTGGAGTTTTCTTGAACTTGTGGAAGGGAGCTAAGAGCAAACTAGGAGCTGGAAGAAGCTCAGAACTTTAGTTTGACCACTGTTTCCTTGGTTGCTGACATCCCTACACATTGTTTAGCTTTAGTTGTTTGGCAGGTGTAGGTTTTGGACACACACAGACTTTTAAGTTGAACTTATTGATTGAGACTATCCTTAGTTTATTTAGGAAGGGAAATCCCACCTTAGTATAGGGTAAATTAGGCCTTCCACCATCCTGACATTTGAGTTACTAAAGATCTTTTGTTTGAACTTTGAGTCTGTTGTCTGTGTCTTGCTTCATGATGCCTAAACAAAACCAATCAATATTTGAACAAATCAAATCATCAGAAAGTAGCAAGTGGTCAACAAATGAAAGAAGAAGCTAATCTATAGTCAGAAGTTTCTCAATGAACCATGCAGGAGTCATGACCAGTGGATAACTGCCTGCACCCAATGTATCGAGTCTCTAAGGATATACGCAAGTTATGGTCAAATAAAATAAAGAATGTTGTACAATGTAATTTTGTTTCCCGATTTTCCATGTTTTCCCATTTTGGCAAGTCAGCTTTCGTTTTACTCCAGTATACAATGCCTTTTGGTCTTCTGTGGCATTGCCAAACATGTTTCAAGAAAGCTGCTTTGCATTGTTGTGAAGAGTTACGTTTAAAGCAATTTCTTAAGTCAGAATAAGGTCAATACTGGTTGTCATTGACTGCTTTCTAAGTATTGTGATCAGCTGAGAGGACCTCATGTGGTAATTTTCATTTCAGGGCTGCTCCATGCCCCCACTAAATGAATCCCGATGGCCCAAGTTCTTAGATACAGTACACACTTCAGGTCAAGTGTACAATGTGATCCTAGTGTATTTACGTAGTGCACAACTAACACAAAGGCAGCACATTTACACATCCAGATTGTTTGAACAGCGACTACTGAATTTGCAAACCAGCCTCGCTCTAGACAAGCAAGGTGTCTCTTCGCTAGATGCTTGATAACTAAGCATGCTCCCATATATGCCTGTAATTGTGGAGACTAAGGGCCTCATTACACGGTAGGCGGTAACCATGGCGCTAATAGCGCCATGGTTGCCGCCGGTATTTTACCGTGTCCGCCTTGGTGGATGGCGGAATTACCACCCTACTACAAGGTGAGCGGGGCGGTAATTCCCCATTCACCAAGGCTCTTCCCCATTCCCATTTTTGCCCCCATAGGGCATAATGGGAATGGGGAAGGTGCTAATTACGGTACCGCAAATTGCGGTACCGTAATTAGCTCCGAGGTCCCTTTGCGGCACCCTACTTTAACGGCTGATAAAACGAGCCGTTAAAGTCGGGTCCCGCAAAGAGAACTCGTAGGCGGTAGGGGTTTACCGGTACTGGTAAACCCCTACCGCCTACCGTGTAATGAGGCCCTAAGTATCTGTTTTTTTTTAATGTAATTGATTTCAAAGACTTACGTCAATAAAATGTTTATTTTCCGTTTTAAAGTTCTCAAGCCTTCATTACTGACTAACTTTCCACCTAATAAACCATTTCAATCTTTGCATGTGAATCAAGGAAGGGGTCAATACCTGCACAATACCAGGGCGCCTCTGCTGTTGAACAGTTCAGTTGGGAGAAGATCAAGTGGAGCTTGGAAGAGGCTGGTAAGAGGGGCTTCCATCAAAGTTGGCCTAAAGGTGTCTTACATCATCCCTACCAAGATGATGACTGAGGACAAGGGTCATTTTATCCTTGGTGTCATTTCCCAGCAAGGCAACAAAGGCTCTGCAGTCCAATAATGCCCAGGAGCATATTGACACAACCAATTGTTCAACAAAAACATGTTAAGAAGACCCTTAGAGATACTATTCGGTCATGTATTCAGGTCCATAGAAAGCACTACAAGAATGATCTTCCACAACTCATTTCCCTACAGAGAAGTGTCTTAAAGAGCAGAGGGAGAACATTGGTATTTCGCTGTTTCCTAAATCTAGAAGTGCGTTGGAGTTGAAACAGAAGGAAAGGACCATCTACAGTGAC
Source organism: Ambystoma mexicanum (assembly GCF_040938575.1). Lineage (NCBI taxonomy): Eukaryota > Metazoa > Chordata > Amphibia > Caudata > Ambystomatidae > Ambystoma > Ambystoma mexicanum. The sequence goes on from NC_090929.1 coordinate 295,634,999, forward strand.
AAAGGACCATGACCCACCAGTTTCTCTCCTTTTAGGGAAACCTACATGAAATCATTGACTTGCATAGGAAAACCTTACAGCTGTAATTTCCCAAAAGATTCCCTAAATGGATCCATCCGTGTCTGTGAGAAGGGGCAAGGTAAAAGAAAAGAAAGGGCACCCCACTATGGCAACTGAATGATGGCAACTAATTGGTAGGAACTCTTAAAAACTCATGACACTATTCATTTGTTTTCAACATATGTGGTTCTTGAATCTGTATTTAGGGGAGGGGACAAGGAGTAACATCTCCCACATCAATGGATGATTCGGATTAGGTTAGCAGTTCGGGAAAAAGTGCGCTCACAATGCACTGAGAAATGTAATTACACAATGCCCCCAGCCTGCTCTTGTTAGCCAGCACATCCATGATCGATTCCCATCCAGTACATGGCAATTCATTGATCCTGAGAATTGTGGCCCAAGAGAGTAAACTGTGACAACATTTCACCTTATAGCAATCATAAACCTGGCAGCCGGCTGGCTCGACCGGAAACAGCCCAGAGCACAAGTTGTAGGCTTGAGCAAAGTGAGGGCCTAAACAATGATTCCTGTGCAATTAACAAGCTGTTCCAGGCCACCACTGTGGCACTATTACTACTAGCACCCCAGATTTGAAAAGCAGTGTTCTGAATGCAATTTATTTGCGCCAAAAAATGGATTACAGTGAGAGTGCCACCCATTCGTTGACACAAATATTCACTCACTATGGTCACCATGTAAAGGGAAGGCAAACCCCTCTTCCATTTCTGTGGCAGCTGGGAGTAATGGTGGAGCCGCGCAGTGGTCCAGAATAAAACGCAAAGTAGGTGGGAAGGGGAGAGCAGATACGTGGTTTGGCGGGACCGGGCTGCAGTGGGTTGCGGGTGGGATGAGGGAAGGGCTGGTACAAGCAGCTGTCAGATTGCTCAGAACACAGGCTTGGATTGAGAGCTTCAGCCTGCGATCTGAACAATCGCTGCCGAGCCACCCAGGGTCAATGTTCCATTTAATATTTTTTTTTCTATGTTGCAAAATGGCTGGTCTTTGGGCGCACATTATTGTCCATGTGTGCAACGGACTAAAGAGGTAAGCCACTTTGTGAGAATGCTTAGTTAGGGAGCTATCATTCCCAAAGTGTTTTGATGGCAGTTATCCTTTCCAGCCACTGTAACTCTTTACAAATCTGTGCAAAAGGTGTAATTTGCATAACGTTTTGCAAAGATAGACTACATTTATTTTATTTTATATGTGATTATAAAGAGATCAACCAGTCTAAGACTTAAGGATCTGCCACAGTACCTAGCAAAAGTACTTCTTCAGAGACAATACATTAAGTATTTTATTCCATTGGGTAAAAAACCTCATCTGTATTACAAAAAGAAAATATCACTCATAACTGATGTGGCTGGCAAAAAATTCAGACAGGTTGCAATATTTGCAGATGGAATAATGGCAACTAAAAGGAACCTCCACTATAATGGAGTAAGTCTAGGAGAACATAATTTGGGTAAGGGTAAAAACTGCACCACAGAATATAAGAATTCTTGTGCCGCTATTTACCATCCACATTATACTGTCCAGTGAACAGAGCTGTGACAACACTTACTCAAAACTAGTCTTGCCGCTAAGAGGCACACTGCCACCCATTTTTTATCCCTAAAACAGGAAAATGTGCTCAACACTACGTGCTTCTACCCACAAAGCTCATTATATTTTCAAAGCAGTGGCCAGCAGAGCAGCGGCATAGGAAGGAACTCTACTAATATAACTGCCTGATTTCAAGAGGAATTTAAGGTGGAAAAGAACATCTTTTAATAGGCATGAAGCATCCCTATTGGCAAAGCAAATTACTTTTTACTCCCTGAAAAATCATTTGATTCCATGTAGGAAGTTACATCTCATCAGAGCCCTACTTAGCACCCTGATATAGAAAGTGAAATGACAGGGCACATAATTCAGCCTATGGTTTGGCACTGCCTTCCTCACCACATCCTAGATAAAAAGTCAACAAGAGAATTTCTGAGGTTTCTCGTGGAGCCTGTGGAAGAAAAGCACAAGCATCTGTTGTTTATGCTAATAGCAGCATTCTCAGAGGTACAAAAGTTTGGGTTCCATCTTCGGTATCTAGGGGCCCCTCGTCTGCAATTTACTGTTATCAGTTAAACAAGGTGCATGTGGATGCTAAGGGCACTAAACACAGAACACGTGATTATATTCAAAAGCCCTCAGCTAATGAGCATGGGAAATAACAGAAGGTGCAGTTTCCTAGACTGCTACTACAGTTTCCTATCCGTCAGCAAACACATTTTCTTCACTGCTGTAACATCCAACTTTGTTTTTGAAAGTTGCCAATTCTTCACCCCCAAGGAGTGTTTTCCTGGGTCCATCCCTGCAGCCCCTTTGCAGCTCCTGTGCTAGCCTCCAATACTAGTTGAAAGGGCACTGTAAAAAGTGAGGGATTGCAGCAGTAACACACTCACTGGGATATTTGCATAACCACAATACATTGCAAGCAAAACACATTTAAAGCCTCACTGTGATTGTATGGGCAGTTTAGGAAAATGATATGAATCTGCATGTACACAATTATTTTTCAGTGCAAACAAGATAGTTTGCAACACACCCCACCATATTATTGGGCAGTGTGAGGAACCTGAGGGCATCCTCCCATCTAATCCCCTTGGATCTTCCTCGCAGTTGGCCAGGGAAAGGCCATCACTCCTGGATCCTGAGCGGTGGGGTGGATATGCGAGGGAGGATCACCTGGGTGGAGGGACCTTGGGGAGTGTGAAGAGGATGTCTGCAGGTGAGACATGGTATTCCCCTTTCCCTTTTGAGAATAAGTCCTAACCTCCCCCTGCCTTTGTAGGATATTGTCAGTCGTTTTCCCTTCCATGGAAACCAACTGTCCCACAATCATATGCCTTTAAAACTGGGACAAGGAAGAGGCAACTAGGAGTGATGCACACTTCTAATCAATTTCCCCACTGTGGTACTGAGATGAGGAAGAGGACTATGGAGGGTCAGGCATGTCCCGTTAATTGGTACAATTGTGGTCAGGCAAAGCACTCGCACCTGCAACCCATTGAACAGTCACAGGTGCTTAAAAAGAGAGACTGGCAAAGAGGAAGGGGGAACCTGCCTGGCGATCAGGACGCAGCTGCGAGGCAAGAAGCAGGCTGGAGAAGGGCCTGCAGAGAAGGCGGTGTGTGTTGCCAAGAGGTGAGAGAGGTGCTGTGACCCGAATGGGCCGCGAGAGGGTCAGAGTCCCTGCAATCCTCTGCGCCACGTGTTCCCAGCTGGAGCTGGGGAACACAGAAGACTCCAAACCGCTGTGGGACGCTGCAGCGAGGTTCACAAGTGACAAGCGGTTCTCGCTGGAGCTCCTGACATGTATCCGGGAAGCACGTGTAACCTGGAGAAAGCTACAGTGATGCCTAGAGGAGCAGCCAAACACTGGTTAGTGTGAGAGAGGGAGCACTCACACCGGGGTGCTCCAGGGGTGGGAATTGGACATTCACAATTACTGATCAACCTGAAACTTCTACAAGTGGGGTTTGGAAACCAAATAAAAGATTACTGAATGCCGAACAAACTGCAAAGTTCTTTTTGAAATAAAACAAGATTTATTGAATGCTGTACAAACTGCAAAGTTATTTTCTAAATGAAAATTCGTTTTTTTGAATGACAAACTGAAGAGAAGATCTGAAAATCATGTAAAATACAACATGAGTGGAAAGAGAATGATACACAGTTTTTAACGTAATGAAAATCTTTTCAAAAGCATTTATGAACAAAGTGAAAGTCCATAATGAGCACTTAGGAGATAAGTGAAAAGCAAGTGTGAAAGACAAATTGATGTACTTGAATGGACATTGTGAAAGAAAAGTAGTAGAAAAGGATTACTTTGAAGAGAAAGTTGCGGCAACGCCAAAAGACTACCATTGTGAAAACTATAGTGAATTTGGATTACTGACACAGGTCCAGGGAGAAACCTGTGTTGGCCAAGGAAAACCAGGAGCATCACAAAGTGCCATGGGTTATCGGTTGTGTGGCCTGTAATGGGTGGACCGTGTGGTCCAACAACTGCGCCTAGACCGAGTAGCCCCTCCTTGAGAAAGAACCGAGGAAAACCACAATAAAAAGGCTGGGTTACATAAAAAGTATTGTAAAAAGAATCCCTCTTCATTATCGCGTCTATACATTCAGCAACATCACCTGCAGCCCAGATCCGCAAGGGTATCCACACATTTCGAAACAAATGTTTCTTTGTATGGTAAATATGTTGTAAAAACAAAAGCATTTTCACTATCCACAGCTTATAATTGTTGGGTTTGTCAATTACTATAGTCTATAAACCATATTTGAGACTTTGATTTTAGTAGCACACACTGAATCAATCCTAAGGGCTTCCAATGTTGGTAGTTACAGTGAAAGCAAATGATTTGCCAAGGATCACACACTTTGGTTAAGTGATGAAGCAGAGATATGAGCCCAGTCTGCAATTTAGGAACTTGACCATTTATCTTCCCAGCTCTACTTTGCAATGGGCCTCATTACGACCCTGGCGGAAGACCATGGTGCTATTAGCACCATGGTCCATGCCGGTAAGTTACCGACTCCGTCATGGAGAAAGGGGAAATTACCACCCTATTACAAGGTTGGCGGGGCAGTAATTCCCCCTTCCTCCATGGCCCTTCCCCATTCCCATTTTTGCCCCATAGGGCTCAATGGGAATGGGGAAGGCGCTAAGTACGGTGCCGCAAATTGCGGCACCGTAATTAGCACCAAGGTCCCTTTGCGGGTCCCTACTTTAACGGCTGGTCTACACCAACCGTTAAGGTCGGGTCCCGCAAAGGGACCTCGTAATTAGGCGATAATAGGTTAACGGCGCTGCAGCCTTTTATGGCGGCGTTAACCCATAAGTGCCTGGGTCGTAATGAGGCCCAATGTCTTAATGGCAGTGGTCGGAGTGGGCTGTAGCACTGCTCCTCTGCTTTTTTCTTTTTTATTACGTTTTACTGTTCCTATACTTTTATTTGAAAAAGAAACCGTTCTAGAATGGTTTCGTTTTAAAATAAAAGTGTAGGAAGCAGTTGAAGCTTGCACTTCAGTGCACTCTACTGCGTGTTCCCTTAAACAGCAGGGCCATTTATTCAGGGGTTTGTTTTGTGCGTGGGAGAGGTCGCACCAATGGGGTTGGTGGGGAGCGGGCTGGCCAGCAGGGAACATAGCTCCACTACTTCTTTTCATACACTTTGGGTTTTAAAAGTCACCTAAGGAGACATTAAGTCACACAGTGGAAGAAAAGGCATAATAAGCTTGTTGTAGTCACCATTTTACACAACATGGCACTTGTTATGCACCCTCCTGTTTCTAATCAACCAATATTTGCACTTCTTAGGGGACATTCACCCAACAATGACTGCCAATTACCCACTCACAGTTGTGTCTACAGCCATCTACTACTAATCATGCCATGTTTAAAATGCTCTGCTGACAAAAGAGACATCTTAAAAACACATTTGACAGACTCTGTAATTCTGCTTAATGCTTTGTTCATGAAATGCAAAGCAAAAACACAAACAAACAGGAACAGAGCTCATAAATTAGTCTCTGAACTATGGCTGGGAACAGCTGATGCAACGCCTTCAAAGTACTTGCACCTTGGGCAGCCGCCCACTCCGCCCACCACAAGAAGCAGCCCGGAAGGTCTACTTGTTGACACCCATGTACAGAAGCAGCGCAAACTGAAAACACTCATTAGCTCATTAGTTCATCCTGGACTTGCTTTACAGTCATTGTTGGATTCAGCCAACAAAGCCTTCTTAGGAGATTATTGTACTGTGAGTCCACTTTCTGGGATGTTTGCAAGACTTTTTGAAACTCACAGCACACCATTGCTGATCATGTGCCCGTTCATTGCCAGAGTCACTCGTGGCTTGTAGCACTTTCGTTTTTGTCACATCACACACAAAACTCTTAATTATCACACTAGTTTTCAAGAAGCACCACAAAACAGGGGAGGTGTTTTTTGTTCTGACATCATTTAGAGCATTGCCGATGGAAAAACTGCAGGTTTTCTGTTGGTTTTCAACCAATGGAAATTAGTGTATTTAAAGTTTGCGCAGTCTTGGCTTTATGCACGGCATATGCCAGCAGAAAGCTGGTGGAAAAAACACTGTCCCCCACCATGCATGGCAAAAAGGACCAGCAATTACACACCAGTTTCCTACTCGTAGTTTCTCATGTGTAAAGCTAAGGCTTTGCAGACTTTAAAGCCAGCGCATTCTCAATCCACCACACTCTAAATGCGGCTCAAAGGAAGGAGGCATGTTGCTGCATTTCATAATACCTTTATAGTTACAAACTTGCAATCTTCCATATATATATATATATATATATATGAAAAAGGGAAAATGTGTGGGCTTGTGGCTTTGTGTATGTCCCCTATACAATTCCACAACGTTTCACCAATCTGCACCAAATGTTGCACAGTCACCTGTTAGGACCCTCCGGACATTACTGGCTACATGGCATTTGGATACCCCACCCCTTTCCCAGGATTTCAGCAAAAGTCTCTGGGTTTGTGGGTGTGTGGCTTTGTGCATGTTACCTATACAATTCTAAGGACACCCCAGCCCTTTCCCCAGATTGCAGCAAAAGTGCAAATGTAAGTATGGGTGTGTGGCTTGACGAAGCGTTGTTCCTTATACAATTCCACACCATTTCACCAATCTGCACCACAGTTTGCACAGCTGCCTGTACCTATGAGGGAATGAAATCCTGGGCCACACTGGGTATATCAGTTAGTATTCTATAAAAGCTAAAACCTCACTTCTGTCCACAGGAGGATGCTAAAGAAAATGCGCTGATTAAAATAAATGAACTCTTTTTTTGTTTTCGGGGGCTCCTACCTTAGGCTTATGTGTATATGGTATAAGCCCAACCTGGCAAGCAATCGTGGCCACACCACTGGTGACCTCATACCCAAAGGGAGAAGATGATCAAATGAGGCACTGAAAGGAGTCAGAACGAGTGAGTTGGTACAGTCTGCAGGCTTTGGGAGCAGTGGAAACAGAAGAAGACTATAGTGTCAGTCACTGAGGCTGCAGGGAGTAGAAGGAGAGAGAGAGTTGGTACAGTCTGCAGGCTTTGGGAGCAGTGGAAACAGAAGACGACGATAGTATCAGTCACTGAGGTAACGCAGAACTGCACCCGGAGCTGCAACAGGCACAGCATGTACACCACTGACCACAGCAGGAGGAAAACAGAACACACAGAGCTGCACGGAGGAGAGGGAAACCTGTGACAGCAGGGACTGCAAGAAGGAGCCGGCATGTGGTGTTCTTAACCAGGAAGTGACACAAAAAGAACAGGAAGCAGGCTGGGCAGGAGTACATTTGCAGTCTACAACAGATGTCCGGCAGAGTGGCTGGATGCATGCGGGGTAGGCATGAGAGGCCGATGCGCACACAAGAATAACGGGCCTTCTACAGGCCGTGTAAAAGCCCTCGGGATTGCGCGCTCTCTGCTTAACCGCCTTCACATAATGCGTCCTGTGTGGAGCAGACGCCTGGAGCAAGCAGATTTACTCCCTAGGCAGGAATCATCTGCCTGGCAGAGGTGTTGCACCTTGGGGGGAGGTTGCGGGGGGGGGGGGGGTGGAGTGTGGGAAGAAAGCTGGGACCCACTTCAGACTGCAAGTACTGAGGAGCACACAAGGCCCTACAAACACCATTCACGTCACAGCCACAACCAAAGCCCCTCAGCGCCTGACTGCTGGCTCCATACACCATACATTGGAGGGAGGGAGATGGGCCGTGAAAGCACACACATGGGAGGCAATGAAATCCACACAGGGGGTGCTTCAGTAAGAGGATACATTCCCCTGCAATAAGCAAAGCAGAGAAAACAGACCCTAAACCCTGTGGCACAGCTGTGGGAGGCCCCCACAGCCGCACGGCCAAACACAGGTGGAGTCCTGAGAGAAAATACAACTAAGAACCCCCCGTGAAACACTAGCCAGCATCAGCAATCCTGGAGCTATACTTCCTGATGGAGTTATTATGGTCGTTCTTCAAAAAATAACCTCACCTCCATAATGTGCCCATATAGCTTTGGATGGGAACATGGGATAAGTTCACAGGTTTACAGGGGCCAAGGGGGCAACCCGTTTATCTTGGAAGCAAGACAGTGCATAGTAACACAGGTTCGAGTGTCGCCCCGCACTTACCACTGGTGTCCGCTATGACGCACATGAAAAACGCTGAATTAATTACATATCCATAGATTGCAACATGTCTAAGCACAATAGAACACGAGGCTTATGGTTTATGCCAAACAATAAAGATAACACATTGAACAGCTCTGTTCTTCGCCCATTGACAAGGCCAACACAGATGTGGAAAGCAACCTCCTTGTAGTTGAGCCTTTTCCCGGATATACCGAGTAAGCAGCGGAAAAAGAGCTGCATGTTAAATCTTACCTTCTGGCACCCCCTGTGCCCAGGATCCGAAACACAAACCGAAAAGTCGAACTTCTAGACTTTGCTGTTCTTAACCCTGCTTCGGTATCAAGAGTGACGGGGAGCCGATGACCACGATTCTTGTGGTGAAACAGACCTAGAACTGCACAGAGCTCCTTTTCCTAACATGCATACCCAGTGCCGCTTCCTGCAAGATAGCTGCTCGATGCCTTGTATGTCAGGGGCCGACGCCCCACAGATCATACACATTGGCTGCAAGGAACATCAAATCCAAAGGAACCTGCTTCTGAAGGACAGTGCTTGCATCTTGGCCTGGAATGCCTTTTGGTGGGGGGGGGGCGATGGAGACCCCTCACTTGCCTAGCCTGTTAGATAAGCAGTGGGGTACGAAAGGGCATTAGGGGTGGTGTAGAGCCCATCAGAAGATCTGATAGGTTCTGTGCATCAAAATAGAACTACGGTTCCTCTCAATGTCCAAAATGCATCAAAGCCAGGATTCTGAAAGAAAGAATCATGCAAACGATGTAAAATGACATCTCCCGATTTAGGTGCAGCGAAGGATCCCCGGGTAATCTCATCCTTATGGTCAATGGTTTAATACTCTCAGAAAAAGGTGTTGCGCCTCCCTATTACTACCAGCGATAGTAGCCGAAATAATGAAACTAGTCACCTGTGTCATCAATTGCACCTCACTGGGTAAAATAGGCTCTTTAATTGTTTATATCTCAAATGAGAGTGGGTGGGCGTTTGAGAACAAATGTATCTCAGTGGAGAAGCGCACCATGGTGAGGAAATAAACACATTCTGAAGGAACATGCACACCTGCTCAGGATTCCAGCAGGTGCCAAGTAGGACCTGCAAGACTCACCAAACTTTCTGATTCTGCAAACAAAATGTGAGTGACGGGAAACCTTTGTTGAGGTCCAAGAAAAATAAGATTTTGCTCCACTCAGAAGATCTAACAGACGTAATGGGGCCAGTTAAGATTATGCTGCGCCACTGATCTTTCACATTTCGAGGATCATCCTGGATACTGGAAGAACTGTAGGGGTGTGCAGTAGGACAGAATTCCATTCATTCAAAGATATGCCTTTTGGAACTCAGTGCTTGCCTGCCCCTGATGCTAACTGCTGACATCTTGCCTTACATGTTCAATTGATTACATTAGAAGAGGGTGTTTACCTAATGCTAATTGCTAATGGGGAGTAACACTGCCTCAAAATATCATCCCAATTCTCTTGGAGGGCACACCGGCGGTATACCTCTCTGTCCGGAATCCATGCTGGACACATGGCCAAAAGTCAGTTGGTTTTTGATAAAGAACTACACCATAGTCGAGAGGTCTGAAACCTGTGGCGTCCTAGATGTGTTGGACTACATATCCCATGATCCCTCACCATAGGCTATGCTAGGTAGGGCTGATGGGAGTTGTTGTCCAAAACATATACAGAGCCAAAGGTTGTGGACCCTTGCCATATCCTCACTGCAATTCTGCATAAAAAGGCAAGTAAATCTTTCCCACCTTCTCACACACTCTGTGATGGGATACGATATCACACTTGTGATGGGATGGGACATCACGCTTGTGCGTTGTCTGTATAGACCAGCACACTCCTACTTTAAATGAACTAATGACAAACCTTAAGGACTAGCTCAGACAGAGCCCATCTGTATTCTTAGAACTGCATGTGTACCAGTAAATGTGAGCTTTACTCAAAGAAGTTAGGGACAGTGGAGAATGAAGGGTCTGGAATCAGGAAACGGTCAAGTACTTTGAGGTTTTCTAAACAAGAGTAGTATTTGAGTTTTCGCTTATTTTTTTATCAAGATTTCAGTTTGCATGGACTGAGGATCTGTCTTCATGTGCAAGAAACAGCCAAGTGGAGCTGTGGAGCACACAAGTTAAAAGTGGGCATTAGTTCCATCTGTACACAGGTGGTCATCAAGCCTATCAACTCAACCAGGAAGCAATCATTTAGATGGGGAAGGCCTTGTTTATAATTTCATTACTTTCGGGTGAGGGGAGGAGGGGATCCTACCTCCATGTCAAAGAGGACTGTGATGAATATTGATCTTTGAGCCAAGGTGAGAGAGGAGTCTGCCATCTTTATTGACAAGCCTAGGCCCTGCGGGAGGGACGAATGTTTGGGCAGATGCAATGACCACATTTGTGGTTGTGCTAGTTCCCTTGCTAACTTTGATTTAAATGTCATTGCGCCGCGGCTAAGACCAGACGGGGAAAGGAAAGTGGCATCTACGTGGAAAAGGCAATTTAGACAGGGAAGTGGTGGATTAAGTTAACATAATGGAAAATTGAATTTGCTGTGCAGTGGGTATAATGAGCACGAGCAGTGATGTGCTAAATTGGTATACTGGAAATGTTCCATTATTTGCTTAACATGCATAATGGAAACTGACTATGATCAGTGGGCATAAGGTAACTTGAGGCACAGTGTAAATTTGCAGTGGTGTGCTAGCCAGTTTAAAACACATACATACAAAACAGCGAAAAATATACATACATCCAAATATTCTGTGTCTTACTGTCGCATTAGAACTTTGAATAAGAATCAATTTATTTTGAATACAAATTGATTGTTGGTAACAAACAATCTAGTCAGGTGTTGGAACACTCATGTTTTCTATTTGTTAAAAGGTGTCACATCCTTGATGAACCCAAGAAGCGCCAGCCAATCCGGAGGCCAGGAATGTGCGCTGTATCTGCCAGCATAAACCTGCAATCCATGCTTGACTCCAGTGCTCCTCTACAATCCACTATCTTTTTTGGCCACATTCCCCTGCAGGAGCCTCCTTACCTTTTACCCCAGTTCTACTCCATCTCCTGCTCCTGTCCTGCGCACACTCGTACCTTAACTTACCTTCTCTGCTGATGTCTCCCTCTTCTCTGAGCGGCATCTCCATTAGATGGACACACTAAGAATAGAAAAGGGACTAACAACTGAGCTCGCTTTCCTATATCGATAAGTGGTCATTTTGGTTTTTTTAGGGGGGGGGGGGGATCAGACACACATGATAAACATGTACATGATTTCCTTGAAAGAAAACATCAGCAACCCAAAGTAAAATCTGGCGTATTCACAGAGTTAAGTACCTGGGACAAGCTTCACTGGGGCCTAGCATGGGTGATGACGCCCGCCCTACTGCACGTGCGTAAAGCAACATGAGTGCATGCCACAGGCCCTCTCTTGGGGTTGCTAAAAGGTCAACGCAATGCTGGGCCGGTGCATAACTTTGAAAGCTTCTGTAAAAGGTAGGTGGGGCTCTGCTGGGTGCCCCGGAAAATGAAGGCATTTGTGGCAGCCATGCTGGAGCGCTCAATGAATGTAGTTGTATAAATACCTCAGTGCTGATTCACAAAGAAGGTACGATTCATTCGATGTCTGGTAAATCAGCCGTAAATCAGAGTTACTCACACCGACCTCTTTCTGGATCCTCACCCTCCCCAATATATTTCACTAACGCAGCAGACCGCGCACATTCCTAAAAATCCCACTAGAGCTACAGGGTAAGTTCCTTAGGTTGCATACTTGACCTACGAAAAATGCACTCGACCCACGTTTACTGGTGACAAAATATTGACCAGGGCTTTCTGTAAAATGGCGCTTGTCATCATTACCCACCCAAATATCAGCCCTGCCTAGTGAAACTTATTTGCCATCTACTGCAAAAAGGTTGTTTGCATTAAATGTCAAATGTGACTTTCCAACATCCCCAAACTCACTGGCAAGGTCAAACGCCATGCAAATAGTACTCGCCCTTCATAATCTGCTCTGGTGGAATCTTGCTGTATAAACCTTTGCATGCGCGCTCCCGAGAAGGGATGGAGTTCAGCGAGCTGCAGAGGAATGCCTCCAGTACAAGCAGCAGCTCACCATTGCAGGGCTTGCTGCAGACAAAACTACAGCAGACATCGCGTAAAAGCAGAAAAAATAGCGCCAGCCAGGGCACTGGGTATACATGTACGCCAGGGGGCGCATGTTAGCGCTGACCGAGTACTACAATGTCAAGAAAAACTGCTTATGTCCACGAAAGTTTCGGCGGAAGAAGGAATCTGTGCAGTCTGATGGCGAGAGATGTATGACTTCTCTGGAAGACTTGTTTTAGTAACTGCTCTCCCTGGAAACTGTTTCTCCTCGTCTTATTTTGTCGAAGAGCGTGGCCTGGAAAGAGGGGCCCTCGTCTCTTATCAAGGAGTTAGACTGAAGAAATTCCCAGCTGCAGCAACTCCTGTTTGAGAAAGCAGTGACAGCAGGCAAGATTAATGACCCAGGGGCACGTGCCTGACCCTGCAGCCAGCTCCCTGAGTCAGGGCGGTATTGCTCCAGGCCTGCAGGGGGTGGGCAGGGGTAAAGTCTCAGCCTGCACAGGCTCAGAGGAGCCACAGGACAGAAAGGAGAGGTGGAGCAGGAGACAGGCTGATGCAAAGGTGGCCGACGTGGAGCTGAGAACTTTCCCCGACCACCCAACCAGAAAAACCTACCTTCAGCCCAGCGCAGGAACGATAGAAACCACCAGTGCAACCATCTGATCACTAATGCAATCAGGCTCTTCAACATCTCCCCACATTTCTCATTTCAAAACATCTTACTGTGCATTTTATTTCTCGGAGACCAGCATCCCACACCCCTGTTTGTCTTAACACCCCTTCTGTTTTACACTATATCTGCCCCCCTCCATCCCTGCTCCACAATCCTCACTCCCCACATATGGTATTTTACCAGAAAGGCAATGAAATTGATGCTCGGAAGTAGGGGATATTGGTATTTAAAATCAAGGCAGGGCACCTGTGATCCAAACACAACAATGCCTGTATTAACAAAAGACCCAAACAGCAATGTCTTTAATGCCTGTATCACCAATAGAAAGAATGAATAATGTGTCCCAAATACTGACTGTATATCTCACAGACAGAACCAACCATCCAAGTTCACCAACCTCTGTACAACACAGACACAGAACCAACAATACAAAGCCCAATGATGGCTGTATAACAAAGTTACAGAAACAATGCTCCAATCCGATCCGCTTCTTTGTAACTTAGAGAGTTGATTAACCAATCATCCAATCGCAAGATTGCCTTCCTTACCCAGAAAGAGGAAATAGATGATTCAACCCCAACAATGCCGACATAACCATGTCAAGACAGAAACGACCATTCACTTCAAACAGCACCTCTGTCACCAAGTGGCAGCCCCAATAATCTAAACCCAACAATGAACATCTGAGCAAGTAACAGAGCAAACGATCCAAACCCCCCAAACCCCACGATACCAGCTGTCAACATTGATAATACAAGACCAATAACATCTGTGTAACCCAGACACAGAACCCCCACATCCAAATAGCAGCTACACAACCAAGTTACAGGACCACTCGCCGAATCGCAACCACTCCTGTGAGATCAACTGTATAACTCCAACAGCGCCTTCGAAACCGGGCACGGGAAGTATATAGTCAAATCATATCATTAATAGCTATTCGTATACTCCAGAATGACCATTCAATGACAATAGCACATGTAAAATCTGCAGCAGAAACAATTAACTAACCCCAACAAAAACTGCATAACAGAGGACATTGCCAATGTAACCGTGGTGACAACATCCCGCTTAAATGTGGCAGCCACCATTCTAGCAAGTGCCACAAGGGCATGGGCATCCCTGTTCTGTGTAACTGGCTGCACAGAACATGGGTGGCCGCATCCTGCACAGGGAAAAGGTGTATTCGATTGGGTTACGTGCATCGGGAAATCGTGGCGGCAATGGGTAGCGGAGAACTCTACGTAGGATAGGAATTATGATCCGGTCCTGCAGGTTACACAAGCTGCACACCGGGACATTTCCAGAGTGTATACAATAGCTAACAATGATACACGAGTCTTACGGTTAAAGGGGTAGAGGAAGAAGTGGTGAATCAGGGGTGGTGGAAGATCTAAGAGGGGGTCGCAAGTGCGGGGGAGGATTTAGCAGCTCTTTCATTGGTTGGAGGGAGGGCGTCAGTCTCAAATATGAAACAAGGCTGTGCTGGAGGTTTGCAGTAAAACAGGGGAAGGCATGTTCCCCAGTTTACTCTTTGCAGGCCTTAGGGATTTCCATATCAAGGCATTGGTGCCTTGGATGGTGCGAGTGTGACTGGATATCAGATGTTTCTCAGCTTCGTACTTCAGGTGGTTGGTGTGGATGACACTGTAAAGGATTCAAAACAACTTGAATTTGAAGCCAGCAGGGGTGGGAAGCAGTCAGAAGATCTTTGAGTGTCGGTGTGAGGGGGCCAAACTTGCATTGTAGAGAAATCAGGCAGGCAGCAGCATAAAAGAGGGGTTCCAGAGGAGGGAGGATGGACTCGGAAGACAGCAGCGAGTTGGCACCACCCATGTTGGAGCAGATAAGGGATTCAATACTGGAGAGGATGTATTTATAGGGAGGTATGTTTAATCCTGTGGAGGAGGGTCAGCGCGTTCAAAGTCATCTAGGTTTTTGCTTATGAACTGTTGTGATGTTACTTACTGGGTGGAGTGTTGTGTGGTTAACACTCCATTGGGAATGTATTTCTATGCTTGGGATTCCTAGCTCAGCGGTTGGAGATGAACAGCTGAAGGGAGAGATGTGCTGAGCTGTGCTGTGGGTCGGTTTCCTGTTATCTTCAGAATAAACCAAAGTTATAAACCAGAACGCGTGTCGTGGTTTGGAACCTAGTATGAACACTCACCCAATACCAACAAATAAAATATAGAAAAGAGACTGATCAAATCCCACCAGAGGCCATGTAACCAAGTGGCCAAGCCAATGACTCAATCACAAAAACTCCAGGGACATTAAAATGCTTTGATTCCAAAACAGGTTGACTAACCAAATATCTGATCACGAACCAACAGTTGCTACTTAATCAAGTGATAGAACCAACTATACAATCTCAACAGCTAAAGCACAAACAAGAGGCAGAAAAAATTATCTGATCCCAGCAGTACCTGAATAACAGAGACAGAAAACGATTATTGCAATCTCCACACATGTGATAAAAGAACCAATTATCCAATCGCAACCCTTCCTGCTTAACCAATAATGGCAATCAATAACCCATCCCAGCAGACCTTGTATTATGAAGGGAGAACATTGATCATGCATTCTGCAGTACCTGCATAACAAGGAAGGGAAGTGGCAATCCAGTATCAACAGCACATGAACAAAGTAAAGGGGGATTTCATAACCCATTCTCAACAGTACCTCAAACCATGTGGGATGGAAGAGGCGAAATGCAGTCCATATACCAACGGCCTAACCGAGCAGGGTATATTGAAAATCTAATTCCAAAGGAAACTGTGAAATCGACAAAGTACCTGATAATCCAATAAGAATTACCTGTGTATAACTGAGTGAGAGGACTAATACATTGATCCCACGGGTGCCTTTAAAACCAAGCAAAGGAATTCATACTCCAATTTCAATATTGTCTATTTTAATGAAGTTAAACCAGTGAGCTCACCCTGTTCCAGGGCAAAGAAGGGACTTTGCAAACCAGGAAAGCCAGCCACCAAGGCCTGTGGGCTACATCTACAAGCTACCAAGATGTGAGACAAGGTGAGGGGTGCCAGAGCCCACCCATCATGCCTATGCCCCATGTCAGACCAAAGCAGTTGACCCGTAGGGGTGGTACATATTGCAGTGACGCAGATCCCTATTCCAGAGGCCCAACGCCACAATTGTACATGAGGCTGGTAAAGGGAATCCTGTATCGACTCTATTGCTCCCCTCACTCTCAGGAAAGCCAAGAAAACCAAGCACACCGATGCCTGGTTCTCCGATGATCTGCTCCAAATGCGTGCAAAAAAACGGGCCGCCCTCGCAGCCTGGAAAGTTAAACCCAATGATACTACCAAACTAGCTTTCAAGACCATCTCCAAAGATTACAAATCTGCCATAATCCAAGCCAAAGCTAACTCGTTCAACACCAGGATAGCGAACGCCAAATCTGGCACCAAGGAAATTTTCGCCATTTTTAGGGAGCTAGAAACACCGTCCATCCCGCCACCCACCCTCTTGAAGGATGAAAAATGGTGTAATGACATCCAATCCGCCATGCTCAACAAACTAAATACCCTGCAAATGAAAATCCTAGCTCACCAAAAAGGCTTAACCCTCCTGATTGCTTCCCAAAATAGTCATCACAACAAGGAGATTACAACTAACTCCTCTCCGGTATTCAACTTCAAGGACGTTAGTGAATCCGAAGTCATCTCCCTCCTAAAAACTATCAAACCGTCCAACTGCAAGGGCGATGCCTGTCCTGCTCAGCTCATTAAAGACTGCAACACCACCCTCGCCCCCTTCCTGACAACCTTTTTCAGTGCCTCCTTCCTATCAGGCCTTGTCCCGTCTGACCTCAAAGAGGCCTGGGTACCACCACTCCTCAAAAAGCCATCCCTTGACCCCTCAGTACCAGGTAACTACAGGCCTATTACCACGGTCCCTTTCCTGCTCAAAATTCTGGACAAAGCAGCCTACCTGCAAGTCCTAAAATTCCTTGAGGACCACCACCTTCTGGGCCTTCGGCAGTCTGGTTTCAGGCCACGACATGGGACCGAAATGGCCTTACTTGACCTAAAAAATCAAATGGACGATATCAGAGACGCAGGGAAACCTGCGCTCCTTCTGCTCCTGGATTTATCCGCCGCATTCAACCTTGTCGACCACAACACACTTTGCCACCACCTCTCCATTGCAGCCAACTTCTCCCCCAAAGCGTGTGTGTGGATCACTTAGTTTCTACAGGAACGGGCCATGAAAGTCTTTTCCGACTCGGCATGTGCCTCTCCCAGCAACATTAAATGTGGAGTACCCCAGGGGTCCTGCATCGCACCCACCCTCTACAACCTATTTACTAGGCCCCTTTTTAACCTTCTTGACACCTTGGGCATCTCATAACCAACTACGCTGATGATACGCAGGTGCTCATCCCTCTCACAGGTGACTACGAGACAGACAGGATCACCCTTAACTCCATTTACTGCACCATCCAAGCCTGGATGGCAGAAAATTGGCTGTGCCTCAACAGCAACCAAACCGAGCTCCTACTCATTGGATCACCAAACATTCTGGGTAACCTTGACAAGAAATATCGCTCCTTTACCATCGATAATATACCCATCGAAGTGTCCGACACAGTTAAAACTCTGGGAGTCTACCTTGACTCCAACCTCACCATGAACAGGCAGGTCAACGCCATTGCATCCTCATCGGCCTACTACTCTAAACTGCTCAATGCAGCAAGACCCTTCCTCACCACGCAGAACTGCCTTACTATTGCCAGGGCCACTATCGGTTCAAGACTGGACTATTGTAATGCGCTCCTAGGTGGCACATCCAGCAAAAACATTGCCAAACTCCAGCTTGTCCAAAACAATGCACTTAGGGCCACCACAGGATTTCCGAAAAAGGATCACATATCAGACTTTAGGAGACAGGTGCACTGGCTTCCCGTTAAACAGAGAGTTATCTTCAAAATCCTCTCCATTACCCACAAATGCCTCCATGATCTAGCGCCCTCTTACCTCACTCAGCGCATTTCCATGCCCACATCCACCAAGCCGTCTAGGCTAGCCTACACCAACCTGATCACCAAGCCCAAAACATGCAGAGTGCGTGCTGGAGGTTCCAGTTTCCCAACTATCGCTACCGCCCACTGGAACACACTCCCCACTCACATCAGGGCTATCAACTCCCACTTGGCGTTCCGCAAAGCAATCAAAACCAGTCTATTTGTTTGAAATGTTCATGCTTAGCATTTGCTTGGTACTTAACTGATACCTATGTCTGCTTAATGTACGTGCAACCTACCGCCTATGATGTAACTAAGTAACCGCATGTTCCAAAGTCGTATTCTTGCCTACGTACACTTTCTTGAAAAAGCGCCTCAATGCCCGTGGGCTGTAGTGCGCTATACAAATGTAAAAAATAAATAAATAAAATATTGAGAAGGAGAAAAGCAGAGTTCACAGGGTTGTGGAGCCTGAGCCCATCATAGAATCACCAAAATTGGCCCTAATTGGAACTGCCACTGTTTTCCCATCCCAGGGGACAGCAAGGACTCTCACAGACGCTCTTCTCCGGCATGGTCAAACTTGGAGAAATGCGTCAGGAAAATATGAGTCGACCAAAAGCTACAGAGTCCCCTTTGCTAGATTGATTGGATCCAGCGATGATGCCAAAGCAAGAAAAGTCCCAGGAGTGGAGAGAGCATGCAGAGCTGTTGCTGAGCGAAGAATGAAAGGTAGGTCTTCTCCATAATCCCAAGACGGCCTTTCACCTTATCCCTATCAGAGTGACCAAGCCACTATATCCCTAAAGATGTATGTGGTGGTGCAGCGGGTACTGTATCCTTTTAGTCATGAGCTGGGCACTATATCTGTGAATAGGACCCAAGGAAATGGTCCAAGCATTTCATACCTTGCAGGATTACAAATAGGAAGATGGGCACGCTAGAAGCATGCTTTTGCTAGATCCCTGACAATCACATTAGATTAGGGATACAGAGGATTAGGTGCTAGATCCATGAGCATGTCATTAGAATAGGGATACAGAGGAGCAGGTGCTAGACCCCCGAGAATGTCATTATATTAGGGATACAGAGGAGCAGGTGATAGATCCCCAAGAATCTTATTAGATTACGGATACATGAGAAGTAGGTGCCATATCCCTGAGAATCTCATTAGATTAGGGATACAGAGGAGTAGGTGCTAGATCCCTGAGAATGTCATTAGATTAGGGATACAGAGGAGCAGGTGATAGATCCCCAAGAATCTTATTAGATTACGGATACATGAGAAGTAGGTGCCATATCCCTGAGAATCTCATTAGATTAGGGATACAGAGGAGTAGGTGCTAGATCCCTGAGAATGTCATTAGATTAGGGATACAGAGGAGTAGGTGCTAGATCCCTGAGAATGTCATTAGATTAGGGATACAGAGGAGTAGGTGCTAGATCCCTGAGAATGTCATTAGATTAGGGATACAGAGGAGTAGGTTCCAGATCCCTGACCATGTCATTAGATTAGGGATACAGAGGAGAAGGTGCTGGATCCCTAAGAATGTCATTAGATTAGGGATACAGAGGGGCAGGTGCTAGATCCCCGAGAATGTCATTAGATTAGGGATACAGAGGAGAAGGTGCTAGATCCCTAAGAATGTCATTAGATTAGGGATACAGAGGAGTAGGTGCTAGATTCATGAGCATGTCATTAGAATAGGGATACAGAGGAGCAGGTGCTAGACCCCCGAGAATGTCATTATATTAGGGATACAGAGGAGCAGGTGCTAGATCCCCAAGAATCTTATTAGATTACGGATACATAAGAAGTAGGTGCCAGATCCCTGAGAATCTCATTAGATTAGGGATACAGAGGAGTAGGTGCTAGATCCCTGAGAATGTCATTAGATTAGGGATACAGAGGAGTAGGTGCTAGATCCCTGAGAATGTCATTAGATTAGGGATATAGAGGAGTAGGTGCTAGATCCCTGAGAATGTCATTAGATTAGGGATACAGAGGAGAAGGTGCTAGATCCCTAAGAATGTCATTAGATTAGGGATACAGAGGGGCAGGTGCTAGATCCCCGAGAATGTCATTAGATTAGGGATACAGAGGAGAAGGTGCTAGATCCCTAAGAATGTCATTAGATTAGGGATACAGAGGATTAGGTGCTAGATTCATGAGCATGTCATTAGAATAGGGATACAGAGGAGCAGGTGCTGGACCCCCGAGAATGTCATTATATTAGGGATACAGAGGAGCAGGTGCTAGATCCCCAAGAATCTTATTAGATTACGGATACATGAGAAGTAGGTGCCATATCCCTGAGAATCTCATTAGATTAGGGATACAGAGGAGTAGGTGCTAGATCCCTGAGAATGTCATTAGATTAGGGATACAGAGGAGTAGGTGCTAGATCCCTGAGAATGTCATTAGATTAGGGATACAGAGGAGTAGGTGCTAGATCCCTGAGAATGTCATTAGATTAGGGATACAGAGGAGTAGGTTCCAGATCCCTGACCATGTCATTAGATTAGGGATACAGAGGAGAAGGTGCTAGATCCCTAAGAATGTCATTAGATTAGGGATACAGAGGGGCAGGTGCTAGATCCCCGAGAATGTCATTAGATTAGGGATACAGAGGAGAAGGTGCTAGATCCCTAAGAATGTCATTAGATTAGGGATACAGAGGAGTAGGTGCTAGATTCATGAGCATGTCATTAGAATAGGGATACAGAGGAGCAGGTGCTAGACCCCCGAGAATCTTATTAGATTACGGATACATGAGAAGTAGGTGCTAGATCCCTGAGAATCTAATTAGATTAGGGATGCATGAGGAGTAGGTGCTAGATCCCTGAGAATGTCATTAGATTAGGGATACAGAGGAGTAGGTGCTAGATCCCTGAGAATGTCATTAGATTAGGGATACAGAGGAGTAGGTGCTAGATCCCTGAGAATGTCATTAGATTAGGGATACAGAGGAGTGGGTTCCAGATCCCTGACCATGTCATTAGATTAGGGATACAGAGGAGAAGGTGCTAGATCCCTAAGAATGTCATTAGATTAGGGATACAGAGGGGCAGGTGCTAGATCCCCGAGAATGTCATTAGATTAGGGATACAGAGAAGAAGGTGCTAGATCCCTAAGAATGTCATTAGATTAGGGATACAGAGGAGTAGGTGCTAGATTCATGAGCATGTCATTAGAATAGGGATACAGAGGAGCAGGTGCTAGACCCCCGAGAATGTCATTATATTAGGGATACAGAGGAGCAGGTGCTAGATCCCCAAGAATCTTATTAGATTACGGATACATGAGAAGTAGGTGCCAGATCCCTGAGAATCTCATTAGATTAGGGATACAGAGGAGTAGGTGCTAGATCCCTGAGAATGTCATTAGATTAGGGATACAGAGGAGTAGGTGCTAGATCCCTGAGAATGTCATTAGATTAGGGATACAGAGGAGTAGGTGCTAGATCCCTGAGAATGTCATTAGATTAGGGATACAGAGGAGTAGGTTCCAGATCCCTGACCATGTCATTAGATTAGGGATACAGAGGAGAAGGTGCTAGATCCCTAAGAATGTCATTAGATTAGGGATACAGAGGGGCAGGTGCTAGATCCCTGAGAATGTCATTAGATTAGGGATACAGAGGAGAAGGTGCTAGATCCCTAAGAATGTCATTAGATTAGGGATACAGAGGGGCAGGTGCTAGATCGCTGAGAATGTCATTAGATTAGGGATACAGAGGAGTAGGTGCTAGATCCATGAGCATGTCATTAGAATAGGGATACAGAGGAGCAGGTGCTAGAGCCCCGAGAATCTTATTAGATTACGGATACATGAGAAGTAGGTGCTAGATCCCTGAGAATCTAATTAGATTAGGGATGCATGAGGAGTAGGTGCTAGATCCCTGAGAATGTCATTAGATTAGGGATACAGAGGAGTAGGTGCTAGATCCCTGAGAATGTCATTAGATTAGGGATACAGAGGAGTAGGTGCTAGATCCCTGAGAATGTCATTAGATTAGGGATACAACAGGACCCAAGATTCCCTAATAGGTAGGAGACCCATATGTACAATTGTTTTTCTCAGCATGCAATTGTTGCTTTGATTGTTCCAAGCCAAGAACACCCTTGTGTTTCTTAGAAAGAACCATAGAGCCCACAGACATTTATCCAATTTTTATTCAAACAACTTTAATAATCACCCTTGCATCTAATTTACTCCGTCATGTGTTTTGGACTGCAGTAGCCCTCTCATTATTGCATGCCTGCTATGAGGAACGTTTCATCTAGAATCAGCTACCCAAACTGACCATCCATGCTCCTCTATCCCACCTAGTTAATGGTCTAACGGAAAGACCAAACCTCTTGGTGGACCACATAGGCCATCTCATTTGCCTTGACAAAGACCCTTCTTTTGGTCGAAACACGTGTTGGCTGTTTTTTCCAAACGCCACTTTTTTTTCATTCGTTGTAAATGGCACTTCTAACGTGCAGGCTCCCCTAGCCTCCTTGTAGAACGAACTTTGAACATGTTGATCACTGCAGCATTGACCACTGTTACTGCCTACCAAATGTGCCACGTGCCCACCACGGTTGCCGCAGGTTTCTTACTTCAGCCAGTTTCAACCTTTCTGGATCCTTTGGGGGTGGGCACGTGCAGCAGGCTTCACCATATAAATCCCATCCCTT
Organism: Ambystoma mexicanum; assembly: GCF_040938575.1. Classification (NCBI taxonomy): domain Eukaryota; kingdom Metazoa; phylum Chordata; class Amphibia; order Caudata; family Ambystomatidae; genus Ambystoma; species Ambystoma mexicanum. Next base: position 295,657,749 of record NC_090929.1, read on the forward strand.
AACACAGGCGCAGCGCAGGTGATTTCAGTACATCACCTCTCCCTTCTCGATAATACTGACATAAACCAAAGGTAGGAAAATGATCATTACATCGAAAAGGGTTCTTTATATGAGTCAGCGAAGGGCCAATCATGCTGTGCCAGTAGTAGCTCAGGCAACCCCTGAGCCAATCCACTCAATGCCTGCAAAACACCCGCAGGGCGCAAGGACCTAGTCACAATAGAGGAGGAGTAAGACAACGAGGGAGTGCAGAGGCAGAAGAGGACTAGCGTGGTGATCCAGAAGAATGAATGGCAAATCCCAAAGTGAAAAGGAGGGCTCTCATTTCAGCTGCGTCACAGATCTAAAAGGGTATTTAAACCCTCTGAAAGGACTGGGATTGCTTTCAGATGCTGCCCTGAGTCACCCTCAGCCCTTCAAAAAATAATGATCAACTAAGAGGGAAGTCGGCAATGTGCAGGGGGGACTCATTACTGAAGGTCAGGAAGTAGTCGGGCAGCCTGATTGCACTCAAGGGGTAGGCCCCGATCTATGGAGGCCTCCACGCCACAATCGCGCCGCTAACTGCACGCGCACAGCTGCAAGGACAGACAGAGAGGCCTCTGGGATACTTTCTCAAGAAAAATGACTGAAAAGGAAAAATACATCCATCATAAGTGCAGAAGGAAAGGAACGCCTCCCGCAAAGCCATTCACGGGGGATCGCAGGCCACAAGTGCATGCTGTGCATTGCAAGCTTACAAGCAGGACCACCCACTTATTAAGTGGAGGGATTCTCTGCAAAATCCACCAATAAGGCCATATCGCATAGTTTCATTTTAAACTAGAGCCCAGCTACGCTCTTTATTGCTATTTTCATCCCCCACATGATGTAGCCTCTGGCGGCATCGCTGCATGCAGGGAGTGGAAAGACAAGACTAGTTCCACCAATACAGGCAATGGAGCTGTGTGGGAAGGGACTAAACACCTTACTGCAGCCCTGGCGGATTTTTCTGCAGGAATACCACTAGTGGTAATTAGCACTACCACTCATGGTATTGATGAGAATCCACCAAATTACAGGTTTACCACGGCACCCATGATAACGGAAGTGGCATGGCTGAAATACAACATGTTGGATTCCAGAAATACCACTCGCTGTAGTTGTGTTAAATGGTAAATTTCTATTCATTTTCCACGCTCATTTCTATGGTGGAAATTGATAGATTGTGATAGGGTTACAAACCACTGCTGTATATTTTTTTAATGCACAAAGGAGTCTATTGTGACAATGCTGTGCATTACATTGGTAAAGAGGTAAGAGGGTGGGCATTAGAGTTGCCATGTGTCTACCCTATTCCCCTAGCCCCGTTAAAAACAAATAAAAGTTTTAAAAATGTGTATCTCTACCTTTACCGTGGAGATAAAAAATGGAGAATTTTCAGGGCTAAGCGGAGGCGTAGCCAGGATTGTCTAGCAAATGGGTCCTGAAGCTAATGTAGTTGGGCCTACTGCACTGACAAACATATCTGTAAATGCCCACACAGCGCAGCTGAGCGGGCATTTACAGATTTTGGGTGGGCCTTGCCCCTCAGGCCCTACCATGTCTACGCATCTGGGGCTAAGAGCCACATTGTAACAGGGTGGTATTTACAACAGATGTTATATGAAAAATTACCTTCACCGTGATTCAGATTCTCTTAGTACAGGCTCTCCCTCCTTTCCAACTGGTTGGGATCAGACTATAAATCCTTAGAATAAGCAAGGGTGGAGGAGACTGCATGTACAGGATTCAGGCAAACAAGTTGCGGCGAACCTCTTGGCCAAATTTTGCATAATTTCTAGAAGATGTATCCATAGCATAGTGCTTGCAAAAGGCATGCTGGGTAGCCCACATAGCTGCTATACAGATGTCTGCAATGGGAACATGCCTAGTAAAGGCTACAGAGGCTGCCTTCGCTCTAGTAGAATGAGCCCGAAGTCTGTGCAGAGTCGCGCAACCTTTCATAAGCCTTGGAGATACAGGAGACAACCCACCTAGCAAAGAAAGCTTTAGCTGCCTTATTGCTAGGAGAAGGACCACTGTGAGTAATGAAGAGCTGATCTGCTGTTCTAAACGATTTGGCCCTTTCAAGGTGGAAATTTAAAGTTTATACAACATCTAGGTCATGTAATTTTGCTTCGCCCACTGAAGCGTGCGGTCTAGGAAGAAAAACAGGAAGATATATTTCCTGGTTTAAGTGAAAGTCAGAAACCACCTTGGGTAGAAAGGAGGGAACCGTACGTAGGACAACTTCGTCCTTATGGAACACTAGATATGGTTGCTTTTAAGAGAGAGCCCGGAGCTCACTAATCCTTCTAGCCGAAGTAATGGCTGCTAAGAAAGCCATTTTCCAAGTTAGGAATTCTAATTCGCAAGAAGCCATATCCTCAAATGGTTTTTGCATTAGGGCTGATAAGACTATGTTGAGATACCACTGAGGTGGAGGTTTACGAATAGAGGGATGTAAATGTAAAAGGCCCTCAAAGTGCCTTTTAATAGCTTGGTTGGAAAGAGAGAGAAAGGCTTGTGTTGTATATTCAGGTAAGCACCGATAGCTGATAAGTAATGTTAGCAAGCGTCTACTTTGACATCAGTGGAAACTAGATAAGACATGAAGGATATGACATCAATAGAGGCCTTTAGAGGGTACGGTCTTGTTCTAAGACTGAGTGACAGAAACAACAATTTGCTCTGATATTGCTTCTTAGTGGAAGCTTTTCTAGAGGCTGACATAATGGCTATGTTTTTCTCTGACAAATGTACGTGGGAGAAGGCTAGTTTTTCAGGAACCAAGCCTTCAAGTTGAGCAATTGAGAAGATGGGTGAAGGACCTGCCCCTTTTGTTGAGTCAAAAGATCTCTGGATAGTAGCAGATCTAGTCGGAGTAGGACAGTCCCTGCTAACTCCAGAAGTTCTGGAAACCAGACCTGGCAAGGCCAGAACGGGGCTATAGGAATCATTGTCAGATTGTGTGACATTTTGAATTTGAGCCACATTTAGTGAATCAATGGGAGAGGTGGGAATGCATAAAGTGTTAGATTGAACCAATCCAGATGTAGAGCATCTCCCAGGTATAGAGGGCCCTGACCTTGCCTTGATGCAAACAGAGGACTTAGAGAGTTGTGCTGGTTGGCAAAGAGGTCTACGGATGGATGGCCCCACTTCTGAAACCATGCGTACTACGGATGGTTTCAGCTCCCACTCATGCGGAGCAGACTGTAACGGACATTCTTCATCCCCTCAAGATGGGAAGCCAACAGGAAAATGTGATTTTGAATGGCCCAATACCAATTTCTTTCTGCTAGGAGACACATGGGGCAGGAACAAGTCCCTCCTGCTTGTTTATATAAAACATTGCAGTGGTTTTGTCTGTTAGAATTTTCACCACCTTTCCTTGAAGCGAGGGAAGAAATGATTTTAGAGCAAAAAAGATGGCTCTTAGTTCCAGGACATTTATGTGGTCCTTCTTTTCCTGAGAGGACCAAAGACTCTGGACTGTTACACTTAGAGAATGTGCTCCCCAACCATACTCTGAAGAGTCTGTTTTTATGACTATTTGGAGAGGAGGAGGTTGAAAAGGAAACCCTATTAACAGGTTCTCTGGGGAGTTTCACCAGAGTAGAGAGTCCTGAACTTGGAATTTGGATTTTCGTTTCCTGGGAATCCCAGAGCTGGTTCCACTTGAGAGCAAGATGCCAGTCGTTTGTTCTCATATGGAGCCTTGCAAAGGGAACTAGGTTTATGCAAGAGGCCATGATGCCCAAGAGCCTTTGAAACCACAAAGCTGTTATTGTCCGGTGGGTAGTGAACTGTACAATGGTTTGTTGAATGGCTTCCACCCTTTGTAGGGGTGGAAAGGCTTTGTGTAGAGTAGTAACAATATCTGCTCCTAGGAATTGGATCCTTTGCAAGGGATTGAGTTGGGATTTTGACACATTTATGGAGAACCCCAGGTTGAACACTGTATGGCATGTTACGTGCAATTTCTGGAGCAATTCCTCAGGAGACTGGGCTTTGGGAAGCAAGTCGTCTAGGTAGGGGTATAGATGGACTGTTCTTAACCAAAGGTTATCTGCCACTGACCCCAGAACATTTGTGAAAACCCTGGGAGCAGAATTGAGCCTGAAGGGAAGACATGTGAACTGGTAATGTGACCTTCCTATGGTGAGTCTCAGGAACTGATGGTGATGTTTGTAGATGGGGATGTGAAAATAAACATCCTGTAGTTTGGATGAAGAGAAGCCAGAATCCGAGGGATGGTTATCATGTGGAAGGTATCGAGAGACAGAAATTGGTTGAGGTCTAAAAGGGTCCAGAATTGGACGGACCCCGCCTAATTTCTTTGAGATCAGGAAGTGACGAGAGTAAAATCCCTGACCTACTTCCTCTTGAGGAACCAATTCTATCACCCCTAGAATAAGGAGTTTTTGGATCTCTTGCAGAAGCTCTGGGGATGAATTTTGGAGCTTTGGAGGAGAGGAAGGGGGAATAGCCGGAAGGGCAAGGCGGTAACCATGCTGAATAAAATTCAGAACCCACTCCTCTTGAGTAATGGTTTTCCAAAAGGGGAGGAGGTTGGAAAGCCTTCCTGTTACCGGGGATGTATGCTCCTTGGTGATGGTTTGAGCATAAGGTATGTACATGCCCGCAGGGAAGTCAAATAGACTTCTTTTGCATTTGAGCAGAATTCGAGGAAGAGGGAGAACTGTTGGCACACTGGCCTTCCATTTCTGTAGGACCTCATCCGTAGACGGATCGAACAATGTGTTGCCATCAAATGGAAGGTCGAGCACTTTCTCCTGGATATCTTGGTGAAGGGAAGAGACAGACAAATATGCGTGCCTACGCATGCAGACTACACTAGTGACTGCCCTTGCTGTTGTGTCAGTGAGATATTTGACGACTTGAAGCTGTTGGATAGCAGCTTCTCTGCCCTCCGAAATCCAGAATGAAAATTCGTTTGTGGCTTCCTGAGGGAGCATGTCAGTGAAATGTTTAAGATTCTCCCAATTAAGGATATTAAATCCCGCCAGAACTGTAGCAGTGTTAACCTGCCTAAGTTGTATGGTAGAGGTGATGTGGAACGTCTTACCTTGGGTCTCCCATGCTTTTGCGTTTTTGTCTAGCACTGAAGCTGGAGATGGAGAAGGATCCTTTATCCTTTGTGCCAAGGGCAGCTGAGACTAATGCCGATTAAGCTGGAAGATTGCCCATAAGTATGAAGGGCTCGTCCGTATGCATCTTGTATTTGTGATCTAGGGCCTTGTGTGGATTGGAAGATGGCAGTTTCCCAAAAACACCAGCCGTTTTCAGGATTATCCTTCGGAAGAATTTCTAGTGCCTGCATGGCTTTAGTCACAATGTCATGGAACACCTTAGATAGGGACTGAGTGGTGTCCTCCTCTGAATCTGAGTAAGTGTCCTTTGAAATTGTCTGTTTTATGGATGTAGGAGCAGATTCCTTGTCCACTGGTACCATGAAAGGCTCGGGAATCGGGTCGTTGGGTACCGATCCCTGTGATAACATGGGTGACATTTTGTCCTTGATGCGTTAAGCCAAAACTTCTAGGAAGGGCTCAGAAAGCATTGTTTCCAGCACAGTGCTGGTGATGTTGTTCACCATTTGGGAAGTGCTAGGTAGACTGTATTCTAGTCTGATAGGATAAGTAGAAGAGTCAGCCCTACTAGGCAGTTGGCTAGGATTATAGATGTTCATCACCACAGGTCTAGGCACCTGAATGTTGGTTAGAACCAGCTTGGGTCCAGGTTTTGTTGGTACCAGAGTAGGTTGACCCATATTGTCCTCAGACTGAGGAGAAAATTGAGGCAAAATGTGAGGAAACTGAGCTCTCACAGGAGTGCTGAACAATTGTTCTGTTCGAACCGTGGACATTTTTGAAGCATCAAAGTCTTCCGAGTCAGAAATTAGAGTAAAATTATCCTTCTGACTCTCCAGTAGCGAGCCTGAGACAGAAACCACAGGAGATTTCTTCCGTTTGTGCTTTTTTGGAGAATTCGGTACTGGACTAGATCTCGAATGAGAGTGCCTATGCCCTTTATGAGAGGACTTATGAGATTGTCCTTGGTACCGAGGAGCTCGAAATCTCAACTGTGGTAGAAGAGGGTAAAACTGTTTCTTTTGGTACCAAAGTAGCAGAAATGTTGCCTTCGGAAGCCAACTTGGCTTCAGCCAGTAAAGGGGAATCAGAGGAGACCGAATCAATCCAAGAGGCGTGGGCCTCTTTGCATGTACCCTTGCCTGTTCAGTGTACAGAGGCAATAGAGGGTTTCCCAGTACTGTTGTTATTTTGTCCGTAGTAAATAACTCTTATGTTACCGGGTGGGTCTTCTGAGACCCTTTCCCACTTGGAGGTACTAACACTTTTCCACATGGAGGTACTAGTGTTTTCCCACCCAGAGGTACTTTCAGGGTGATAGGCCAGGGGTTCCCCCCTGAACGGTCCCGTGAAGACTCCGGAACTGAGGAGGCAGTCTTCCCTTGGGTACCAACGGCCGGTGCCGAAACTAGTACCTCACCTGAAGGTACAGTCCCCCTCTTACCGATGTTGGCCCCTCTTCTGTTCCAAACAAAGTCTTCGGGCGTCTTCAGTACCGGTCCCAGCTCTGACATGGAGAGAAGATGAGTTTGCAGACACCTAGGGTGAATTCCACAGCAAAAGATGCAGGTACTCACCGGGTGATGTATACCCAGTCAGCAGATGCAGGCATGGTGGGGGATCACGCTCTGAAACACTTGTGTATGAGCACGATACAAATAAAATATCATATATATAAATATAATATCGGCCGCAGAAAAATGCTTCCGGCAACAGATGCACTGCTTGAAACCTGTTGCATACGGCATGCATAGAGGGAGGCACCACTAATTGAAAAAATAAAAATAAAGAACCAATCACTAAAGCCAAAAAGGAATTGACAGCAAAAAGGAACGCCCCGATAGACGGAGTCGCAGCACAGCAAATATTTCGACCTGCCCAGGAAGTGGAAAAACAGGAACTGGGTGTGCAACATTGGTGACGTGAGGCTAAGGTGTGGGCCCGGAGCATGGAGGAACGCACGCATGACTTAGGCCCGTCCCCTTCCAAAACTCTTAAAGTGACAGCTATCTTTTACAGCCAGCTTTTCCGGCCCACCTGCGTATGCAGGCGTTCTCAACCAGTTGGGAAGGAGGGAAGAGCCTGGACGACTGAGAAATACATACTTACCTGTAATCAGGAGGGATATAAAACAGGTTGTATTTTGCGAGTGCTGCCTGTTTTACCACTGTAACTTTTCATGATCAAAACTGTGTTTCTTCCATTACCAAGGATGACGCATGTGCCAGTTTTGAGGAACTCGTGGTGACAACAGCAAAAACAGACACAAGTGATGACAGTTCAAGGGTGATCATTTAAACTGTATGCAGGTTGGAAAAATGCCTAGTCTAAACCTAAATCTAAGATGGGAGCAAATGTCGACCATCAAATGAAAAATAAGGCAGTCCTGGTGGTGTTGTGTCAACTAATAAGGTCCTATACTAAAAAACCTATTGCCAATCCTCACAACTAATACAAAAAGGGTGTGGGATAGTTTTCAGGAAAAGAAAGAAGTGTTCGTAAATAATATGTCAGGATGCGGTAGCTTGGATCTCCCTTCCCCGCGTTTTCTGCACGGGGTAAGATGGGAGCTTGGAGCACAGCACATACTCGAGCTTTCCCATCACGAGTTAACAGTTCCAATGACAGCAATCAGAACCGTCAATGGCCAAGTCTCATTTCTCCTAAAAGTCTCTTGCCTTCAAGGGCCTAATTTATCCAATAAACAAACAAACAAAAGGTTCTCTTCCACAGTTCATGCTGGGTGACGACTTCATCGATGGGTTCCCCTTCTTCCGTGTGCAGACCCTTCACTCACAATTTTCAATGTCCTTTTTAAACAGTTCTGGTGTACATCCCTTGGCCATGTTGCCCTTGTCAACACCCTGTTTCTCTGCACTTTTAAAATGTGCCCCTTTCTCATTAGCACCCTTCTTCTGGGTTCACTCTTGCCAGTTTCACCTTCACCTTTTTACCTTCAATATTCAAGGGATTCACTTCCCTTTCTTTCACCATGCGGGATTCACTTACCTTTCTTTCACCATGTGGTATTCAATTCCCGAACTTTCTTGTGTTTGTAGATCAAAGTCTTTCGATTGTACGAGGATTTTGCTAGACCTCCAGTATGACCACTTTGACCTCCTCTTGCGGCTCTCCTACGGCCTTCTGGTTTCTCTAATTTCACTCACTCAAACGGGGAGCGCCCAGTCTCTCGGAGTGACACCCACATGGTGTCGGTTCACTCTGCAGCTGCTCTCCCCTCAACACTTTTGCAGTTCTTTGAACTCAGTCCATCTTGCCACTTCGCGACTATCCTTCACCACAGCCTGGCTTTTATCGACTCTCCCCACGACTCATCGGTTATGACGAATCGCTTGGCTTTATTTCTAATTGGAGTCAAGGCCGGTACCACGGCAGCAGAAATTTCCCTCGCTCCCGCTTATCAACGTTGATACGCTCTGTGTACCGTTGACATCTGTTACAAGACACTGTGCTATTGTCTGCAGTCTTAGGAAGGTTCCGTGGGTGTGGGACAAAAAGGGCAAGGTCACTTCTGAACCTCCCCACCATCTTGCTTCCCAACATCTTTCTCCTTCTCCTGAACTGCCTTTCATGGCTAGTGGTCTCATTGTGCTGCCTGCCGTGCCTGTACTGTGCTCTCTTGCTCCACCTTTTATCCCTGTGGGGAAGGGAAAGGGCCACCAGGTGTGTGTGATTTTAATCGATTGCCTGACTCTGCCTGACCCCTGCATTGGGACATGTCAGGTAAAGGGCTCTGGTGTTAGTCCGTTCTCTGGTGTGTCATGAGAAAGTGTTTGTAGCGGAAAGGGGGGCAGTGATTTTGAATGTCCTACATGGTAGGATGGGTAAAAGGTGTCAAAAGAAGGGAGATACCGCATCTCACCCGTCTGTGTCCCACTCCCCGAGGAACCCCCATACAGGTGATCCTACCTCACTGGTCCACCCCCAAGAACAGGATCCAATAGCGATGGCCATGTTCTGACCACCTGGAGGACATATCCCTGGGGACTAGTTAGGGAGACACCTTCAGGTTTCTCACACAGTTCTACCACAATTAGACACTCTCAGCATCAAGCTCGTTATGCCTTTCCAGTGGTTTGCCTTGTTCTGTCTTATTTCCACTGCACCATATTCTCTCACATGTTTGTCCTCTCCCTTTACCTAAGCAACTGTGGTCTGGTTACCTGTGACTGGGTCACAGTACACCACAGTACGGGCAGGCAGGGCTCGAATCGGTGTCCGCCCACGTTTTGGACAAGGCGAACGCAGTTCCCCAGGTGTGTTTAAATAAAACACTGTTTACTGCACCCACTTGAAGTGACTGATGCTGCGGCCGAACCCAGGCGCTGTAGATGTGAGGCAAGACAATTAGCCAGGAAACCACACAAATCGCTTATCATGCAGCTTATAAACATCCAGAGTGTCATGCGGTCACAAAGGACATGTTTTGTTACAGAATCTTGCATCTAAAAGGTGCGTACCTCTTTACACTTCGCCAGCAATGTAATAGGGACTCTGTGTGATTGGAAAATGCTTATTTGTCCAGTGGGCTTTCATCAATTGTGAGAGACAGACTGAATGAAATGTGCATATTTCACTATAGGATCTGCTCACTTCGCGTGACTCACTTCCCAATGAGTGGGTCAGAGTAGCTCCACACGTTCTTAGGGCTCGAGCCTTGCAAGCCAGCCTCCGTGCTCTAAGACCGTTAAGGTATGGACCGGCTGAGTAGGAAAGCTTATTAGCACAATGTACCAATGCCTCCGTGATTGTGATGGGGCTGCGAGTCTGGGAAAGATGGCCTAAGCGTGAAGGCGTGTGTGTGTTTGTGTGTGCCTCTGATGCCTGCTTCTTAATGCCTGGCCCGTTACTTGAACTCGGCCCCAGTCTCCTAGTTGGGTCGCAGAGCGCTGCAAAGGAGATGTATGAAATGTTTGGGTGCGGTGATGGGAGTCAAAGTACGCAGGCATGACTTTGTGGAACAGGTCAGTGGAAGAGCTGGTTTTCACAGGTGACCCAATTCCCTAAATTCTGCTGTACATACCCTCTGAGGGCCGCGCTGGAGGCTGGGGATTTTATTTTAGGCCTGACTTATGAAAAGGGAATTAAGAAAAAGCTACGTTATGGTATCTTACGTTTGTATAGCGCCTACTGCCATAGTTCATGGCATCGAAGCGCTTTTGCTTATCAAAGAGGCAAAGGAGGAGTATGACAAAAAATTCAGCAGTGGTAGGGAGGAGCAAAGTCAGATAGATAGTTCGGATGTGGGCGAGGGATAGATGTGGTGTTCAGGAAGGCATGGCAAGAGAAGGAAAAGGTGGAAGACTTTGGTGGAAAAGGTGGAAAAAGTGACGCATCTGTTTGGGTGCTTCTGTGCTCCTAGTCATAAATTGCCTCCAACTTGTGTGAAGAATTCGGCGATCTGCACAGCGAGTTGGCGCTCACCTGGGTTTTTTGTTTTAATTGTGTGATATTTTTGACTGGTTTGAAGTGCTCGAGCTTTTTATACAACTTTGACTGGACAGTCCGTTTTATCATTGGGTAATAATTGTATTTTCGCTGTGTTGCAACCAACCAACGATCTACGACCTTGCAGAGATAAGCCTGCCGTTCTGTCCATGTTACCAAAATTGGACAAGGCTGTCTTGTGTTTCCAATCTGTTCGGATCCCTTCTGGTGTACAAGAGGTGTGGGGGTGGAGGGGGTCAATTGATGCCCCGGATTTTGATTTGTCAAACCTTGTGCTGCCTAGACGCCACCTTGTAGCTGCTATTGGAAACTTGTAGTAAAGAGTGCTGTAAGCAGACAGCACCCGAACTTGCTTTGCTCGGCTCCATTCCGACCGTGAAGATTATTAGTAATTAGACCAAAGTTGTGGGGTTATAAAATGAGCCATTCCAAAAATTAAGGATTTGCGATTAAACAGTCCAAAATATACCAGTTCCCTCTATTCACAAATTGTGGGGGATCACAATGAAGGCAGGGAAAAGAACGGGGGGTGGCCTGCATGAATAGGTCACGAGGCTCAGGCACCTAGGTGTCTTGGGGGTATTGGGGGTTGCCTGCCAAAACTGAGCATATGCCCTGGGCGTGGCAACAGGGTAGAAGGGCGTGAAAAAGTATGCGATTCTGCACAAGTGACAACCAAACACACCAAAGGAATCAATAAATGCCACCGAAAAGTGAGGAGACCTCCCCCGCTCCGCCCCGGCAACCCCCAGACCACTGCCGAAGGCTAACAGGGTGGGCACAGAAACAGGGTTAAAACAATGAAAGGTTTTGGAAGTCCCCTGAAGACGAGCTCTTGAAACATGTCAACACTTGGAAGTCTTCACAAGGAACTAGAAAATACATGTTGTTTCCGAGAGACAATTGATCGCCCTTGTGCCGCAGGAGGAAAGTTGCTTGCATGATCTAGCTCAGAGTCCCGTGACCAGAGAACTAGCTAGGAAGGCTTCCTGGGTCGCATTCACAGGACCAGCATGGCCTCACTCACTTAAGCTGATTACATATAAGAGGTGCGGGCAGGGATGTCATTTCACCAAAATGGCCGGGGTAGCGGAAGTGGCGTCACATGACCCTTAACCTCTGATGACATCACAGGAAATGATGTAATTTGACCCACCCCAAAGTGATATCACAGGAAGCGATTATAATAATAATTTAGCATTTATCTAGCACCACTAACCCTCAGGTATCTGATCGCTGCTTATTATTACCCACGGTGTGTGGTGCTCATTTATCGACCGCGGAAGGATGAAAGGCTGAGTTTGGCCTTGCCAGGATTCGAACCTGCATCAACAGGCTCTGCACAGATATCAAAGCAAACGCTTTACTCGCTGTGCTATCGGACTGGACACCACCTTTCTCCCCTTGACAAAACAGGAAGTTGTATCACATAGCATTGTTCCTTAATACACTACGAAAAACATGGTTACGATATTACTATAATGTGATATACATTTCATTTAAGAAAAGATCACCATGTGCATCGTTAAAGTCGGCCATGACCAAATGATAATGATGTGTTCTTATGTAGCACTTACACGTAAGCGCTTTATATAGAACAAATATGCATACTGTATGAGCCAACCTGTGTTGGTACTCATTTAGCGACTTAATAAGAATAAAAGGCTGAGTTGAGGTGTTTGAGAACAGACTAAATCAGTGACTCACCCTCTGAAATAAACCTTAATGAGTTTAGCAATTATTCTATAGACTTCCAGAAAGACAAATTTGTTATTCCTATTCTTTCTTATTTAGGGGCACAGCTGGAAGTGTTAAAAAAAACAGGGGTTCCACAAGTTTAACAGGCCTGACCAAGATATCAGCCCCTTCAGAAGCAAAGAGCCACATAGCGCTGGCCAGAGCCCAGGAGCTTGCACGAAAAAAAAAGAAAAAGTGTTCCCTTGTTTTTGTTTAGGGGTAGAAAGTGAGACCCGCAGTTGAGACCCCTAAAAGACGTCCCAGGTTGCGGGCCGGTATATACTAATGCGGACTCGGCCACTTTAAGAAGGCCCTGTCCTATGGGATCGTGACAGTGACCATCCTACCCCAATATTTATCGCAGGCATTTTAATACCATCCGAATATTGCACGTTTCAGCCTAGGTTGTTGCCAGAAATAATAGTAAGATGTTTTTATGTTCCAGAATTCTGCCACTGAAGAAAACTGGGCTTCTTAACATTCCAAGTGACAGGCAGCATAAAAAGGTGCAAGTCATTATGCCAAGGTGCTGCGAAATACATCAAGGTGGAGCCCAAAATGCCGGATTGCTGCTCAAAATGCCAGCATGCTGCAGTAATGTACAAGTGTTGCATACTTTCCCACGGTGATGCTGAATGTGCCAGGGTGCTGCACAAAATGCCAGCATGCTGCAGTAATGTGCGAGTGCTGCATACTTTCCCACGGTGATGCTGAATGTACCAGGGCACGGCTCAAAATACCAGCATGCTGCAGTAATGTGCGAGTGTTGCATACTTTCATGTGCGAGTGCTGCATACTTTCCCACGGTGATGGTGAATGTGCCAGGGCGCTGCACAAAATGCCAGCATGCTGCAGTAATGTGCGAGTGTTGCATACTTTCTCACGGTGATGCTGAATGTGCCAGGGCGCTGCACAAAATGCCAGCATGCTACAGTAATGTGCGAGTGTTGCATACTTTCCACGGTGATGCTGAATGTGCCAGGGTGCTGCACAAAATGCCAGCATGCTGCAGTAATGTGCGAGTGTTGCATACTTTCCCACGGAGATGCTGAATGTGCCAGGGTGTTGCACAAAATGCCAGCATGCTGCAGTAATGTGCGAGTGTTGCATACTTTCCCACGGTGATGCTGAATGTGCCAGGGTGCTGCACAAAATGCCAGCATGCTGCAGTAATGTGCAAGTGTTGCATACTTTCCCGGGGTGATGCTGAATGTGCCAGGGTGCTGCACAAAATGCCAGCATGCTGCAGTAATGTGCGAGTGTTGCATACTTTCCCACGGAGATGCTGAATGTGCCAGGGTGCTGCTCAAAATGCTGCGATTATGCCTAACATGACATGGTGATACTCAATGCATCGGCGAGATCCCCAATCTGCTCGAATACTTCTCATAGCGCTAGGATCTGGTTCGTCTTTCCATCCAACTTGCCACCACAAAATATGCGCACACCTGGGCACTCTAACCTGAGAAATGAGCCCGATGCAGGAGCCCAGGACACGCATCTTTCATAAGACAAGACCTACAGAAGATGCCAAGGAGTCCTTCTGTGTCTGATGTCCAGTACAGCCCCGCTATGTTCAAAAAGACTGCAGCCAAGCGGTCAAGGGCCTTCTGGCGCCTGGAAACACATGGTGTATAGTATAGGCGCCTTATGAATTGGCTATAAATCATAGCTCTCAACCATTTGTGTTGCAAAGGCGGGTGAAATCACCCGATTTTGTTTTTGGCGGGTGAGACGCCCATTAGAATGAATGGGCGTGCAGGAGGCTTGGCGGGTGAGTCAGCCCTTTACAGGGCGGGTGACACCCGCCAAAAGCGGGTGAGTTGAGAGCTATGTATAAATAAAATCAAGAATAGGTGCATGGAGGCTGGCAGGAGCGTCCGGGCATGCAGGTGGGAGAAGGCATACACCTTGCGTCTATCAAGGGGGCTAGAGTGGCTGCCAATGAGACACTGACGTGCTCATGCTCAAGACCTCCTGAGTGCAAAAGTAAGGCGTGAACGTGAGGTGTAAATGGTTTACACCTTGCTTTTATACTCTTTTCCCAGTAGAGTAGGACATGGAAGGGAATATATGTTTCCTCCTTCCCTGCCTGCTCTGCCTACAAATGCACATGGGATTTTCATGCTGGTGCAAAGGTCCTGTTAAACGCAGGCGGATTCCACGGGAATCCATAGTGAAGGCTGCCGATCCAGCGTAAATGGAAGAAGAGATTTGCACCTAGTATCGCCTAGTGCCTCCGGTGCGGCAAGGAGATGTTACCTGTGCTCGCACCTTTGATTCACGGAGACACTACAGCACATAAGTGATCCCCTCCATGCAATGAGCGCCTAAGTAACTAACACTCAAGGCGCTGCAGACAGGCTGAGGCCTGAGCGGGAAGCTGCGTGCCGAGTGTGCCGGCCAGCTGACCCTCGGGTGGCCTTCCTGGGCTGTGATGTGCGAGTGTGCAGCGTGCTGGCATGAGGCACGCCAGAGGCGGCTCCAGGGATCCGGCCAACGGGTGCTGACAGGCTTCTTAGTCCAGAGTCACGTCTTGAGGACATACATCTATTGATAGCAATAGCATGGGGTATTTTAAAGGGTTGTGTACATGCGGCACGCGTAGGCTCACGTTCACTGTGGAAAAGAAGTTGGAACAAGAATGCCGACGTTTGCTTATCAGTAAAACACAAGAAGTTAAGAGTTTTCTTACGTTTAAGTCAGCACGTATTGTTTGGATTGTTCCTTTGTTTTTTCTTTACCATAAACTATTTATTTATTTTTAAATGTGTAAAGCGCACTACAGCCCAAGGGCATCAAGGCGCTGTTGCAAGAAAATGTCTTAGTTACAGGTAGAAAGGCCTTGCTAAAGGTTACAGATGGCAAAGGCTTTACAAAAAACAAAAATGAGGAGCATGAAATGTATGGCGAGTTGTGAGTTACAAATAGAAACTTGGCAAGCAGCAGTAGAAGGCAGTATGGCCACTCGGGCGCATTTCTGCTATTTTTTTTGTAGCATGTATTCTTTTGCACATATAATGCAGACAACACTTCCCTCTGGTGGCAGACACCATCTGGGGACTGGCCCCCGCTTCTGCCCCAAAGGAGGTCCCCCGGCGATGCCGAGAGGTAACACGCCTGGAGTGGGAACAGTTTATACTCCAAGGAGGAAAGATGTCCATGGCTCCCTGGGGAAGAACCTAGGGAAGAATGCATGTACTTCCACTGCGCAGGCGGGGGCAGAGCGCATGTCATTTCCCGGGAATTCTCTCTCCGCGGAGAGACCAAGAAGAGAATGGGTCCGCAAAGCAAGACATGCACAGTACACCACACCTGCGGCTGCATCCTGAACTAACGGCCGCTCCTGGACATCCTGCCTCAGAACACAGCGCCGGCCCAAGGTGCGCTCACAGGGTGCAGCCGCACTAGGGCGTCCCCGCGGCTCAGCACATAAAGGGTGCATTGGCAGGCTCCAGCCCTGCGCCTTACAGAAGTGATTTGTTAATAGACACGCAGCTGGCGGCAGGCAAGGCGCCCTCAAACACACTTAACAAGAACAGCAGGGGGCTACGTTCTATTGTTTGGCAGAGCAACAGAACTGGGCCCCCTGATGTTCCGCACTTGTGGTGGGCGGGGAGTGGGTGGCGTACCATCTCGCACTGGCTCTACAATAATTCCAGTGTACTGCTGCCAGTGCTTTAAGTGGGTTTTAAAAATGCAGGGAGGGGGCTCTCGCCTAAGCCATGCCCCTTAACTAGAGCACCCCCTTGCCCAAGGGCAGGGGCTGGTTAAAGAAGTAGAGCTGGGGCGCACTGGCATTATTACCTTTGCCACATCCAGCCCCTCCCTTTTAAACAAAACGTGTGACAGCTCGCACCCAGCAGGCAGCCCTTTCAGGCAATGCTTTAACCACATCTCCTTGAATGAAAGTGCTGCCTGCTGCTGATGTCTCTGTACCCTGGTACAGGGGGAGGGCTGGACTGGCCAGCTCTCCTTCTGTTTCTGAGTAAATAGTCATCACCCCGCATGAATCAAAGGGGCTTCATGCAGGATGATGACTATTTACTCGGAAGCAAAAAGAGAGCTGGTCAGTCCAGCCCTCCTGCTGTTTCAGAGTACAGGGACATCAGGCAGCCCGCACTGCACGGTTTTTCTGAAATGTTTGTTGTGCTATAAAACGGCCAGCATTGCTAAGAGTACAGCGCCAGTCAAAATTATTTTGCCATGTGATTAAGTTAAACAAAACTGCTAGCATTTCCAAGTGCGCAGGGAGATTTAAAAAATAGAGCGCTGCATGTGTGAAATGGTTTCTACCAATAGAAAAGTGTTGCATATTATTAAAATTAAACTTCATATAAAGTAGAGGGTCTAGCTTATGATCTGGTCATGTTTCAAGGTGCTACATGCTATTAAAAGTGTACCCCGGGCAAAGTGTGTGTACTGTACATGTTGTGGGGCTAAAAAGTGTGGGATCTGTGTTATCCTGAACCGACTAGTGCTTTCAATGTGTGGAAAAAGAATCATTAGGAAAGAAAAGCATTTGTGCCTGGAGTGAGGTCGAGTGACTTAGTACAAATATTAAATGTTCCTATTCTGTAATAAATATATATTCTTTCTGTACACCAGCCTGCTTCTTGGCTTATCTGTGGCTCAGTGGTGGGGGACCTGCGTGGTCCTATATGAATCAGAGACAAGTCTAGATTGAACTCAAAAGGGATATTGGTGGCGCTTTTGATTAGGGAGGGAAAGAATTCCCTGCATCGATGGTTGCTGCATAAATAGCTCTAACCGTGTTCATATTTTTAGCCCTTACAAGTGATTACATTCTCAAGATATGCTCTTCAAAATAGGCCTATTTTACAACATATAGATTAATCGTGGCCATTGATATATCGCACACCACAGCAATGTGTTTCTTTGTACTCTAGTGGCAACATGACTTCCCTATGGCCTTCTTACCTCAGTCTATTTCTGGGAACGGAGCACCTTCCCGGTGGCTTTTAATCTGCACCCACCACCTCTGCGTTGGTGTGTATACCTTTCTCGGGGCTTCCAATCGGCCTCCGGTATCCATGCTTGGGCACTTGTGCATACTGTGAGGCAGCTAACCTGAGTCTTTTGCCTATTCTGGCTCAAGGCACCTTTTCACACTGCCACTCATCTGTGTCCTGCCTTTATACAGCAGCTCAAATACTTCCTCGTGGCTGCTATTGTTAAAAAGTATTCTGTGCTAGAAAACAACTACCTGCATCGTGGACTGCTAATGTTGCCCGTGAAATGCAACTTGTGTTTTTTATTCTGATTCTTAAGAGGGCAAGGGAACTGTAAGGAAGTACCCGTGCTTATTTTGAACTCTGCGGGTCAGCAAACCCAGGTATAGGATCTGATTGGAAGGAGGGGAGGTTGGTGGGGTGCCACCGGATAATATTCTGGATCCCATCTCTGCTTTTGTTCAGATGGGGACCCAAAAGGTTTCTGGGGCCCTCGTCCCCAAAATTGCTTAAGATGGCCCTGACCTCCAAGAGTCCACCAAACTACTCCCCCTCACACTGGTAGTACAGTGCGCTTCCATTGCCACTAATGGCTTAGCGGAACTTGTTAAGTGCAGTCTGGGGGGGGGGGGCTCAGAGAGTACGGGCACACAGAGAGCCGATGACGTCATCACACCGTGGTCCCATTTGCTGCATGGGGCGCCGGGGAACAGCTGCTGGAAGTGCATCCATCATGGCCGCCAATAGCTAACAACCCACCCACGCAAGGTGACATCTGTGGTACAGGACATGAGACTGCACGAATGCCACTCATTGCTCTTAACCAGCACAAAATGGCTGGGCCTATGACCCTCAAGAGACAACCCCCGCCCCCAGCACCTAGTACAGTACAGCCAGCACACTATGCCGCCAGAGAATCAAGAAGAAACACCATTGGCAGCAGTGGATAACAATGTCAGAAAGATGGGACATGACCCCACCGTAACCCATGGCGTCAGATGATGTCTCTGGAGTACAAGGCGCCTTGCACCACAGGGGCAGGCTGCCTGGAGAACGGGAAGGGGCGCTGCGGCAGACTTCAAGGCCTGTTCTCTGCTTTCCATGGTGGAACGAGGAGGGCTGGCCGCACAGTCGCTGAGGCGGTGAGTGGCTGCGACAGTGACCGCAGGACCTAGACGCAGACAGGGGAGGCTTTCATGTGCCCCGGGAGAGCTCATTTGATGTGGGGAAAGCTGCACCGTGATGAAGCACGCGGAGCATGTTGACAGTGCACAGGTGCATTACAGGGAAACACAAATAATAATGTACCTCTGTATGCAAGAAAAGCGTGCCCGGCCATCAGAAGCCAGGCGCCGGCCCTGTAATCTGCAGCCAGGTGAGCCCCGGCGGCAGGTGCGCTGCCCTCACTCACTCAAGCCGCTGCGCACATGCTCGCAGAAGCCAGACAGCCTCTTCTGAACACAGGTTTTAATATTGCACCGCTCATTGCGGAGCAGATGGTTGTGGCAAGTCTCTGGGGGACAGGGCAGTGCTATGGCCAGGCTCGTTTTACCGACCCATTTCCTGTGCTGATAATATCCATAACAGGCAGAGTGTGGTTACATATTGTGCAAAGTGTTTGCGTAACCATGGCATCCACAGGAGCCAGAGAGATCCAGCAGCCACCTGCCAAGGAAAACAGCTGAGTTTCTCACTTTACACCGAAGATGAGAGAATCTTCATAAACCTGGACCGCATAGCATGGCCTCCTCCCCGCGCAAGCCATGAGGCTAAAAGCAGTGCTGCAAGTCGGGGAGGGGGCGCCATTACAAGTCACGAAACAATATGTGGGGGCAACTCCAAGATAGCGTCTGGCACGTGTGCTTTATAAAGGAAGGCCTGGCTAAATCGTTCCTTGCATGAAAGGGAGACAAACGGAGTTAGAAAAGGTTGCTAGATATAATCAGCACTCTGGAAAAAAAGCCATTCAAACAAACATTTTCAGATAGAAATGAAAGCAAAATAGGTTATGTCATTTCCAATCCCAGTAAGATAGCTAAGGGCTGCAGCTCAAAATGTCCCTTACCACTGAGATAGCGAAAGGGGTACATGCGCCTGCTGCAGCGATCTGTGTCACATTTCTTAGGTGCAAGGTGTTTTAACATAACAAAACTCTTCCTTCTAGCACTCTTCGGCCTGAAGTGAGTTGGTAATGTGCTAACTCGACTCTAGTTTGTGCCACCAAGCATGCCAACTCGGCCAGCCAGCACGGACAAGACAGAAATCATGATCATATCCAAAAACCAGGGAAGCAACCGATGCATCCCACGGCCCACAGAAATCGGAACTGCGTCCACGCCATCGAAAATAACCTAAAACCTTGGAATCCTAATGGACAACAGTTTACTATAGAACCACAAGTAAACGCAATAACCTAGAAATGCTTCTTCCACCTGCACATGATCAGAAAGATCCTACCATTCCTCTCCTTCACGCACAAAACAATGAACATCATCTCGCTCATCATGCCCAGGATAGACTACGCCAACAGCCTGTACATCGGAATGCCGGATCATCTACTGAAGAAACTGCAACGTATACAGAATACAGCAGCCAGACTTCTCCTCAAACTCTCCCGAAGGGACCACATCACTGCAGCGCTAAAGATGCTACATTGGCTGCCTGTCAAAAAACAAATCACATTCAAAACAATGTGCATTACGCACAGAGTAATCCACGGCCAAGGAGCAGAATTTGTACAAAAGAAAATCACCATTTACCAGCTGACTAGAACATTAAATTGCAGCAAGGACATCCGCCTGGAACCTAAACCATACACAGAAAAAACGTGGTGGATCAGCATTCTCTTGCCTAACTGCTAACATTTGGAACTCCCTCCAAAGAGAAATCCGAAACATGAAGGACCATTTAAAATCCAGAAAACTCCTAAAAACCTGGCTCTTCACCTCAGAACTGGATGAAAAGGAATGAGCAACACCCACAACCCTCGGAATGAACAGACTAATGACAAAACGGAAAACTAGACCAAACCACGACAAAGTGCTGGAAGGTGGAGAGGTGTCAGAGAGGGAGGGAGACCCGGGTGCACCCGTTCCCAAGGAGGGCCCTAACGGAGGCTAGGGAGAGAGATGGGAGTGTCCTAGGTTGAACCACAGACAGAGGTCATCACAGTTGAAGGGAAAGAGTGGCGACCAAACAGATATACCATGGGGTGCAGGGAGCTAAAGGGCACAGGGAAGAGGCCTCGCTCAAGGTGACAAGGGAGGCGAGGGTGGGTGCACACCAGGGTATGTCAGGTGACAAAGCGGTGTAGACATCCATTAGTCTGAACACGGAGAGGGTGGGGATGGAGGAGGCATCAACACTAAACAGCCATGTCTACAACCCACAACTTTGCACAGAATATAGGAGGGAGACCTCCCTAGCACACCACAATGCACTACACTGGCAGGGACACGTGCCACATGTGGCAAAAAGCAGAGTGGATATGATGGAGTGCCCACACTAACTAACCCACTTAAAATCTCATCCCTCTGCCTGCACCTCTCAAACTCTAAACAAAACACAACCATACCTATTTATACAGCACAACAAAGCACACACACTTTACTAGACCGCAACAGCGAAACAAACCACACTTAGCCTCGCACAACAGCACATAACTACCAACCAAAAAAAAAAATCACACCTCCGCTCAGTGAACAGTGTAAACCGAACTGACGTTGCCAGCAGCACATCACAGCTCTCCTGCAGTTTTTTGCTGCTCAGTCCTACCAACCTACCCTCTTGCTTTTCAGATCCACCAGAGCGCCAGGGGGCAACTCAGGTGGTGATAGTGCACAGTATAAATATCCTTTAACATAACATCATTCCATTTCTTGATAGTCATGTTTGCCAAAACAAGTCCTAAATAAATACTTTTTATGTGCATGCCTGAAAGCACTGTGCAGGAAGCAGAGGAAGAGAAGTGGAGGGGGGAGAAATGGAGCTTGGAGGACTAGACCGTCAGCGGGATCTCCCAGGCTCTCATTGATCTCCCTGGCTCTCATTGATCTCCCAGGCTCTCATTGATCTCCCTGGCTCTCACTGATCTCCCAGGCTCTCACTGATCTCTCAGGCTCTCATTGATCTCCCAGGTTCTTACTGATCTCCCAGGCTCTCATTGATCTCCCAGGCTCTCACTGATCCCCCAGGCTCTCATTAATCCCCCAGGCTCTCATTAATCCCCCTGGCTCTCATTGATCTCCCTGGTTCTCACTGATCTCCCTGGCTCTCATTGATCTCCCAGGCTCTCACTGATCTCCCAGGCTCTCACTGATCTCTCAGGCTCTCATTGATCTCCCAGGTTCTTACTGATCTCCCTGGCTCTCATTGATCTCCCTGGCTCTCACTGATCTCCCAGGCTCTCATTGATCTCCCTGGCTCTCACTGATCTCCCAGGCTCTCATTGATCTCCCAGGCTCTCATTGATCTCCCAGGCTCTCACTGATCTCCCAGGCTCTCACTGATCTCTCAGGCTCTCATTGATCTCCCAGGTTCTTACTGATCTCCCTGGCTCTCATTGATCTCCCAGGCTCTCACTGATCCCCCAGGCTCTCATTGATCCCCCAGGCTCTCATTGATCTCCCTGGCTCTCATTGATCTCCCTGGTTCTCACTGATCTCCCTGGCTCTCATTGATCTCCCAGGCTCTCACTGATCTCCCAGGCTCTCACTGATCTCCCAGGTTCTTACTGATCTCCCTGGCTCTCATTGATCTCCCAGGCTCTCACTGATCTCCCAGGCTCTCACTGATCTCTCAGGCTCTCATTGATCTCCCAGGTTCTTACTGATCCCCCAGGCTCTCATTAATCCCCCTGGCTCTCATTGATCTCCCTGGTTCTCACTGATCTCCCTGGCTCTCATTGATCTCCCAGGCTCTCACTGATCTCCCAGGCTCTCACTGATCTCTCAGGCTCTCATTGATCTCCCAGGTTCTTACTGATCTCCCTGGCTCTCATTGATCTCCCTGGCTCTCACTGATCTCCCAGGCTCTCATTGATCTCCCTGGCTCTCACTGATCTCCCAGGCTCTCATTGATCTCCCAGGCTCTCATTGATCTCCCAGGCTCTCACTGATCTCCCAGGCTCTCACTGATCTCTCAGGCTCTCATTGATCTCCCAGGTTCTTACTGATCTCCCTGGCTCTCATTGATCTCCCAGGCTCTCACTGATCCCCCAGGCTCTCATTAATCTCCCTGGCTCTCATTGATCTCCCTGGTTCTCACTGATCTCCCTGGCTCTCATTGATCTCCCAGGCTCTCACTGATCTCCCAGGCTCTCACTGATCTCTCAGGCTCTCATTGATCTCCCAGGTTCTTACTGATCTCCCTGGCTCTCATTGATCTCCCTGGCTCTCACTGATCTCCCAGGCTCTCATTGATCTCCCTGGCTCTCACTGATCTCCCAGGCTCTCATTGATCTCCCAGGCTCTCATTGATCTCCCAGGCTCTCACTGATCTCCCAGGCTCTCACTGATCTCTCAGGCTCTCATTGATCTCGCAGGTTCTTACTGATCTCCCAGGCTCTCACTGATCACCCAGGCTCTCACTGATCCCCCAGGCTCTCATTGATCCCCCTAGCTCTCACTGATCTCCCAGGCTCTCACTGATCTCTCAGGCTCTCACTGATCTCTCAGGCTTTCATTGATCTCCCAGGTTCTTATTGATCTCATTGATCTCCCTGGCTCTCACTGATCTCCCAGGCTCTAATTGATCCCCCAGGCTCTCACTGATCTCCCAGGCTCTCACTGATCTCCCTGGCTCTCACTGATCCCCCAGGCTCTCATTGATCCCCCTGGCTCTCACTGATCTCCCAGGCTCTAATTGATCCCCCAGGCTCTCACTGATCTCCCAGGCTCTCATTGATCTCCCAGGCTCTCACTGATCTCCCAGGCTCTCACTGATCTCTCAGGCTCTCATTGATCTCCCAGGTTCTTACTGATCTCCCTGGCTCCCATTGATCTCCCTGGCTCTCACTGATCTCCCAGGCTCTCATTGATCTCCCAGGCTCTCACTGATCTCCCAGGCTCTCACTGATCTCCCAGGCTCTCACTGTTCTCCCAGGCTCTCACTGATCCCCCAGGCTCTCATTGATCTCCCTGGCTCTCATTGATCTCCCAGGCGCACATTAAATTATCATTATTATTAGGATGGCATTTAGTGAGTGCTGACCTAGCTTTCAGAAGCAACAGAGCACTTTACAGAAGTATACACCAGTACACATACACAACAGAGTGAAAAGGTAACAACAGAACGGATATAGACTGTGGGGTAGGAGACAGAGGGGCACAGAGGATGGGTACAGCTGTACAGGGCGACAGGAAGGATTTAAAGGATTAAAGGTTTGGTTACACTGTCCTTCTTGTCCCCACCTAGTCACGACAGCCACCTTAATGAGGGCAGAAGATGCTTGGCATGGCATGCAGACCTAACAGTGCAACCCAGACTTCAGAAATGAGTGATTCCAGGAAGTGAGGGTGTCTCCTCATTGCCCCCTCGCACCCCCAAAAGACAGTCCTGCATTCAAGACCCCTGTGCCCCTGTAACCTGTCCTGAATGGCTTTGGCTTCAGAGATACAATTAATTAAATGCAGCCAAGATCTGCCAGGAAGCATATAGTCTGCCCTTCCGGGTCTGTCCTGCACACCAGAGACCGGAGTCCCCTCGTCCTGAAGTGCATTATAGTGGAGAAGGCGCATCTTTGATACTATGAAGTGCGCTGCAAAACTCGGAGCACAGGCGGCGTGATCAGGGAAAGGCTTCAGGGGTCGTTTACACTCTCCTCAGCTAATTGGGACCACGTTTTTTTTCTGGAGTTTTATAACACGCTACATTGCGAGGAAGTTGAGAGGTAGATGAACAAAAAGAAAAAAATGAAAAGCACAGGGTTAATGAGACTGGTAAGAGAACACAAAGAAAGGCGAGAGTTGGGTTCCAGGCGCCTTAACGCTTAAGGATTAGAGTGAGGGGGGAAAGTAACAAGGGTGGGGGAGACACAGGCCACACGTGTATACAAAAGGGATGCCTTCTCCATGTGGCAAAGATGGACTCTGAAATAGTTTAAATGCCTGCTCAGAGATCTATCTAAGGAAACATAAAGGTCTGCAGGTTCCCCAAAAAAAACAGAAAACTGCACTCGACTGAATACCACTGGACTTCATTAGGTCCTGGTCTCATAAAGGGCGTGTGGGGAGACCTGGCCTCCGAGCATGGGGTCAGTGCAGAGCACATAAAGGGCGTGCGGGGATACCTGGCCTCCGAGCATGGGGTCAGTGCAGAGCACATAAAGGGAGTGTGGGGAGACCTGGCCTCCGAGCATGGGGTCAGTGCAGAGCACATAAAGGGAGTGTGGGGAGACCTGGCCTCCGAGCATGGGGTCAGTGCAGAGCACATAAAGGGAGTGTGGGGAGACCTGGCCTCCGAGCGTGGGGTGAGTGGAGAGCACATAAAGGGCATGTGGGGAGACCTGGCCTCCGAGCGTGGGGTGAGTGGAGAGCACATAAAGGGAGTGTGGGGAGACCTGGCCTCCAGGCATGGGGTCACTGCAGAGCACATAAAGGGAGTGCGGGGATACCTGGCCTCCGAGCATGGGGTCAGTGCAGAGCACATAAAGGGCGTGTGGGAGACCTGGCCTCCGAGCGTGGGGTCAGTGGAGAGCACATAAAGGGAGTGTGGGGAGACCTGGCCTCCAGGCATGGGGTCACTGCAGAGCACATAAAGGGAGTGCGGGGAGACCTGGCCTCCGGACCTGGCCTCCGAGCATGGGGTCAGTGCAGAGCACATAAAGGGAGTGTGGGGAGACCTGGCCTCCGAGCATGGGGTCAGTGCAGAGCACATAAAGGGCGTGTGGGGAGACCTGGCCTCCGAGCATGGGGTCAGTGCAGAGCACATAAAGGGAGTGTGGGGAGACCTGGCCTCCGAGCGAGGGGTGAGTGCAGAGCACATAAAGGGAGTGTGGGGAGACCTGGCCTCCAAGCATGGGGTCACTGCAGAGCACATAAAGGGAGTGCAAGGAGACCTGGCCTCCGAGCGTGGGGTCAGTGCAGAGCACATAAAGGGCGTGTGGGGAGACCTGGCCTCCGAGCATGGGGTCAGTGCAGAGCACATAAAGGGAGTGTGGGAAGACCTGGCCTCCGAGCATGGGGTCAGTGCAGAGCACATAAAGGGAGTGTGGGGAGACCTGGCCTCCGAGCATGGGGTCAGTGCAGAGCACATAAAGGGAGTGCGGGGAGACCTGGCCTCCGAGCATGGGGTCAGTGCAGAGCACATAAAGGGAGTGCGAGAGACCTGGCCTCCGGACCTGGCCTCCGAGCGTGGGGTGAGTGCAGAGCACATAAAGGGCGTGTGGGGAGACCTGGCCTCCGAGCATGGGGTCAGTGCAGAGCACATAAAGGGAGTGTGGGGAGACCTGGCCTCCGAGCATGGGGTCAGTGCAGAGCACATAAAGGGAGTGTGGGGAGACCTGGCCTCCGAGCATGGGGTCAGTGCAGAGCACATAAAGGGACTGTGGGGAGACCTGGCCTCCGAGCGAGGGGTGAGTGCAGAGCACATAAAGGGAGTGTGGGGAGACCTGGCCTCCAGGCATGGGGTCACTGCAGAGCACATGAAGGGAGTGCGGGGAGACCTGGCCTCCAAGCGTGGGGTCGGTGCAGAGCACATAAAGGGCGTGTGGGGAGACCTGGCCTCCGAGCGTGGGGTGAGTGCAGAGCACATAAAGGGAGTGTGGGGAGACCTGGCCTCCGAGCATGGGGTCAGTGCAGAGCACATAAAGGGCGTGTGGGGAAACCTGGCCTCCGAGCATGGGGTCAGAGCACATAAAGGCCACTGATTTATGAGGCAGCCAAGCGAATGCACGCGGAGGCTTCGATTCATTAGCAGGCCCATCAAAAGGGGAGCAGAGGACGGCCACGGTGCAAGGCTATCCAGTGGCCACCGCAGGGTGCTCCCAGTGCCACGGGGTGCCCAGAGCGCCCAGTTATCAAGAGGACACCAGAGACTAGGGCTACCCGAGGGCTCTCAAGGAAGCCCAGGCTACAGGACTACCAGAAGGGCGTCAGATGAGTCGCAAAGTGCACCACAGGACTATCACGAGGGCACCACAGGACATTCAAAGTGGATGGGCATCAAGGTGGCATCAGGAAATGCTCAAAGTGCAAGGTTAATGGAGAGCATGCAAGGGTGCAGAGTGCTGGACTACCAAGAGGACACCCAAGAACGCTCAGAGTTCCCAGCTATCATAGGAAGCCCTAATGGGTTCATGCAATACATTGATATCATGATGGCAGCAAGCGATGCTTAATGTAGCGAGGTCCCAAGAGCCAGCCGAAGAATGCTCAAAAGTTCTGTGTAGACCGGGGTAGAATAATGTATGCACGTGAGATATGGGAGAGGGGTTATGCCAGTAGATTTGGGACAGGAATGTAATACACATTTGAGCTGTGAGTTGCTGTTTTTTTAAATATGTTTTTATATGAGCAGTGAGCTTCTTACAATCGGGTGAACTTGAGCGACATTCTGACCAGGTTGTGGAGGGGAGTAAATGGAACAGTCCCCGGGGACAATACGTTGATTGTGAACCACCAACATGAGACATTTGTAAGTGCAGGTAGGAGGTACAGTCAGCTGTTTTTCCTTGACACACTTTGTAGGGCTATATTTCCTAGGTTAACTAAAACGAACCCATCAATCTTTACCGTCACGTGTGGACGTGTAGCCAGTGAGACGCAGCCAGTGAGACGCAGCCAGTGAGAAGCAGCCAGTGAGACGCAGCCAGTGAGACGCAGCCAGTGAGACGCAGCCAGTGAGACGCAGCCAGTGAGAAGCAGCCAGTGAGAAGCAGCCAGTGTGAAGTAGCCAGTGAGGCGCAGCCAGTGAGAAGCAGCCAGTGAGATGCAGCCAGTGAGAAGCAGCCAGTGAGAAGCAGCCAGTGAGAAGCAGCCAGTGAGAAGCAGCCAGTGAGAAGTAGCCAGTGAGATGCAGCCAGTGATACACAGCCAGTGAGAAGCAGCCAGTGAGAAGCAGCCAGTGAGAAGCATCCAGTGAGAAGTAGCCAGTGAGAAGCAGCCAGTGAGAAGCAGCCAGTGAGAAGTAGCCAATGAGACGCAGCCAGTGAGAAGCAGCCAGTGAGACGCAGCCAGTGAGAAGTAGCCAGTGAGAAGCAGCCAGTGAGAAGTAGCCAGTGAGACTCAGCCAGTGAGAAGTAGCCAGTGAGATGCAGCCAGTGAGAAGCAGCCAGTGAGAAGCAGCCAGTGAGACGTTCACAAAGAGAAAGACTGGCTCCCGAACCGGCAGTGACTGCTTCCTGAACCTTGAATTGTAAAAATGCGATTGCCCGTTTTTCATTTTGAGGAAGCCTCATTTTCAAAGTCCTGCATCAAAGTTACTTAGATTTTCAACAGGGAGAGAGAGACATCAAGCCCCTGCTGGGAGGGTCTTTTCGGGAGGTGGGTGAGGGCAGAGGGTCCCCTAGAGCACGGAGTAAGGCTTTGTGCTGCATAGGGGAGCACATTGGCTTGTTCACCTGAACAAAAAGAACTACCAAGAGAGACCTTTTCAGGCCCATTGAAGGCTGTTTTGCAAAGTCCACAGTAACTTCATCTTTGCAAGCACCAGCGAGCACTGCCATCGTTTTCCACACCACCGAGTCTCCAGGACAAGGATAAAAACAATGTTTCATTGGTGCGAGACTTAACATTCTACTACTAGATGCCAAAAATGCCCCATGCTTGAAACGCTTCTCAGCCCCGTGCATGCCACGTGTGCACACGCGCTATTATATTGGGTACACATTGTATATGCCCTGGACACTCACAAGTGACTGCATGATCAAGGCATCTCATATGAGCCATGGATGCCTGGCCAGCTCCCCGACTGGTGGCGCACGCGCAATGCGGACACAATGCACACAGGGGCGCCAAGCTCTCTCTCTCTCTTCCATTACGAGTAACCCCCTCCCGTTGGAGGGTGGTCGCCCACTGGAAAGCGTCTTCTGCACACACATGGATGCTGGGGCGGAGCGAGGCCTGCTGATATCATAGCTTTGTGAATGCAGACACAAGCGTCCCACGTGGGCTGGTCGCCCAATGCAATGAATGCACACGTTGGCAATCCCGTGACTTGCGCCCACGGTTCTAATGGGGACAGAAGCCAAGTGTAATGCCGAGCACAGAAACAGCACCACAGTGTGTAAACGCGATGACAGACATCTTTTACAGAAACAAGAATCCAACGGAAGCAAGGCCTTAATGATGCAATTCAACATTGCAGGGCAAAGAATAGCGATGCAATGTTGCATTATATAAAACAATGCCACATGCTGGCAACTGATACAGGTGAAATAAAACAATGGCCTATTATTAACAAGATGCAAATTAGCAAAAAGTAACGTGAAAGCCATCTTCTCTGTTAATATGGAAACCAACTCTAATAAGGTGCACATGCTAGTGATGCAAGACAGGTGTGTAAATTACGTATTGGTGACATGAACACAAGTAGGTTTAGGAGATTAGCGTAAACATGTCTGCTGTGGTGTCCACCTGCATGAACGCTTTAGGAGAGTTTGCACAGTTACTTTAGCGGTCCCACAGTGACTGCTTAAAATTCACCCTGGCCAGTAAGGCCTTCTAACTGAGAACAAAGAACACAATCTTGGCCATTGTGCAACAATGCATAAAACAGCCTGTGCCAGTGCCCGCTACAAGGATCCCCAACACGAGATACAATGTTTCACTGGGAGATGAGAAAATCTGAAAACTAAGCTAGCGAGAGAAAGGAAGTTAGCAGCGGAGTACAATGGCCCGTGCCATAGAGACATGCGACACAAGGCCACCAGCCAACGCAAGCTTTTCCCACGAGCAACAGAACAGATATGATAACCCATTAATCCATGGCAACAACACAAGCCACCCTAGGGCCGCATTGCTCAGGCAGACCACGATTTACTTTGCCTACCCCTTAAACTTGGAAGCAGTTTGGCAATTACATTTGTATTTATCATTCCCACTTCACTTACAGCTTAAGTACGTAGACCTGGCAAAACACCAACCATTCGCTCAACAGTCGCCCCAAACTCTTCACCTGCAACCCACAGTACTACTTACCTGGCAAAACACCAACCGTTCGCTCAACAGTCGCCCCAAACTCTTCACCTGCAACCCACAGTACTACTTACCTGGCAAAACACCAACCATTCGCTCAACAGTCGCCCCAAACTCTTCACCTGCAACCCACAGTACTACTTACCTGGCAAAACACCAACCATTCGCTCAACAGTCGCTCTAGAGGAATACAGGTAAGTAGTACTGTGGGTTGCAGGTGAAGAGTTTAAAGTTTCCTACTGCCTTGAGTATTGCTTAAATGTCTTACTGTAGAAATGTGAGTACGTTTACTTTCCTGTGATTCTAATTTTGTGTTAGTTGCCTTAGCATTCATAATAAATACCCAATTTTGATAAATCTACTGTGTATACATGTATTCCTGATGTGTGCCTTGAGTTTTTTGTACTTAGCTACAGCCCTTCTCCCTCCTAGACTAAGCCTGGCTGCTCGTCCATTGCTACCAAACCTTTGGGGTAGTTCAGGCCAAACCTAAGAACTGGAGCCCTGCACACCTAAGAGTGAGTCTTCTCCAGTCCTACCTTAAGTGGACTTTAGCAAAAAACCCTAACATACAGTGTTTAGTTCTGGTCAGAAGGCTCTGTGTTGACTATTAAGAGCAGGATGTGTGTTTATGGCTAGAGCAGACATATATTCAACATGGTTCAATAGTTGAAATATGCATAGACGTGTTCTGTTGGCATTTCCTTGTCTATGGCGTCCAGGTGTTGAGGTTTAATAATGCACCTGTTTGCTTTTAGGTGCTCCATGTTTTTTGCGGATAGGAAAACTTAGCTGGCCGGTCGGAGACCCCAGTCTCCGTAATAAAGGTCAGAGTGCAACCAATCAAACACCCTCTTGCTACCTCTAAACGTAAGCAAGGTGGCACATAGCGTTCGACAATGCACCTAAGTAAATGCAATAGGTCTGTACCCAAGTAGAACAGTCTATACACTGCAATGGGGCTTGCTAGAACAATGGCACTCTTGTGCGTGTTCAGGGGTATCGGTTCCACCAGTGAATATTGTACACTGGATCCCATTGCATAAATGCGTCCACACACGTCCGTACAGCGCTTTAATCAGGTAAAACACTAAGTACACAGAGAAACTTCCCATGAGCAAAAGTTCATCTTTAAAAAAGCACTCAACATAGGAAGGGCCCCTAAAGCCAAGTAACTCCACCATTGGAGCAACATCACCGGGGAAGGCAAGGGCCAGCACGCAGCGTGTTCCCCTGTGATATATGGCGTCTTCCAACTTCCGGCCACTACATTAGCCTGGAAGCGGGTATTCCCCACAATTACCCAGCGCAGGGCATTTTACGATTCACCCCCATCAGCAGCAGTCGGACCCCGCTGGGCTTCTCGTGGAGAGGGTACAAGGGTAAAAGGAATGCCCAGGAAGTTCAGCAAAAGGCAGAAGGCGAGAGGTGGAATAACTGGGACTTCTCAAAAACTCTCTGCACTGATTGATCCCCGCAGTATATCCTTCCTTGATTCATCTTACTTGTCTTTTTAAGATTTCTCTTTGTACTTCAACTTTCCCTGCTTCACTTAAACATGCCTCTATTCTTCCAATTCTGGAAAAACCTTCTTTAGATCCAAGTTCTTCTCCTTCAAAGTTCTGACCTATTGCTCTTCTTCCCTATCTTTCTAAATTACTCACATGTCTCGTCTATTCCTTTGTAACTGGCAATTCTATCCTTCCGTGTGTTCAGTCTGGTTTCCTTCCTCTTCATTCCAGTGGAAGGGCTCTCCTTTCTCTCAGTCTGTCATTCTCTGCTTTCTGCTCGCTGTAATAAACATTCTTCTCTTCTTATCTTATTGGATTTATCAGCTGCCTTGGACACCGTGGCTCCTACTTTACCGTTCACTTCTCTTTCCTCTTTTGATTTTTCTGATTCTGTTTGTTCTTGGTTTCACTCCTACCTTTTGAATCGTACACACTCTGTTTCTTGGCCTGGGACTGTTTCTGATACTTTACCTCCTTTTGAAGGCATTCCTCAAGGCTCCGTTTTAGGTCCTTTCGTTTTTCCCACCATATGTCTCCTCTTGCTGATATCTTTTCCTCTTTTGGGATATCTTATCAATTCTATGCTGATGATACACAACTCTTTCTGTCTTTCTTTTCTTGTACACCTGCCATTCATGATAATCTTTCCTTTTCTTGATCTGAATTCCTCTAAAACTGAAGTTCTTTTTTTTCCCCGGCTAACACTATACCTCATTCTTCTTCCCCCTCTTTATTTTCTTTTCCCCTCCTCTACTTCCTATTTTTTCTACTGCTCGTAATCTTGGTCTCTATCTTGACACTGACTTATCTTTCTCTAATATTTCTACCATTTCTTGTTCCTGTCAATACCATTTTATTAACATTCATAAAGCTCTGCCTTTTCTTACCTTTCCTGCTTCCAAACCTTTGGCTTCTTCAATTATTGCCTCACGTCTATTTTATTTCTCACTCTTTGGTATTCCTGTTTCTCGCTAAGCTCCTTCAAAGTCTGTTATACTTACTTTCTCCTCATGATCCTATCTCTCCGTCTTTAGCCTCTCTCGGCTGGCTACCTTTTTCTTTGTATTGTATTTAAATCTCTTTATGGTCTCGCTAGTTCTTATCTTTCATCTCTTGTTTCTTATTGTGTACCTTTTAGTTCTCTTTGTTCTCAATCTCAATTTCTATAATCAGTTCCTTGTTCCCCCTGTGCCCGATCACGATTTTGCTCCTTTTCATTGCTTGTGCCCCTCCACTGGCACGCTCTGCCCCTCTCTCTTCGTTCTATTATTTGTTCGTTATATCTATTTATTTTTACACTTAAGAGTCATCGTCACCAGTCTTGATGAAACATTTTTGTAAACTTTGTACACCCCTTTATCCTGATTTTATTGTTCTGTAAAGTGTGTTCTGTGCAGCACTTTGGAGTAAAACGCTATCTGAATTACAAACAAATACAAATAAATAGACAAACATTTCTGGAATATAAGATCTACAATGCCATCCTATGAAAACGTTGCTGTATAATGCCCCAACAAAAAATCAAGCATTGGCAAAGCCAACTTTTTGGTCTTAGTATGGGGCAGGCAGGGCAGGCATAGGGCAGACCCTGCCCTAATGGTACTACTTGGCCATAAAATGGCAGCAGTTGGAAATGGCATGAGTAGCTGGGCATATGATGTTTGTGACTGGCAAATGCCCATCTAATGACTAGACAAACAGAAATTGCTGGCAACTTTGCCAATGCTTTTTTTCTTAAACCGACTGTGGACACACATATCCCTTATAAATCAAGTGAGTGAAGGCACACTTGGTAAATACATTTTTTACAGTAGCAATTAAACTATTATCATATTAGAATTAACACTAGCATGCCCTATACAGTGTACAGTTTGATTTTACTGTGTGATAGTGCACACTCAAAGAGAGTCTAGAAGGGTTTGATTTTGGGCAAAGAGGGGGAGTTAGTGGGCTGGAATGGCCATAGAGATTAGCATGGTCATGGGCAGTGAATGGGTAGATATGGGTAGGTAAATAACCAAACAACACTCACAGGCTGTGTGTGTCCTTACACAGCCCATCTACCACCTGCTTGTAATCTAAATGCTATAGTTTTCCTAGAAACCTCATATCCCCGAGTATCGCAGATGCACTGTAAATTCACACAGGGGGCTGCATTTATATTGTCCTACTTAGATCATCCTATCTTTAGGAATACATCCATCAGCGGAAACAACATTGCGTACAAACACTCTTAACCGTTGATCTGAATTAAGGATGACTTGTACTGCTGAAGGAAGACATGCGAGGATGGACACTCTGAAGCCTATAAGAAACCGTTGGCAAACAAACACTGACTGAACATGGCTACCATTGGCCCTTACAAAGAGGAACAGTTCCTAGACTGAATAGAACTAATTTGCATATTACGTCATGGAACACTAAAGGTTTCAGCCGTCTGACAAACTCTTTGATTTCCCCATCCTTCCATGATCATGATGTTTTTTTCTATAAGAGACTTGGGTGCAATCGAGCATTCACCTGGGTGGGTATAGCAATGGGGCAGTAAAAGGTCCTAAGGGCGGCCAAAGGGCAGGTTGGTCATTGCGATTAGAAACAGGTTTAGCTATACAGAAATTGTTAAGCGTGCACCTTACGTCATTGCAGCAAACATACAGTTGAATAGGGAACACCATATTTTAGTGATAAACAAATACAACCCACCAAGGAGGCAGGGTTATTTTCATGACATTTTAGATACAATTACAGAAATAGTAACCACAACCGATCAAGGCAAAGCCAATATAATGACGGTCATTGGCAACGATTTCAACGTCCATTGTGGACATCCCCATGATAACGACCCTCAAACATATGGCTGATGAACTCCCAGAAGCTGATTTGCAAACAGAAAATGGTGGCAAATGGGAAACCATCTTATTAGAACCTATGGTAGGGTTGGGGATGGTCATGGTGAATGTTTGAGCGAGGCGTCACACTTGGCACGTGGGAAATTTGGAAGCTACGCTTGGTTACATATTTGTCGATTTACCAAGCTGGAAGAGAGTGAGTCCAATGTCTCTCCTGGTCACGGAACAGAGTGACCATGCTCTAATAAGCTTAGACATTTACATCCAGAAAGTGCCCCATAAGGCCACATAGAGGGTAGGTTAACAGTGAACAAACAAGTTAATCACCAAGGCAATCACCTCTTTTGATCCAGAAGCGATTTCAGAATATTAAATCGTAATTTGGGGGAACTATGCGCAAAAGTCCTGAGGACCCAGAACTCAGGAGGAGTCTGGCAGCAGGATTGAGATCGTATTGAATGAATGGGGCGGCCAAGGCCCAGCGAAGGCATTCAAAATAGATTGTGTGACCTAGGACAGCCTAACAGCTGAAAGGAAACAAACTTAGAAGGGATATTCGAATAGTAATCAAGGAGATGGGAAGCCTCACAGAGGAACGTTATATGCAGATAAAACAGCTCACAAAGGCACATAAAAACGGGCTGAAAGAACATCGAATAAAGACTCGACAACATTCTGGGGATAAGTACATGAGGGAAAACGCAAGACAAACTGCGTCCTTATAAACACGTTCACTAGCGAGGAAGGGGTGGACTATGTCAAGGAGGCACACTACGCCCCCGCGGCATTGCAATACAGAAAGCCATTGAGGATTATAACGCTGAAGATATCGAGATACTAGGAAAAGGTCTTAAAAACTGTGGGGCTCCAGGACCAGATGGTCGAACAAATACAATTATGAAAGACGACCCTGGCCTGTGGGCCCGCATATTACCTCAATACTTCTCCCTCATCATCAGGATGAATCAAATACCACTGTCCTGGAAACACTCACTCCTAATTCCAGTCTTAAATTAGGAAATCGAGAAAACCCAACCAAATATAGGCTTCTCGCCATGCTCGATGCTGCTCATAAGGCTTTAGCCATGATATTACTTAGAGCATTGAGCCAGTGGGTCAAGGACGAAAACATACTACATGTAACCCAAATAGGCTTCCGCAGATTTGGCTCGACTGCCCTCATGGAAAGGGCCAATGCAGGCAAGGGACGTCGACATATGTGGCCTATGTTGACTGCAGCAAAGCCTTTGACTGTGTACATAGGGCAAAATGATGGAAAAAGCTGTAGAACAGGCATATAGGTGGCCGTCTCCTGAATATGCTGTGTCAGCTCCATACAGACACAGCAGCAAGGGCTCGGCTAGATGGAATGGGGCAGTTCACTAACTTGATAAAAGTCAACAGGGGGTTGAAGCAGGCGGGCATATTGGCACCCCTTCTTTTTAACCTCTACTTGGCTGATTTACCTGAGGTGATGACAACAGTTAGGAATTTCCCCCCTAAAAGGGGGCAGTAAACATCTGTCCACACTCCCTTACACGGACAACATAATCGTCATGGACCACACACAGGTCGGGCGATCAATGAAAGACTTGCTGTCCCATTCTGAGGAGACCGATTTGCTAAAAGACATGTATCATGTATTTTTTTAACAAAGAGGCATCCCCCCCTAGAAAACCTACAGGTGGAGAGAACAACATAATCAAACTGGTCTCGTCATGACTATTAATGACCTGAGATCATTAATAGTAAGAAAAAGATCGGGAAGGGATATAATGGGCAGTATAGCATTAAAAGCCCATAGCAAGCTAGCTGCCATCAGGAACTCTATAAGATCCCATCCATAATGGCTATCGTACAAAAGGCCTGGTAACGATGGATGAACAGAGCATTGTCCCCACGGTCCTATATGGGCTTGAGACCAATATGGGAATCAGACATAAGTGGCGTAACTAACTAGAGGGCGTACTATGACGGCATTTTATAGGGATACCAAGTTGTGTTCCCATGTGCTCGATTAGGCTCAAACCAGCCCACCTCACCATCTACCGTCCTTATTACTAGAGGAACGAATATCAAACAACCCCTAATTCCGATGTATGCCC
Organism: Ambystoma mexicanum; assembly: GCF_040938575.1. NCBI lineage: Eukaryota > Metazoa > Chordata > Amphibia > Caudata > Ambystomatidae > Ambystoma > Ambystoma mexicanum. Next base: position 295,693,665 of record NC_090929.1, read on the forward strand.
CGCTAAACCAAGAACTGGGAGAAGGGGGTAATGGAGTATTAAAAGAATTTAGGGATAATTGTAAATCATTAATAGAACCAATTGAACGGTCCAGTGTTTGGACATCAGAGCTTCATAAAATGACCTTGCAGTGACGTGACAAAGCTAGTATCTGGAATTTTTGCACTATCGTGGACCTACTGAAAGGTTATAGGTACACACAGGAGCGCGTGGAACACATATACATTCTCTATATGCCTCAATCATATATACTCAAAACTCCTTGCCCAAGAAGTAGGTGGTTCTTTATGCTGGCCCATTCTAACCAGCTCCCCTGCCTGGCAGTCACTGTTGCTCGACAGCATATTATACGAGAAAATAGAATATGCCGACTGTGTCAAAAGACAGGTGAAGAAGAGACACTAAGGCATATCCTCACCCAATCCCGAGCCCTAGATGACAAGCGAATGGAACTGGTGGCCCATTGTGTCCGTAACAGCAATGCACTTGCAACTATGTTTTGGAGCAGATGTATGACGGGCCCTATGCCGGGGTTTACAATTGCCCTGATGAAGCTCTGGGAAATTGCAGAAACATTGTTGGTGGATAACACCAGAGCACGCAGTACAAACAAATGGTCCACATCTGCCCCCTTTTATCACTAAGAATTTTAGATGTATTTTATGATAACAATCAAGAATGAAGTCATGATGATTTAGACAAAGAGGAACAGTTGTGTACCGTCTGCGCATTTTAAATTGGGATTATTTACAATTGTGTGTCAATTCTTTATAGCATTGTATATATCATGTATGTGAAATTTCTCTTTTTTTTTAAAAGTGTGAAAAGCGATTGCTAAAACATACAATCATAAAAAAGAAAAAATTGTGTCACAAACATAAGTAAAAAGGAGACCCATCTGTTACATTCAAACTTTGAGCAAAGCAGTCACAAACAAATAGGCCCACTTGATGCAGCAGGAGATCAGAAAACATTGACCTCCAACAAGAGAGCTCCACAGAGGTATGACAGCCAAATCCAAGTTGGACCACATGTAAGTAAGGGACCCAAGACTGAGCTTTTGAGGAACACCAAAAGGAAGTAGCAAAATGAGTAATGATATTTCCAAGACACATAAAAGGAGTGGTCATGAAGATCAGAAGCAAACCAGGACACAACACAGCCAGAAATCCCAAGAGGAGAAAGTAACAAGGTTTCTGGAGGTTGTGAATCTGCTTGGATTCACATGCTTTGCAAAGGACTCCATCTAGTGGTTGGTGCAGAGTATTAAGTATTCTTTTTTTTTAAATCGAAACGGAAGCATACCTGTATGTAACACTATCCCTACTAGTGTACGGGTACCCATGATCCTTTTACGCTTTGACGTCCTCGGATTGTTTTTTTTCCGCCACTGAGGGTGAATGCAAAATGCAGAGTTCCTGAGAAGGAGCATGTGCACATCGAATACCGAGGCCCAACCGCACGACGATAGACCAGTGCCACAAAACGAAAATGCATTTAACCCCCAATGCAGATACACCTACACACAGCCCCAAAAAACAAAGCACAATACCCCCTGAACCTGAAGCTATTCAGGAAGAGGAGGTGTTGGAAGAGGACATTTATTCAGAGCTGGAAGAGATTGTGGGGGATGACGAAGAAACCGAGTTGGACCCGGAAGACTTTACTCTCCCATCCCCCAGACCTGTTAGAACCCTCTATCTCATCCTCTCGCAGGGAGGACCAACTCGTGTGCGTAGACCTCCTGAAGATTTAACCACTACCCTGCGTCTTTTTCCACAGTGATAGTGCCGTAGGCCTGTGAATTGAATCAAGGTATTGTTTTGTGCCACTACCCTGCATCTTTTTCCAGAGTGATAGTGCCGTAGGCCTGTGAATTGAATCAAGGTATCGTTTTGTGCCACTACCCTGCATCTTTTTCCAGAGTGATAGTGCCGTAGGCCTGTGAATTGAATCAAGGTATCGTTTTGTGCCACTACCCTGCATCTTTTTCCACAGTGATAGTGCCATAGGCCTGTGAATTGAATCAAGGTATTGTTTTGTGCCACTATCCTGCATCTTTTTCCACAGTGATAGTGCCATAGGACTGTGAATTGAATCAAGGTATCGTTTTGTGCCACTACCCTGCATCTTTTTCCACAGTGATAGTGCCATAGGCCTGTGAATTGAATCAAGGTATCGTTTTGTGCCACTACCCTGCATCTTTTTCCACAGTGATAGTGCCATAGGCCTGTGAATTGAATCAAGGGTATTGTTTTGTGCCACTATCCTGCATCTTTTTCCACAGTGATAGTGCCATGGGCCTGTGAATTGAATCAAGGTATCGTTTTGTGCCACTACCCTGCATCTTTTTCCACAGTGATAGTGCCATAGGCTTGTGAATTGAATTACCTCACACTACCTCTCTTCCAACCCAGGAACAGAGACAATAGGCACAACTGTATAATCCACTCACCTCCCAATAACCACCAGCCTCTACTCCACCCTGACCCCTGAAACTCTCCTTCACATCACACTCCTGTCACCCCCGGAGGCCCCCCTCCGAGTAGACCTCTGTTACAGCCCTCCTCTCGCCCACTACACCTTTGCACCCCTGAGCTGGGGGGCAGGCCCCACCCCACTCCTAGTGCCCTCCCCATAATCCCCCCACAATCCTCCTCTCCCGCATCTAAGGCACAATCTAGCAACAGACTAACACACATCCTAATCACCGCCAGATCTACTGCAAAAAAATGCCACAATATATATAATTGAATGTCCTCTGAAAACCCTGACATCCTCTTAATCACAGAAACCTGGTTCTCCCTGGACTTCCGGCCCATCGCGCATGAGGCTTTGCCTCGAGTCTACACCCTTCTCGTGCATAACAGGACCAGCAGGGTCACGGGAATTGCTCTCCTTTACAAATTCAGCCTCTCCATCTCACACTCTGAGGAACAAGCTAGCAACTCAGACTGTGAGTGAAATTTCACATCACCCCTACACATACTCACAGCTTCCTACTCATATACAGACCTCCGGTTTACAACAGACATTTTGAAAACCTCAGGGACTCATTAGCTGCCATCCTGGTTACTCACCCCTCCCTCACCATGCTAGGGGACTTCAATATTTGGTTCGACGTCTCCTCATAACTCCATGACACAACCCATCCTGGACAGCCTGGAATACCTTCATATGACACAATTAGTATCAGGCCCCAAACACTCAGCTGGCCACACCCGTGACGTAATATTTAGCGCCTCTGAATGACTCTCCATGCTCCCAACTCAGCTGCTAATCTGGACAGACCATGCAGCTATCTTCTTCCCCTCTGAACTGGGTCAAAGTAACCACAGATTGGCTGATTCCCTGCTTACTTCCCTACCCTGCCTGTCACTACACTCGGGTCAGCTCTCCATCTGCCAATTTGACCAATAGCTCTCTGAAGCTCTTAGCCGCCTCACCCCTATTCATCCCTTCACCAACAGAAAAGGCCCCTCCCCCAGATGGTTCACCCCAGCTTTCAAATATCTCAAAATCCGAAACCACATCCTGGAACGCAGGTGGCAGGCAGACTCTTCACCACAGAACAGGTCATTTTGCGCCCAGTAGATCAGAACCTACAGGGCAGAAATCTACTGGAATAGAATCACCAATGCACCCACCACCTGCAGGGAACGCCACGGGATCATTTCAGAATTCAAGGCCCATCTTTGCACCTCCTCCTCCTCATCTCACACCCAAGCACTCTGTGACTCTCTCTCCGACCACTTCAACAACATATCCCAGGAAAGATATCACCATTGGCTCTATAACTGCAGTGCTCCAACCCCACTCCCTTGCATCCATACCTGGGCTCTCGACCCACCTGCCCGCTATGGTCTTCCTTCTCTCCCATCTTCCACCTGAAATTCCTAAACCTACTAGCTAGTAGTTACACCTCAGGATCCCCCAGTGATCCCTGCTGCCCTGTATTCTAAATGAAATCCTTTCCTCAACTTGCGCCGCCAGCATCGCAAGATCAGTAATTAATTCATCTCTGACTTCAGGCACTTGACAAGTAGATTTCAAGATTTCCCACATCAACCCCTTGTTCCAGACATCCTCCCTCGACCCCTCCTACCAGCCAATTACAAACATAGCTCAAACAATCATCTCATTGGCAAACTAAATGAGGGATCAGCATACTCCCAGTTGTGACTTTTCACAGAATCAAACCTCCTCCTCGACCCTGCCAATCCGGCTTCAGACCCCTACGAGGAACTGAGTCATGCCTAACCTCCATCAGGGATGATCTCAACAGTCTACGATTCAGAAGGTTGTGCCACACTAATCCTTCTCCACGGCATTCGACATCATTGACCACCTCACCCTCACAGACAGACTCCACTCCCTCGGCATCAGGAATGCAGCATAGAAGTGGATCTCTTCCTTCCTCTCAAACAGATCCCGAATAATCCACATACCCTCATTCTCCTTGACACCATGCCCTGTCACAAAGGGAGTACCACAGGGTACCTCTCTGTTGTGCCTGTCCTTTAACCTCTACCTCAGCCCCCTCCCTGCTATCATCCGCTCACACGGCCAGTCTTGCTACAACTAGGCAGATGATACTCAAATCATCTTCAGGATCCCAAAGGACACCTCCAACTCTCACCCAACCTCGCTTCATGCCTCATTGAAATCAACCACTGGATGACAGCTACCCACCGCCTCAACCCCGGTTACTCTGAAATCATGATCTGTGAGAAGACTGCCCTCTTCCCCCAACCCACCCCTAGGCAACCCTCTACAACCTCCAAAACAGTAAAGAACTTTGGATGTACCATGGATTCAGATCTGACATTATCACAACACATCAACTCACTGTCAAAATCCCGCTGTCTACACCTACATATTCTGTGACGCATTTTCCCCCACCTGTCTTTCCCACACAGACTGGCCGCAATCACAGCCATCGTCCTCTCTCGCAGAGACTATGCCAACTCACTATATCTAGGCACCCCTACATCTCAACTTGGTAAACTCCAACAGGTCCAAAACACTGCTGCTAGGCTCCTTTTTGTCCTAGCCCCTAGAGAACACATTTCACCTTCCCTCTGTGTCTTTCACTGGCTTCTTGAGCGCACCTCCACCTTTAAGGCAATGTGCATCACCCACCATGCTCTGCACAACATTGATCCAGAATATGTGTGACACAAGCTCGCCCCCTACAGGGCCAACAGAAACCTGAGATCAGGCTCAGCACTCCTCCTTGTCATCCCACTAGCCAAATCGACCACAATAGGGGGATACTCCTTCTCCGTCCAAGCATCCACTATATGGAACTCCATCCCATTCAGCATCCGCCGCATTGAGGATCTCCTTGCCTTCCAGAAGCCACCCAAGACCTGGCTCATCCCCTCTGCATCTTGAACAACCTACCATACCTTGATGGGTGAACTATTACCCCTGACCCCGAAAAGGAGGTGGGCTTCGAAGAGTCACGTGAGAAGTCAACAAGACAGTGCCAAGCATGCACAGAAAAGATCCCAGTCGAAACGCTTATATGACCTGGACTCGCTCATCGCAACTACCTATCGACCTGGACTCTCTGGTACGTATCGCACTCCATCTCTATGGAAGATATCCCTTGTCCCTTGCATACGTCAGCAATAATCCACGACTCGAACTCATATCACACATCACCTCTGCCACTAGAATGCATCCAAGTCCCATGAAAGAATTCAGTCTAACTGGACGCATAGTCAGTGTCCTTGACTCGTATACTCTCCCGTCAGCCCATCTAAGCACCCACCCACTAGCCAGATCTCCTTGGGTTGCTAGCAGAGACTTAGCCGCCCCTACCTACCGTCATACTGGCTAAAATGCACACATGCATTCTAAAATCCAACCTATCAAATTCTCATACCTCGGACTTCAGTCCTCTAAGGGCGTTCGACCACAGCGCTTTGAGGCCACACAAATGGCATTAGGCACTTTACAAATGTCATATAACATAATGGCTAGAGGTCAGAAATTGAGAACTTTGAGGAATGAGGAGGAGCCAGAGACCAATAAGCTAATGGGACTAATGAGAACAGGCCATGGGACTCCCCACCAATGGGGAGAAGAAATAGGGGATATGAGACAGAGCAAAGGGGGAGGGTGCCAGGAGAAATGGCCCTGAGAGTGCTGTGAGCAGGGGTTGCTCTGACAAGGGTCGGGCTGGATCCAGGTGGCAGCTGCAGCAGAGGAGTCAGGTTGTGAGGCAGCCGTGGGATTCTGAGACTTGGATGCAAAGGCGAGAAGGTGGCAGAGAATACAGGACATAACGCTGCCTGTCTGGTAAGGGTAGGTGGAGAGACAGCCATGAGATCTGTGAGAGTTTCTGCGAGAGATGGAGGCCTGACTAAGATCTGGAGAGGTGAATAGTGTGCAGCAAGAAGCCAGAAAGGCGTAAGACCATGAACAAACCTGAAAAGAGGTACAATCATAGTTGGCAACATGATCCATTCCATTCTGTAGGTGCTTATCCAGTCCTGGTGTTCTTCTTTGCATTTTGGGATTTGTAGTTCCACTTTCCCATTATAAAACTCAGAATGCAAAGAAAAAACCAGGACTGGATAACCACCTACAGATTGGAATGGATCATGCTGGCAACTATCGGCATAAGTACAAAGCCAAGTGCAAGAGCCGCCCTCGAGGCAGAGTACAAGTACAGAAGTTGGGGTTCACGATGCACACGTGAAATATAGTCCCCGTACCAAAGCATTCAATAAAGACTGTGTGATGGAAAGCTCAGGCAATGTATTCTGGGAATTGTAGTCAAACTACGAAAGGATTGAATAAAGACACTACATTCTGGAAGACGAAGTGTAAAAAAGGCTGATTTAAGTGCTTAGTCCAATGCACCAGAGAACTGAAAGGCTCTTACCAATGAGAATTTCCTTAGCCGAAGCAGCAGAATGAAGAAGAACACGTTAAAAAAAAAGCTTAGTCGAGAGGTTCAACTGTTTAGAACTGCACATTATAATGTAAGGTCATTTGAGTCAGTTTGGCAAACCATTCACAAATAACCCTTTTATTTATACATGTAGAAGGCCCCTTTATGATTAATAATGATAATATGCATAGCTCAAACCACACATTGTGTTGCCTCCAGGCGCTTCAGCAATAGGTTTTGAGATCACAGGGTAAGCATGATGGGCAGCTTTCGCAACCTACGTGCCCCTCCATGTCACATGCTGTGTCTAGGCAAACACAGCTTTGGCTAGGACACCCTCCCTGGGCAGCAGTTCCTGCCAGGTCTGCAGAGGTGCCTGGAGGGTGGGTGAACTGTACATTTGCAAAACCATCTCTAATCATTGGATAGCGTCCAGCCTTTCTCCAAGACTTGCCTGATTACTGTATTTATATTTCCTGGCCAAGTCCAACAGTTCCACTTTGTAGGCACAGCCTAAAGAGAGCGCAATTAGAAAGCAGCCAGTTTTCATGTCCTAAATTGGCCAGACAACCACGTGAAATCACTGCTCATGGATTGCTGCAATAACAAACAACCGTGCCTTTAAATTAAAACAATCTTTCCAGTCTTACGTTTCTCCGCATTTGGGTTCTGCTGCCTCTCTGGAGTGGGTGTCTTATCTCGCCGGACTTTGCCGAAAAGGGTGTCCTTCACAATAGCTGTACTTACTTGTTTGTGCTGTTTTATAAATTGCTAATACGCTGCATTGGTCTCCTTCCCAGTGATTTTAAACAGTGTGGGCCTCATTACGAGTCATGCCGGTAAGGGAAAAATGATGCCGGTATATAAATACCGGCATCATTTAACGTCCCGTAGCATTCTGACCCGCAAACCCGGCATTAACGGCACCGTTATCTACGGTGCCGTTAATAGCGGCATAGGCGCGTACACGCGCCTCTTCGGGTAGTAAATACCGGCATGCCGGTAATAGGGGGCAATCACAACCCACGCAAACATGCAAATACCGGCATCGCGAACACGGAAATAACGGGCTGCATGATGCCGGAAAAACAGGCATCGCTGACCACCCGCAAACAGCAGCCAAGATACAAGGCAGCTGCCACAGGTGCACACAATCCCCACAGGTGGAGTCAAAGGAGGCTGTGCCAGTATGAACTGAGCACACCCACACACCGCACCCCCCCCACAGGTGTAGGCAATGCAGAGTGGCCCAGTACAAAAGAAGCACACCCACACACCACACCCCTTCCTACACCAAAATGCTACCAGTATCATTTGCAATCATGGGGCTGGAGGACATGCCTATACTGCTACAACTACAGCAACAACAACAACAACTATAGCTGCAAGAACAGGCAGCACAGAGGAGACGCAGGAGGAGAAGGAGGGTGAGACAGGCCCGGCAATTACCACCAGCCCAGCCACCAGCGCCTCGTAGGCAGCCACCAATCCCTCGCACCAGACCCAGCCCATTCAACCTAATCCCTGAGCAGATCCACACCGTGTACCGGTTGGACCGTGACACCATCACCACCATAGTGGACATGATACACAACAACATTGCCAGCCACATACAAATACGCACTGCCATCCCCCCACTACTGAAGGTGGTGTCTGTGCTACACTTCCTGGCCACAGGCACCTACCAACACACAGTGGGCCAGCTGCATGGCATTTCACAACCACTATTCTCACGCATGCTGAACCAAGTGCTGGATGCCCTCCTGAAGCACGCAAGCACCCACATATCCCTTCCACGGACTGCCCAGGAGATAGCTGAAACCAAAGTAGGCTTCCATGCACTGGCAGGCATGCCCAATTGTGTCGGTGCCATCGACTGCACCCATGTGGAATTGGTAGTCCCCCATGCCATAGAGGCGGTGTACCGCAAACGCAAGCAATACCACTCCATCAATGTGCAAATGGTATGTGACTCCAGCAAGATCATCACCCATTGCTGCGCCCGATTTCCTGGATCCACACATGATGCCATGGTACTGCGCAACTCCACGCTACCCCGTCACATGGAGCGACATGCTGGACCACGTGCCTGGCTGCTCGGTGAGTTGCACAACAGGCCCATGACCATGCTGTGGGGTACTCATGTGTGCGGATGCAGAAGGGGGGGGATAGTTTACCTGGGTGGCAATAGCCAGCGAGTGGAGAATGAATGCAGAGCTAAACACTCCTCACTTGACACAGCCAAACGGAAAATGACACATCACTGGGCCACATATCACAAATAATGCAAATGGAAGACAACAAGTAAGAGGCACAACCGGGGCACCATGGTGATGGCAAGCAATCCATGACTGAATAGGATGGCAACTGTGGCAATGCGGCTAGTGTGACCATGCATAGTGAAGAGTATACAGCATGAATTGGAGGCTAAACATTGTCGCACTGCCACAGCACATCTGCCTCAGCATGCATGATTACACCCTGCATCATCTATTCAACCCCATCCAGTGTACCGCACCTCTTTACAGTATACATTCCATATTGGTGACTATTTGGTACACGTACAGGGACATGTGCATGCTCACACCTAATAGCTGCTGCCATGACCGTGCTCCCTGAAGATGTCAGTTCAGAGGGACACACACCTATTTGTATCTGCTTGCAGGTGATGGAGGATATCCCTTGAGGACATGGCTACTTACCCCTGTGCGGATCCCGCAGAACAGCCATGAAGAGGAGTACAATTGTGTGCACACTTGTACCCGTGTTGTGATTGAGCAGGCCTTTGGCCTGTTGAAGGCGCGGTTCCGCTGCCTAAGCAGGTCTGGTGGGGCACTCCTATATAGGCCTGAGAAGGTGGCAAAGATCACCATGGCCTGTGTCATGCTGCACAACATGTGCGTCCGAAGGAATGTACCACTGCCACCTGACATTGACATGCATGGCACGGGTGAGGATGAAGGGGATGGAGACGGAGGTGAAGGAGCCCCCCTGCCAGTACGTGATGCACGGGACGGCCATGCTGTATGCCAAGCACTAATTGACGAATACTTTTAAGATGCAGGGACCATGAATGACTTTTGTCAGTCAGACACTGGGCCAATGTAAACATGCACAAAGGGAATATTGTAATTTGGACATTGAACACCGGAACACATTAAATGGATGCACACCAAAAATAACAATGTCCAGCCATGGATTGTTCTCCAGAAAACTTGTGTATTATATGAAAGTGCAAAACTGTGCCCACTCCCCCCTCCCACAATCCCCCAACAAACTCCCTCTCCCACCCCACAAACCCTCAAAACACCCCTGTTAACTCCCTCCCCCACCCCACAAACCCTCAAAACACCCCTGTTAACTCCCTCTCCCACCCCACAGATGCAAAGTGTCCCCATGTGTGAAACGGACAGTGCTCCCTTCCACAATGTGTTTTGCCACAATGTCATTGTCCGTGCATTCACTTCTTTTGGACTTTAGTGTCGGGTGGTGCCATGGCCGACTGTCGTGCGCTCCTCCTTATGTGACGCACCGGACTGGATTGCGCCGAAGTGGTAGGGCTAGTAGTTGCAGAGGAGTCTATTGTCAATCGACTGTCTGTGTGAAGGTGTGGCCGCTGCATCTGATCGTTACCTGCAAGGATGGCCTCCGTGAGTGTCCCCATGCACTCCCGGAAGGCACGCGTGGATGTCTCCACTGCTGCAGTATTGGCTACTATTGCCCTTTCGATGGCACTCATGGCCTCATTGCCTGCTTCCACCTGCTGGCGCATGATCTGGAGCATGTACTCCTGCCGGGCCTCGACCCTTGTCAGGCGGGCATCAAATGAGGTGTCGTCCGCAGGTCTGCAGATTGCTGGCAGGGTGGAGGAAGGCAGAGTGGAGGAAGGCAGAGTGGAGGAAAGGGCCTGTGCGGAGCCATCCTCCGGGGCACTGTCCTCAAACAGCGCATTGTCTGATTCCCCAAAAGTGGGAATCATGTAGACATGGATCATCGAGGCACTCAGACTCCGCTAGAGGTTGGGGGCTGGCAATGTGGCTTGGGGTGGGTGTGCCAGGCATCATGTCTGATTCTTCTTCCACCTCTGTGGACACAACGTCCCTGTTGGCTGGCGGCAGGGCTACCACTGTTGTGGTTCTTTGTTGTTGGGCAGTGGGTGCAGGTGTCCCCTGCAGGGTTGGTGCCTTGCGTGGCACACTGGCTTTGGCAGGTGTCTTTTCCTTGGCCGGTTGTGTTGGGGTGTCCCTGGTCCCCTTGCGTGCACTGGACGTGCTCGCACCCCTGTCCAGTAGTCCACCTTCATCATCGGTGCCTGGGGGATAGAAGAGATGCAGGTCATCAGTGATGTTGTCAAATGGCAGCTATGTTGAATTGCAGTGGGATATGTTCATGCATTCAGCCATCATTTCATTTCTGGTTTGTTGCTTTAGGTGTACTGAGGGGGTATGTGGGGAATCAATGCATGGCTGGTGGGGTAGCATTAGTTTGGTCTCTGTGTGGTGGGTGCATGGGCATGGTTGGGTCATGTGGAACCTCTGTTGGGATTGGGGTCGTCACTCAGCGTCCATGTGGTGCAGGGAGTGACAATGATTATTCTATGGATATGTTGATGCATCACCTTGCCCACTCTAACTTCCCCAGTTGGGCCACGTCATGTGTCGTGATACGTGGTTGTGATGGTACACTCAGCTTCCTCTGTGGTGATTGCTGCGCCGACCTCCTGATCTCCGATCCCCTCAATGGTTTTGGGGTCAATGAAGCCACTTGCCGTCTCCTCCCATGGCATAAATTGGACTGGGGAGTGTGGGCCACCGCCTGTCGCCATTGCGGCTCTCCGGTTCTCAGACATGATCCTCTGGACACGGAGGTGGAGGTCGTCTCCCGCTTCCGGCAGTCGCGCACACTCCTTGGGGCGCACCCCACTGCTGAGCTACCTCAAGCCAGACCTCTTTTTTGCGGGTTTGGGCCGCATGCTTTAGGTCTGTGCTGCGTATTACACCCGCATGCTCTTCCAGGGTGTTGGCGAGCATGGTGAGCTCAGCGTCCGAGAAACGCTGCTTCCTCTTCCTCTGTGTGGATTTCCTGCTGGCCTCCTCTGACACACTATGACACGGGAGGAGTGTTGGTTGTGGAGGATTGCAATGGATTGTGTTTTTAAAGATGGCCGCCGGCCCATTTCCCGTTCCAGCGCGATGACGTAATTTCCGGGTCCGGTTTTGCGAACAGGGTTATTCCGTGCCGGAGTTACTGTGCCGGTGTTTAGGGGTTCATTGAAGGCGGTTACGGAGTGGATGCAAGCCACAATGCCGGTATAGGGGGGTTGGTGGGATGTTACCGGGATGGCGGTTTTTCCACTACCGGCATGGGGGGACGCGCGTGCTCGCGCACTCATGATCGGCCGCTGGTAGCGGGTTCTCGAGGGCACGGACACGCACTTCCCGCCATGCCGGTAATTGTGCCGGATTTTCCAGCCAACTCGTAATGAGGCCCTGTGTCATGCTGCAGTGCAAGGAATAGGTACGGTTCAGACAGCCAAAGTAAACAGAACTTGCATCAATGCACTACAGACTTGTGACAAATCAACTTCCGGGGCACCAGTGGTCCAGGGATGCATGTCGGTTTCTATACCACCAATCAGCCCCACACCTCTAGTACACCAGAAGGGATCCAAACAGATTGGAAACACAAGCAAATTATAAACCCCCTTGTCCAATTTTGGTAATGTGGACGGAATGGCAGGCTTAGCTCTGCAAGGTCGTCAATCGTTGGTTAGTTGCAATACAGCAAAAATACATTACCCAATGATAAAAGGGACTGTCAAGTCAAGGTTGTATGAAAATGTCTACTTTATTATTATCACAACAGACAGTTCTAGCACACTACAAAATACAAACCACCCTGTAAAGGAATGCAGAAGAAAAACTGTTTCGGGAAGGAAAGGGGACGCACTCTGGATACTGACAGGAGGGTAGTCTGTAAAGTAATTAATGGCATAGTTCGAGGATACTTGGTTTCAACACAAAGGGAGCAAGGAGTTGTAAAATGTAACTAGTGGCCTTCGGGGAAGGACCAGGGGGAAAATAACCACATGGTACCTTGTGCTTGTAGAAGTTCTTGGTATTCAACAGAGTCAGTTCCAGAGCGCTCTGCAGCATCTGAGACAGGACAAGATGGGAGACAGCTGCGGGTTTCAGGCAGCAGGCAGTTCGGCGAGAGAGGCTGGTCGGCTGGTCTGAAGTACTGGTCGAGGCATCTCGGATGACGTTAGCGACTGTGGCGTGACAACAGTCTACAGTGCAGTCAATTGCAGCTTGAGTAGGCCGACTAACTCGAAAAGGTCCTTTAAAACTGATGCTTGTCAATGCACACCTAGCCTCTTCACTGGGCTTGTGCCGTCCCTTAAGGTGGACGGCCTAAAGCTGAGGAGAGTGTTGCAGGCAACAGCCTTGTCCTTGGTTTGGTTAAGGGACTCTCTGGCACTTCCCACCTAGGAAGCTTGCAGAGCCTAGCAGGGCACACTGTGTGCTGGCTGGCTACCGGTTCTGGAGCTGCTGGAGGGTCCTCTGAATTCAGTATCTCCCTCTGTTGCCTTGGAGATGTTTAGGGTAGGAATCTTGCTTCCTTCTTTGGACATCCTGGCCTTCCTTCACTGGCGGAAGCTGTAAGGCAGACTGTACCTTCAGCCAGGGTCCAAATGAGTTCTTCTTGTTACCCCTTGCTAAGTCTTGTGATGATCAGCCCAAAGGAGGGGCTCAGCCCTCTTCTTTTAAAGCCAAATGGATCACAATGATTGGTCTAGGCTAAGCCTACCTTAATGAACCAACCCTGGGTCCCCACCAACAATCTCCTGTATGCCTGAGGTCATAACCAGAGTGATTTGCAACAGAAAAGGTAAAGGGGTGAACATGTGTAATACTAAGTCCCACTCATCTTCCTGTCTGTTGTAGATCAAAGGGTCTCTCTGGGTGATTAAGCACTCTTTGTTCCAGATTAAAGTGGCAGGTCTCCCTTGAAGCTGTGGTGAGAACTGACTTAGGGCTTCATCACGAGTTGGGTGGTATCCTGGCAGTAAAACTGCTGGGATACCGCTGGGGCTTTTAGCATTACCGCCAAACCCCCCAGCGCTATTAGAACCGGATCACGGGTATGGCGGAACGGTAATTCCCCATTCCACATTGGGCCCAATGGGGAATTTTCAGCGCTTCTACCGTCGGCTGTATTAATGCACAGTAATAGCACAGAGCTGGGGGTAAATCCTGCCAAACCCGTGATTTGGCAGTTTCTGTCTCCATCAATTCACATACTCCTACCCTCTGAATGGGGCCCCCCTGCGGGGATGACTACTGTACATACATTGTTCCGGACATGACAGGTCACATCCCCCAAGCCCCCACAGGCCAGAGCTAGGCTCGTTACCCTCTGCTGCAGGTCCCTCCGTAGTGAAAGTGGACGCAGGGGGAAGCCTGAATGTGCACAGGAAAGCCTGATCATGGCTAAGCTAACAGCCCGTTCCCCGAAAAGCTGCTGAGTTGAGGAGGCTGCAGGTCTGTTTTAAACGTTATGAAAGTTCATAAGGGCCAAGTCTGAAGGCATGTAACATCCTTCTTTTGACTTGTATTCCACTTCCCCTCAGGGGGGCGTCACTCTTCCTATTCAATAGGGGCGCATCTCACCTAACATCTGCTTTGAGCAGGGGCACTACGAAACCTACATTGGGTGGGGCCTAACTGGTGATGGGAGGGGCCACCTCAGAAACTGGGCGGTGCAAACTTGGAGCCTCTGTCCCCTATGTTAAATTCCAAGAGTTATCTGGCGTGGGTCCCAAGTAAGCACAATATGCCAGTGAGAATGACCAAGCGATTGGATTTAAAGATAACATACACATTTAGTTGGTTTGATAATTTGTATATCAAAAGTCCAGCTATCCGACCAGGTATCCCCCTTTAAGCAAAAGCGACCACCAGGGGACCAGACGGTTTTACAGTGTGCCACATATCTAATTTACACATGAGATACAAACCATACGTTGCTGTTCATTATACCATTATATATCAGTGTAAAAACATGTTCATGCTGGCTGTGCGCATACATTTCCATTCTGCCTGCACCAAAATATGCCAATATTCCCATATACGAACATAATCGTGTTTGCTTTCGGCATAATGCCAGTAATGATACTATAAGAAAACCTGTCCATGAGGGCTCTGACAATATATGCCAGTATCCCCATGTAAGGGCATACTTCTGGTGGCTTTGCCATTAAAAATGCCATGCCACAATGGGAAAACATGTACATAAGGGGCTGCACAATATGGGCCAGTCTAGACACCTAACACTTATCATGCTTACTTTTCAACAGAGGCCCAGTAAGAAACCTGGATGATGTGTACATTTGATTTTTGTTCAGCAGATAGGTGAGGGAGGTCTTTCCTGAAACTAGCAGCTTTAAAGTTTTGTTGCATTTGTGCAAATACATTTTTCTGCACAAACAAAGCAAAACTTTAATGCTGCAAGTTTCAGGAAAGGCTTCCCTCACCTCTCTGCTTAACAAAAGGTGTGTGCGCACATCAGCCCCCTGAAGGGGTGCACCTATGCTAAAATGTCGGCAGGGCTAACCCTTCAAATGTTGGAAGAGGCACTAAATTCAGAGAATGTGGTGGAGGGGCAAACTTACTTGTGTGGGGACATCAAACTTCTTTACGCATTCTATTGAGACTAGTCTAGTGCAGCTTCAATGTTACAAACAGTTAACTCTCTCCACATCGGAAACCACACACTTAAGGAGTGCTGTGAGAATGAACTGTCTCATATCCCCCCTACACTTCCAATCACTCCCCAGGCATGCACGTACTAACCCCATATCATGATTTCAATTGTCTAAAAATGTATGCATACGAATGCAGGTGCTCACAATGAAATGCTTTACATTAGTAATTGCAAGGCCTTTGTTATCAGCTAACATCAGTGTCCTGTTCTGTCCGCCATGGCTCTGTAGGTCAACCAGGTCGAGTCAACATAGCCCACATTTTTAGGGGGGCTAGACCCTGATCAGCTCAATGGTCTTGCGCCACTGGCTCTGAGCTCCTCATATCCACAGGCTTACGCACCACACCGTTCCCGGGTCTTGCTTGTTATGTTACTAGGCTTTTATACTGTGCCAATCACCAGCGTGGTGTTCAGCTCTGGGGCTTGTCCGAAGTGTGGCATCAAACAGCATATCACAGAAAGCAGTCAAATGTGTGCATCAGCGCCCACAGATGTTCTTGCGCTCACAGCCTTTGCTCTGTTCTCCCCATATCACTCTGAACCTTGTACACCCCCAGTCACTCTTGCACACCCCCACTCACTCTTGCACACCCCCAGTCACTCTTGTACACCCCCAGTCACTCGTGCTCACCCCCACTCACTCTTGCACACCCCCAGTCACTCTTGCACACCCCCAGTCACCTTTGCCTGCAGATCCCCTCAGGGACATCATTTGGGGGGTCGCCAGGGGTTGCAACTGCAACCCCTGAGGTCTCCCTTGCTACCCCTGTAGTCTCCCTTGCTATCCCTAAAAACAAAAATTGAAGCTCCTGGGCTGTGGCCAGTGCCATGTGGCTCTTTGTTTCTGGAGTGGCTGGCTTTCTTGCTCAAGCCTCTTAATAAAACAGGGGGTTCCACAAGTGTAACAGTGACCCTTAATAAGAAAGAGTAGGAATAACACATAATTTGTCTTTCGGGAATGTTATGAAATAATTGCTAGACTCATTAAAAAGTTTATTTCAGGCACACTTCAGGGTGTGTGTCACTGATTTAGTCTGTTCTTAAACACCTCAAATTCACAATGCAGAAATAAACTTCCAAAAAGCAATTAGAGTAGAATAAGCATCTATTTCGGACTATGGGCCTCATTACGAGTTTGCCGGTCTGGAAACAACGGTACTGGTAAGCTTGCCGGTACCGTTGTTTCCGGACCGGCAAACTACGAGTTCTGCAAGCGGGTGTCTTTCAGCCCGTCAGGTCTGACCTGGTGGGCGGAACGGCACCCGCTCGCAGTTCTCGACGGATGCACCGGCACCATTCATGAAAGGTGCCGGTGCATCCGTCCTCCCCATTCCCATGGAGTCCAATGGGCCTCACCTGGGAATGGGGAGTCATTTTTTCCAGCGCCCGGCAATGGGCAATTACCGGGTCCACCGGGGCTGTAATGCCCCGGTAATTGCCCATTGCCGGACGGCGGAAAATTCATGACTCCAATGGCTGCTGATGCCAGTATTTACCGGCGTGCCTACCGCCAGAGTCATAATGAGGCCCATTATGTATTTTGCTTTTTGTAAGTTGCAGTCACAGCATGTTTTTTTCTGCCGTTGTCTCTTTTACGATCATCGCAAGACTTTCCATCTCAGTATCCTCGGTCACTTGACAAAATCCTTGTGCCTAAAAGCTTGTGTACAGTGTAGAAATATTTGACCTTAGCACATAAAGTGGCCCTTGATTTCATTGTGCCCACTATGAATGCTTTGTTGTAATGTGTCTATCTTTCCTATCCCCCTGGCATGCTTTTCGGGATGTTTTTTGCATGTATATAGTAACGAGTGCCCAGAGTACGGGATGCTGTGCGAGTGTGCTGCTTTCCCTGCGCTACTCTAAATTCTGTAATACACAGTTATGAACCATCCAAATGGTATTTATTTTGCCAACCTTTTGAGCCGCAAAAGTAGATCCACGCAGGATTGACATGTGATCAACTTTGCACCAGACCTGCAGATGAACTGGCCTGCTTTTAAATCTCAGTTACCAGTTTAAGGGTTTCCACTATAGAGTGTGATTTGCTTTCTGACTTTCAAAACATTCAGACATGTAATTATTCATTTTACCATAGCCAGTAAGATAGCTATAGTCGGTAAGATAGCTCAGGGGGTTGAGCGCTCACTGCTGTGACGTGGGTGTGATCTGCAGGTTGAAGGTTTGTATCCCAGCAAGGTCAACTCAGCCTTTCATCCTTCTGAGGTTGATAAATTAGTACCAACACAGGTTGGGTGATATTGTATGTATATTTGTTCTATATAAAGCACTTAAGCGTAAGTGCTATATTATAACACATCATTATCATTTGGCCTTGGACATCTGCTTGCATTCACAGTCATCTGGTAACATGGGTCTATACACACTGATATTAATGATACACATGTTGATCCATTCTTGTATGAAATGTATATAACATTACAGGGATAGCGTATCCATATTTTTTGTAGTGTACTTAGGAACAATGCTATGCAATGCCACTTCCTGTTTGGTTAAGGGGTGAAAGGTCGTGTTCATCGCTTGTGATGTCACTTCAGGGTGTGGTCAAATGACATCACTTCGTGTGATCTCATCTGAGGTCAAGTGTCATATGATGTCACTTCCACTATCCTTGGCATTTTGCTGAAATGACGTCCCTTGATCCCCTACCACATTTTTACTCACTTAACTCCAATTTGACCAATGCACAATTTCAGTGATTACAGGACACTTTTTTTGTGCTGGCCTTTTCTTTCTTTATTTACAAGTATGACTCCGTCTCTCATATATGTAAACACCCAAAGATGGTCTCTCTTCGCAACCCCCATTCTCTCGGTCACAATCGCGTATACGCTGTCATCTCCTTTGGGCAACCCGTCCTTTTTATCCACACAGCCAAGTTAACATTGAGTATCCACTCCTCTGTTTGTCTCACGTTTGCTAACTCCCAGTTTCTTTTGCATTAGTGGAATAACAGGCACTGTTACTTGTGCATGCCACCTGCAGGCTGCGTGGGTCCCTGCTTTACATGCCTCCTGCCCCTGCACAGGACCACCCAGCTGCGGACTTTGTTCCCATGCTCTAGTGCCTTTCCAGTGCTACACTATCTTATCCACTGTTCACAGACACCCACACAACGTTAGTCCTTCATACAGTATCTGAAACACACACCAATAACTGGTGCATTCATTGGCACTCAGATGTGTTAATGTGAAAAGTTTTTATACCGCTTACAGGTGCCACTTGCGTGGTCTCTCGGCGCTCTGGCAGCTCTGTGAAATTAAGGATGGGGGTGTAAAGGTTAGTGGGAGGAGCAGGATAAAGAGCAAGGGAGCTGTGATGTGCTGTTGGCAGTTTCAGTTCATATGGACCATTCATTGAGCCTGGGTGCGAGATTCGGGAGGAAGCCGTCATGTGGTGATGTGCAAGATTGTGTGTGTTGTGTTTTGTAGTGGCTGTGTTCTGAAGTTGTGCAGTCTGTTGTGCTAAGGAGTTCTGGTTATCTGTAGTGCAGTATGTGAGGGTTGAGTGTTAGTATTAGTTATGTTAGTGGCATGTCTTAAGCTTTTTCCGGTTGATTAGTAGTACCTACCCATCTTACGTTGACCTTTCTAGTTGTATTAGTGAGGTTGCCTATTAGACGATGTGTTCCAATGCTGCACTGCTAGTCCATTGGCACTCTGAACTCTGCTCACTGGCTGTGTTTTGGCTGGGTGCTGGTTCTCTGCCCCGAGGGTGGTCCACGGCAGGCTGGGGGATGAAGGGATCTTTGACAGGGTTCCCTTGAGGAGTTTAAGTTCTAGTAGGGCGGGGTTGGTGTACAGTCTAGTTCCCTTTTGTTGCCCTTACTCATGGGCGGAGGTTGTTTGGGAAGGATTCCTTGCAGAGCTTAGGTTTCTAGTAGGGGCGGTATTGATGCTTGGTCTAGTTTCCTCTAGTTTGACCTTACTCGTGGCACGCCTGGTGGTGTACCTCCCTTCCCACATCTCCCTCCCTCGGTTTCCCTGGGCCTGCTTTCCTAGCCCTGTCGATTCTGCTTTATTCCCATCTCTTTGCCCAGATGTTCTCAGGTTGGATCAGGGTTGGGATGGGGCAGGGGTGCTTCTATTTGGTCTTGGCCCGTACTTGATTTTTTCCTGGTTGCTTCTCCTTTTTCCGGTGCTAGCTAGGTTGCACAGTGTGCAGGCGTCATTCAGTCGGTTTCGTTGTGCTCTGAGTTGAACAGCCATGTTTTCAGCAATTTCCTGAATTTAGTATGGTTCTCGATGGTTTGTATTTCCTTGGGGAGGGAGTTCCACAAACTCACTGCTAAGCATTAGAATGCTGAACCGTCCAGCTTTTTCTTAGTGTATTGTTTCAGTTCAAGGTGGACATTGTTGCAGGATCAAAGGTTCTGGCTGGTTTGAAGGCAGAGAATTTATTTTGAATACATTCTGCTCCCTAGCCGCATACTGCTTTGTGAATATTGCACAGGGTGTAGAAAGAGGTTCTTTTTTCAACCGGGAGCCAGTGTAGCATCCTGAGAGCGGTTATGATGTGGTCTCATCTGCTGAGTTTGAGGAGAAGTCTGGCTGCCGCATTTTGTATTCGTTGTAGTTTCCTCAGCAGGCATTCCAGCATTCCGAGGTATATGTTGTTAGCATAATCAATCCAGGACATAACGAGGGATATGATGACTAGTGTTTTGTGTTTGAAGGAGAGAAAAAGTAAGATCTTTTCTTTTGTTTGTAAGAGGAAGAAGCATTTTTGGATTATTGCATTTACTTGGGGTTCAAGTGTTAACTCGTCCAGGAGGATTCCAAAGTTTTTTACAGCTTTGTTTATTTTTTTATAGTTTATTTATACAATGCTTATACACTGGTAAAGTGCTTCAAAGCGCTTCAAGGTGGGAAGGGAACAAGGGAATACAGTAATCATTCGTAGGCCTTGAAGATTCCGAATGATCAAAAGGGAGAAAGAAAACTAGAATACTAGGCTTGATGACATTTCTCCTTGTGTAAGTGCATGAAGTGTTATAGTTGCAACCAAGCTCAGGAGGGGGAGATAAGAAACGGTGGGTGGGGACAGGACAGACAATTAACTGGTCCTAGAACTTTTAGGTAATGCATACGTACATACAGAGGTGCAGGGAGGGCAGGGGGGGAACAAAAACAAGTCTGGTCCAGCAGGGCCCTGGGTTAAGTGCAGAGGGGTTGCCCCACCATGGAGCGTAAGCTGAAAATGCAGTAATGCTGAAAAAAGTGCATCGGCCTGGAGGCAAGTGCAAAAGACTGGCGGGGGACCCTGGGATCTGTTAGTCTCTGGAGCTGAACCAGGCAACCAGTCAGCAAAAACTGAACAGAGTTAGGCGGGGGAGAGCGAGAAAGGAAAGGAGGTTAGCAAGGGATAGGGAGAGAGAAGAAGGAAGAGAAAAGGAAGGTCTTGAGGAATTTACGTAACTTAAGGTGTTCCGGCTGAAGACGGAGAGAGGCAGGGAGGCTGTTCCAGAGGGAGGCACCTGCTGAGGCTAAAGATCTAGCCCCAATACTCTGTTTGTGGAAGCGGCTCACCCGCAGAGAGTTTGAGGAGGACGAGCAGAGGGCTCTAGAGGGAGAGTAGTTAGGAAGAGAGTGTTGTAGATAGTGAGGGGCCCCGGCCCCAGAAAGCCTTGTGGATTATGCAGAGGATGTTGAACCTGATCCTTGCAGCCATGGGGAGCCAGTGGAGGGATTTCAGTGCCGGAGAGATGAGGTCCCACGGCTTGAGGCCAAGGATAAACCTTGAGGTTCTGTTCTGGATGAGTTGTAGAGGATGGAGTGTAGAAGTAGGGATATTGAGAAAGAGGCTGTTGCAATAGTCCAGCATAGAGAGAACCAGGGTGGTGTTGGTGGGTTGCCCAGTTCTGTCAGCCATGGAATGTGTTGGCTGTTTCTTCTGTCTTCCGGTTTAATCATGATTTCAGTTTTGTCCGGGTTGATTTTTAGTTTGTTAATGTTCGTCCATTGGTAGAGCTCCTTGAGGCACTCTCTTTGGGGTGTGTTCTCTTCTTGTATGTCACTGAATTTGAAGATGATTTGTGTATCGTCTGTGTAGTTCTAACATGTTAGTCTGTGTCTTTTGATGAGGTTGATTAGCAATGTCATGTAGATGTTGGAGAGAAGCAGGGCTAGTGAGGAGCCTTGTGGTACTCCTTGTGGTACTCTACAGCTGGAATCCCTGTAGCGTGGATTTGAAGGGCTTTGGGCAGATGGTTTCTGTCCATTCTGCAAGGAAGGACTTGATCAAGAGCAGTGCTGTGTTGGTGAGCCCTATTTCTTCCAGTCTTTTAATCAGGATGTTGTGGTTGACGATGACAAAGCCAGTTGAGAGATGTAGTAGTATCAGTGCTGATTTGGTGTTGGAATCAGCGTTCATCTTTAGGTAATCCCAGATTGAGAATAGTTCTGTTTCGGTCCCTCTCAAGGGACTGAATCCTACTTGCGCCTGTTGAAGTAGTTGGCTGTTTTCAACATGCTCCAGTAATTGTTGATAGACGTAGGTCTCCAATATTTTTGTCGGGTAGGGGATTTTCGTGATTGGTTTATAGTTGGAGAGGTCTTCCATATCGCCCGTTGTGTCCTTAAGTAGAGGTTTGATGCAGGCCATTTTGAAAGCTCTTGGTACTTTTCTCTTTTAAGAGGGATTGGTTGAAGAGGTTTAGGTAGTATTCTGATGGTGTGTCCTGTGCGAGAATTGATTTGTAGATGTCTGGAGGGCAAGGGTCCATCAGGGAACCTGCTTTGTTGCTCTTTTTCACTAATCTTTGTAGTATTTTACATCTGTTGCAAGCAGTGCATTTTGTTCGTTGGTCCCTGGGTTGCTGGTGGCTGGTGGGTTGTTTGGTTGATTGGTCTGTTTTGTATGACTCGGTGTATGCTGGTGAGTTTGTTCTTCAAATGGTCTGCAAGCTCATTGCATCATTTTTGCGATGGTGCTGGTGAGTTGTTGCATCCCGGCGGGTTTCTCATCTCATTTATGATGTTAAATAGTTCTTATTTTTGCGCCTTAGTTGTTTTTATGATCTGGTCGTTGTAGTATTTCTTTTTTGCTGTCAGATTTGTATGATCGGATTTCTAGTAGGTATTTTACTCTTTTCTCTTTGTTAGGGTTTTGCCTCCAATTTGTTTCTAGTTTTCTGTTGATCCTTTTCATTGCTTTTAGGTGGGGTGTGTACCATCTTGCCAGCGCTTTCTTTTTTGAGGGGACAAGGCCTTTTTCCGGGCAGATGTCATTTATTGTTTCTGCAATCCATTTCTGGATAAGGTTTGCTTTTCTGTCTATGTCTACTGCGTCCAATTAGGTAATCACTGGCTTTGAGATTTCTAGACGCGCTTTTAAGTTGCTGCTCTTGATGGTTCTCCAGTTTCTTTTCCAAACAGGTGGGTATTTTTCAGGTTTTTTGGGTGGGTTTTATGGTGTTTGGATCACGAAAGGGATGATGAGGTGGTTTCTCCATAGTATTTGGATAGGTGGTGATGTTGCAATCAGATTTGTATTGGCAAAGATTGTGTCCAGGGTGTGACCGCTCTTTGAGTTGCTCCTTTCACCATCTGTCGGAGATTCATGGTCTTGAGTTGCTTGATTAATGTTTTCTGTGAGTTGGGGTTCTCATCTTTGAACCATATTTTGAAGTCTCCGAGACTGATCAAGTGTTTGTGCTGTATCGCTAAGTTTGTGACAACTTCTACGAAGATGTCTCTGAAGGCTGCGTCATAGGTAGGTGGCCTATAGATTAGAACGAATGTGAGGTTGGATTGTGGGTCCATGGTAAATTAAAGAACGAGGGATTCGCAGTTAGGGATTTTTAAATGGTCGGCTGTTTTATTTTTAGTTGTTCTTTGTAGGCCACCACGAGACCTGCTCCTCTTTTCCCCTTTCTACTCGCTTGTTTGCATTTGAAATTGGCCGGCAGGCAGCTGCGAAGGATTACTTTGTCGTTTTCAGCTAGCCAGGTTTCTGTGATGAACAGGATGTCGACTCCCCCGTCGCACCGTAGGTCTTAGATCTTGGTTGTGGGTTTGGACAACGATCTAGAATTGATTAGGTTGCAGTGGCAGCTTCCTCTTTAAAGTTGTTTTTTTGTTCTGGCTTGTGCTTTGAGTGGTTTTGTTGCAGGTTCTCCCTGTCTGTGGGTTGTTGAGTTTGTTTAGTTATTCTGGTTTCCTCATTGAATAGGTCGGTTAGGTTTCTTATTGGGTTAATGGCCTGTTCTGGTTCTTCCTCAGATTCAGGCTGGCGGTGGTGGAAGTTACCTTGATGTTTGGTGATGTACAGAGTGAGGGAGTAATTCCTCCATCTTCTAGTTGTTTCATCCATTTTTCTTTGAGGTATTGGTGTCCTGTTGGAGTGTATGAGCGTCTGTTCTGGTGGTCACTCTCTCTTGCGAGGTAGTGGGTCAAGCAGAGTGATTTTAGCCTTTTTTTTAGCTGCTCCTATTTCTGTGCTGTTAATGGGTGTGTGTTCTGTTGGTGTTCTGTATTGCGGTGGTGTGGGGTCTTGTTCCCTTGCAGTTGTCTGTTTGTCTTGCTTTCTCTTGCACCAGCTGGTTCTTTGACGAGGCATAGCATGTTCTTCAGGTATCTTTTAGATTGCCTCACAGCTGTGAGTGGCTTGCCGTGATTGGATGTTGTTTGCCTCACGGTTGTGAATGGCTTCCCGTGAATGGTGGTTGGTGGAGTGAGGGGGTACAGGGGCGTTTGCTTGGTGTGAGGTTTTTTTAAGTGGTTGTTTCCTTGTGTGTCTTATTTAGTGGTGGGGTTGCAGGGTCTTGAGCTTGCCTTTGTCAGGTCGTCGGTTAGCGGAGGCTATGGTATTTGATGCATTGTTGGGGATCAGGCTTTGGTGGTTTGCTGGGGGGAGGGGTTGATGGCTGGTGGGCTAAAACTGGCGGGGTAACCATTCAGCTTTCCTGAGTTAGGAACCTAGTGTTTTCTGCAGTGGGTAAAGAGGAAATTGTCTCTTGGAGAGGAAGCTCAGAGGAATAAAGCCTTCCTGTCACACTGCCCTTTCTAAGCATTGCTTGCCAATGCGTAATGACGCCGCGCAGCTCATGGCCTTGCTGCTTATCTGCTGGCCAATACAAATGCAATCATACACAGCCAACTGTGCTTAAAAGACAGACACCAAGTGCATTTAGGCAAAGGAAGCCATGGAGCATGTTTTCCACAACCGAGTGGGCGCCGGGAGACACTGCAAGAATGTCCTTGGTAGAAGGCGGCATATCCAAAGGTCTTGCTGCTAGTATCGTCTTCTCATTGGGTTTGGTGAGTGGGTGGTAACTCTTGCTGAGAACAGAACGTTAGTGTATGGAATGAGGCTTTTCTTCTGATCCTGGAAGCAGGAGCGTGTGACTATCAGTCTTTTAATGGTAGTAGTGCCATAACTCTCTCTGGTCCTCTCGGCACAGGTCTCTGACATAACTCTTCTAACCTCTCTCCTGCAATCTTCACTGGTGTGGTCACCAGGTGGTGCACGAGGCGGCAGTAGGAAATGGCTTTTGGCGGTCTGTTTCTCCTTTCAATTAAGTCACTTCTTAGGGTGCCGCACAGGAAAAAAAGCAGGTTCTATGAGTTTGGTTTTCTTTTGTCCTGAGCTTGTCCCTTTGGGGGGAAGTGTGTAGTTCTGCAATGCCTACTCCAGAGAGACATTTCCATGCAGCTTCAAGAACTGGTGCAGTATCTATGGTGAGAATGGGGCTGAAAAATGGAGCTCAACACCACACACATTTGAACATTTTTTCTAATTCGACGATCTGGACCACTCGGAGCCAAGTGCAGCCCACTCAAACTTTCCAAGCAAATTCATAGTCGTTTCCTTGTCACGGAGACAAGAATAGAAGTTGGGGTGCGGTCATGGACCTCCAGCCATCTTAGTGTCATCTCATGCATTCTTTGTGGAAAACGTGGCCTGGTTGTTAGGGCTACTTACATATGTGGGTGCAATGGCCGCTGGGCTTCACCGCCACCTACACACGACCTGTCCATGGCCGAGCAGTCCTCACACAGCTCATCAGGCGACAGTGCATATCTGCATGAAAAGATAGTACCTAGGGCAACCCTACTTTCTGAAGCCCTTGGTTTCAGTGGGATAATTTACTACCCAGGGGATGGTAGTTGCAGGAGAGGTTAAGAACTGGGAAAAGCAGAAGGGGCAAGCAGGGACATTGCAAGCTACTCACAGGTTAGGGAGTTTGTTCGCACATATGGTCTGTGCCTGGGACACTGCAATCCTTGGAAGGCATGATGCAAGCTCGCAAAGCGTGTCTTTACAACAACAATAGTAGATGAAAGTGATTTGCAAAGTTTTGCAAGCATGCCTGGCTTTACTTGTGTTCTAAAGTGTTATTGACTTGTTTCTTCTCTCTCGTTTCAGCACTTACTTCTTGGACTCGCCTACTCCACAGGGATGGGGTCCACGTTTAGACCTTGCTCCACGGGGGGGTCGCAAGATGCTGCAGAAGATCCCCTGAAGCAGGCCTGGACCCCCTGAATACTACTACAACCAGTGTCCTCTTTCTCAACTTACATCTGATTAATGTCTTCTGTGTAGACGAGGGGAGCCTGTGCTGGCCCTGTCCTTAGCATGTCTCTGTGAATCTTGCACTGCCTCTGCCTGTGTTGTCCATGTGCACCTTCCAGTATTACCCCCTGTGTTCTGTGTTCTATGCTACCTATAGTGTAGTGTGGGACTATGGGCAGCCCTGCGACTGTCTTATATAGGAGGGAAACTTACTGTTGCTGCTGCCCAACCCCTGCTAAAGCTTTACGAAAGGAAAGCTGTACCCAACCTGTTGTATGCGGTGGAAGTCCGCCATGTTTGGGTTCTTGAGGCATTTTCCCTGCTCGAGGCTCTTGTTTGGCAGAAAGTTCTGCACCTTTGGGACTGTGTCTCCCATCTCGATAATTAGATATGAACTGGGGCTAAAATCTCTTAAGGTTCGTGCAGAATGGCGTATGCTGTCTCTGTACCGCAATTTATTAGAACCAACCCAGGAACCTGTGTTTGGGGATCTTCATAAAGTCATGATTGATAAAAGCGAAAACTGCATCAATAATATCGTGATTTATTGCCATAATGTGCTTTTAAAATTGGGATTGTAGAAGGCTGACCTTATTGGAAACCTGTGTTACATTAAAGCACAGCTGTATAATAAAGATTGGGTGCATACAGTAGATAACATACATAACCATCGCTTCCTTGCGCACCAAGTTAACGAACATAAGAAAATAGGGACAGTCGCATTTGAACCTCTACCCCAATAAACAACATAGTAGTGGTTTTCTTAGATTTAGATTAAACATCCATCCTACTTAGGGTGACCAGATTGAAAAAGTGACATGCCATAGACATAGAAGCAGGACTAAAGTAAACACAAATAAAACTGTAGTTCTACTTCTATGTTGCTGGCCTGTTGCAGTAGGAGTGGGGGTGTGCTCACAGGCACACTCCTCTCATTGGAAGAGAGCAGGGAGGAAATGGGTGTGTGAAAAGCATTCACGCCCCCATTCACATGCAAGAAGAGTCACGGCAGGCCCGATTTCGGGATTTTGAAATCGAGTCCCGGCAAAAACCGGCACCGTAGCCACCCACCCTTTCAATCCAATTTAAAAACTCCTGGGACCCCGAGACGGAGGGCAATTTCCCGGGACTGTCACGGGAAAACAGGGACGTCTGGTCACCCTAATCCTACTAGACAAATTAAATTGTATTACGTCGAGGTATTATGCCTAAGGAACAGACGTTTTGCAGGTTCTGCGGGGATCAAAATGGGGAAGAAACCCGGCAGCACCTGTTGTTGAAATGTAAAACCCTGTCTCCACTCCGTATTCTTTATTTTACGAAACTTGTTTGAAAACGAGATTGGATTGATTAAGAAAATCTGTGGTCCAGATTGGTGAATGGCCATCCCACTTTGGTAGTAACCGCTCTAGTGGGCTTTACAAGGAGTTTGAAATTGAACTGTCCTTCCTACCGCTTGACATTTGGGATTTTAGATTTAGAGTTGTGGTAACTTGGCTGGTTATTTAAGTGTATATAGTTCGAGGCAAGGAAATGTTGTGGTCGACTTATTATTATGATTTCCTTATTTTGATGTGTTTTTCTTTGATATGTGCAATCTTTAAGTATGCTTTCTTGTCTAGTTTCTTTTATTGTTTGTTTTGCAAAAGGTTGAATGTATTTTTAACAATATGCAAATCAATAAATGTAAAAAAACTGTTGCTGCCAGTCGTTTGATTGTTCTGTTCACAGGTGAACCTCGCCCTGCATTCCTTACCAGTGTTTTTTTCCCCTAGCAATTCGTATAGGATTCCCAATGGATTATTTGGGGTTCTGGTTCTCAGAAAAAAATAGCAGTTTTATAAACTTCCTGTAGAGAGAATTCCTAGAGGAAATACCCATATATTTCCCCACACAGTGATTCTCACAAGATTCCCACAGGATTTGTAGTACCACCATATTGTGCTGCATGCCAAAAGGCATGGCCCGCAAGTTATATCAGTTCCTTCCAATAGGAGAGCTCAATGAATTGCCTGGGGTGATCTGTGATCAATCGGCAGGTCACAGGTCCAAGTCTCAGCTCTCCAAGGTCCGTACCATGAGAACCATAACATTGGGGAATAGTAGGACGTGCCAGGCAGGACGGCTGCGTAGTAAGAACAGTCGTGACAAGTACAAAACATGAAGTTATTGTTATATACCTAATGTCCTCAGGATGGAACAGTGGCAACGAGCCTGGCGCAGAGCAGCACAGGTTCGAAACCCGGACCCACCCTTAGAGGCCAGAATCCGGCATGGAGCGCGATATAAGAAAGCAGTTTATTATTTATTTGTTTTAAGGTCCCATGTTTTCGCCAATTGAATTTCCTGTAAGATTGGCATAGGATGGTTTGGTGCAGGCTGATATGAGCCTCGCAGGCAGAATACAGTGAGAGGAAAGGTTGCGTTTACCCTATTCCCCGCCGCGCTTATTTGGGGGGTGGGGGGGTCGGGAGGGGTACGTGAGGAGAGCTCGCCCCGCTGCTGCCTCTGCAGCGGCTGCTCTGAACAGAAGCGCCCAATTACAAGAGTCAAGAGTGGCCCTTGTGCACCTTATGGTTGGCAGCAGTAGATTTACGCACAGGCATCCAGCCGGTATGAACTCATGCCTCGTTAATCACAGCCCAGCGCCCGTGCTTGGGCTGTGCTGGTGTCAGCACTTTCACGGGCGCGCCATGCTGCTCCTCCTGACTTCATCGCAGCCATGTTCCACCCTCCCGCCATCCAGCGCTCTGATCATCAGCCTGGGCCCCTGGGGCGCAGCCAGGGCCAGACACAGCAGGGGAGGGGAGCTGCCAAGAAGCGCTCCGCAGCTGGACTTGTTAAGCGCGTATTCTTGGCACTGCACCGGGTAACTGGCTACTTTCACAGCGAGCCAGCGAGTGCAGTGCCAGGGGATCCGGGGCAGCAGCCAGAATGCTGCAGCAGCAGGCAGGGCCGCAGGCAGGGCCGCAGGCAGGGCGGGAAAGAGCGCGGCGATGGAGAGCGCATAGACTGGGGGTAGGGAACGGGTCCGGCCAAACCTTGCAAATCAGACAGCTTCACTACATGGAATCATACTTTGCAGAACGTTCTATGCACCCCGTGCACAACACAGCCCATGCAGGCCCAACCCCTTATTAGTTGTCAAAGCATTTTCAAAATAGGGGACATGCCACATGTTTTTACTGTTGCCACCATACCTCCAATGACACACTACGTGTGCCTTCGTGCAACATATGAATGGGGGAGGGGGAGTGTATCCATAGAGCGGCTCCGATCCATCTTGTCTGAGATGATCTTGGGGTCTTGGGGTTCGTGCGCCCTGATGCCTTTGGGTTGTGGCGCGTGGCAAATAAATAATTAATAAATAATCTTCTTGGGATGAAATGTCAAGTTTAGCCGGATTCCAAGCCAACATCTTCAAATGCGTTGCGGGAAGACACGGGGTGGTGGGCTCATTTACTGGGATACTAGCAGGGGTCTGTGTAACGCCAGCAGCCAGGGGCACCCTGCACGAGGCCAGATTTCACAGGGGTCCTCGAGTGGATCAGGACGCAACAGGTGATATTCTCAAAACGCACGAATACAGAACAGCAAATCACAGCAACATGGACAACCTACTCCTTTGGAAGCTTGCCAGGCACTACCACATTCCAATACAGGAGACTCCCTCAGGCCAAAAGTCAGAAACATGGGAGGAACACGACGGAGCAAAGATTGCGTGATATTCAAGATGCCAGCCTCTAAAAAGCGATTCTTCACGAAACCAGATACAACATTACAGAAGAAATAGACGCGCGTGGTTAGAGCCACAGCTCCAGTGATCTCTCTTAAATGAGGGGCACATGACTGGTTTCAACATTGTATTTTAAAGGTATAGAATGAAAGGATTTGACATAGATTTCATGTTGCACACTAACAGTCGGATTGATGAGAGATATTTCAGAGGAGCCTGTGGGAAAACTCTCTGCCCGGTATGAGGTAGGATTCAAGCAGACACTCCTGCAAAGTTGCGTGATTAACCAATTTAGGAAAACATCACCATCTTGGACACAATAAATTAGCTATTGCTTTGAGCAGGAAAACAGTTGCTGTTCCTTAATTTCATACATTGCACGCTGAAGAATACACTCCACTGGCATCCCGGCTCCAGCACGGCCTTCTCTTCTAGAGCACCAGTGGTTCTAGCGGTCCAGGGACAATTCACTCTGCGCCAATAGGAGGTGGGGTGCTGTGTGTACGTGGATAACTATTAGCTTGCAACTTGAGATCTTTACCCCTGGTCCTACAATCCATTTCTTGACACAATACATTGCCCAGACTCTAAAACATCTAGAAATTCAGGGTTTCACCTTGGTGCAGAATCCTGCGATACATCAACACCTGAGAGTGAGAATCCGCGCGGCCACTCAGAACCTAGAGCAGAACCAACATTCTAAACCCAGCCTCACATCCTAATCCAGAGTTACGCTGCACGCCAATACTTGAGCCCCAGAGTCAGCATTCCAATTAGCACCATGTCCCATCTTAAAGCTATAGATCCACAAGTCTCCATCCCAATTCAGAGGCCAGATAGCAGTCAAAGCTCCAGAAAGCTCGTCTGCGCCCCAATCCAGAATCGCCTGCGGCACCAAACACTTTGAACACCTTCTTAATCATAGTTTACAACCAAGTTCAGTATAAACATATTCAAGAAACCGCAACCAACGTTTAGGCCCAGTGCTCCCAAATTAAATTCTTCAACACGTTTCAGCAGCAAATGCTGAGGCCTGCCACCTGTGGCTGTACAGATGCTTTGGACTGCTTTGGACTGCCCCTTTCGGGGTGGGACCAAGCCTGATTTGCATATGGTCTTTCCCCTTCTGTAATGGCTTGGCAGGTGGAGAATGATGGTCTGGAGGGTGCCCAGAGCAATGCCAGTGGTTAAGATTCATTCTAAACCTTCCAGCCATCACCTCTTTGTTTTTGATTTGTCACCCCGAGTGGGACGGGTATGCCCAGATGTGGGTCCCGTGCCTGCTGGGCCTAGAGACCCAAGCTACTTCTCACTGATGAGGCCCAACAAGGCCGAAACATGTTTGGAGATGCTTGTGGTCTCGTGCAGAAGGGATGTGACCTAGCAGTTCGGGCTGGACTGCCCCTTTCGGGGTGGGACCAAGCCTGATTTGCATATGGTCTTTCCCCTTCTGTAATGGCTTGGCAGGCGAAGAATGATGGTCTGGAGGGTGCCCAGAGCAATGCCAGTGGTTAAGATTCATTCTAAACCTTCCAGCCATCACCTCTTTGTTATTCCCATGATTCCTCACCATTGACAATGCTGGTTAGGAATGATGGGAGATGTGCTCCAAAACATTTGGACAGCAAAAGGTAGCATACCACTAGACTGCTTCCATTTTCATTCATTCTTCTTTCTGAATAGAGTGAGCCAGAGAAAAGTTACTAACAGCAAGGGCTACACTGTTTGAGAGTCCACGGATGAACTGGCATTTAGAATCAAGAAGCTGTACCCCAATAAAGAACCCAGCGATCAACACTCCAAACCCCAAAAGGTCCTGTGCACTCAGATCATCCAAAACTTCGTATGTCTTTCCAGAACCTCAGTAGCAAAATAAAATGAAGATCCAGAGTGTGCACCCACATCAATAATGCAGACCCCAACTGAGTGTGCACCCACATCCAGAATGCAGACCCCAACTGAGTGTGCACCCACATCCATAATGCAGACCCCAACTGAGTGTGCACCCACATCAATAATGCAGACACCAACTGAGTGTGCACCCACATCAATAATGCAGACACCAACTGAGTGTGCACCCACATCAATAATGCAGAACCCAGCTGAGTGTGCACCCACATTAATAATCCAGAACCCAGCTGACTGTGCACCCACTTCAATAAAGCAGGCCCCAAGTGAGTGTGCACCCACATCAATAATGCAGACCCCAACTGAGTGTGCACCCACATCAATAATTCAGAACGCTACTGAGTGTGCACCCACATCAATAATGCAGATCCCAACTGAGTGTGCACCCACATCAATAATGCAGACCCCAACTGAGTGTGCACCCACATCAATAATGCAGACCCCAACTGAGTGTGCACCCACATTAATAATGCAGACCCCAACTGAGTGTGCACCCTCATTAATAAGGCAGACCCCAACTGAGTGTGCACCCACATCAATAATCCACAACCCAACTGAGTGTGCACCCACATTAATAATGCAGACCCCAACTGAGTGTGCACCCACATCAATAATCCAGAACCCAACTGAGTGTGCACCCACATTAATAATGCAGACCCCAACTGAGTGTGCACCCACATCAATAATGCAGACCCCAACTGAGTGTGCACCCACATTAATAATGCAGAACCCAACTGAGTGTACATCCACATTGATAATGCAGACCCACATTAATAATGCAGAACCCAACTGAGTGTGCACCCACATTAATAATGCAGACCCCAACTGAGTGTGCACCCACATCCATAATGCAGACCCCAACTGAGTGTGCACCCACATTAATAATGCAGACCCCAACTGAGTGTGCACCCACATCAATAATGCAGACACCAACTGAGTGTGCACCCACATCAATAATGCAGAACGCAGCTGAGTGTGCACCCACATTAATAATCCAGAACCCAGCTGACTGTGCACCCACTTCAATAAAGCAGACCCCAAGTGAGTGTGCACCCACATCAATAATGCAGATCCCAACTGAGTGTGCACCCACATCAATAATGCAGACCCCAACTGAGTGTGCGCCCACATTAATAATGCAGACCCCAACTGAGTGTGCACCCTCATTAATAATGCAGACCCCAACTGAGTGTGCACCCACATCAATAATCCACAACCCAACTGAGTGTGCACCCACATTAATAATGCAGACCCCAACTGAGTGTGCACCCACATCAATAATCCAGAACCCAACTGAGGGTGCACCCACATTAATAATGCAGACCCCAACTGAGTGTGACCCACATTAATAATGCAGAACCCAACTGAGTGTACATCCACATTAATAATGCAGACCCACATTAATAATGCAGACCCCAACTGAGTGTGAACCCACATCAATAATCCAGAACCCAACTGAGTGTGCACCCACATTTTTTTTTTTTTTTTTTTTTTTTTTGATGTCTTAGTTTAGTGATAAACTTTTGCATCATGATAGATCTTATCTAAAAACGAAGAGAATCTATGAAGGGTTTTTAGAATTTTTTTCCTTTGAGATGAAGGATATCAGTCAGAAAAAGGACAACTGTAAATATGTATTTGTTATTAGTTCCACTGAGGATGGTGTTCCATCTTTCATCCGTGATCATTTCTTTTAAAGCCAAATCGAAATGGGCCCCAAATTGCATACGTTGGGCTGCCAGAGCCGAACATTCCATAACTAGGTGAAATATGGTCTCCGGAGTAGTTTGAATTTCACAAAAACGGCAGTAATTATTTGCTTTAGGGATCCGGTTTGTTATGGCTAAGTAGCAATTTGTCGGCAGAATATTCAATCTAATTCTCAAGAATATTGATCTAATCACTGGATCCGGAAATAATTGCAGGTATGGTTGTGGTTGATTTAGTTTTCTATTGTCCTTATTGCAGTGTAGCGTCCGCTTGTAGGAGTTCTTCTGTTCAATGGTTTTGAGCCAGTCATTTTGTAGAAGTTTAACTTTGGCATGTTGGGGGCGCTTCATTAGAAGTTCTTGAGATATTTCATCTTGTTCCATTTCCTTGGCGATAGATTTTTTCCATTTTAATAGTGCCGTGGTATTTAATGTCGCCGTTTTAGTTTTGAAAATTTGAATTGCCGGTGTCTTGTCGTCGGACAGAAGTTTGCGATAGATGTCAAAACGTTTCCATCGTACCATTGAGGTGATTGATTGAGTTGCAAGTTCGTACCTTATTCGTGGCATAGGGTACGATTTTGGTAGAGATAGAATCTTACGCCAGAATATGGACTCAAATTTCGTCCAATTTACTTCTTGTGCATTCAGCATTGTTTCAGAGCCGTAAGTTATTATTGAAATGTATTTTTGCCTGTAGTACGCAATTATTGGTTTAAATGAAAACTTTCCAAAT
Organism: Ambystoma mexicanum; assembly: GCF_040938575.1. NCBI lineage: Eukaryota > Metazoa > Chordata > Amphibia > Caudata > Ambystomatidae > Ambystoma > Ambystoma mexicanum. Next base: position 295,727,963 of record NC_090929.1, read on the forward strand.
TTTCTGTGTAGGATACAGCCTTGGCGTGCCAATGCTTGCGCCTTCTGCTCGATTTTATCCAACCATTCTGCTTCTGTATTTGATTGGTTGATCGTAATACCAAGATACTTGAATGTTGTCACGTTTTCCAATTTTATTCCATTGATGTTGAAGGTCGGTTGTTTTTTTGCTTTAGGTTGAGGTTTCGTCAATTGCATAGATTTTGTTTTATTGATGTTGATTGTTAAGTCATTTTGGATCATATAGTTATTCAGGGCTGTGAGTGAATATTGCAGTCCATATGGAGTTTTGTCCATTAAGACGATATCGTCTGCGTATGCCATTATGGAGACAGGGGTTGAATTGATTTTTGGGGGGTTTAATTTATTGTTTTCCAGATGTTGTTCAATATCTGATGTATAGAGGTTGTACAGAGTCGCTGCTAACGGACATCCTTGCTTCAATCCGTTAGATGTTGGTATTGCTTCAGTGGTCATTCCTTGTTTTGTAAGCCTGACTTTTATAGAAGTATCTGAGTAGAGTAATTTGATGGGCTCGAGAATGTTCAAAGGGCAGTTCCATGCTTTAAGTTTCGCCCATAATTTTTGCCGGGATATCGCGTCGAAGGCCATTTTTAGATCGATGAACGCGGCGTATATCTTGGTCTTGCTGTTAATCGCTTCATGTTTAATAAGATGGAGTAGAAGAAGATTGATGTTCGTTCCAAGATTAGGGGTGAATCCGGTTTGTCGTGTTGAGAATCTGCCCGTCGAATTGGCCCAGGCAGTAAGTTGTTTTTGTAGGACTGATGCAAAGAGTTTCCCTAAAGGATCAAGTAAGGCAATGGGGCGGAAGTTTTGTGGGTTATCACGCGGGCCTTGTTTGTGTATAGGAACTATTGTTGCCGTTTTCCAGGTGGTAGGAATTTGATTATGTGAGTTTATAATCTCAATTATCTTGTGCAGAAAGTTTGCCCATGCCGAGGGATCTTGTTTAAGCATGGCATTCGAAAGTCCATCAGGGCCCGGGGCTCTTGAGGTGTTAAGTCGATTTATCATGGATAAAAGATCTTCATATGAAATGGAAACTAACCATTTTATGTTATTTTTGGTTTCCTCTTGTTCAGATGAATCAAGTAGAGCTGCATACATGTTTGAAAAATGGCTGACCCATGTCTCCTTTGATAAATTAGCTGTTAGCTTTTGTTGTTTTTGATGATTTTCATTCAAGAGATTCCAGAGTTCTTTGGTATTATTCGTCCGATATGTTTTCATTATTGTTTCTGCATCACTTTGTAGTAATATTGCTTTTTGAGATTTTTTCCAGTTATTGTAAGTTTGTTTTAGTTTGGCGATCTGATTGGTGTTTTCCGGTTGTCTATTTTTCTTTAACTGTCTTGTTCGTTTCGCTAGCTCCTTTTTTTTTGCTGCTAATTCCTCATTGTAACTGTGCAGATGGGTTTTTTGTGAACGATTTTTGACTGTTTGCTGGAACGGGAGCAGAATCCATTCATAATTCAATTTTTCCAAATCTGGTTTTTTGGAGGTTAGTAGTTTCTTTGGCAGTGATGTTAGTGCTGTTTGTGGGATGCGAAGTCTTGATGATGTACCATCCAGTTCAAGTAAAGGTAGTACTAAAGCTGCCTCTTGTTGTCTGGTAGAGTATGATTGAACTGTTAGCATATTGTGATCGCTGGTATCACAGATTATGGTTTGAGCAATGTCGACCGAATCTTGCAAAGTTTGGGAGAGGAAGATATAGTCGATAATTGCTACAGAGGAAGCTCTCCTCCATGTTGGTATAAAGGGGGAAGAATTATTTTTTGCATGGTTTAGCAGGTTAAGATCTCGGATATGGATTTCTTTCATCCATCTTAACGCTTTAGCGGATAGATGTTCAGGTAATCGTGGAGTACCAGTTTGTGTGATGAGCTTGATGTTTAAATCTCCGCAAAGTATTAATTCCAAGTTTCTGTGGGTGTCAATTAGGTTATCGACTGTAATGAATACAGCGTCGATAAATTCATTAGTTGTAATGGCTGCAGGATTCCAGTAAAGATTGAATATGGCAATTCTTATTTCATCATTTTCTTTTTGGTCTCGATGGGTCTTTGTTGTTATTATGGTCATCTGGATCCACGGGTTTATATTTTCGGTTGTCAATACTCTCCAATAGGGGTTTATTTTAATTAGAGTGAGGAGACCTGATGCTGGCCTTCCCTGATTTTTCTTTATAGCAGGATTTAGAAGAGCAAGGAAGCCATCGCATGCTGGTGTATCAGTGATCCAGGTCTCTTGTAGACAAATGATTTGAAAGTTCTCAAGATCAGTTGATGGCTGAGTGTATAAGTGAAGATTCCCTCTTGTATTCCATGAGCACAATGACCATGTAAAATTTTTATTGTTTAGTTGTTATGAGTATGAGTAAGCTGAGCTTCTTGAAGAGATGGTTTCAGCAGATGAAAGCTCTAGATCGTAAAGCCTTTTAAAGGGTCGATCATGACGGTTCCATTGGTCTGCACTTTTGTCTCTGATCGTTTTTTCGTTATTGACGTGGTGGTCATTTGTGCGAGCGGGCCTATCGTTTCTTACCGAGTGTTTCCTTGTTGTTGTGGTGGCCCAACATTTGAACCCAAGTTTTAGAAATTCAGCACTTTTTGATACTATCAGTTCTTGGTCATCTTGATTCGAAATTTCAACGACAATTTTGTCTAGGTATTTGTGATCTTTAAAACTGATTAAATCAATCTCAGTTGTTGTTATGTGTTGTAATTGAGGTATTGCTCCAAGCAGGCGGAGAGTATTTGTTCTGTTCATTATAAGAGGTTCTTTTCTGTTGATTCGATTTTCAATATGAATTTCGTAGATTTGAGTTTGTTGCAATGGGTTTATAAACGTTGGCAGAATGCAGTCGGATGTAGATGTTATGTGTACAATGAAAGAGTTGTCCGTGACTTGATCAGAGTCTTCTGCTAATAAAGAGCAATTGCTAACGGATAATATGATTGAATTTTCCTGTAGAGAACTTTCTGAGATTTCTTCGTATTGCAGTCTTGACTGCAGATCTCGGGGGCTGTTGTATTCATCGAGTATTATGTAACTTGAGGGTGTTACAGATTGTATGTCTGATGACATATCGTTTGAGTCTTGGTGTTTATGGGTTGTACAGTTTAGTAGATCATCCTCTTGCGAAGCGGAATCTGATGTGGATTGAGGGCGTAAGGATGGTGTTCCGTTCTGTAACTGCCTAGTAATGACATTGGTCGTATCCGCTGATTTCTTCTCCGCGGTTCTTAAATTGTTTTTTTCCAACAAGTCCAATGTTCTTGTTTGTGGGATTAGTTCTGTGGGTCTTATTGCTCTGAGAAACGCTCTGGAGCCTGTTTGTCGTTTTTTAACGGTTTTAGGCTGTGTTGGTTTTGCAGCAGTGATTGCTTTTTCTTTCGAGAAGATCTTGTATTGTTCCATTTTATTCTCTTTTGGATGGCCGTCGCCTCGTGCCTCTTGGTGTAAAGTTGTAGTAGCCACGAATCTCTGTTGGGTGGTGTTTCCATCAGGTATTTGCAGTTGTGCCTCTATACTTTGTATACGATTTTCATTTATTTGTGAAACTAGTGTTTGATTATTTCTTATATCCACTCGTTGGTTTTGTTGTTGTTCACGCTGTGCTTTGAGAAGGGTTAGTAATTCAAGGTTTAGGCTTGTTTTTTCCTCTCGATCGCTTCTGGCCATTTCTGCTAGTCGTTGTTGCCAGCGATTTGATTGTTCCGCTTCTGAGTTCAGTCGGACTTCTAGTGTATTGGTGAAGTTCTCGATGTATATCTGTTTAGAATGAATCATGGCTAACAGAGTTGCTTGATCTTTGATGTTATCCTTCATTGATTCTTGGATCTTAATGAAAGGTATCATTGATTGCGAGAGCACTGCAATCAACATATTTTGCAGGTCAAGCATCGTAGTTGGAATCCTGGGGTTGGTGTTTTTGTCTTGTTCGGTGTTCACAGGTGGTGGGATTGGACGTTTGCTTTCTGAAGCATATGCTGCCTGTTTTGACTGCTCAGTTTTATTGAAAATGTCGGGCGTGTAAAATGATTCATCTGTATCGTAGTTGAATTGATTGGGGAGCTTATGGTTACCCGATTGAATCGTCTCATATTCTTTTTTGATTGTTCTGTTTCCAAGGTCTTGTAAAAGACAAGGCGTTGAAGTCAGTTGTGAGTTATGGATTCCTGATGTTGTGCCAAATATTTCTTTTCGTTTGTCAAGATTTAGCATGATAGATTCAATTTCTGTTATATCCATTGATAATCTTTTTGCCTTGGTTATAATTTGTTTGTTAACGTTTTCAGTTGCTTGTGAATATTTGCCTGAGTTGTGTGTTTGAAGCCATGCAAGCTTAGCTAGTCTTGCTTTCTCCTTTTTCGCTTGCTGAGTTGCAGTTATTTGTGAGTTGTTTAATGTTGTGGAGGTCCGTTGTTCTTCTAATTGTAAATTGTGAGGTTCGTGAGGTCCCCTTTTGTTAGAGGGGTCATGTGGTCCAATTCCAATGGGGGTTATATCTGTATGGTCTGTGTTAATGACCTGTACATCGCCTGTTATTGGGTTAGACTCTCCTGTGCAATCGTTTCCTTGAATCGATTCTTGAGTGGCTATGTTTGCTTGTTGTCCTCTTATTATGGAAGTTGGCGCCTCTTGGCTTTTCTTTGCATCATCGAAGGCTTGGATGTGTTCTTTGAAGGACCGGTGATTTGGATCAGCGTTCGTGTTATGTGTGTATGGTTCTTTATTATGCGTCTGTCGTTGAGGGACTGTAGGCAATTCTTGGTTTCGGTCCCCAAGTGATGGTTGAGGTGATTTAGTTGATTTCTCAGATTGGCCTTGTCTTGAGCTCATGTATAACGGTTCTTTTATGTCTTTTATCCATTCGTCACAGTTTTTTTTTTGTTCTATTTCATCGGGATGTTCTTCATCGATTTGTTTAGTAGTTTCTATGGGCAGAATGTTTCCGCTTACTGAAATTTCAGGCGTACTTGATAGGCCTGGATAGTGTGATGTATTAGGGATGGGGTCTGGCAGAGCTGGTTCATCGTAAATTTTAGGTATATTTAAGTCACTTTCCTTTAGGAGTTTGTTTTGAACGATTTCTGCTTGAGCTTCACTTAATATTTCCTCATAGTTGTTATCAGAGGCGTGTTTAATAAGGTGATGTTCAGTGTCGTGAGTAGCGGTCTGTATCTGGGGGTTCCGTGTCTGTTTTGCTAGCTGGACTCTCGAAAGTGATTGTTCTAACGTCAACTGTGATACGTCAAGGACAGACAATGCTATTGTACCTATTTTGGTTCTTAATCTTGTTTTTGGTCGCACGGTTGGTTGTTGCTTCGGTCTAGGTGACGACATTTCTTCTTTAAGTAAATCACCCACAAGAGAGCGAGAGTTGCTAGCAAGACGTTAGAAGCTAGGTATCAGATTCTCAGTTCTTGTTCTTATAAGCTCTTAGTTGTTATAATTGCTTCCGGGTAATGTTGTTTGCCACAAGATCCAAGGGACAAGCCCTTTCGGTCTCTTGTGGGATGAGAAGTTGAGGGTCCCGAGATGACGTCTCCGTTGGTTTGGTAATATTGTTCACCACAAGATCCAAGGGACAAGCCCTTTCGGGCTCTTATCCTTATAATCTCTTAGTTGTTATAATTGCTTCCGGTTAATGTTGTTTGCCACAAGATCCAAGGGACAAGCCCTTTCGGTCTCTTGTGGGATGAGAAGTTGTGGGTCCCGAGATGACGTCTCCGTTGGTTTGGTTGTAGTGTTCACCACAGGATCCAAGGGACAAGCCCTTTCGGTCTCTTGTGGGATAATAGGCTGAGGGACTCTGTCTGATGGCTCTATTACTTGATAGTATTTTCCGTCGCAAGATCCAAGGGTCTGACCCAATCGGTCTCTTACGGGGTGAGAAGTTGGGGGTCCCAAGGTGACGACTCCGTTGGTTTGGGGGTGTTGTACGCCACAAGATCCAAGGGGGGAGCCCTATCGGTCTCTTGTGGGGTGAAGAAGTAGAGAGTCGCGAAGTGGCGTCTCCGTTGTTTTGATAATGTTGATAGTATTGATAATGTTGTTCACCACAGTCTGAGGAACTAGCCCTATCAATCTCCTGTTAGGTGAAAGGTTTAAAAATTCCGAGAGTGTAGCTCCGTTGGTTAAAGAAGGAATGAATGGGGATCAGTTGGCAGAAGTAGAGGCAGTCTTACAAGCCTTGTACTGTGAATTCTGTCGCAAAAAACCGTGAAGTGTTTACAGGGTGTTTACAGGGTGCTCTTAATTGTTCGCCTGCATCAAGTAGCTTGGTTAGTCTGGTCTCAATGACGGCAATAGCGCTGGGGGGGGGTATAGGGCTATTTCACAGATTTCCTTAGCTTATTAGGGAGAGATGTTTTCGTCACCAAATAGAGAGTAGAGGGGAAGATTGATGGAGTTCTCAGAAAGTTTGGGAATTAACGATACGTGCTAGGTTCGTGTAGCAATGGTACAGCGGAATATGAATAGACAGTGAGTGCAGGTGACAATCGGGCGGACGTGTCGGTGGAGAAGGGGGAGGGACCTAGTCGATGCCGTCGGAGGAGGAGGGGTAATGAATTTTGGGAAATAGCGATACGTGCAACGAAGGCTAGGTTCGTGCAGTAGTTGTACAACGGGAGATAAATGAGCAGTGAGTGCGGGTGAGAATCGAGCGGACGTGCCGGGAGGGGAAGGGTGGGGGGAGAGTGGGGAGGGGAAGTGAAAGACGCGGTAGGCGGGGTACCAACAATAAATGGTTAGCAAAGGGTTGGAGGGAGTTGGTAGGCGCCTCTGCAGAAAGAGTAGGGAGCTGGGAAAAGTGAAAGCGAGGGAGGGTTTCTTACTTGTGCAACGAGCCCGGTGGGCCGGGTGAAGATGTGGCCAAGCTTTGTTCGGATTTTTTTTTTTTTCTTTTTTCTTCAGTTTAGACGGCAGTCCAGTGGGTGGATATGGCGCTCTTGACGATCTTCAGATGGAATAGGCCGGGGTCGCGAGAGCGCCGCGGGAGCCCGCAGAGCCCAAAGACCACAAGACTCTGCAGCAGACTCTGCGGCCGCTCCGCGGCTTGCTGGGTAATTTAAGTCCTGGCCAAAATAGAGGTAGAGAGAGGACAAAGGGTATCTCCACCCTAACTGGATTCTGGAGAAAAGCGCTGTAGAGTCTCTGCCCGACACTGACCACAAGACTCTGCAGCAGACTCCGCGGCCGCTCCGCGGCTTGCTGGGTAATTTAAGTCCTGGCCAAAATAGAGGTAGAGAGAGGACAAAGGGTATCTCCACCCTAACTGGATTCTGGAGAAAAGCGCTGTAGAGTCTCTGCCCGACACTGACCACAAGACTCTGCAGCAGACTCTACAGCGCTTTTTGCAGAACCCAACTGAGTGTGCACCCACATTAATAATGCAGACCCCAACTGAGTGTGCACCCACATCAATAATGCAGAACCCTACTGAGTGTGCACCCACGTCAATAATGCAGACCCCAACTGAGTTTGCACCCACATCAATAATCCAGAACCCAACTGAGTGTTCACCCACGTCAATAATGCAGACTCCAACTGAGTGTGCACCCACATCAATAATGCAGACCCCAACTGAGTTTGCACCCACGACAATAATCCAGAACCCAACTGAGTGTGCACCCACATCAATAATGCAGGCCCCAACTGAGTGTGCACCCACGTCAATAATGCAGACCCCAAATGAGTGTGCACCCACATCAATAATGCAGACCCCAACTGAGTGTGCACCCACGTCAATAATCCAGAACCCAACTGAGTGTTCACCCACATCAATATTGCAGACCCCAACTGAGTGTGCACCCACGTCAATAATGCAGACCCCAAATGAGTGTGCACCCACATCAATAATGCAGACCCCAACTGAGTGTGCACACACGTCAATAATCCAGAACCCAACTGAGTGTGCACCGACATTAATAATGCAGAGCCCAACTGAGTGTGCACCCACATCAATAATGCAGACCCCAACTGAGTGTGCACCCACATCAATAATGCAGACCCCAACTGAGTGTGCACCCACATCAATAATCCAGAAACCAACTGAGTGTGCACCCACATTAATAATGCAGACCCCAACTGAGTGTGCACCCACATCAATAATGCAGACCCCAACTGAGTGTGCACATACATTAATAATGCAGAACCCTACTGAGTGTTCACCCACATCAATAATGCAGACCCCAACTGAGTGTGCACCCACGTCAATAATCCAGAACCCAACTGAGTGTGCACCCACATTAATAATGCAGAGCCCATGCAGACCCCCACTGAGTGTGCACCCACATTAATAATGCAGAACCCTACTGAGTGTTCACCCACATCAATAATGCAGACCCCAACTGAGTGTGCACCCACATTAATAATGCAGAACCCAAGTGAGTGTGCACCCACATCAATAAGGCAGAACCCTACTGAGTGTGCACCCACATCAATAATGCAGACCCCAACTGAGTGTGCACCCACATTAATAATGCAGAACCCAACTGAGTGTGCACCCACATCAATAATGCAGACCCCAACTGAGTGTGCACCCACATCAATAATCCAGAAACCAACTGAGTGTGCACCCACATCAATAATGCAGACCCCAACTGAGTGTGCACCCACATCAATAATGCAGACCCCAACTGAGTGTGCACCCACATTAATAATGCAGACCCCAACTGAGTGTGCACCCACATCAATAATCCAGAACCCAACTGAGTGTGCACCCACATCAATAATGCAGAACCCAACTGAGTGTGCACCCACATCAATAATCCAGAACCCAACTGAGTGTGCACCCACATTAATAATGCAGAACCCAACTGAGTGTGCACCCACATCAATAATGCAGACCCCAACTGAGTGTGCACCCACATCAATAATGCAGACCCCAACTGAGTGTGCACCCACATTAATAATGCAGAACCCAACTGAGTGTGCACCCACATCAATAATGCAGACCCCAACTGAGTGTGCACCCACATCAATAATGCAGACCCCAACTGAGTGTGCATCCACATCAATAATGCAGACCCCAACTGAGTGTGCATCCACATCAATAATGCAGACCCCAACTGAGTGTGCACCCACATCAATAATGCAGAACCCAACTGAGTGTGCACCCACATCAATAATGCAGACCCCAGCTGAGTGTGCACCCACATCAATAATCCAGAACCCAACTGAGTGTGCACCCACATCAATAATGCAGACCCAATTGAGTGTGCACCAACATTAATAATGCAGACCCCAACTGAGTGTGCACCCACATCAATAATCCAGAAACCAACTGAGTGTGCACCCACATTAATAATGCAGACCCCAACTGAGTGTGAACCCACATCAATAATGCAGACCCCAACTGAGTGTGCACCCACATTAATAATGCAGAACCCTACTGAGTGTTCACCCACATCAATAATGCAGACCCCAACTGAGTGTGCACCCACATTAATAATGCAGAACCCAACTGGGTGTGCACCCACATCAATAAGGCAGAACCCTACTGAGTGTGCACCCACATCAATAATGCAGACCCCAACTGAGTGTGCACCCACATCAATAATGCAGAACCCAACTGAGTGTGCAGCCACATCAATAATGCAGAACCCAACTGAGTGTGCACCCAGATTAATAATGCAGACCCCAACTGAGTGTGCACCCCCATTAATAATCCAGAACCCAACTGCACAAATTCAGAAGTTCTCAAATGTAACTGCTTAATGAGCTTATGGAATTTCCCCATCACTAGCAGCGATGAAAGAAGCAAAGCCAGCAGTCGCCCACCTGTTAAACAGCACCAGAGCACACTCATCTGGAAGTGCCAAGAAGAACAGGTGAGAATAGAAACCTATAGATAATATGGAAACTGCATCAAAGCAGCCCATAAAAACACGGGGAGCTTTATTGCCTTCCATACTTTGGCAAGAGACCATACGTTTTTAAGAGCCCGCCTCCCCATTCCTGCGCAGTGTGATCACTCCCTTGCTTGTGGTTTTTAGAAAGGCATCAACCACATGAGATGGTTTCAGAGAGGGCTGCTCCATTAACAGCTAAGGAACCTGTAAAACAGACAAAGCTGTGGTCTTCCAACCCCCAGAGAACCCTTTGCAGTGTGACAAAGAGTTCACAAAATGTACAGCGACTTTTGGACTTAAGCTCCCCCATCTCCCTGTACATCGAATTGGGCAAATCAATTTCTGGGGCTCTGAGAAATTTGGAATGGTGGGGTGGGGACGGGGGGCAGATGTGTCAGAGCACAAAGTGGCCAAGTGCCATTCGTTGATCCTCCCCAACCAGGCCTCAGTGGAGCACAAAGCAAGTGATATACTGCCGCCTGTTGGGTAATCCCCCAGCGCTATCTGCAGAAATGATCGAATACAAAAATTCCTAATAAGAATTGACCGAATACTTTTGGTCGAATTCGTTAGGGATTTTTGTTCATTTTGATTAAAAATAGATGGGGGTGGGGTAAGGGGAGAGGTTAAGGTAGGGGGAAGTGGCAGTGGTGCGGGGATCTCCCCCCCCATTATTACGAAATCGGATAGAGAAATGCGGTCATTTCTCAGTAGATCTTTTTTCCTGATCATTTCATGGTAATCCGTTCCCGCAGCGGGAAAGGTCTCATTGGAACCGCTTCCCTCAAAGCTTTTGAATTTCAATGTATGTTACACCCCGGTAGCATCCTCTGCAGCACCCTTCCTTACAGGGGGCATGACATGACATGACTAACCATGACCAGTAGGAAGTGTGAGCAACAAAAAGTCGCAGCGCATGGACATGAGGGTGTTACTTTGGGCCTACAGATGGGATGTGGCCATTAAAGATATATGGGACCCAGAAACGCTACGTGGAGCCTGGAAATGTGGGCAAGGTGGGCACAGGGTCATCACGGGTCAGGGGGAAAGGGGATAAACTGCACCAAGCCCCCTGTCCAAACGGACCACACCGAGGTCCCCCTTGCGACCCCTTTGCCAGGAGAGTGCATTTATCAACGCCTGCTTCTGAATGTATCCACGCGTTAGCTTTAGCAGGATACATTCCAAGGCATATATGAACTTGCTGGTGCCATACGGCTCCTGCCCATTCCCTCTGATTTAACGCCTCTCGCCACCCTCCATCAGGGGCATGGCATTGGCAAGGAAGTGCCCCTTTCTGCGCTGTGTTATGCACACAGAGATCACCTCCCTGCCACCTGGACTCTCTTCGGCTTGCTGGAAGAACCTGGGGCCGGCGCCCGGCCTAATCTCTGGCCGTATTACTGCCTGCAATCATTTCTCGTCTGTTTCATGGTCACACGATGGGTTGGAGGGCAGAAAGGTAATGTGTGCACAAGTTGTACGGGGTGGCAGGGGGCCATCTACAGTTGCTAATAACATTACACAGTCTGATATGTATATAAGAATGTATAGATTGGTATTCCACTGATTTCTGTTCAAGGCAAGCTGTGTGAAGGTGTCACCATCTCACTGCCAATGCATATCTAACACTATCGTTTAGCTTCAGACATGTCAGGATAAAAAAAGATTCGCACATATCTGAAAGGACCAAATAAACACTTGGAAATTATTTTTATACAGTCATGTATAAAAGCAATGTTTTTTTTAGACTGCGCTTCTTGCCAGACTCCAGCCTCTAAGCATGGGCCCCGGACAGGGGATGGAACCCATTCTGCTCAATGTAGTCTTGATTCCAAGACAAGCCCATTTCCCCTGAGCCCTGAGCCTTCCTCCCAGTATGGGGTTAAATAAGAGTCACAGAGGTCACACATAAAGAGACACTCATTTAAGACTAGGGCTATATTCCATACCTATGCTTGCATTCATTCATGCTAAAATGTAGGCATTTATAATAATCCATTGGTTATATGGGACTCGACAAGCACTTTACATAAAACACTCAGCAGCCAAAATGAATACTCATTTGTCAACCTTAGAAGGACAAAAGGTTGAGTAGACCTTCCTTGGATTCAATTCAAACCTGAGAAGGATCCTATACAGATTCCAGCAGTGAGCAATTAACTTGCTGAGCTATTTTACCAGCTATTTTATTTTCAATGTGCATACCAACACATTTGGTAATGCACTGGCTCTGGGGTTTGTATTTCTTATTAATTCAACACTTATTTTTACAGTGCTTAAAAACAGCAGGAATATGCAATGGCCCTCTAGTAGACATGATAATAGAAATATTATTTTATTTGTAAAATGGAGTGGAAGAGCTAGGAGAGAGAAGTGGGTAAGCATCCTAATAACTTTCTGTTTAACTGCACAGTTGAATAAACAGCATACTTGTGTCACCACAGGATAACTCGGCTTAGGGTTTCAGCATCACTCCAATATCGAAGGCCTGGTGGCGGGTCAGAATTTGGTGAGTTGAAGCTGTTGGGAGTGTGGGAGGGGGATATTTAATTTGGGACTGTTTGAGATGAGTTTGGGGCTTGTGGGAGACAGCAGGGTAGACCTTTGGGTGAAATGAGCTGCGATTCTGCCCCCTGCCCCCACCAGTGCTTGATGAACACCTGACAAACACCTTTCCCAGCCACGATGGGGAAATGTTCCAGCAGGCCACTGAACATGTTAAAGTGAGGTTTAAGGCATCTCTCAGCCTGCTACCCAACATACTAAGGACGGTGAAATGGGTGACTGAGGTCCTCAAATTGTTAGATCCTCTTCCACTGAACCTTAAGTTCTTGCCTCCCATAATCCGTAGCAGGGTATGTTATGGCTGGGAGGATAGCTCAGGGGCAACGCGCTCGCCTTGGAAGCAAGACAATGTGGGGCAACACAGGTTCGATCCCAGAGTCTGCGCTTAGAAACCTCTGGGTATTAAGCAGGTTATAAATAGCCAATAATAATGGCTGAGTTTTGACAACACCCCTTTCCCTCATCTGCCAATTTGCTAGTTTTTGTTGCTCATGGGATACAATGTATCTATGAAAAAGACCGGAAGATATTAAGGTACAGACCCTTCACTAACACGAGCTATCTGCTAAGGCAATGTCCCTAAACTAAAGACAAATGCTCTCGCACAGACCACAAAGGACCTTCATGCAACACAAGGGCCCTAAACACAACACAAGGGCCCTACACGCAACACAAGGGCCCTAGATGTACACAAGGGCCCTACACGCAACACAAAGGCCCTTCATGCAACACAAGGGCCCTACACGCAACACAAGGGCCCTGCATGCAACACAAGGGCCCTGCATGCAACACGAGGGCCCTACATGCAACACGAGGGCCCTACACACAACACGAGGGCCCTACACGTAACACGAGGGCCCTACATGCAACACAAGGGTCCTACATGCAACACAAGGGCCCTACATTCAACACAAGGGCCATGCACGCAACACAAGAGCCCTACACGCAACACAAGGGCCCTGCACGAAAAGTTAAAGGCCAAGTCCCGACCTTGAACATGAATAAAAGTATGCAAAGGTTTACGGACCAATGAAAAATATCACTTAATCAAAGGTCCCCGAACTAAACACAGTGCTCCTCAAACCAATGCAGAAGTCCAGAAACCCAAGTGAAAGTCGCTCCCCAAAACAAAAACAAAAATCCCCAAACCAAGCAGCAGGATTCCCAGCATGAGCGAAGTTCATAAAGGGAAGGCGAGGTCCATAGACCAGCTCATGGACTGTAAACCCAACACAGGCTCCATAAACGGAGTTCAAGGCTAATAAACAGAAGAGAGCAAAGGAGTTCCTTCCGAGGAGGCTGGCCTTACTTCACCTGGCTTCTAGCTATGCGCTTCACTAGGGAGGCTATTCCAGGACACTCTGCGTGGCCTTCAGTCAAACCTGGAGGTCTTTTTAGGACTCTGTTCTATTTCAGCAGATAGTCTGGGGTGGGGGATATTTGAAAGGTATGGTTCCCCTCCCCAAAGCACAAGTACAGGCAGATATCCATAGGAAGGTTTTATGTTTGCTGTGCTGTAATCCCACGCCTCTAGTTGACTGCATCCAACACAGAGATGTGGTTAGATGCATTTACAGTACAGAAGAGAACTTGGCCATAACGGCAGCACATTCCGTCATTGAATAAAGCACGCTGGGTAATTATTAAATCACTCGTGTGGGAGTGCAGTGGCCCAGGGGAAATAAAAAGGAGCTTTACACAGTATTTGTATAATGTCCAGTTCATCTGGCAGCTAATTTACCCTCCTGTGGTTAAAAACCCGTGAATACAATGGTCTGTTTCATTTAGTAGTGAGTGATGACAACAAAGAAAGGAATTGATCAACATTTACCAAACACTGGTCGATCTCTGACAACTGTCACTCCCCTGCCCCCCAGCTTCTTCGCAAAAAAGGGGCGATCACTCCTTTTCTGGGACAAAATATGCACCCTTCAGGACAGCATTAGCTCAGAGTATGCTTCCCAGCCCAGACTTCAGGGAGCATATCTTCTGGGAGTTATGGCGACAGAACCCAGCTAGTATGGGGGTTGCTTTACAGATCTGGAGAGGAGCTCCAGTGACAATAGACTTTAGCCCTCGTCTGGTAAGGCCAATAAGACCAAAAGGAGGGATAACACAGGTACCCATGAGTATGACCTACCAGTCAGAAGCAGCAGCAACGCAGAAGAGACCGCAAGAACAGAGGAAAATAGCTAATGGCTCAAGTCCCACAACAGAAGCGACAGTTGAAGGCAACTCCGGGATGGCCCAACATGCAGCTGTAGTGGAGTAACAGTGAGCCACTGCTCATCCAAGCTAGGGTCCTGGGAGATTTCAGAGAGAGACATCACTGCAATGGCTAGGACAACATCTCACCAAGACACAGCCAGTCCAGCCAGCTGGTAGGACGGCAGAGAAGTAAAGGGATTGACCAGGGCCGGAATGACACCATCAAGAAGGCCAAGGATGCACAGCACAATGGACCCTGGGCCCAGCCAGTATGGCAGACACAAGATCCTCAGGAGCAGCCCATCCTCAGCAGCAGTTATCAATGAGTTAAGGCAAGACAGAAGAAACAGAATATGAGCATCCTCTGACAAACCTTGTGACCCAAGGCCTAGCCAAGCCAGCCAACCAAGCAACGCCGGCAGGCACACCCTAAAAGTCTCCACGCACATACTACTCCCATCCTAGGTGTGTACTGGGGTAACTTGGGGGCCAGAAAACCAGGCTAACCCAGAATAAACCACTCAGGATGGTTGGGCTGCCACTTCAAAAAAGAAACAAGATATGCATCAATAAAAGATGCTACACAAAGAAGATTCACTTATTTTTTATTTATGTATTTATTTGCTATATGGTATTAAGGATGTTTATGGTGCAGTGGTCTTCACTACACAAATAGCGTCTCCAGATCGAACAATTTTGCTGACCAAAGTTTTCTCTTTTTGGGTTCTGAGTAAGCCCATACCAGACCATCAGCCTTCATAACCAACCTTGTTGTCTTCACAGACAAAGGAATGGCCTAATGTCAAATGGGCATTTGCAGGGCTCAGAAAATCCATTGATACCAAAAAGGCTACCATGTAGATCCATGTAGCTACTAATGATGTAAAAATGACTACAAACATTGATGAAACCAAAACAGGATGTAGCTGCCACCAGCCTACACCAGAGCACACTTTCAGGGTGGCAGAGTCACCCTGAGAGATAGATGAGCGCCTAAAACTCATCCCCCTGCTGGTATCATTATGGATCTGATTGCTGCACCTCAGGAAAAGGGTTGTAGTGAGCGTGGGACTTTCCTTTATGTTAAAAACAAAGTCAAGAAACCAGGGAAGCCAGCAAAAAGAAAGCATAAAGATTACGAGACCCACAAAGTTAGTCAAGAAAAGAACAAATTACATACTTCTCAGTAATGTTTTTTTAATGGACTTATTTCTCATCTTGATAGTCTCCCAAAGCAGCACAATGACCTGGAGAAGGGAGGAGAGTGAAGCACAGCTCTGCCAAAACAAGCATCCCGACCAGACGTAGAATCCAAGCAAACATGTGCAACTAAGACCACGTAGCTGCTTGGCAAATATCCATTCGTGGTCACCCCTCTGGTCGAATGTGCCACGAGACCCTCAAGGACCCCTTTGCCAGCCACACCATAGCATTTTGAGATGCAGAGAATGATTCATCGAGACAGGGTCTGTTTGGTAACAGCTCTGCCCACTCAGACATCAACAAAAAGCTGGTAATCTGTCCTGGTTTCCCTTGTGCCGGAGACCTATGTCCCAGCAACGGGCCCAACCTCTGCCTTGGAAGGATGAGGCAGAGGAAAAAAGGCAGGAAAATGGATCTTTTGCGAGAGGTGGAAGTCCAAGATCACCTTCGGAAGAAATGAGGGCCTCACTCTTAAAGTCGCCATTTCCATGGAGAAAAAAAAGTGAGACGGTTCAACTGACAATACGTAGAGCTCACTCACCCATCTAGTGGAAGTGATGGTGACTAGGAAAATCACCTTAGGAATGACCAACTTTAATGAACATGAATGAATTGGCTCAATCAGAGCACCAATTGAAAACGTCAACACCAAATTTAAATCCCATGCCAGCACAACCAACTGCCAAGGGGGAAACATATTTGAAAGACCCCTTAGGACTTTGATGACTGTGGAATTGGGAAAAAGGAGCCTTGGCCCAGGGTCCTCTTGGAGACCGAAATGGCAACAAAATACCAGTTTACTGTACCAATGTGCAGGCCCATCCGGCCAAAGACAGAAGGCGAGCCAACACAGAAGATGTGGAGCTAGTAAAAAAGTGTCCAGATCCCTCTCCCAGCACCAAGCTGAAAATTGACATCAATGGTTTTGGTGGTGGGACTTCTAGCAGAGAGAAGTAGGTCCAGAACATCCTCCTACAAATCACACTCCTTGTAGCTTAGCCGTTCAGCAGCCAGGCGTGAGGGTTCAGGCTTCAGAGGTTTGGATGCAGTTTCCTCTCCCGTGTAGGAGGGGATGTCTGTCCTCTATGGTAGACGTCAGTGAGAGCAGATGGCCATGTCCGCCAACTCCAGGTACCACAATCACCAGGCCCATTACGGAGTGAACTAGATCATCATGGACCCGAACGGGTGCAGTCTCCTGAAAACCAGTGGTATGACAGGGATTGGCAGGAATGCATAGAGTACATGAAAGACTCATTCGACTGTCAAGGCATCCCCCACAGCTCCCTGGTGAGGGAATTCCCTGGAGCAGAACCACTTGCACTTCCTGTTCACAGTGGAAGCAAATAAATACACTGGAGGAGTTCCCCAATGGGAGAGAATATCCACTAGAACTATTTGGCAGAGTTATCACTCATGGGAGGTTGAAGACGATCTGATTAGTACATCCACCAGCATGTTCTCCTTGCCAGCCAGGTGGGCCACAGTCAGTGACATACTGTTTCCAGAGCCAAGAACCACAATCGCATTGCTTCTCCACACAGAGGCAAAGAGCCCACATCACCCTGCTTGTTAAATAATGCTTGACTACAGTTTTGTCCAGCAGGAACAATGCCATCTTGCCCTTCAAAGACGGGAGGCCCGGTTGCTCTCAGGTCCAACAGATTGATATGTTCCCAGCACTCTGATGGGGTCCACAAGCAGCTCACTGTATGGTCTTGGAGGTGGGCACCCCAGCCTTTCAGGGACGCATCTGATCCGTGACCAGAGACACCTGTGGCCAAAACAACAACTGGACCACCTCGTCTCTGCAACTGTGACCACTGTGAACTCAGAAGCCACTGCAGCAACCTCATGTGTGGTTGGGCCATCGGCACCACTAGAATGCAGGAGGCCATAAAACCCAGCAAGCACGGAAAAGCTGAGGCTGGAACTTTTTTCCGTGGTCGGAAAACCTGGAACATATTCTAGATGCTCGCCTCTCGTCCTCGGGCGGGAATCCCTGAGTGTTCAAGACAGCTCCGATAAATCGGAGGTACTGGGACAGCAAAACCTGAGACTTCTTGAAGTTCAGGGAGAAGCGCAAACTGTGCAACAGGCTGGATGTTCTGTACAGATGTGCCGACGCTAGAACTGGGGAGCGGGCTCTTTTAAGCCAGTCATCCAGATAGGGAAAAACATGAGTGTCTTACCTACCGAATCACCACCACTGCTAGCACCTTGGTGAAACCCCTCGGTGATGAAGAGAGTCTGGAGGGTAGGACCTTCAACTGATATACACTGTTCCCTACCTTGAGTCTCAGGTACGTCCTGTGCCTCTTGTGGATGGCCACATGGAAGTAAGCATCCTGGAGATCCAGGGAAATTAACCAGTCGTTCAGGTCCAGGGCCTGGGGGATATGTGCCAGAATGACCATCCTGAACTTGATCTTGCTCAAATACAAGTTCAGAACCCGCAGACCCAGGAAGGATCTCAGACCTGCGTCCTGCTTCAGGCACCAGAAAAAGGGTTAAGGACCAACCCCTGCCTCGTTCTAAGCAGGATACCAACTCTATGGCCCCTTTTGCCAGGAGATCTAATCCATCCGCAGGGATTTCGGAGGCAAGGGTTGGTGGCGTGGTGGTGGTCTGGAGGGCAAAGGACAAAGGGAAAGCAGTGCCCCTGCTGAATGACCTGTAACGCCCAGGCATCGGAGGTGGTATCTTTCCATTCTTCGCCAAACAAGGATATTCTGCCTCCCACTGGGGACAGATGGCAGAAGTCCACTTCAGAGAGACTTCACACCCAGAGCTGCGGAGGGCATAGAGGTGGTGGAAGCGCCCCTTCTGGGTAAACCCTGGCCCCTATAGCTGCAGGGATGACGCTGCCCTTACTTACCCGATGGGGCTTGGCTGCTACCTCTTTGGGCATAAGTGGCAAAGGGGGAGAAAACCCCTCCCCTGCCCACTGGGTTACCCAGCCGCTGTTGCTGGACTGCTAGACTTAGCAACGCACTGGTAGCCTTTGAGGCCTGAAACTTCTGCAAAGACTCATCGCCCTTGGTGCCAAATAAGTTTATGACATCAAAGGGCATGTCCATAAGTTTCTCCTGGAAGTCTGCAGCAAAACTGAATGTCCTGAGCCAAGAGAATCTGCGCAAGACCGTGTCCTCGTAGCCATCGTTCTTGCCACACAGTCTCCAGTATCAGGACAGACTGCAGTATCTGTCCGGAGCTTCCTTGATCAGGGCCTCAAATCCGTTACACATTTCCTCTTCAGGGATGTGGTCGAACGCCTCCACCATGGCCAACCACAGGCCAAAAGAGAACTTGACCAGAGCACATGAGGCATTCACACACCAGAGACCTGGGCTCTAAAAGCCAAACATCTTCCTTCCCCATGTGTGAAGTCGTCTGCTCTCCCTGTCAGGGGGCAAACATAGTGACGCATGGGCAGAAAGGAACATGGGGTCCAAGGGTGCTGGCCTGTGCTTTTTTTGCCAGGTCTCGATCTACCGTGAGGACTGAAGCCAGCTTCACCCAGAGTTCCAGAACTACAGCTTCAATTGCCTGATTGAAAGGCAACAGTGTCTCCTTCTTTGAACCCTCCTCCAGAATGTCAGTAAGCTCATATTGTACCATCAGACATGAAGAGGCAGACAACCACAAGGTGTCGACCATCTTCACCATCAGGCGCTGAGCAGTGGCCTCCAGCTTGCCAGAGGTGGCAGCACGGAGCAAGCCAACCACCGTTCAGGTGTCCAGGAACTGAGGTCACGGGTCGGGTCAGAGATGTCCGGCGTGGGGCGCATGGAGGCACTGTGTCCCCTGATGACGGGAAAGGGGTTCCAACAGCAGCTGCGCTGGGAGATAGATATCAAAGATGAGGAATCCATGGGAGGGCAGAGGCAATTAGTACCCAAAAAACAGAAGTCTTGCCTAACATGAGGTAAATTGCAAAATGTGTAGACATTGTCAAATGTCTCCTATGGTGAGACCACTGTAGTCACTTACACTGACCAGTAAACTGTGCACAAATGATTAAAACAAATCCGATGATTAACTTGAGATTTTTGTAGAGAATTCATGCTGAGCTCTTTTTGTTTATAATATCAAGTGAACATTTTGCCATCTTGGCCAGAACAATTTATGTTGGGATTTACATTAAAAACCATATGTCGACATGTGTTTGACACCAGTTGTGCTTCTTCCCAGGCAATGGAGTATGTACATCGCCCTGTGCGGGTCTCATTCTTTACATGCACTTTATCTTATAGTGAAGCATTTCAGATGAACAAGGCCCTGTCTTTTTACCTCTGCCTAGCGTGGTCTGCCATCATGGCACTCTTTTTGGGTGCAATTTGGAAGCCACTCGCTATGCGCACAACGAGGTACAAACTTTAGGGTCAAAGACCTTACAAAGCCCCACCCTTTGGAACTTACTTCCTCTGTCTATCTAAAAGTACAATTCTGTGTGAACCGTAAGTCTGGTACACCTAATCTGTCCATCAGCACAGGCCTCCTTATGCAACTGCAAGGTCCTCAAAGCCAGGCTGCCAACATGTGCTTTAATATGCAGAGACAGGCCCCAGTGAAACCAGCTTCGAAAGCACTCCACTCGCTCCTGACGGAATCCAGGATCATATTTTAGGACAGGGGTAAAAGAGTGCCAAAAAAGTAGTGGAACTTAGACTTCAGGGTAAAGGGGTCGGGAGCAACATGTTTAAGGGGTTAAGAAGTTGAGAGCCAAGTGCGTAGAACAGGCAAAAGAAGGAGGTCCTCTGGTGTGTAGTTAATTCATTTCTTTCAGTTGGTCAGTCAGTTGGAACGTGTATATATGGCCTTGTAAAATCAATTGCATCTAGTCGCTGATATGAACTCTGCTGGAATCCATATTTAACATCTACCTGAACAGTGGCTGCTTTAACAGGGGCCCAGCCACTGGTAAAATGCATAGACCCCTAGACTGAAAATCTGATCTCCTCTTGGCTGATGGGGTCGGAGGGATGAAGAGTCTGTGGTCCGGAAGTATCCCACAGGGGTGCAGTAAGAGACTCGTCACCAAGGCTCCTACTATAACTGTACTTTTGTAGAGTGGTAGGAAGGAGCACCTCTTATGTAGTTTATTTTAGTGTGTTTATTTGTATAGCGCGGCCGAACCGTCAGGTAACTGGGGGCTTTTTCTTGGGAACAACAGTGGTTACGGAAGGTTGCACATACAGAGTACAGAAGGAAATGATACAGTACAATCAATAGGGTGAGGCACCGGGTTACAAGGTGGTCCGTGAAGTAAGGCATACATTAGGTACAGTGATACATGTGCTATAGTGGCATGCCACTACACAGGTCAGTGAAGAGAGGCATACATTAGATACAGTGATACATGTGGTCTGGTGGCATACCTTAGATACCAGGATACATTTGTTACAGGGAAGCCGGGAGTAGGATTAGCTAATAATTGCGGTAAGCGGTCTATTGCTGTGTTGGAAGTAGTTCCTTTACCTTTGCTCTGAACGACCAGGTGACATGTAGACACCTAATGTCAAAATAAAATCATGTGGCTATTGACTGGACCTTGATCAACTGTAGCATGTATGCATTTAACATGAGATAAAAGCTGGACAAGTTATGTTAACAGTAAAAAATGAAAGTAGTGGTACTCCACTCCCTATAGCTCCTGCACACTTCAACCTCAATTTTAGACACTCTGGCCCTGATTCAATATAAGAGTGCTGCTGACCCCCCTGCCCCCAACTGAGGCCCCCTTCATTTGAAAAAGTTGAAAGGCCCTGGCTGCCAGTCCTCGTGTTTGGGGCCAGTCCAGAAAGGGTGCTTCGTGGAAGCTTGAGTGCAGCGAGCCGAGGCCTTTTGCCTGCTTGCTGGTAAGAGCAGCGTCCTGGCCTGCCTATAAATCATTCAGAAGGAGTCTGCTGTCCTGTCCTTCGTCAGAGCGCTTGTAATCCACGCATGAGATCCTCACATAGGAAATAATACACATTCTAAAACATGAATGTGGAAAGAGGTCTCCCCCCACCCCGCCTCCCCGCCTCCCGCTCCCTACCAGCCGCCAACAAAACGTACGAGGCATGGCGAAGGCGGTGTCTGGGAAGGAGGATTGTGGGAACACAGACATGTCCATCATCACAGAGGCTCCGCGTTATAGCAATAGTTCCTTCAACTTCTCATGTTTGTATAGTGCTTGGCATTGCTTTCAACAGCTTCAGAGCACGTTTGCTGCGGAGAATGGAATTGATTTCTTTTATTTTAGGGGCTTATTAAAGTGTTGACAAGTTCCCTTCAGGACTTCACAGGATGCATAGCCGATCAGAAGAAAAGGCGATTGCCGATGATTCGACGATCTCTGGTCTGGGATACAGGACCTTGAGGAACTCTCGCCTTGAAAACCACTGTCTCAGAGCTAGTGTAGGTCAGATCCTACGCGTGGCTCCACGGGGCTGCAGAGACTAAGGGTCTGGGCTGCTTAACTCATCCTCATGTTTTGGCGCTAGAACTGGTATTGCTGGTCTGGTGACAGGTGGCCAAATGAGAAGGATTCCTCGCTGACATGTACAGGGGTTCAGAAGTTTCTGCATTTTGTCGAGGACGTCGTGCCAGCAGAATGTTGTGCATGAGACGGAGGCCCTGATTCCTGGAATGATTTGCATGTCAAACGAATGGGGATTTGCGGGCACAATGGCACGCAAATCCCCGTTTTACACGCTTTGCTTCTGGGGCATTAAATGTGCGCTTTGCAGTACTCACATCACAAGCTTCATTTGCTAGAGACTTTCAGGCCCACTTGGAAGTGATGACCTGAAGGGCTCCAACAAATGAAGCGTAACACGAGTGCGTGCGTGCAGGGGATGAGTGCGTAGAGGGGATGAGTGCGTGGAGGGGATGAGTGCGTGCAGGGGATGAGTGCGTAGAGGGGATGAGTGCGTAGAGGGGATGAGTGCGTAGAGGGGATGAGTGCGTAGAGGGGATGAGTGCGTAGAGGGGATGAGTGCGTGGAGGGGATGAAAGCGTGCAGGGGATGAGTGCGTGCAGGGGATGAGTGCGTGGAGGGGATGAGTGCGTGGAGGGGATGAGTGCGTGCAGGGGATGAGTGTGTGCAGGGGATGAGTGCGTGGAGGGGATGAGTGCGTGCAGGGGATGAGTGCGTAGAGGGGATGAGTGCGTAGAGAAAGCGAGTGCGTAGAGGGGGTGAGTGCATAGAGGGGGTGAGTGCATAGAGGGGCTGAGTGCATAGAGGGGCTGAGTGCATAGAGGGGCTGAGTGCATAGAGGGGATGAGTGCGTAGAGGGGATGAGTGCGTAGAGAAAGCGAGTGCGTAGAGGGGGCGAGTGCGTAGAGGGGGCGAATGCGTAGAGGGGCTGAGTACATAGAGGGGCTGAGTGCATAGAGGGGCTGAGTGCATAGAGGGGTTGAGTGTGCAGAGGGAGTGCGTAAAACAGGTGAGTGGGGTGAGTGCGTACTGGGGTAAGTGCGTAAAACAGGTGAGTGGCGTGAGTGCGTAGAGGGATGAGTGCATAAAACAGGGGAATGCACAGCACCCGTGAAGGCATAAAGCAGAAAAATTGACTGGAACGAACGAGTGCTGGAACGAACAAGTGCCAGGAGTGCATGAAATAGACTGGTGCGCATAGAATTGCAGGACGCATATAGTATGGTTTGGAATGCAGAGAACATTTGAAAGAGCATATAACGTATCATTTTATACGACCATGCTTACTCTCTCCTTTACATCACCACTCAACTAGAACACAGAGATACTATGACACCATTCGGTATAACTGTTGTCATACTTACATCCGCCGCACTCTCCACATCACTCTAAGTAAGCACTGTTGGTTACACATCCCACAGCCAGGCGTTCACCTCAGGCCTAACGCAGCCACATCCAGTCTGGATAAATCCTGCCTGAACAAACACATACTTCCTCGATCTTCCAACCACCACACCACACCTTAGCACTTCTACTGCTAAGAAGCAGCTATTACATGAATTCCCACCAGCTGCACACATACCCGGTGCTCACATGCACCTTTTGACTCTCTCTACTCTCTCCACTGACCTGAACTTCGGTTCCCAAGGGCGTTCAACCTACCAGCGCCTTCAGACCATACCAATGGTATATAAGGGGCTATATAAATGCAAAATAACAATAACAAAGTGCACATTTAAATCCAAGAAATACACCCGGACATCAATAGCGGCCGATTAGCAGGAGACGGCCAGACTACAGGCATCTGAAACATCAAATGCCCACTGAAAAGCTATACATTCTTCCTTGTTAGCAAGGAGCTGATGTGGAGGAGCCGGTGTTAAAAGACAACGAGCTGATAATCAGTGGGCACTTGTGTTTCAGCACCCTGCTGGTGAGCTGATAATCAGTAGGCACTTGTGTTTCAGCTCCCTGCTGGTGGGCACCAGGGAGCTGATAATCAGTGGGCACTTGTGTTTCAGCACCCTGCTGGTGAGCTGATAATCAGTGGGCACTTGTGTTTCAGCCCCCTGCTGGTGAGCTGATAATCAGTGGGCACTTGTGTTTCAGCTCCCTGCTGGTGAGCTGATAATCAGTAGGCACTTGTGTTTCAGCTCCCTGCTGGTGAGCTGATAATCAGTAGGCACTTGTGTTTCAGCACCCTGCTGGTGAGCTGATAATCAGTAGGCACTTGTGTTTCAGCACCCTGCTGGTGAGCTGATAATCAGTAGGCACTTGTGTTTCAGCACCCTGCTGGTGATTATAATCAGTAGGCACTTGTGTTTCAGCTCCCTGCTGGTGAGCTGATAATCAGTAGGCACTTGTGTTTCAGCACCCTGCTGGTGAGCTGATAATCAGTAGGCACTTGTGTTTCAGCTCCCTGCTGGTGAGCTGATAATCAGTGGGCACTTGTGTTTCAGCACCCTGCTGGTGAGCTGATAATCAGTGGGCACTTGTGTTTCAGCCCCCTGCTGGTGAGCTGATAATCAGTGGGCACTTGTGTTTCAGCTCCCTGCTGGTGAGCTGATAATCAGTAGGCACTTGTGTTTCAGCTCCCTGCTGGTTGGCCACCTCATGATAATTGGCGGCTATTAACTACTGACTGTATTTGACTCCATTATATTGCATGCGCCACACGGATGCCCCATACTGTTTTCCACTCTAAGCAAAGAGAGGGGGGCACCATGTTGAAATGGGCCCTGGCCCTTCCAGCCAGGGCCGTCTTAGGAGCACCAGCGCCCTGGGCGATTTGTCGCCCCCTTTCCCGCGCATCCCCCTATCCTCGCCCCCCCCCCCTTCCCCACGCGCCCCTGGCCACGGAATGTAACTTTTTTTTTCTTTTTCTTTTTTTAAACCTCCTCTCACAGGCGGGGAGGTAATTATTTGAATTGCCGCGGGCGCATTGACAAACAATGAGGCGCCTGCTGCCACTATGCTAGCTCGGGGGAGCCCTTGAAAGACTCCCCCGTGCTGGCCTGGCGGGGGGGGGGGGGGGGTTCAAGGGTGCCTTTTGTTGGTGAAGGCGCCCGTGGCGGAGGGGTGCATTTGGCGACAATCGGGTGCTGAGCACCCGATCGACATTGAATGCGCCTACCTGCTGCACCTTCTCCCGCAACGCCAGCTCGGGGGAGCCCTTGAAAGATTCCCCCGTGCTGGCGTGGCGGGGGATAATGGCGCACAGGGGGGCGCGGCGCCCCGGGCGGTCGCCCGGCTCGCCCCCCCCCCCCCAAGGCCAGGCCTGCTTCCAGCCTGCAAGGACCTATTGGTGCCTGTCTCAGGGCGAGGCTGGCAGATAGACGCAGCAATGGTTGGACACTAAGCATTGATGGCATGGGACGTAACAAAGCCTTTGCATGTCTAGGATACAGGGAGGCGTCAGGGCCTTTCAACTTTTCAGTAGAAAGGGGTCAAAAATTTCACGGGGGGCTCCAGCAACTGCCCCCGTTTTAGAAGTGAGGTGTTTTTTATGACACCAATATACTCCTTTTAGTCAATACTTTACATGTGCACTTTGCAGAACACACTTTACAAGCTGCAATGTCCGGAGTTCTTCAGGTCATCACATTCCTCGGTCCTCTGTGATATCTAGAAGTGTTTTTATTACCTTGTTGCCCTTTTAGTCTGGAGGCTCTACAATAGCCTCTAGCTGATAAAGAAGGATTAGTAGCTTTTCAGAAGAAGTTTAGTGTTTCAGCTCCCTGCTGGCTGGCCATCTCCTGGTCGATCTGTGGCTATTAACCTCCTGGCTAGATTCCTTTATCTTCATTATATAGTGTATGCACCCCACGAGTGCATCAGGCTGTTCTCCTCAGTTATAAACAAAGGGGGCCCCAAACATTATGTTGAAAGGAGTCCTCATGAGCTGTGACACAGCTTCAGCCAGCCCTACTAGGATGGGAGTGTGAGCTGTAAAAAGGCGACAAGGCAAATAGAGGAACAATCAGCGCCGGCTGAGGATGTGGGGTATCGTGGGGGCCGATTTCAAAATGTTTAGGGGACCTATTGCCTAGAGCTGGGGAAAACAGTCCGAGGCACCCGTGGGGTGCTCAGACTATAATGGAGACAAAAAGGAAAGCAGCAAGAGAGTACATTTCTGCAGATTATGGCGGGACAGCTGGTCAGTGGGGAGCTGAAACACTAAATGTCCACTGAAAACCCATCAATAGCTCTCCGTCAGCAAAAAGCTAATGTAGTCGAAACCAGAGTAAAAAAGCAACGAGCTGAAAAGAACCTAGCAAGATATTGCAAAGCCTGAGGGAGGGATGACCGGAGAGGGTGTCGGCAAAGTAAGGTGCTTTATTAAATTAAAGCTGTATTTGGCTTTGTCATAAGACTGCCAACATGGGGGCAGCTGCTCGGGCTCTCCGCGAGGCCTGAAACCAATGTCAGCTGCAAAAGATGAAAGGACCAGATGCAGTGTCTGGGCCAATTTTACTGACGCGACCAACAATTACCTGCCCAAGGCGGAGTCCATGTTGTCTGCAGAGAACGCAACAAATAAGAGTATTTAAAGGTAGACAGTTACACGCACAGCCCCCTCCTTCAACAATCTGCTCCACCAAGCTCATTGAACCTGAGGATGAGGAGGAGGTATGGCAATTGCTCCCACTCTCCGAAATAATATTCATCAGCTTTGAGGTGTGCGATGAATCCTGCGCCATGACAACTCTGTCCATAGTATCACTGAGAGTGCCCCGCCAAAGGCTTCTGTCCCCGGGAATTGATCATGGGCAGGTCTAGTCTTAATAGGGCACAACTGCTCCAGACACACACACTATTATGACCACTGATCTCCTTCTGGCCATGAGGAAAATCCCCAATCACCTTGCGTTTAGAAGAGCTCTTAAGACCACTCTTTTCTAGCGCTCTTTTGTGCAACCTGTCCTCAGCTGTTTAGTCCTCCCTCTTTAGCGCCATGATGCCTTCGGGCGACCGTGCGCTATACAAGTGAAGATAACATAACATAGCTGAGTGATAGTGCCACAGAGGTGAAGACAACTGTAACATCCCCAGTATGAACAGTA
Organism: Ambystoma mexicanum; assembly: GCF_040938575.1. Classification (NCBI taxonomy): domain Eukaryota; kingdom Metazoa; phylum Chordata; class Amphibia; order Caudata; family Ambystomatidae; genus Ambystoma; species Ambystoma mexicanum. The sequence goes on from NC_090929.1 coordinate 295,755,318, forward strand.
TGAAGAGAGAGGAAAACAATACCCTGGGTGACAGTCTTAGACCAGCCACGCTGTTGGGGAAGATCAGCACAGCAGGCCAGTCCATGGAAGGAGGGGGCCACTTCTGACCTGGTGAAGGCTAAGGTATCCCATAGGGCTGGCTTCTGCAAAAGCCAGTAGGGAAGTAGGTACCCAGCCACTTGGTATGATGAGGAAATCTAGGCTGAACCCCCGGGGATCAGCTCTTCATGATAGAACAAGTTCTGAGGTTGGGGTGGAGAACCAGAGATCCAAGCTCATGAACGAGGGGCACCTTCATGCTAGGTGCTAAAGGGAAGGAAGACTGGAAGCTATTCTGAGGGCACCTCTTAGCGACATGGGTGGGTTCTTATGCTTGAAGCCCCTGGGATACGGAAGGGTCACACAGGATCTCTGCAGACTGGGGGGCGGGCGTGCTCTTAATGATACCTCTGGGGCTAAGGACACAGAGAGGGCACCTCAATGGCAGCTCCGTCAGAGAAGCTACTCTTGGTGGCAGCTATTTGAGCAGGTTAGTGAGCTGAGAGATAATGCGACAAACTCCTGAACCACAGCATAGTTTTTTTCCCCAAGGGTGATTCTTTTGGGCTCCCAAAAGTATATTTTTGTTGTTAATATCTATTTTGCACTCTCTTTCTCGTATATGGAAAGCACCCAAGTGTGCAATTAATCTCTAAGGAGGACTGCAGGGGTCTGCACTCAAGCATGTGCCCTGATGTGGCAGAAGGGGGCAAAGCGTGTTTATAAAGAGACAAGCAGTGGCATTAGGTTGAGGGTTGACTAGCTGCCGCGAGCTCGTCTCTTTGCAGAGGTCGGCCCAGAAAGGTGTGCAACTCTTTGTTACAGGAGTAGGAACTCGTTTTTTTGGGAGACCTGGGAAAAGAGGTTGTCAAACTCTATGGATGGGAATTTTTGGGAAGCAGGAAGGTTTTACCCTGAATGCAGTATCATAGACCATGCACCAAGAACATGGCATCAATAAGCTATTCTTCACTACACTTGACTTTCTAATGTATGTATGGCAATTATAAAGCACACGGCTGGCTGCAAAGCAATGGGGCGATGTACATAGAGGACCCGCACAAAGGGTTACATAGGGTACGGTGGATAGCAGAGTTTCGAGGGGTGGGTAGATGAGGCAGAGGGGGAAAAGTAGGATTGAGTGGAGCAATAAGCAAGTGTCACGATGCTCCTTGAGTCGGGTCTTCAGGTCCTTAATGAAGTGTAGGAGGAGAGGCAATCTCATCTGTGTTGGTAACTTGTTCCAGAGACAGGATGCATAGCAGGAAAGGACTGGTTCCCGTCTGGCGATGTGGTGGCGTCTGGTGGTGTGTTGGCCTTCGCGGATGGTGAGTTTCTCAGCCACGTAGAGTGGTCTTTTGGTTGGCAGAATTTGGACAAGAGGGCTATATAGATTATTGAGCACCCCTCCCCCTCCTCCTTGTGCGCCAGCCCTTTTTGTCAGTTTCAGACTAGGGAGTTTGCAGATTGCCACCTTTACAAGAGCTTGGAAAGTTGGAGGGGACGGTATCTGCCTCATTTATAATCAAGGAGAGGAAACCATCCTATTTTCCATTTGTGTGGGAAAGGCTGAAATACTTGGAATCATTGTTGAAGAGAGAGGGTATTCGATCAATGGTGAACGCTTTGGAATTCTGCAAAGGCACAGCTGGCCCGAATTCTGTGTCGTGCGTAGCTGGTTACCTCCACCCAGCTTGGCTGCGAAGGTGAAAATGGTGCTCAGGTGCCCTAGCCCTTCAGACGATGTTTAAACCGCCTGTGAAGAATTATCACAGGGTTATGAACCTTGTTTTAGCTGATAGGGCTGCGAGTATTCTCTCCCTACTCTTTAGCCCTTTCTAGCTTTTTATTTGTAATAAACTGAATTGGGTTGAATCATTTGATAATGGACATATGAAAGTAACATTGATAATCAGTTTATAGGAATCATGAATTTAAATTGCTTAGTATTTTATTTCATATTCTTTTGTCATAACATGATGTTTTAAGAGATCTATGAAGAAATGTATTATAAATGTGTATGCGTTTACGGCAATCGCCAAAATAAAGCTAAATTTGACTTTGTTTTGGTTGGGACTGGTTTGTCGGCGATGCAGGCTGTCCTGGATTAAATATGTGCAAAATATGTGCTTGAATGGATGGCCAGTGCAGCTCCTAGATGACTATTGCAACATCCTTCTTATAGGTCACCCACTCTCCACATACCAAGACCTTGAAAAGGTCCTCAACTTTGACATTCAACCCCTCTGTCACCTACAGCAATCTACTCATTTGTGTAAAAGGGTAAGATAGAATGCTATCCTTCACAGATCGCAGCGTAAAGTCACAGCATCTTCACCATTCCGAAACCCACCTGGTTCACTCTACTCTTTCCCGTCCTTGTGTGCTTACCAAGGAGTCTCTACACCCGGATCTTCAGGTCACACCTACCATTGATACCTTCAAAAGATCCCCAGAGGTTCCCCTCTTCAGACCTCATGGATGCTCACCCACAGTCTCTGGCCATCGAGGTGAAAAATAACTTGGACCCACCAAAGGGCAAATGGACAAACATACCAAGAGACTGTTGTTGTTTTAAAGGACTGTTCTACCAATGCCCCAACCTTCTCCCTTAGCAGATAGAACCGCTCCATTGCTATGCGCCAGCCTATTGAGGTGTGTCAACATGCCAGCTGTTGCTTATTGGGCGCATCATTTGCTGCTCGGTACAGCATTTTTAGACTAGGAATCAAACATGAAAGTATTTTCTAAGATGAAAATAACCCCCGCATCCCTACACCATCTGCCTTAATTGACAGGTAGTACACCGCGTTTATGTGTTTAGATGGCATTGTAGGCATGGAGAATGCATAGGAGAGCGAAACATCATGGTATGAAACTGAGGTACTGTCTTTGGATTGTAGGAAGTGTGAGAAAAGAACCAGACTTAACCTGAATCAGAATCACATGTATGTCCTGAAGATGGCTCTAAAAACCAACCATGTGAGCACGTGGGTACAAGTGCATCACGAAGAAAAGAGCTGAAACATGTGTCGACCTGAGAAAAAGCCTAATAAGAGTTTTTTTTTAATGTTCCAGTAAACAAATAAAGACACAGAACAATAGCAATTGATTCTGGACTCGCAAACCTAAATTATGTTGTAGAGTTGAGAGAAAAAAACAATGTAGAATTAAACTATAGTGAAAACTACTGACACATTTTAATTGCTTAGCTCTGCTGTGTGTCTAAATGGATTGTGTGAAATTACTGTACACTAACCCACAGTCACAACTCATTCGCAGAAGTGTTTATTGGAAACAATGTATTTTCTATGATTTAATGTTTGTGAAAAAATGCCTTGACGTAATTTGTGTGAATACAGTTTGGGCTGTCTTTCAGCGGTTTTATAATTGTGTACATCAAAATATCTTCTTCTAAATAAATAAGTGATACAAGATAACTTGACATGGCATTTTCTCTCTTTAGCTGTGTGTGTAAAAAGTGACAAACAGTGCCACAAATACAACAGTGAGAACCCATTTGGGTGTTTTTTTAAAGTAAGGGAGGGGTAATCCGTCCCCCATAAGATACATTTAAGATGGAAGGAGACATCTCTTGGGTGAGCCCTGGCAGAGGAGCAATCAAGGGTCTTTGATGGAAGTTCTGTGGAGAGGAGATGGGAGGCCACTGTGGGGAGCTCTTTGAGAGGGGGCAGATCTCTTGACGGGAGTTAAGAAAAATGGGCTGGGCTTCTTGCTCGGTTATCTGGAGAAATTGTAAAAACATTACGAATAGACGTCTGGGCAGGAGGAGGCACATGGGTGAGCCTGATGGGTATTCTGGGCATTCTAAGTAGAGATGGTTTTAAGGAATGTACTGGATGGCAGCAGCAATAGATCCTGGTTCAAGGGAGACAAATGCTCAGTATGGCACTTATGTTAAATTAAGGTTCCTGTGATGAAGCTGCGAATGCCTCCTCACAGGAACCTTGAGCCAGCACATGTGCCATCAAGGAAGATCGACCTCAGTGAGACGCTGGCAAACTTCCAGTTAACAACATTTGTTTTCGAATAAATACTTTAAAACACAGCAAAATATGTCAGAATTGGGTTGTAGGGACCATTCTTGAGAAAGTTGAGAACTGGACTTTTCTGAGTTTCAAAACAATATGATGGCTTCCGAACAGACTTCTTATGCAAGTTTCCCTTCGCCTGTTCCAAAATGGGTTTTTTATCGCCCTTTTGACTCCTGAGGTAGATAATGGGATGCTCGGCTATAACCCACTCTGGTGGTGGCTGTGAATATGACGTCACAGAGACATTTTTATTATTATCATTATCTTTATTGTTTTGGTTTATATAAACCTTTACAATTGTACAAAAAAGAGAAATAGGTTTGCAAATATTATCAACATTTCCATAATTCACATATTAACATCTGTAGAAAATAAAACCAGAAGAAATAAACTCTCCTAAAAATGAAAAACATATAAGCAAACATTCTTAAAAGTAAACCAATTACTTAGCATTATTGTACACTGGCCATTACCCCAGTAATATTGATTTAAGGCAAAGTCTACTGGCACGATAAACAGTTCATTTCGGCGGGACCTTCTGACATCAGGTACCCAATTTTGGATGTTTGTATACCGAGCATAAATATCTATCCCACTCTACCAAAGTGATCTTGCTCTTTCTCAATCAACCATACTGCACAGCGGTAGCCCTCTTATAAATCATTCTAATGCACAGATATTATACACAAATGTAAGCACTTTGAATTTCAGAGCAATAGAGTTTCCATGTAGCATTTCGTTCCATAGTTTATCCCGATCTACATTAGATGTATCCAGTACACATTTTGAAAAGCATTCAATTCTTTGGTGTGTTAGCTCGGGACAGACCAGTAGTAGGTGCAATAGGGTCCCCTTTTCATCTGTACAATTGTAAAATCTGCAACCCACCTTCCCTAGCATATTTAAACCACGGCTTGTCAAAACCTCATTCGAAATCAGCACATTGAACCTAAAACGCATCATTCTGTTCCTGAATAGCTTAGAGGGATATTTTGCTATATAGTTTTCTGGTTTCGGAAACCATTTCCAGAATGAAATTATTTGTGAGTATAACTTTGAATTCAGCAGTACAACATTGTAGAGACATTTGTAAAACCCAGAAAGGGAGACCGTGTTTTGTGGTGAATGCACTCTCAACGGTGGAGGATCTGGGGAACTGATGTGAAATGAAGGGGAATGAACAGAGAAGAAAGCAGGCAGCGCAGTAAAAAGATAGTAATTCCCAACGGAGAGTTGCAGCCTAGCGGGAGGTGAGAAAGTGGTGGGGGGGTGGAGGAGTATGACACAGAGACACATAGCACGTGGGTTGTACTACCCCACTGCACTCACCCATCACAAGACCCCGCTACACATGAAGAATGTCTGCCCTCAGATAAGGCTCTGCACATGTGGCTCTCCAGACATGTGGGACTAAAGTGCCATGCGCCCTAGCCAGCATAGGCAACGGTGAGGGCTCATGGGTGTCCCATGGTGGCCGCAGGTTGCCCACCCTGCCCCAATATGTTGTCAGCAGTTCAGAAGAATTAGCTCAAACATTTCCATCATGCTTGTTCTTCTCCCCAGTGACTTTCTTATTGCTTTCATGCCTGGCCTGGGACCTAAGCCGCACCACTGCTACCATGCACACACTCATGCTACCATGCCCATCACGCTAAAGCGGCATGGGACTCCAGCTCACATAATTCACAGACGTGTAAAATGAGTAGATCAATTAAACATTGATTTATTTCATATGAAAAATTGAACCCTGGTTTCTTCTACACATTAACACAGGAGACCTTGCGTAAGAGAAAGGTGTGACTTCTATGGTAATTAGACCAAGCACTCACTTTCCATTAGCCCTGGTGTCGCTACAAATGTGTCATGTGTTGTGTTATTGTTGCCACTTCGTAAAATACTTTTCGTGGAGGTGTCTCACCTCTTAGGCTATGTTTTCTAAACTGCCTTTTGAGAGACTTTGAAAGGTGATAATTGGGAACTGGAGCCTCGAGTGAAAACCGTGGTTCTAAAAATTCCATTCCTTCTGCAGAAGCCCTTGACACCCCAGAGTGAAAGAAGAGAAACACGAGTTGTCAATGTCACCACCCAGTGTGCAAAATATGGGGAAAAACAAGAAACACACTGGAAAATGCTGTCAATTACACCAACCAACAAGATGCCTTGCTTGGGGGCATGCTGGCCCTGCGGAATCAGAGAGGAAAAAAATATGATGCGCATCCGTCCTTGCCTGGTTGCCACGACTACGAGCTTAACCATTTACGAGGGATGGAGGAAAGGGGACTATGTACTAGGCGTACAGTAGTCACTATGGTGAGTAACTGTTTCTTACTCCTACATCCCGTCCCCTTTCTGCCATACTGATGGGAGATTTCACAGCAATAAGAAACGTATTGGAGGAGGAAGTCCTTACTGACTAGCAGAAAAGGTTACTTGTGACAGAGTGTCCAAAGCAAGCATCAGATCTAGCCCTTGAGTCCAGACAGTAGGGCTTGCAGATTGCAGACAGTGTAGACCAAATAGGCACCTTGTTAATAACGACCTATGGAATCTTGTGCTGAAACCCAACAGCTCTATCCTTAGCCATGATGGCGTGAGCATGAATGCCCTTTGGGGAAGATTGCTTTTGCATGACATAACAGTGGTGAATGCCTGAAACCAGCCATCTGCCTAGGGAGGCCTGAAAGCCAGGATGCTGAACTCCAAACGTGTCAAAAAGAGCATCCAATTTCCTGTCATGTTCGCTTGCATGCAGGTAGAACTTGAGAGCTCTCCTAATATCAAGAGAATGCAAAACAGCTTCCGGAGCATATTGAGAATCCAGAAAGAAGACGAGCAAGACCACTGAAGGGAGAAAGAGCGGGTGGGTCCTTAGGACCATCTTGTCTTTATGGAACATGTTAAAAGGTTCAGAAGCTGGTAGAGCCTGAATCCTGCTAAACCCCCGGGCAGATGTGAGTGCAACCAAAAGATCTACCTTCCAGGTGAGGTACTTCAAATATGTGGAAGGCAAGAGCTCAAAAGGTTTTTGTTCACGGGCTGCCAACACCATGTTTAGATCCCATACCAAGTGAGGTCTCTTGACCGGGTGGGGGAGGGTGGTGTGGGTGAAGCATTATACGGCCTCCCAAATCCTGGCACACCACTGGGTTGGAAGAAGAAAAGGACTCAACCCGCTTACGGCACAAACCTGCAATTGCCACCAAATAGGAATGGCAGGACTCCACTGAGATGCCAGAGGAGGCTGAGTGGGACAAAAAGTAGGGAATATTGTGGAGTGGGCAGTCAGTCGAGTTGATGTGTCTGTCCAAGGCCCAGAATCTGGTCCACTTACTTGTGTAGTGGGGAATAGAGAAGGCCTTCTTGGGTAGCTGAATGATTTTCATGTTGTCTGCTGACAAACCAAGGCGCCCGAAGGTTAACTGTTTAGGAACCGTGCAGCTAAACTGAGCAATCAAGGTTAGGGGTAGAGAACAATGCCCTGCTGTGGTTGCAGTAGATCGTTCACAGTCAGAAAGGAACTGACCCACCTATCCAGGCTCCCATCAGGTTGGAATACCAGAAGCAAGTTGGTCACAGGGAAGCAATCAGGATTAGCGTCTAATCCTTGCTGTTGGAGAACTTTGTCAGAATTCCGGGGATGAAGGTATTCAGTGGAAAAGCACATAGAGCCATGGAATCCCACTGAATAGTTAGGGCATCTCCTGAGGAATTCTGGCATATTTTCCGCCTGGAAGCAAAGAGGAGACACTTGATGTTGCAGGCTTATCATGAGAAGATGGTCTCTAGGATCATGAACTTTAGTTTCCACTCATGGTTAGAGGAAATACATCTGCTCAAGAAGTCTACTTCTGTGTTGAGTATTCAGGGAAGATGTACTACCTTCAGAGACATCTGTTGTTCAATGGTCCACTTCCATATTTGAACATCCGGGCTTCACAATGCAGGGGATCTTGTTACTCCCTGGTAAAACGTAGATGTGCAACTGTCGGCCTGTATGTGGATCCGCCTCTACATGATCACTGCGAATAAGGCCTTCAGAGCATTGAATAGTGCCTGAAATCGAGCAGGTTGGTGTGGAGAAGCATCTCCTGAGAGGCACAGAGTGTGTGGGCACACCCACCTTGGCTCCCCAGCCCTGCAGGGATGATTCGATAGTGACACATTTCTCAGGGGAAGCTTCTCAAACAGGGGTTCTCTGGGACAGGTTATTGCATTGGCCATACTATGGCCGATCCTAGCGCGAGGGATGATGGAATGCAGATGCAAATCTGGCGAATGCAGCTAGAGACGTCTCAATTTCAGAAGAACACAGAGGGCGCATGCCGTCATAAATCCCAGGAGCCTATGTAACCACCAGGCTAAAGTAACTTTTATAATCCTCTGCTGGGATGAAAAGATCCTCGTGTTCTGCAAGACAGAGACAAATGCAAGAAAGGTAAGCCTCTGAGTCGGGGTTAGATTAGACTTCTGAAAATTGCTGAAGAATCTGAGATTGAAGAGGGTGGCCACCAGAAGCTGTGCTGAAAACGCTGCTTGCAGAGCTTATGGGGTCATGGCCAGCTGGTCATCAGGTAGGGGTAGACATAGATCCCCTGAGACACAGAAAGCTGTCCACAGCATTCAAGACCTTGGCGAAGGCCCACCAAGCTGCGATCAGCTCAAAGGGAAAACCCCTATACTGGAACGGTCTCCCAATGATGGAAAGCCTGAGGAAAATGTTTTAGGTCTCCAAAATGGGTACATGGAGATATGCATCTCTGTGGTATGCTGCATAAAACCAATCATCCTTCTGTACAAGTTCGAGTATCTGAGTCGGTGTGACTATCTTGAATTTTTCGATGGGGAGAAAAGGATTGAAGGAAGAAAGATCGAGAACTGCTAGCAGGCCCGCAGGATTCTTCTTGGGCAAAGAGAAAAGTAATGAGTTGAAGTCCCAACCCCCCTGGGCAGTCTCTATTGCTTCCTTAGCCAGAAGCTTGTTGAACTTCACCAAAAGAGGATTGGAACCCATGTGTATGATGGGTGGAGCAGAAACAGGAATCCAGGGAGCAAGGAGGCAATGGAAAGTATCCACAGGTACTGAACCATCAGATTCTGGTGCTTCAGTTGACAAGGAAGCCATTTACATTTCAATCGTTATCTACACTATCTGCCCAGTAATAAGTGTACATCTTTTTTATAACACAATGGAAAACCACGCACACCCAGATAATGGCAAGCAACATCGGCAACCAGTTTTGCACATGTGACGAATCAACTTCCAGGGCACCGGTGGTCCAGGGATGCATTTCGGTTATAAACCATCAATCAGCCCCACACATCTAGTACACCAGAAGGGATCTGAAAAGATTGGAAACACAAGCAAATTATAAACCTTGTCCAATTTTGGTAACGTGGACGGAACAGCAGGCTTTTCTCTGCAAGGTCGTGGATAGTTGGCTAGTTGCAACAAAGCAAAAATAAAATGATTACCCAATCATAAAAGGGACTGTCTAGTTAAGGTTGCATAACTTTTTTATTATCACAACAGACAGTTCTAGCACACTACAAAATACAACCCTCCCTGCAAAGGAATGCAGAGGATAAACAGTTTCAAGAAGGAAAAGGGATGCACTCTGGATACTGACAGGGGGGTAGTTGGTAAAGTAATTAATAGTTCAAGGATACTTGGTTTCAGCACCAAGGGAGCAATGGGACATAAAATGTCACCAGGGGCCTTCAGAGAATGACCAGGAGGAAGAACCACAATGTGCCTTGTCATTGTAGAAGTTCTTGGTGCTCGACAGGGTAAAGTCGGTTTCAGTGCACTTTGAAGCTTCTGTGGCAGAGTTCAAGATGGGAGCCAGCTGTGGGTTTCAGGTGGCAGGCAGTTCAGCGAGCGAGGCTGGACAGGCGGCTGCAGGCTGGCCTACACAGCAGCTCTGGGTCAGGAATCATTGTTTCATTGCAGGTTGGCGGGCCTGAAGCACTGGTTAAGGCGTATCAGACGGCATTTAGCGACTGCGGCATTGACAACAGTCAGTGGTGCTGTCAGTTGTAGCTCGAGTGGCTCAACTGGCTCGAAAGTATCCATTAAGGCGGATGCTGGTTGAGGCTTGTCGATGCACTCCTCCTAGCTTCTTCATTGGGCTTGTGTTGTCCTTTAAGGCGAACGGCCCAAAATTGAGAAGAGTGTTTTAGGCAACGGCCTTGACCTTGGTTTGGTTCAGAGTCTGGCACTTCCCACTTTGGAAGCTTGCTTGCAGAACCTAGCAGGGCATACTATGTGCTGGCTGGGTACCGGTTCTGGAGCTGCTGGGTGGTCCTCTGGATTCAGTATCTCCCTCTGTTCCCTGGGAGTTCTTTAGGAGAGGGATCTTGCTTCACTCTTTGGAAATCCTAGCCTTCCTTCACTGGCGGAAGCTGTAAGGCAGACTGTACTTTCAGCCAGTGTCCAAATGAGTTCTTCACGTTACTCCTTGGGAAGTCTTCAGATGATCTGCCAAAATAGGGCCTGAACCCTCTTTTAAAGCCAAAAGGCCCACAGTGATTGTTGTTGATTGTTGTAGGCTAAGCCTACCTTAATATACGAATCCTGGGTCCCCACCAACAACCTCCTGTATTCATGAGGTCATATCCAGAGTGCTTTGCAGCAGAAAAGGTAAAGGGGTGAAACATGTAATACTAGGTCCCACCCATTTTCCTGTCTGTTGTGGATCAAAGGGTCTCTCTGGTTAATTGAGCTCTTTGTGGTTAAAGCAGCAGATCTTCCTTGAAGCTGTGGCAAGAACATACTTTCTGTCTCCTGCAAACCACATTTTCATACCGTCTAAATGGGGTCCCCCTGCGCAGATGACTACTGTAAACAGCTGTCCCAGACATGAATGGATACTGCCCTTGATACTGAGAGGCGGGAGCTGGCTTCAGGTTGACACAGTTGACACAGTGTATATCAAAGGTAGTTGGGGTTTTCCTGTCCTTTGTTAGTCCTGTGACCAGGCTCCCGTGAGCCTGTTTGATTAGGACGCAAGGCTGCTACCAGCAGCTAACAAAGGAAAGGGCGGATCCGTGGAATTAGACTGGCCATGCATACATACAACCCTAATAACTGTGTGGCTGCAAAGTATGAAAAAACAACTGAATTAGCAAAACGCTGAACTTAATAGAGAATGTTTTATTTACACATTTCCTTTATACATTGACACAAAAGGGGCCTTTTAGCGCTGACTGCCTCTCCTGTATTACCATCGGCAAAACACAGTCCCTGTTAGCAGTAGATGGCATTGTGGCACCATGCGTGCCATCAATCTTTTTCCATTCAGTTGGCACACCTCCTCCTACGGGCCTCTTGTATGGATATCAAGTCCCAAAATTCTTTGTCAAACAATGGCAACTTATTTTTAATAATGTTGGCTGTCCAACATTACTAATTGACACATTTTCCTATGGTCGTTGATAAGGCCCCCCCGGTGTGCTAAACCTACTACTAGAAAGGACACTAGCTGAGGGAGAGCTTAGATCATCCATGGAGAAGTAGGACAATCCAGCTAGCTACAAAGTCGGGTTTTTCCACCTCTTCTTTTTTGGCTCATTATTTGGCATATGCATATACCTGGTCTGAACATATACCTTCAGCTTGTGTGGGACGCAAGGTCCACTGCATGGAGATCAGTTGCTGAATTCTTCTACATAGCCACATTTTTAAGGCAGGCAGTGGACTCCTGCTGTCAGCACCTGCTTACCTGCTGTGGGGTTTAATCAAAGGCCCAAACAAACATAACTGAAAGGCTCACTGGAAAAATGACCCGAAAGCCTTAAAAAACTTCCACACTGGAAATGGGCCTATTTAATGCAGACTATGGGCCTCATTACACGGAATGCGGTAAGGGTTTACTGGTACCGGTAAGGGCACTGCTACCAGTAAAACCCTTACCGCCTTACTACGAGGTCCCTTTGCCGGACCCGACCTCAACGGCTGGTTTTAGCAGCCGTTAAGGAACGGGCCCGCAAAGGGACCTTGGTGCTAATTACAGTACCGCAATTTGCTGTACCGTAATTAGCTCCTTCCCCATTCCCATTGAGCCCTATGGGGGCAAAAATGGGAATGGGGAAGTGTCTTGGTGAATGGGGAATTACCACCCCCGCTCACCTTGGAGTAGGGCGGGAATTCCGCCATCCACCAAGGCGGACACGGTAAAATACCAGCGGAAACCATGGCACTAATAGCGCCATGGTTTCCGCATACCGTGTAATGAGGCCCTATGTGTGCTTCTGGAAGTAACACACAGAAGAGCTATGTGAATGGCCAAGCATTGGAAATCAAAAGGCCTATCTTTCATTACAAAAGGAAAGGTCAAACTGAAAAGCAGCCTTTAATTCGCATTTGCAGGAAAAATTCAAAGGCCCCTTCTACACGAAACGCAGGGGTTGCAAACACTGAAACTAAAATGGCTTTGCATGTGCATTTTGAAGTTTTTAAATCAAGACATGAGAAAAATGTTCCCCTGCTAAAATAAAGATATCAGGGAAAAAAGAATTGTGTGCTGACAAGATGCAATGTATTAATACAGATAATATGCTTGATGTGAAAAATACTGGCAGCAATTGAAAAAGGCTATTTTGTTTCGTTAGGCCAGAGACAGACCCTGTTTTTGTTCACAAATGACTTCCCCGCTGCAGGCCTGTTGGCCTCCTGATCTGGAAAGGGGATCCTTTTGAAGCTTGAGCATACCAGTTATTTACAGCTGCAATAAAGTGACTATCAGCCCTGGGTGGGGAAAAGCAAAAAAATAGAAGGTTTTAAGATCAAAATTGTGATCAGCTTCAGATAACAGGACAAAGTGCCAGATGTCAGCATGGCCTTATGGCATCACAGGGAAGAGGTGAACTGTCTTCTGCATCTTTAGGATCTCATCAACCCATCAACTTTTAAAGAACAAAGAGGCTAATGGCTTTTATCCTGTGCAGGAGGCCCTGGTCACATGATTTACAAGAAATGAAACTGGCCTGGAGAAATGAGAACTAAGATTTGCATGCATGTGAAGATGCCCCATTAGTTTAAATGGACTATCATAACTAGTGATTCTTTCTGTAACAATAAGTCGCACTGCATCTATTTATTGGTCATTTGAAAGTTAGTAACAAGCTGATTATTGTGATGTAAATTTGATCCACATGCGATTTTGGAAATGTCATGTTATCACCTGAATTCTGTTTCTGGCTGCCCCAAAACTGTCCAGAATGTACAAATTGGTGAGCTGATGGAAATTACAATTAGGTATTTGGAAAGTACATTGCATGTTATTAACTATTATACCTTTTGTATAAATGGTGAAAAATTGCCACACGCCCATGCAACATGGTGCGAACACGGCTGTTGTTTAATCATATCCCCGATGATTAGCTGAAGCGGAATATATATATCATGGCATGTATTAGTAAATTACAAATGTTTGCCATGTAGGCACTTTTTGGCAAAAAGTCGACGTGGACAAAATTGGGAATTTCAAATGGGAGTTGCAATATTTCTGTTGTAGACTCCTGAACCAATCCTTAGAGAGAGGCTGGTCTTGAGGATGGAGAGAAAGGTAAATGTCCAATCCTGGCTGCGAGATCAAATTTTAGCACTGCACAATGTTCACTGTCCATGGGAGGGACTCAGAGAGTTAAAAGGTTGGGCACTATGGAAAAGGGAAGAGCTGCTAAAAGAATGACAAACAGGCAGCTGCCAAAAATCGCCAAAGGGGATCTGCTGAAATGACATCTGGGTGGAATATTGGAAGGGGGCTGGAGCTGTCTATTGCTGTGGAGACTAGAAAACAGTGGCTGTGAGGCTTCCCTAGAACCATAGAGGAAGAATTGCTGTGGGATTCCATTGACTGAAGTGCTGGCCAAAATCCTGTTTTCTCCTCAGAACAAAGTCCTCCTCAGTCTCCGTGAGTGCAAAACCAAGAGATTTCCAAAAGTAAGTAGATTGTCCAACCAAATTTTAGCTAGCAGGAAGATAGATACAAGTTAGTCATTTGAAGTAATTAGGGTGTCTTGATTTTCCTGTTCACCCGTGACTTCTCTAATGAGAAGGGCTGTCCCTTCCCAAAAATTAAAATTCCTAACTGAACCACTTACCAAAACTTGTTTTTAAACAAAAGATAAACTTGCCAGCCAAACAAAATTGATAATTCTCACCATCCCCAAACCTTGCCTTTCAAATCAAAATATACTTTCTCCCTAAGTCGGAAATTCCTAACTGAAACCCATTTCCGAAACTTGCTTTTAAATAAAAAAGGTATTCTTATCTTAAAAATGATATTCCCAATGGTCACCACTCTTTCAACATTGTATTTAAGCAAGAGGCCCCCTTGGTCCCACAAAAGAGAATTTTAAAACTGCCCAACTTCCCCAACACAGGTCTTTAAGTTAAGGGCAGGTGGAGGGGGTCTGAAAAACCAAAATTCATAATCATCCCATTTTACTGTCCAACTTCCCCAACATGGGCCTTTAAGTGAGGCGGGGTCTGGAAAACTAAATGTCTAAATTGTCCCGACACCCTAGACCTGACCTTTGAACAGAAGGGTGCTGCATGCTATTGATGCTTTGGTTTTTGGAGCTGGGGAGGGGCGAAGAAGTGCTTTGCAAAAGTGAGACATCATGTTCCCAACGCTGAACGTGTGATGTAGGTCTTGTCTTTACATCAACCCTGTGCTACATTTTGGTGTAATATTTGCCACAGGCATTTTTACTAATCTGTAATTCCAACTACTAGCATTTTGAGTGTGCAGGGAACTTCATATCTCAAGCCTTGAAGGTAAACTAGTTTGCCCAAACCGAAAATGGTGCTTATGTTTTGATACTAGACCTCTCAGCCACTAGTGTTGAATATATATTTATTTTGATTATACGCTCAATGAATAATAATTTTGTTTAATCTTACAAGTCACCTTCTTTGTGGCAGAAAACACAGCTTCATATACAAAACATACTTTTCTGTATTTACTTTTGTCACACAAACATGGAACATAGGCTAAATAAACTGTCAAACTATTTTCCCATGAATTCCTTTGTAGGTCGAATTTCAATAATAATAATATGGCACAATGCTAGAACCTAATCTCCTTTCTATACCCCGGCCTGGTTCTTGGCTCACTGTCGGCACGGGGGTTGGGGGGTGGAGATTTACAAGGCTCTATATGAGTCTTCAATAAGGGCAGCTCTAAAAAATAAAATACACAAAATATTGAAGGGCTGCTTGATTGGGTGGGTGGGGGCACTCCCCACGTTAAGGGTTGTCTCTCAATATAACCCTACACTGCTTTGGTTGTAAACTCTAATCCTCTGGAAACAAGCATCTAAGTAAGGAAGCCTGCTCTCTTGATTGCTTCTCCAAGTGACTGTTCTTCGTGGAACTTCTGATGCATCTCCCCTTGCCAGCTGTGAGGCAATCTTCAGCAAAGGCAATCCTGTAGTTACAGGTATCGTTTGTGACAAAGGCACTGAAGTCTGAACCGTCTGAACCCTCTAGTGCAGAGGTGCACACCTGGCTACCTTAAATGTTGCCTATAGTGGGCCGAGCTGTAAATGTGGGAGGTGGAGGGGGAGAGTGGCAGGAGGTGTTTACGACCCCCAGACATTGTATTAATTCTCACTACAGACCTGTCCCTGTTCCTGCCTTCCATCCCCCACCAAACAGCATACCCCTGGAACCTACTCCTCACCCCACGAATTGGCATGTCTCTGGTCCTTTGTTCCTGCCCCCAATAAAATGCAGGATTTTGTTCCTGCACCCCCTGGCCCTACCAAAAGGCAGGCCCCTGTTCCTGCCCCCACCAAAAGACATTTCCCTATCCCCAACCCAAAACAAACGGCATGCCTCTGGTCCGTACTCCCCACCCCCACCAAGACCCTGGCCCCACTACTTCCCAGCCCCAACAAACAGCATGGCCCTGGTCCCCTTACTCCCCACCAAAGGGCAGGACTCTGGTCCCTACTCCCAACCACCACCAAACATCATGGTCCTGGTATATACATACACCCCAACAAAGGACATGTGCCTGGTCCCTACTCACCATCACCCAACAAAGTTGGGTCGTAGGAAGTAGGGACCTGGTCCCCCTAATACCCATCCCCCACCAAAAGGCATAACCCTGAACTCCACCCAGCCCTCCCAAACTGCATGTCCGTGGATCCCCCAGGCCCCACCAAACAGCATGTCCCTGATCCCTACTTGCCCCCACCCATCAGCTTGTTCCTCATGCCCATACTCCCCACCCCCAACCCACCAGCATGTCCCTAGTGCCACCCTACTCCCCAACCCCTGCACAGCACACAACAGCATGACCTTCCTCCCCCAACTCCCCCATGCCCACCTGCTGCATGGTATGTCTCTGCCAAATGGCATACCACTACCTCCCTTCCTCCAACAAATGGCATGGCACTACCCCACCTTCCCCCAACAAACGGCATGGCACTACCCCACCTTCCCCCCAACAAACGCCATGGTTCTACACTCCCTTCTTCCTACAACATACAGCATTGCTCTTTGTCCCAAGGACCAGATATACCCATCTAGGTTGGTAGGTGGACGACCGGCGAGCAAGCGGATGCGCAGTTGGGTGGCCAAGGGAGGGAGTACCTCAGGGTGGACTTCTGCAGTGGATGCGATTGGCGTGGCTGAAATGTCTTCTGGTAACAAGCCTTATTAGCCACGCCATGTGCATTGATAGACCTTTATTGGTCCAGCACATTAAGATGTACAGACTCATAGTGCATACACTGAGCAAATAGAGCCAATATTTTTCCCAGCAATGGAGGGCAGCCTATTCGTTTTTGTTGCTTGTGGGCTGCCGGAAATGTACCAAAATGACGACCACATAACTACGACAGTTACGGGGACTTGGTACATTTTCTTTTGCTGACTCCCATTACTGCACCCAAGCAAAGCTGGAGTTGCGGGGTGTCCCCCGCTCTCCTTGGGCGCATCAACGGGAGTCAGGGGTTGTAGTAAGCGGGGGACAAGAAAGGTTAAATAAAAGGACCCTGCTGCGTCAGCTCCGACCCACGTTGCAGGGATAGAGGGGAGTCGGCAGCGCACACAGAAGTGTGTCGCCATAAAGGTAAGTGGGGGGGACCGGGTAAGGTAATGCGGGCCGGGGGATGAGGGCAAAGTGATCCATCTGATCACTACGCCACACCGTAATTGGCGTCGACATAGTCGTCGGCACAGTTACGGGCGGCGCAGTGATCTCATAGATTCTGGGCCGTCCACCATTGAAAAGCTTTTAACTCTCGGTGGGCCGCAACGCCCGTCATGGCGGGCTGCATTTGGCCAGTGGGCCGCAAGTTGTGCGTCCGTGGCTTAGTGCATCAACTTGCTTGCTGTTTAGCCTCCAAGGGATGCCTCTGCACCAACTTTCTTTAGTAGGCAAATGTGTGTCCACTACATCTCAGATGGACCACTCCATAAGCTTAGTGAGAGACTGGCGGCTACAATAGAAAAAGCAGACAGGGGGATTTAGGATAAAACCAGCGATAATCTGCACTCTGACCCTCACTGAGACTACAAATCTTCACTGCATAAAACACGCAGCTATCTTGTGGGTAAATGAACCACTCTATGTGGCCAGGAGTTGTAAGCCGCCTTCTAATCCTAAATCCTGGTAAATGGATGCTTGGCATTACTGGTAAATGCACGCTTGGCATTACTGGTAAATGCACGCTTAGCATCACTGGTGAGAGCAGGTAGATTCCATGGAGTCAGCAGAAATCAGACAATGAAAAAGTGAAAAAAGAACCAACACAAAGGGAAGAGACCAAAGATGGATTTCTTGCAATCCCTTGCCAGCAAGGTAAGTGCAGACAATGTATAGTGGGCTGGATAACCTATCCAGACAGACACAATCGGATGCAAATGCATGCTCGTTGCTCGTACACATTTATGGGACCGAATCATACAGATACAGACACACTGCTATGAAGGCCAGCTAACCCCCCCCCCCCCCCCAAAAAAACACACACACACACACACAAAAGCAAAACACACAGACACACACAACGGGCATGAACACAGATTAGGAGGCACGAACACATAGACAGTGGGTTTACATGCAAAGATGCACGCACGGCCGATCTAGACCAGTGGTCGAAGTGACCGGGAGCGCTGCTCCTCTAATTCGTTTAATTACATTTTACCGTTTCTATACTTCTATTTTAAAAAGAAACCATTCCGGAAGGGTTTCGTTTTAAAATAAAAGTGTAGGAAGCAGTTGAAACTTGCACTTTCAGTGCCCGGCACAGGACGTTCCCTTAAAAAGCAGGTTCATGTGTTTTGGGGTTTTATATTGTGCATGGGAGGGGGCGTGGCGGTGGGCTTTGTGGGGAGCGGTGCAGGCCAGTAGGGAACATAGTTCCACTACTTCTTTTCGCACACATTCGACCACTAGACACGATGGCAAGAGAGGCAAAGTATGAACAGAGGCCGAGACACACGTGCAGGGACTCATGGTAAGAACCCAAAGGTCCAAGCCAGGGGCGTTGCTAGGGGGGGGCTAAGGGGGCTATAGCCCCAGGTCTTTTCCAGACCTAGCAACACCCCTGGTCCAAGCCCAGCAACGTGCAAAAAGCCGCACGTGCCTTAGCTTTCATCGTATTTAAGGCAGTGATATCACTCCCGCTGCCCGTGTAATAAAGGCAGGCCTTGTGCAAGAGGGACAGAAACAGGCACTGTGCTTCGAGTCAAACATTAGGTCATCAAGAAGCAGCACTGGAACTAAATCATCGTATAGCCCACATCTGCCCAAGCTGCGGAAAGCTGCCCCTGGCTGTCCCAGGAGGGCACCTGCGAGGGCATGGCCGCGCTGGTGCAGGCAGGCCCACATGGCATCCAAGCGCAGCACATACCTCCGTCGTATGAGGTTACAGGCTTCGTGGACCTGCCTGTTTATTTTTCCCCTTTCCCTGGCCCACGCTCGCCAGTTCTGTTATTATTGGCCGCCGTGGACCCATTTGGAAATAAAAATAGCAACAGTTGTATTCCCGCCTGATGCTGGGAGCTCCAGCGCCTGGCAGCAGGCTCTGGAAACAGAGACAGGATGTAGGATCAGGGTAATGGCCACCTGTGTGATGGGCAGCGCCTCACACGGTCACCATTATCGGCCCTGGTACCTGTCCGAGCTTCCAGACGCTATATCCCACAGTCCTCAGCATGCGCCAGGACAGCCACTCTGCAAGGCGCTACACGGCCTCACTGGCACACGAGTCTTCAGTCTTAGCCCGATGTGCCAAGGCACTTAGGGAAGGGCTGAGCCATTGCTGAGGAGACACACGATGGCAGGAGTCCAGACCCTTACGCCTTGCACCACCCAGGCTGTGGGCCAGCACTGCCCACCATGTGTTCATCGTCTGTGAGCAATGCAGGCCTGTTGCCACCGGGGCTACCCGTGCTCTTATGAGCAGCGCCGCTGCGAGGTACTTCAATGCCCTGGTAAAGGGCAACGCACACTGCTTGCCCAAGCAGTGGGAAGAAGCATGCAGCCGCGAAGGGCAAAATGGCGCCCCAGACAGCGGCCGAGTGCTGACTCTACCAGGAAATATCGCCAAACCATGGGATGCGCAAGGATTTAAGCAGCGCAGGCCTCTTCCCCAGGTGCATGAGGGCCTCGTGCATGTGTCAGTGCGTTAAAATAAGGGCGGTGTTGAGGTTAAACATTTTAAATGTTCAACCGTGAATTTAGAAACGGTCAATGGGCCTCATTACGACTCAGGCGGTAAGGGTTTTACGGCGGCGTAAACAGCGCCGACCCTTACCGCCTGAGTACGAGGTCCCTTAGCGCCATGGCGGACTTAACACCTGCTTTTAGCAGGTGTTAAAATCCATGGCGCTAAGGGACCATGGAGTTAATTACGCCACCGTAATTTACGGTGGCGTAATTAACGCCTTCCCCACTCCCATTATGCCCTATGGGGCAAAAATGGGAATGGGGAAGGGTAAATGGGGATTGGGGACTTACCGCCCCGCCAAGGTCGGAATGGGGCGGTAAGTCCGCTAACCACCATGGCGTAAACGTAGTTTACGCCATGGTGATAAAGTCACGGCCCAGGCGGTAACTTACCGCCTGGGTCGTAATGAGGCCCAATGTCTGGCTGCTTAGGGGCAATGTATTGCCAACCACGAGACACCAATTCCTTGCATGGGCTGCATGTTATACAAACGGGGCACCTTCAACCCACAATTGGATCTGTCTTATCCACTTGCTCCAGCAAAGGCTGCATTTAAGCATTGGGTCACTCCACACTCTTATTAATCTTTCAGACTTTCTTATTACGTTCTTAACTACAGTACACATTAGCCACCCTTGTTACTACTATTTCTATTTTAATTTGTTTTTCCCATTTATACGACTTTTGATACTGTTTATATCACTACTCTTTACTGTTTTTTCATTATTTTTTTCTTGTCCCTCTATTCACCCATTTTCCTTATCTGTAATCTTTAGATTATTTTGTTTCCTCTGCGTTTCCTTGTAAGAACCTCCTTGATCATTCATTGAACATGTTATGTTTGCTTGCAGCACTTTAGTTTCATTTCAATATGGCCAATGCGCTACATCGAAAAGGATACTCTTTGTCCTTCTTCTGATTTGAGGTCTATTGCATCCGCTTGGATTATCACGTGATGCATTCATCATGTAATCCTTTTTTAAGGGTTTTACGTCGTTTCCATGGCGACCTATGCCGATGCTTGCATGCAAATTTGTGACTGCGCTTTTCCTCGCGGTCGGAGGTAAGAATCATCACTCCTTGAATAGAATGTCAGGGACTCTCTGAAAAGTGACGAATCGTTACGTGTATTTATGCACTTTCTTCACGTTGGTTTCAGCGTCCGCGCTAGTGAATTACTTCAGGACTCTGCCTTCACAGTGAAGTCCTGGCAGTAAGAGCTACACAGAGCTCTGGTCTTTACACATCCAGCTGATGGACTAACACTTACCGAACGCATACTCGAATAAACCAATTTCTGGGTATGACTATCTATTTACATTATGTGTTCCCGTACTTTTGTTCAATATTTACTTAATAGGTTTCTTTCATTAATTTTTTTGTAGATTGCTTCACTTTCGAAATTTTCCGAACGTCAAGTAAACTCTGGCTGGCACTCATGTTCTTTGAAGACATAGCATTAGTACACCACCGGACTGCCATATTCACTTCGCTTTTGGATTAGTGCAAGTCTCATTGGGCTTTTTCCATCCCCACTTTTTCGATTCTAGTGTACATAATCCCCTGATTACTTGGTTCTCCTGGTGTGGCGGGTTCCATACCACGAGACATATGTGCCTGGCCCTCTTTTTGGCTTTCTTGAGTATCTATATGGAAACAGTTGGCTTGCTGCTGTAAGGTCCTATTGGGACTACTATAACCCAGTGCAATATGCGGTAGCAACATCATTATCTTTTAAATGTTGCATCCCTTCTTGACGATGATTGCAGTTTTATACTGAACTATGTAGTGTTATCTTGAGTACCGTATGCCTTTGGAGTATTCGGCTTCTCTTTGACTGTTTTCAACACTATACTTGACATGAGCATTCAATTTACCTTCATCTCTTAGATTGAACTGGCTCCTGTTACTTTATTCTTACTGAAAACTATAATCACCTTGCAGATCTACAGCATCACTTTGGAAGCAGTTTCTTGCTACATCCGTGTACACACCAGTTTGTGGTGGCAGTAATCGACACACATCTCTATTCCTGCACTAATAGGTAACCTTTTTCATTCCATTACTAATTAACCGCATGGTCGGTGTTCTGGTTGGACAGTAATGGTGTTCACGGGACCCCAGCTACCTGACTTTTAATATTTGGGGCACCACATCAGTGGTCATGTTTATATTTGGAAAGGATCCTAGGGTCCTTGTTTTGAAACACATGAATGTATTCTTGCTTTACTCACTTATAACAAAGCTGAATGTAAATATATGAGGAGTATTTTTGTTTATATCATGTAAACCAAAAAGTGCTTGGTAGAAAAATTGTTTTTGATCGCTCTGTTAACATTGACTCGATGTATAAGCTACTTAGTATGTATGGTTTATCAAATTGGACAGTTCCTTTGTAAAACATATATTTCTTTATAGTCTGTTTTTAGGCCTATGAAGAAGAGGCATTTTCCCTCGAAACGCGTCGCCACTTGAAATTAACGGACTGCTGACAACAATTCTTCCAATTATTTCTTCTTTGTGCAATAACATTGTCATTGTTTCTTGTATGCAATTTATTCTTTACAAAAAAATATATATACACAAATGTGTTTTACAAAAATTACTGTTGTTGAAAATTATTTTCTATATTTAAATCTCTATCCTCAGATTACAGTAGTTGGTTTATCCAACACTATATAGTGTGCAGGGTAGGGAGGATTCAAAGCTTGAATCTTCTCCTTTCTTTTTTGCATTTTAGCATATACCTCTTTACAGCCCCTCACATACATCTGAGCGGCGTCACGAAGGCGCAATGCCTGTGTGAAGCCGTACTGCTACATACTGGAACCCTATGCTGCCTGCGCCATAGTGCTCACACTTTCAAAGATGACACCAGGCTCCTGTGCCTCTGAAATTGAAGTGAAAGGGACTGGAAGGATGTTAGAGGGCAATGGGCTTCTCGAGTAGGCGGGATCCCTCCAAATGAGGGTCACCCGAGAATTAGGAGGTACTTTGAGGGCCAGAGCGGGTTGCGTTGAGAGTGTATCTGCTCACAGCACAGCCTGCACTACCATTAGCTGGCCTGAGAAGTCCTGTCTTTTGTTTCTTACAGACAGGAGATCACACGTGTTTGGATCTATGAGAAGAGAGCGGAGTTCCACTGTAGATCCATTTATCTCGGAGTCAAAGAGCAGCGCAAGATGAGGATGACTCCCCGCAGGCTAACATGGCACCTTGCTCGTCATCAATAAAGCTTCAAAAAAGGGGAGGACATTGAGCAAATGAATAGATTCAGCAATGTAGCATCCGGTACTCGAACAAGAAGCCAAAAACAAGGGCGTTGGGTGACTTCACCTATATTGCTATTGTCGCTTTGTAGGGAAGGCCATCAGTCTCCTATAATTGTAGTTAATTTAAGTAATTGATACACTTCCATACCCTGTCAAAGGGAATTCCAAAATGCAATACCCGGGCTAGATGGAAACTTTATGATTCAAATCGGACACTTTAGGCTGGAAAAAATATCTCTAGAGTGGACGCATTATTCCACTAAGCCATCTCATCAGTTCTAGTTCACTGCCACAACAAGCACGATAGTGTCACTATTGCAAAAAGTTTGGGACAATAAATGAAAGCCAATATACATGTTATAACACACGAGAAAGTTATACGAAAGATAGAGAAGGAGGCAGAGAAAGAAGTAAAGAAAATGTAGAAAGAACAATTGAAAAAGTGAGAGAGGAAGGGAAAAAGAGTTAGGTGCAAAGAGAGAGACAGAACGATGCAAACACGCACTTCAATATCAATCTAGTTGCTTTCTTATGCTGTATTCTTGAAAAGGTGGCAGCACTGATTCATGTCTTCATATGAAAGGATCCATGCTGGTCCCAAGGCTCAAAGGCTTGTGTGCAAGTCCTGGTGCGTGTGGTAGCTTAGAAATGCCCCCCACCCCATGGAGTGACTAGTGGGACCATGACTGGGTATGTTTGGTTGCTGCCAGAACGGAAACGCTGGCTCAATAATATTCATGGGCCTACTCTTCCGCACAGTAATGCAGCTGCAATTCTGATGGGGAAAACTATGCATGGTGGCATAGCATCCGATCAGCACACTCTACTAGCATTGCCAACATCATGGTGGCATAGCATCCGATCAGCTAGCATGGCCACCATCATGGTGGCATAGCATCTGATCAGTACACTCTACTAGCATGGCCACCATCATGGTGGCATAGCATCGGATCAGCACACTCTACTAGCATTGCCATTATCATGGTGGCATAGCATCCGATCAGCTAGCATGGCCACTATCATGGTGGCATAGCATCTGATCAGTACACTCTACTAGCATGGCCACCATCATGGTGGCATAGCATCGGATCAGTACACTCTACTAGCATGGCCACCATCATGGTGGCATAGCATCGGATCAGCACACTCTACTAGCATTGCCATCATCATGGTGGCATAGCATCCGATCAGCTAGCATGGCCACTATCATGGTGGCATAGCATCTGATCAGTACACTCTACTAGCATGGCCACCATCATGGTGGCATAGCATCGGATCAGTACACTCTACTAGCATGGCCACCATCATGGTGGCATAGCATCGGATCAGCACACTCTATTAGCATTGCCATCATCATGGTGGCATAGCATCCGATCAGCACACTCTACTAGCATTGCCATCATCATGGTGGCATAGCATCCGATCAGCACACTCTACTAGCATGGCCACCATCATGGTGGCATAGCATCGGATCAGCACGCTCTACTAGCATTGCCATCATCATGGTGGCATAGCATCCGATCAGCACACTCTACTAGCATTGCCATCATCATGGTGGCATAGCATCCGATCAGCACACTCTACTAGCATTGCCAACATCATGGTGGCATAGCATCCGATCAGCACACTCTACTAGCATTGCCATCATCATGGTGGCATAGCATCGGATCAGCACACCCTACTAGCATTGCCATCATCATGGTGGCATAGCATCCGATCAGCTAGCATGGCCACCAACATGGTGGCATAGCATCTGATCAGTACACTCTACTAGCATGGCCACCATCATGGTGGCATAGCATCGGATCAGCACACTCTACTAGCATTGCCATCATCATGGTGGCATAGCATCCGATCAGCACACTTTACTAGCATGGCCACCATCATGGTGGCATAGCATCGGATCAGCACACTCTACTAGCATTGCCATCATCATGGTGGCATAGCATCCGATCAGCACACTCTACTAGCATTGCCATCATCATGGTGGCATAGCATCCGATCAGCACACTCTACTAGCATTGCCAACATCATGGTGGCATAGCATCCGATCAGCACACTCTACTAGCATTGCCATCATCATGGTGGCATAGCATCGGATCAGCACACCCTACTAGCATTGCCATCATCATGTTGGCATAGCATCCAATCAGCACACTCTACTAGCATGGCCACCATCATGGTGGCATAGCATCCGATCAGCACACTCTACTAGCATAGCCACCATCATGGTGGCATAGCATCGGATCAGCACACTCTACTAGCATGCTAGCATTGCCACCATCATGGTGGCATAGCATCCAATAAGCACACTCTACTAGCATGGCCACCATTATGGTGTAATAGCATCTGATCAGTACACTCTACTAGCATTGCCACCATTATGGTGGCATAGCATCGGATCAGCACACTCTACTAGCATTGCCACAATCATGGTGGCATAGCATCCGATTAGCACACTCTACTAGCGATTGCCATCATCATGGTGGCATAGCATCCAATCAGCACACTCTACTAGCATTGCCAACATCATGGTGGCATAGCATCGGATCAGCACACTCTACTAGCATTGCCATCATCATGGTGGCACAGCATCCGATCAGCACACTCTACTAGCATGGCCACCATCATGGTGGCATAGCATCCAATAAGCACACTCTACTAGCATGGCCACCATCATGGTGGCATAGCATCTGATCAGCACACTCTACTAGCATTGCCACCATTATGGTGGCATAGCATTGGATCAGCACACTCTATTAGCATTGCCATCATCATGGTGGCATAGCATCCGATCAGCACACTCTACTAGCATTGCCATCATCATGGTGGCATAGCATCCGATCAGCACACTCTACTAGCATTGCCAACATCATGGTGACATAGCATCCGATCAGCACACTCTACTAGCATTGCCATCATCATGGTGGCATAGCATCGGATCAGCACACTCTACTAGCATGGCCACCATCATGGTGGCATAGCATCGGATCAGCACACTCTACTAGCATTGCCATCATCATGGTGGCATAGCATACGATCAGCACACTCTACTAGCATGGCCACCATCATGGTGGCATAGCATACGATCAGCACACTCTACTAGCATGGCCACCATCATGGTGGCATAGCATCCGATCAGCACACTCTACTAGCATGGCCACCATCATGGTGGCATAGCATCCGATCAGCACACTCTACTAGCATTGCCACCATCATGGTGGCATAGCATCGGATCAGCACACCCTACTAGCATGGCCACCATCATGGTGGCATAGCATCGGATCAGCACACTCCACTAGCATTGCCACCATCATGGTGGCATAGCATCGGATCAGCACACTCCACTAGCATTGCCACCATCATGGTGGCATAGCATCTGATCAGCACACTCCACTAGCATGGCCATCATCATGGTGGCATAGCATCGGATCAGCACACTCTACTAGCATTGCCACCATCATGGTGGCATAGCATCGGATCAGCACACTCTACTAGCATGGCCATCATCATGGTGGCATAGCATCGGATCAGCACACCCTACTAGCATTGCCATCATCATGGTGGTATAGCATCCGATCAGCACACTCTACTAGCATGGCCACCATCATGGTGGCATAGCATCCGATCAGCACACTCTTAGCATCGGATCAGCACACTCTACTGGCATTGCCACCATCATGGTGCCATAGCATCGGATCAGCACACTCTACTAGCATGGCCATCATCATGGTGGCATAGCATCGGATCAGCACACTCTACTAGCATTGCCACCATCATGGTGGCATAGCATCCGATCAGCACACTCTACTAGCATGGCCATCATCATGGTGGCATGGCATCCGACCAGCACACTCTACCAGCACGGCCATCATCATCATCATGTTGGCATGGCATCCGATCAGCACACTCTACCAGCATGGCCATAATCAGGGTGGCATGGCACCCGATCAGCACACTCTACCAGCACGGCCATCATCACGGTGGCATGGCATCTGATCTGTACACTGTACCAACACGGCCATCATCATGTTGGCATGGCATCCGAACAGCACACTCTACCATCACGGCCCTCATCATTGTGGCATGGCATCCGATCAGCTCACTCTACCAGCACGGCCATCATCATGGTGGCATGGCATCCAATCAGCTCACTCTACCAGCACGGCCATCATCATGGTGGCATAGCATCGGATCAGCGCACTCCACTAGCATTGCCACCATTATGGTGGCATAGCATCGGATCAGCACACTCTACTAGCATTGCCACCATCATGGTGGCATAGCATCCGATCAGCACACTCTACTAGCATGGCCATCATCATGGTGGCATAGCATCGGATCAGCACACCCTACTAGCATTGCCATCATCATGGTGGTATAGCATCCGATCAGCACACTCTACTAGCATGGCCACCATCATGGTGGCATAGCATCTGATCAGCACACTCTACTAGCATTGCCACTATTATGGTGGCATAGCATCGGATCAGCACACTCTACTGGCATTGCCACCATCATGGTGCCATAGCATCGGATCAGCACACTCTACTAGCATGGCCATCATCATGGTGGCATAGCATTGGATCAGCACACTCTACTAGCATTGCCACCATCATGGTGGCATAGCATCCGATCAGCACACTCTACTAGCATGGCCATCATCATGGTGGCATGGCATCCGACCAGCACACTCTACCAGCACGGCCATCATCATCATGTTGGCATGGCATCCGATCAGCACACTCTACCAGCATGGCCATAATCAGGGTGGCATGGCACCCGATCAGCACACTCTACCAGCACGGCCATCATCACGGTGGCATGGCATCTGATCTGTACACTGTACTAACACGGCCATCATCATGTTGGCATGGCATCCGAACAGCACACTCTACCATCACAGCCCTCATCATTGTGGCATGGCATCCGATCAGCTCACTCTACCAGCACGGCCATCATCATGGTGGCATGGCATCCAATCAGCTCACTCTACCAGCACGGCCATCATCATGGTGGCATGGCATCCGATTTGAACACTACCAGCATAGCCGTCATCATGGTGGCATAGGATCCGATCAGCTCACTCTACCAGCATGGCCATCATCATGGTGGCATAGCATCCAATCTGCACACTCTACTAGTATGGCGATCATCATCATGGCATAGCATCCAATCTTCTCACTCTACTAGCATAGCTATCATTATGGTGGCAAAACATCCAATCTCACACTCTGTTAGCATGGCCTTCATCATGGTGGCATGGCATCTGATCAGCACACTCTATTAGCATGGCTATCATCATGGTTGCAAAGAATCCGATCTACACACTCCAAGAACAGGCAGAGCTCTAGATCGAAGCTTCAAGGAAGTGGGGAGTCTGGATGGGATTGATTGTGAGAAAATGGAGGAAGCTCTTCATGGAAGTCCTTGGCAGTGTCGGGAGATTCAATGTTCTTGACAGATGATGTCAGTAAGTGGGGGTATTGTTAACATATATGGGAGCCAGAGTCGGACTGAGGCATAAAATTGGCTTGGGCACCGATGAAAAACTGGCCCAGAGTCGAAAGGGCAATGCCTTCCTTTTCTGACAGACTACTTGACTAGTAGCCAAGAGCGAGTTATTTTGTAAAAATGTGTTGCAATTTGTGCATTTTGAAGAATATATGTTAAGTAACACTGGTCAAATCTACTAGCTACAAAGTGGAGCAACTCATCAAACCGGCCCACTTTGGCCAAAAAGAGGCCCATTTGAACAGAAAAACTGTCTCACACTAGCAAGTCGAAGTTACACTTTGCGCATTACCCTATTGCCCTACAGGCCAGTCCTAGTCTGATGGGAACCTGTGGAAGAAGAGAGTGCTCTTGCGCATTGGATGCACACAACTTGCTAGAAGCTCTGGGGTGTGGGGGAAGGATCATTATGGAAGTTCCTCAAAGCACTGGGGTCATTCTGGGAGACTGGGGTACATCTGATAAATGTAGTATGAAATGGAAGAGCTTCTAATGTGCCCAAGATAGGGAGAGTGCTCATGATATGGGCCCTGGAATGTGGAGTACATGGCGGGAAGTGAGGAAGATTCTGGTCGATGCTCATGCAAACACAGAGGAAATGTGATGAAGTGTTTGTAGAAGCTCATGGGAAGTTGGAGGAACTCTTTATGAAGCTCAGGAGAACGATACCCAGAGTTAGGCAGCATTTTGCATCTGGAGAGTAAAACAGAACAATAAACTCAGAGTTGCTTTCTAAAGCCAGTTAACATTGGGATAGAAAAGGCGGGGAAGATTTTGGAGGATTTGTTTAAATGACTTGATGCCCTTAGAGGTCTTCGGTGGGAATTGGCAAAGAAAAAGGTGTGTCGAATCTGGGAGTATTTGCCGAATGACTTGCCACCTTTAGGTTCTTCTGGGGGCATTATTTGATTATGACTGGTTATTTATAACGTGCTTAATACCCAGAGGTGTCTAATCACGGACCCGGGGATCAAACCTGCATCGTCTTGCTTCAAGGGCGAGTGCGTTGCCCCTAAGCTATCCTCCCGAGACCTAACGTGGAACAGACTTTTCCTTCCTTTCTTATAGCAGAAAGTAAGAGAGGAAATAACTGATGCTGATCCAGGGGCTCAACAATGGCATTCAGAGGATCCGATTGAGCGAAACTCACAGGAATATAGCATCAACAAGGGCACAGCTGCACAGCAACCAGCAAACTAAGACCATGCCCCGCCTTTCCCTCCCTAAAATGCCTCCTCTGCCTGTTGCCCCTGCTGCCCCCTCTCTTCATGCCCTTTCAAGCGTGCCTTTAAAAGTCTACCCTTGCCACTGAATCCATATTATTGTACCCCATTACTATATCCCTTGCTTTAGAGCAATGCTTGCACTAGTTATAATCCAGCACATACACCAAACACGTTAGCTAAATGCACACATTGGTATTGTGGGCCCTAATTGTGGGTCTAGTAAGGAGTGTTTTATCTTAAAGTGTAAGGAAATTCCTGCTCAAGAGGTCTGACCTCAATTCAAGACACCTTGTAAAGTAAAACTTAGTCGTTTCATAATGATGCCAAATCATTCAATTGCAATATTAGAAGCACAAATCATGGGCTCTTCCACGCCTGAGCAAGAGCCCCACACTCCTCTCGCACAGCAACTGCAGGCTGTGGGTGGGAGCCTTTGGTTCTACGCTCTCTGCCGCGCAGGTACATTGATAATCAAAAGGCACTGTGTAGATGGGCCACAGGGACAGCACAGGGCCTCTGCCATCCAATGTTTACTTCAGCGGTATAGGGAGACCCCGAGTAAGGTGGGCGCTGGCGTGGCATGTGGCTACCCGGTGTATACAGACGCATCTGGAGGTTTACGCTCCTGCTCCCATAAGCTATGTTTATCGCCACGTAAACTAACTTTCGGACGGGTGTTCTTGATCTCATGCAACAGGAACTCTACAAGTTGGTTTTTATTTGGAAAGCTGGTCCCTGACCCGTCAGATGTTCTGCCCATGTTATGTCTATCGCATGCTCCCTCAGTGAATAGACCAGTGTGAGCTAAATCTGTTGATAACTAATATACACAATCCCAGGCACCCAGAAAAATCCAGGAAACACCAACACCCTATGCATGCCGCCACTGAGCACCATCGGGCACACTGATACACAAGGCCGGGGGCTAAACATTCGGCGGCTTCTGGTCAAATGAGGGGTTCGAGAAAGATCATATTTCCTTGGTCTCAGTCCTTCGCAATTTTGGCTCAAATAATGTGCCACAATATGCCATCCTCCCTCAATATTACAGTGCTGCTTACAATCTCTAGGTGTTTCTAGGCGCAACAAAACAAGGAGGCGGAAACAGAGGGAGCACAAAATAACAATCTTACTAGGCCTTGTGTCATTTAGATCGCGCAAGTGTGGGGAAGAGGGAAGGGGAGAAGTGCCTGGGGGCAGGGGGAAGTGCATTTCACTCACAAGTGCAGCCAGCGGCGGGCTCATACGTGTAGAGAGAAGGGACTGTAGGGCTGCAGATACAGACCCTTAAGAGTGTGGGGGGCCGAGAGGCAGTGCGAGAGCAACTGGACATGCAGGAGCCTGGGCCTGAGTTCAGAGGGCGACTAGTGCGTGGAGCAGTCAGGTGCATCAGCAGGGGAGAGGAAAAGAGAAAGCGGAAGCAAAAAGGAAGGTCTCGAGTTGCTTCCGGAACTGCAGGTAGTTCTGCTCAAGTTTGAGAGAGGCAGGGAAGCTGTTCCAGAGGGAGGCCCCAGCCAAGGAGATAGATCTGCCCCCAACTCTCTGCTTGGAGAAGCGACCCTCAGAGAGTTGGAGGTGGATGAGCAGAGAGCTCGAGAAGGAAGATGTTTTGGAAGAAAATGTTGGAGGTAGAGCACTCCCATACCCCAGCAAGCCTCGTGGGTGATGCAGAGGGTCTTGAAGTGTACCTTTGCAGCCACAGGGAGCCAGTGAAGAGATTTCAGAGCTGGAGAGATACGATCCCTGGGCTTGGGCCAAGGACAAGTCTTGCAGTCCTGTTCTGGATAAGTTGTGAAGGTCGAAGAGTAGAGGCAGGAAGATTTAGAAAGAGGCTTTTGTAGTAGTCCAGCCTAGAGAGGATGAGAGCTCTGGAGAGTGAGCTTCTGGGGGAAAGTGAAGAAAGGAAGAATACCTCAGTTTGACTTCTTAGAGACGTCAGAGATGTGAGGAGAGAAGGCGACAGAGGAGTCAAAGATGGCACCAAGGTTCTTAGCCTCACAGGAAGGAGCAGGAAGAGGTCCCAGAGTGGGCGGCCAGAGAGAGAGAGAGAGGAAAGGAGGGAGCAGGTGTCCCAATGCGGAGGATCTCAGTCTTAGTGGCATTAAGGCAGAAATCATTGGTGGCACACCATTCCTGAATTGCGGCCAATCAGTCATGAGAGAAGAAGCAGAGGTGTCTAAGGGGAGCCTGAAACAGAGCTGAGTGTCGTCCACATAACATTGCAAATTGGAGCATAAAGTAGCGATGCAGTGGGTAAGAGGTGCCAGGTAGTGGTTGAAGAGCCAGGGAGAGAGGCTAGACCCCTGGGGAACACCACAAGTAGAGAGAGAAAGATAGAAGAGAGGAAAGACCCCATTTGGACCTGAGAGGGTCGGTGACAAAAGAGGTCAACCAGGCTAAGGCCTGATCAGTAATACCAAGGTTGTCACAGAGATGATGGAGCAGGATGGAATGGTTGACCGTCTGAAAAGCAGAGGATAGATCAAGGAGAATGGGGACAGAAGGGAGATTAAAGTTAATATTGGATAGCAAGTCTTCACGGGTGTTCAGGAGAGCAGTTTCCGTGCTTCTGGCAGCTCTGAAGCCAGACTGGTGGTCAGGGAGGCAAACAACACATTCAATATGTAGATTAAACTGGGAGATGGCCAGCTTTTCCAAGAGTTTGCACAGGAAAGGAGTGATCGAGATCGGGCGATAGTTAGCCAGAGAGGAAGGATCGGCCGAGGGCTTCTATAAAAGGGGTGCCCAAGAGAGTGCTTAAGGGGGAGGGGAAAGTTCCAGTGGCAAAGGAAGGATTGCAGAGATCAGCCAAGGCTGGAGCAAGGGTGTTGATATGGTCCTTGATTGTTCTGGATGAGCAGGGGAGATCCTGCTTTGATGAGGCTTTCATACATCAGACTTGTCTAGAAACATTGTCAGGGGTGAACAGGGCAAAGGAGGAGAAAGGAGGAGGAGAGACAACCTCAAACGGGCCAGGAGTGGTAGAGGAGAAGGTAGAGGAAGAGAGGGTGGACAGGATGTCCTGAATTTTAAATAGTGAAATGAGAGGTCAAGGCCATGAAGAGGGCCTGGGAGGGAACAGGAGATGTAAAGACTGCAGCAGGATTGGCCAGCTCCTTGCATATTTTGAAAAGTTTGGCCGAGTTGTTAGATGCCGCAGAGATGCAGGCTTGGATGAAGGTTCTCTTCTTAGAGAGGACAGGGAGTATGTACTGCCTTTGAAGCAGGCAGCAGGTGGCAGGCCAGTTTGTCAGGGGGTGCACCAGATGCCCTCCACTTCCTCTCTGCCGCCCTACACTTGCGTTTATGGGCAACGAGGTCGGAATCGTACCAAGAGTTGTACTTGGATTTGGGCTTCAAGCGGATGACATGGGCAAGGACATCTGCAGTGTTAGCAATAGAGAGATGAACGTTAGAGAGGGCTTCGTCAGACTGTGAGTCAGCCAAAGGTGCAGGAGGAGAGAAAGTAGCCGCAAAGCCTCAACTGACATACGCTTCCGCTTCATGGGTCGGATGACCGAGAAGGAAGGTGGCAGTGCTGGAGTCAGCTTGACCTGCGGGGAAGAGAGAGAGAGAGAGGTGGGAGGAAAGGAGAAAGTGATCACTCCAAGAGAGAGGAGTGGTGAGAGTGTTAGAGAAGGGGAGGTCTGAGGAGATCCAAGCATCCAGGGTGTGGCCTGCAGAGTTAGTCAGGCCAGAGGGAAGAATAGAGAGTGTGAGAGAATTGCAGAGGTTGCGAAAGAGTCCTGAAGAAGGGCTCGTAGCATTCAGGTAGATGTTCAAGTCTCAGAGGAGGAGAAGGTGAGAGGTAGAGGCGAGGAGGAGAGGTCAGCCCACTCAGAGAGGAAGTGGGCGCCCTGGCCAGGTGGCCTCTAGATAGTGGCCCCAGCGGGGGATAGGCCAGGAGAGGTAAGAGTGCCTGCAGACCAGGCATTCAAAGGATGAGTAATGCTGCACTGGAATGAAAGAAGCAGGGATTTACTCTGTGAAAATCAAGCCTACACCCCCCACCAGGACGGTTGGTTCTGGGTTCGGTAAGGGGTTTTGTAGCCATCGGGAAGGAGAGTGTCGAAACGCGTGACAGAGCTAACCGTGGACCAAGTCTGGGTGATACCGAGTACATCCAAATCAAGCTCTTCAGGAGACGGCAGATGTCAGAGGAGTGTTTGACAACTGAACGAGAGTTGAGAGTAGCGATGTGGAGCAGGTTGCCACATTTGAAGGATTTCCTGGGAGGGGTACAGGCCATGCACCTGTACCCCTACCATGCAAATCATGTCAATCATCATTTACATATCAGGCGTGCTAGGTACAAGATACAGTAGTAGATAGGCTAGGCCAGGCCAGGGTTGGGCAACCGGAAGCTCTTCAGATGTTTTGGCCTACTGCCCCCATCAGTTCTAGCCAGTATAGTCAATGGCAAGGGGTCATGCGAGTTGTTGGCCGAAACATCTGGATAGCCACATGTTGCCTAACCGTGACCCGGTAGACATGTTTGTGTGTGAGCAAAGATTTTGTGGTCATTGAACTTGGTATGTGGTCATTGCTGTCTGTGATCCCCAGGCTTCCACACGTCATGATGCCATGCCACTTTTCTGCTGTGTTATGCCTTATTTTGACTTTTAAATTGGGAAATGAACTGTAAAAAAACGATTGACCTGCAACAAACAGACCATTACTCGTTTCTCAATATGTAGACACACTCTGGTCTGCATCACACCACCATTTTAGTTACAGCAGCCATGTCCTCGACCCGCTCGCTACCTTACTAACCACCCCACCAGCGTCTTATTGGACACAAAGCACCAAGGGGCCATGCAAATGGCAGAAGCTGCTGTATGTGAAACCCTGTGGCACGGCATATAGTCTGCAACGTGCCGCGCATCTGTCTAGCCTGCAGGTTTTTCTTCTCGTTAGTGTTAGTTGATTCCAAGTGGATTTCTGAGCCCTTGTTACTCGAGGACTGGGAAATACCTGTAGGAATAGTGGAAAAGACTGTTCAAGGATTCTGATCGCACAGTATCAAGACCTTCTTTCAGCAGTTTCGATAGAAAGTATTATAGTATACGAATAGTTCTTTCTCTCTGACTAAGTGGTAACTGTCTTCAGATAACAAGCCTGTCAGAGACTTCAGGGAGTTAAGGCCCCATTGGTGAGATGCGTGTTAAACCTCCAGCTCTCAGATTTGTATCCTGGCAAGGACAGCACATCCTTTCATCTTTCTCATGTTTACATACATGGTAAGAGAAGCACCTGCTATTTACAGAGCTGCAGTACAAAACAATTGCGCTGAAGGAAAGTGACATGCAAATAGCCTACTTGCTGATGTAGTATGGGTCACAGCTTTCCATGGAAAGAGCGTTTGGATCTCGGTCAAACATCTGGTCTGCATGAGGCTGGAATAAAATTCTGCAGAAATATGCTTGTTCACAAACTCCACACTGGTAACATGTTTGTCCTTAGGGGACTACGCTGAGCAAATGGCTTGGCAGGTGAAGGGGTCACCCACTAGTCAGAATTCCCTGGGTAAACCCCCACAAGTGCTGGCTGGGGGGCTGCAACCAAACATCTGGGATGTCAGAAGAGCAGCCACCCAGCCCTTGGGGTTTCAAAGGAGCTCCAGTACAGCGGCAGCAAAGCAAGCATCCACACAAGAGGGTAGCAGAGGGCCAGCCACTTAAGAGCGGGCAAGGGAGACATGTATATGCTTAAGTTTAGTTCAACGCCATAGGTCCTCATTCAGTCCAACTAACACTACCACTTCCCATCCTAACCTTTATATAGAAGTTAACAGTGTGCTGTTGATCCAAGGAGCCACCAATGATCACACAAAGGAAGAGATGGGTTCTGAAAGAGGTCAAACAACAGTTAACAGAACAGGCCCTATGGAAATGCACATGGCCACTTGACTAACTCTCCCGAATCAGAGCCAACCCAGTCATCAGTAAGGGATCAATACAGCAGGGTTAAGTGTCAGGACTACCCCATCCATCAGTAAGGGATTAATACAGCCGGGGTAAGTGTCAGAGCCAACCCATTCATTAGTAAGGGATGAAATACAGCAGGGGTACGTGTCAGAGCCACCTCATTCATCGGTAAGGGATGAATACAGCAGGGGTAAGTGTCAGTGCCACCCCATTCATCAGTAGGGGATGAATACAGCAGGGGTAAGGGTCAGAACCACCCCATTCATCCGTAAGGGATGAATACAGCAGGGGTAAGTGTCATGGCCAACCCAATCATCAGTAAGGGATGAATGCAGCAGGGGTAAGTGTCAGGGCCGCCCCATTCATCTGTAAGGGATGAATACAGCAGGGGTAAGCGTCAGAGCCACCCCATTCATTCATAAGGGGTGAATACAGCAGGGGTAAGTGTCAGAGCCACCCCATGTATCCGTAAGGGGTGAATACAGCAGGGGTACGGGTCAGAGCCACCCCATTCATCAGTAAGAGATGAATACAGCAGGGGTAAGCGTCAGGGCCACCCCATTCATCCGTAAGGGATGAATACAGCAGGGGTAAGCGTCAGAGCCACCCCATTCATCCATAAGGGATGAATACAGCAGGGGTTAGTGTCAGAGCCACCCCATTTATCCGTAAGGGGTGAATACAGCAGGGGTACGGGTCAGAGCCACCCCATTCATCAGTAAGGGATGAATACAGCAGGGGTAAGTGTCAGAGCCACCCCATTCATCAGTAAGGGATGAATACAGCAGGGGTACGGGCCAGAGCCACCCCATTTATCAGTAAGGGATGAATACAGCAGGGGCAAGCGTCAGGGCCACCCCATTCATCCGTAAAGGATGAATACAGCAGGGGTAAGTGTCAGAGCCACCCCATCCATCAGTAAGGGATGAATACAGCAGGGGTAAGTGTCAGAGCCACCCCATTTATCCGTAAGGGATGAATACAGCAAGGGTACGGGCCAGAGCCACCCCATTCATCAGTAAGAGATGAATACAGCAGGGGTAAGTGTCAGAGCCACCCCATTCATCAGTAAGGTATGAAAACAGCAGGGGTAAGTGTCATGGCCAACCCAATCATCAGTAAGGGATGAATGCAGCAGGGGTAAGTGTCAGGGCCACCCCATTCATCTGTAAGGGATGAATACAGCACGGGTAAGCGTCAGAGCCACCCCATTCATTCATAAGGGGTGAATACAGCAGGTGTAAGTGTCAGAGCCACCCCATGTATCCGTAAGGGGTGAATACAGCAGAGGTAAGTGTCAGAGCCACCCCATTCATCAGTAAGGGATGAATACAGCAGGGGTAAGTGTCAGAGCCACACCATTCATCAGTAAGGGATGAATACAGCAGGGGTAAGTGTCAGAGCCACCTCATTCATCAGTAAGGGATGAATACATCAGGGGTATGGGCCAGAGCCACCCCATTCATCAGTAAGGGATGAATACAGCAGAGGTAAGTGTCAGAGCCACCCCATTCATCAGTAAGGGATGAATACAGCAGGGGTAAGTGCCAGAGCCACCTCATTCACCAGTAAGGGATGAATACAGCAGAGGTAAGTGTCAGAGCCACCCCATCCATCAGTAAGGGATGAATACAGCAGGGGTAAGTGTCAGAGCCACCCCATTCATCAGTAAGGGATAAATACAGCAGGGGTAAGTGTCAGAGCGCACATACCTCCTACATTACCACAGACAGCTGATATGAAAGGTCTTATCTAAAACACAGCACAGACAAGATGGCCTCTTGGGCTGATAGCAGGTGTTACTTTTACCCAACTCAGTGCCAATCACTTACTTGACCTGGGAAGCACGAGAGGCTCAATTGGCCTGAATGGGGTTAAAACCCGTGTTGCCAGGATGTCATAGGATATATGATCTATGCTAGATTATTGTTTCTCCATCTTCCATAAGAGAGCTTCCCAGAATCGTGTATTTGCACCGGATCAAGGAAAGCATTATCCACGCAATATATTCAGGGTCAATGATTTCATAATGTCCATTCAAGAACAACGCAGAATAATAACAACCACTTCCTTCAATGGATAATCTGTCTCGGACACTAAAGAACACTGACTGTGAAACATATAGGCAAGTTAGTATGCACCTATGCTATGTTAGACGTGTTTGTATGTTTGCATTTCATAATGTCTGTCATTTTCATGGTTTCATGGTTTCATGGTGTGGTCTGTGTTCTCTCGGGGGTGGGACAGTCACTTTGTGTTTGGCTATCCTCATGGTGCTTGCATGGGAAAGTAGGGTTGCCATTTTCACAGCCTTTAGGGGGGACATTGAGTTGAGTAGGGTGGGCAGGTTGAGTTCTGGGTGTCACTGTTGTGTGGGTGTAGGCAGGAGGTCACTGCCTGTAAAGCTTGCCCCATCTCTTACTCGTATGGGTTTGGTA
Source organism: Ambystoma mexicanum (assembly GCF_040938575.1). Taxonomy (NCBI): domain Eukaryota; kingdom Metazoa; phylum Chordata; class Amphibia; order Caudata; family Ambystomatidae; genus Ambystoma; species Ambystoma mexicanum. The sequence goes on from NC_090929.1 coordinate 295,793,479, forward strand.
ATTTAGGGGACACAATCCTGGGGTTGGTGCTGTTAGTGAGATTAATCCTATTGCACAGGCCTGTGGAAGGCATACACAGTGGAAGCTTGCGTGATAGGCGAGCTACGTAGCCATAGCGGGGATGTGGGGGCAGGAGTTGGATACCAGAAAGCCCCCCCTCACCCCACATGTTTGCCTGTTAGTACATGAAATGCATGAATACCTGCTATCAGATCAGAGCTCCTGAGTGGATGCTACTGTCCTGGCAGGTAGGTGGCATGAGGTTGTCCAAGTCTCTGGTGTTGGTGAGGAGTGTAATCCTCCCCCAGACACAATCATGTCAGTTAAGGGCCTGGTGGAGTGTTAACTTAACAGGATCTCCGACTGGGGATACTCAGCCATTGTTTAACCGAAGTGGTAACTGACAGGAAGGGAAGGGAGGATATATCACATCAAAACAAAGACTATTTTGGCCAATTTAAAGTTACCCAGGGAGCGAGGGGCACCAAGTTCCCTTCGTCTGCACTCTTTTGCTGACCATCATCCTTACACCCCCACTGCTCCCCATATTCCTACCCACATGATGAAGATCATCCCTTGTGATGATGTTGACAGCTCCTGCTGCTCCTGAGGATCCCGTGCAGGCCCCTAGCACAGCTGCTGCTGCAGCTCCTGAGAACCCTATGCAGACCTCTTGCACAGCTGCTGCTACTGGAGCTCCTGCTGCTCCTGTGCAGGCCCATTGCACAGCTGAAGTTGCAACTCCTGCTACCCCTGAGGGTCCTATGCAGGCCCCTTGCACAGCTGCTGCTGCAGCTCATGAGGACCCTATGCAGGCCCCTTGCACAGCTGCTGCTGCAGCTCATGGAGGACCCTATGCAGGCCCCTTGCACAGCTGCTGCTGCAGCTCCTGATCCTGTGCAGGCCCCTTGCACAGCTGCTGCTGCAGCTCCTGCTGCTCCTGTGCAGGCCCCTTGCACAGCTGAAGTTGCAACTCCTGCTACCCCTGAGGATCCTATGCAGGCCCCTTGCACAGCTGCTCCTGATGATCCTATGCAGGCCCCTTGCACGGCTGCTTCTGCAGCTCCTGCTGCTCCTGTGCTGGCCCCTTACACAGCTGCTGTTTCAGCTCCTGCTACCACTGAGGATCATATACAGGCCCCTTGCACAACTGCTGTTGCAGCTCCTGCTACACCCGAAGATCCTATGCAGATCCCTTGCACAGCTGCTCTTTCAGCACCTGGGGATATTATACAGGCCCCTTGCACAGCTGCTGCTGCTGCAGCTCCTGAGGACCCTATGCAGGCCCCTTGCACAGCTGCAGCTCCTGATGATCCTGTTTAGGCCCCTTGCACAGATGCTGCTGCAGCTCCTGTGCAGGCCCTTTACACAGCTGCAGTTGCAGCTCCTGCTACCCCTGAGGATCCTATGCAGGCCCCTTGCACAGCTGCTCTTTCAGCACCTGGGGATATTATACAGGCCCCTTGCACAGCTGCTGCTGCTGCAGCTCCTGAGGATCCTATGCAGGCCCCTTGCACAGCTGCAACTCCTGATGATCCTGTTTAGGCCCCTTGCACAGATGCTGCTGCAGCTCCTGTGCAGGCCCTTTACACAGCTGCAGTTGCAGCTCCTGCTACCCCTGAGGATCCTATGCAGGCCCTGTCGTGAAGCAGCCACATAGGGTAGCAGGCATGGTGGGGGGCCAGACCCATGGGGATGTCACATCTGCCCCTCTTGCAGGTGCACCAGAAGAAGACAGCCAGCTCAGCCCAACAGGAATGCAGAAAGGACACAAACTGGGGAAGGACTACAATCCCCAGCAGCCTCTGCGCCAGAATGGCACAGCCCACAGAACCTACAAACTCCTCAGGCAACGCCCAGAAATGCGCACGCGCAACTAACTCTTGTTCGCGCGCAAGACTTCACCCGCACGGACGCACCTTGATCAGCTCCCGGCAGGCAAACTCACTGCGGGCCATGCCCTCGCCTGCAGCAGCCCTCACCAAGCCCTGCTTAAAAGCAAATAAGTACTGACTAGGAAATTATAGCACAATTGTGCAAACCCTGAGGGCATGAAATTAGGATCGGGCAATGGGGGGGACCACTAACCCGCATGTCATTGTGATGGAGGGTGCATAGCCGTTAAGGCGCATGTGAATAATGTGACTACAATAGGCAGACACACGTGTGTATGAGAAAGGCGCATACTAACTGCATCCTCTTTGGCAGAGCGCAGGCGCCGCAGCTACAGCTTCAGAGACAGATGTTCAGCAGAGACTGACTCCAGACCACGCGCACAAACGCAGCTAAGTGCTTTTACTTAATGACACAAAGGCGATGTGTTTGTGTTCAGCAACCTATAGTGCTGTTATTTATGTCAAAGGCAATGTGTTACACTATGTTTTGTGAAATCCTCCATGTTTTGGCAGCAAGGTTCTTATAGCAATGCTCTAGAATCCTTTGTGCATGTCCAGGTTGGTTCTTGCTAGTCACTGAATCAGTGTCAGTGTGTTACAGGGCTATTGAGGTCAATCCAGAGCGCATTGGGGCAATCTCAGTGGGCACCGGTGTGAGGGAAGCAACTGGTACACTCTCATTCAGATAGCATGACTGTGTGTGTGTGAAGCTGCTATAGAGAGCGATCTGGCACGCAACCAAGCCAAAGCCAAGGAGTGCTGGCAGGCAAACCAAAGAGCCAAGGAGCATGCTTGCCCCTAAAGCCTCCTACCTAGCCATCACCACTCCCTAACCCTCTTTCCGGTCATCCTTTCACCCTCTACCTATCCAATCCGTGGACCCTAACACCCTTTCCCCGTGCAGTATCCTATGTTTCCCCTAGTGCAGGCGCCAAGACCCTCAAGGGGAGGAAGGAGTTTGTACTGCCTGTGCGTTGGACCACGCCTCTCTCGGACAGGCCCCTTGCATAGCTGCTGCTGCAGCTCCTGCTGCTCCTGAGGATCCTATACAGGCCCCTTGCACAGCTGCTGCTGCAGCTCCTGAGGATCCTATGCAGACCCCTTGCACAGCTGCTCTTTCAGCTCCTGGGGATACTATACAGGCCCCTTGCACAGCTGATGCTCATGAGGATCCTGTACAGGCCCCTTACACAGCTGCTGCTGCAGCTCCTGCTGCTCCTGAGGATCCTATACAGGCCCCTTGCACAGCTGCTGCTGCAGCTCCTGAGGATCCTATGCAGACCCCTTGCACAGCTGCTCTTTCAGCTCCTGGGGATACTATACAGGCCCCTTGCACAGCTGATGCTCATGAGGATCCTGTACAGGCCCCTTACACAGCTGCTGCTGCAGCTCCTGAGGATACTATACAGGCCCCTTGCACAGCTGCTGCTGCTGCAGCTCCTGCTGCTCCTGAGGATCCTATACAGGCCCCTTGCACAGCTGCTGCTGCAGCTCCTCCTACCCCCAAAGATCATATACAGGCCCCTTGCACAGCTGCTGTTGCAGCTCCTGCTACCCCCGAGGATCCTATGCAGACCCCTTGCACAGCTGCTCTTTCAGCTCCTGGGGATACTATACAGGCCCCTTGCACAGCTGCTGCAGCTCCTGCTGCTCCTGAGGATCATATACAGGCCCCTTGCACAGCTGATGCTCATGAGAATCCTGTGCAGGCCCCTTGCACAGCTGCTGTTGCAGCTCCTGATGCTCCTGGGGATACTATACAGGCCCCTTGCACCGCTGCTGCAGCTCCTGCTGCTCCTGAGGATCCTATACAGGCCCCTTGCACAGCTGATGCTCATGGGAATCCTGTGCAGGCCCCTTGCACAGCTGCTGCTGCAGCTCCTGTCTGCTGCATGAGGGATACATAGAGGACAGGCGGTCATGTTGGTTTGGGGTCAGGCAAGTTCACGGAATGACCTTGCCTGGCACTAAAACGATACGAGTAAATGCAATTGCGCCAAAGCATGTTCGCCTGTAGGCCCATTTCCAGGCACCTTTGCCAAATCTACCTTCTGCTAGACTTAAACGGAGATTAAAATATAGCACACTACATCCGATTGTCTGCCCACACCCTTAAAGTAGGGCACTACTCTGTTTGAAATGCTGCACCTGCCACTGCACACCATATTTGCACCATATTTGCAGTTGTTCACAGCGCTTCAAGGCCACAGCGCACAGAAGACATGCTATATCTAGGCCTAAACCGTGACCCCGGAGCACATGTTATAAAAAAGATATGCCTGCATAATAACTACTTTTCACGCTGCAGTAACATGCATGTGACACTCCAACTGCAGGCACGTATTACCCATGGGAGTTACATCCGTAGCAAAATAGACGTTGCACATGGAAACCCAGGCAGTCTCGGGGATTCGCGTCCTCCCTGTCTGCAAGCTAAGAGGCCTTTCCTCCCCCCGGGGGCCGCAGCTATGGGGTTTGTATGTGACCAACACAATAAACAAAACAAAACTGACAACTTCTCACAAACGAAAACATATGTCTGGGTGTCTCCCAGAAGAGGAAAGGGAAACATTTGCAAATTCCATGAGAAATTCCACACAGTCCACAAATCGAAAAAATGTCCCGAAAGTTTGGGAACGGAGCCCCGAGGGACTTGATATATTCTAAGAACGTTTGTCGAGATAGGAGGGAGAGACCCCCCCCCCCCCCGCCCCCCTCAGCCCCCAGCGTGCTGTGCACTGTCAAACCCACACCCCAGAGCTCGCTGTAAATCAGTGACCCTGAACAGGACGCACCTGGCACGCCATACCTCTGGAGGCAGAACTATGTGGTGGGGTGCGAGGGAGGGGGCACAGTCAGGCGAGGGCGCTGTGTTAGACAAAATACAGCCACATGCCCTCGAGCACGAGAGAGCAAAAACATGGGCAAAGGTGGAGGGGGGAGAAAACCGCACAAGTCCGTGAGTCACCGCACAGGAATCGCCACAGCACCGCTTCAGACCCGAGAGGCATTGCGCTTGCACCTGCTTCAGCTCTGGGCTGCAGGAGAGGGGGGAGAAGGGGGGTTCACAGACGACGTCGTTGCTTTCTCTCATCAGGCCTCGCAGGGCCCTGAACCACAACCACACAGGGTTCTGCGCTAGCACCGACCTATCGAGCAAGTGTCCAACCGTCACAATAACGCGCCACGTCCGCGTGGAAAGAGAGATACCCAGAACAGCCCAACCTGCTGGAGACAGCAAACCATTTGTATGTGTGTACCATCACATTTTTATATAACCTGGGCAATTTCTAGCCAACTTGGTGCCCAGGACGATGAATGAAGCTGGTTTCATGACATTGTAATGCAAGTACTTAACAGAAGAATTGTAATGTGCAAACACAGCTATTGTTTAATTTTATTTTATTTATTTGCATTTTTAAAGCGCTCACATAGCCCGGGGGCATCGAGACGCTGTCACAGGTTGTTGTTGTTGTCTTAGTTGTATATTTATAACGCGCTTAAATACCCACAGGTTTCTAAGCGCGGACCGGGGATCAAACCTGTGATGCTTTGTGTAGTCTTGCTTCCAAGTCGAGCACGTTGCCACGGAGCTATCCTCCCGGGACAAGTAAATGGTTTTTCTGTCAACTGCTCTTAGGGAAGGCCTTTCAAACTGTCCATACTGGCAGACTGGAGTGTGACCAGCCTACCAGGGTCTGAGGGCCCACTGACCACTGGCCCTGTGTTGCAGGTGTTCTGTTCGTACCACCTCACTTGTATTTTGCAAGGGGCAATACTAGACTAACCATATGAATTATTTTCACTTTGTAGGTTATCATTCCAAGATGGACAGTCTGGTACACTCCTAATGTACTCTTTCAAAATACCTCTATGAGAGTGAGAAAGGGGACAAAATGCACCAGTGAGGGTTCCTGTATGCTTTGCATTAAATCACAGAGCATTTTAGGACTACAACAGTGATCAGAGAACTCTATATTGGATAAACACGTGTGTGAAAAAAGGATTGTATGTGTGAATCTCTAAAGTCATAAAAGACGAATGGCTGTTGGCAACACTCACCCTAACATTCAAATGCTTGTAACCATAAATCATAGATAATCATTTGGACAGCTTAGGTTTTTGGACGTGAGTATAAAATGCCTGCAACATCAGCCACTCAAATGGGGTACAAGGGCTCTTTTGCTTCTGAAGAATTTTAGATGAGGAAGGGCTGGGTCTCAGTGTAAGCATGCCCAACCCCCAATACAGAAACATCTTTTGGGAATTATATCTCTAGACAGGACAGGATATCGTCCAAGAAAGACCCAATAAACAAAGTACACAGCTACAAAGAAAGGACTGTGTGTCTTACAAACTTTATCCTTACCAGTAATAAGCATGATAAAGGGTCCACAGTTTCTCAGCCACTACCTCCTCAATATTACGCAGGCCTCAGGAGTTATTTCTGCAAAAACAAGCCGGCTCATGCGTTATCTAACAGAGCTGGCATTAGCATCTCTTATTTGTGCTGGCCTGCAGCTAGTGAACATCATGGTGTGGTTGTGTAGAACGGGCGCTTGGCCTAGTGGATGTACAATTTGAGGCAACTTCTTTGAATGCTTTATGTCTTTTTTTCAGTGTGGGCACAGTATGGCATGCTCGTCAGAGCCACATACACAAAACGTTCCAGTATTATTGTATGGACATTGAACACATCAGACAAAAACAGGGATATGTGCTGTTACATACGGGAGCGCCACATAGATGCCATTAACCAACGAGGTAGTGGCTTGTGCAGCGCACAAATCATTTCTGCAAACATATCACTGCATTGATATGCCATGGACTACTGTCTGCATGGTGACACACAATGAACTCTACTTTCCTAATCAAGGTGCCAAGTGACATTGAGTTGCTATCTGGTGTGCACTAGGCAGTGATTGGCATGTTTAGAAAATGAAAAGACTTTTGATGCTGAGCAGATGCATTTATTCTATGTCCCAAAGCAGCCACTGGAATAATTAAGCAAGAAAATGACAGTCAACCCTCCCAGGGATGTGTCATATGTAACTAAAATGTAATATTAAAACGTTTTGGTGTGTCAAATAAAGAGACATGAAAATAAAGAACACAACTCTGTAGGGCATTTTAATTCTCATTGAAGAATGCATAGGTTTGGTCAGCTAACTGATACTTGTGCTGGCCTGGTGAATAAAAATGCCCCGTGTTCAGTTCTTAATACTGAAATGTTAAGCGCATACTTTGTAAAAACAATGGCTTGTTAAATGAGCCATCACTTATACATTGCCCCACTTGAGAGGCTGTCAACACAAAGAATGAGGTTCACAGGTGCGTGATGCCAGAGCATCTCACACACTCCGTTTGGAATATGCATTACTTTGCATATTTCGAATGCATCGCAGTCACCGAGAAGTCGGCAGTCCGCACATCGCAGAGGAGCACTCACCGGCGCAGCAAGCTGCTTAATCTTTTGTGCGGCCAGATCGGAGTCAGCTTTCCGGGTGAGCTCCTTACTGCGCTCCTTCTTGAGCTATTTAGCTCTGCGCCCAGACCGTCGCCTGCTCAGCCCGGGCCAAGAAACGGGGTTGTATATAACAATACCTGGCAGAGTCTTTCCGCTTCGAAGAGCAGTCATAATAGAAGGATGAATGGCTGATTCAAACCAGTGTTCTGCGATCTGTTGGTTGGACACAAATGTCTCATTCATATCATAGCATAGCACTCATTCATTCATTCAGTCATTTGTTATAGTGCCTTTCACCATAATTATGGTCCCAATGCACTTGTGGTTGAAAGCCCTTGGAGGGACCCAGAGTCCAAACATTTGGAAGAATTTGGGAGGTGCTTTTATGCGTATGTGCATTTCAGCCATTAAAGTTATGCGAGGGTGGCCAAGCTTTGCCAGTCACTAATGTCTAAATGGATTGAATATGGGCACACACAAGGAATACTATGGACTAAGGGGAGAGGGGTGCGTTTAGGTGATAGAGAGTTCTGTGGGAAGATACAGTTCAAATTTGTGTCGTTAAAAGTAGCTTAATTCTTATGGCACAGGGGATGTGCAAGAGTATTTGCGTTATGCGTGCGTGCACGGTGTGTGAAGTGAGCCTGTGTCTTCTGCTAAATTGGAACTGTGCAGTGTGGGAGAGGAGAAATGGGTTAGCTATACAAGCAACAATGTCTACTTCCTGGGTTCCATCTACGTACAAGGAGCAGTGCCACGTTTCACAGGTGATCTAAGTGCAAGACGAATGCATAATCCTCACCCTATGAGAAGTTCTTAGAGTGAGAGATTGCCATTCCTAGTTCCTTCTAGTGTCTTCTAGTGTGGAAACAAGGTTCCTAATTCATGATTACATCCAGCGGCCTGGTGCAACTCCTGTGCTTTATAGTTACATGCAGTGCCAACCACGAGCAAGGTGCGAGCACTTCATTCACTGAGCTATCTGACAGCAGATGCCAGCAGTTCCATGCACACGCACATATGTCAAAGGTGCTGTCCACACACCACTTTCTAACTTAAGCCCTTACTCCAGGGTTGGTGGAGACCCAAGGGAACCTTTTTTATTTTCACAAAAATAATTCTGGCAGGCTAATAACTAGCACAGTGAAGTGTATTAAATCTCCTGGCACAATGCCTACATTTGGTGTAATTTCCACTAGCACAGCATTTATGATGATCATGTTTCCAGTGGAGCAGTAGCACACCGATCACTGCTTCCGTGATGTCGCACAAATGTTTGCATGCTGTGCATTCAGTGTTTCTATCAGTCGCACAGTTTCCTGAGGGGCACATACATGATTTGCTGCTATTCCCAGCCCCATGCTACTACTAAACAAGCTGTGATCCCAGTCATAACGGTGAAATAGGCAGCCCGACAGGAATACCTCATTTGCCTCTTTTGGTAACACAAGCAGAGGGCACGCTATATCTTCAGGAGGGGTGTGAACTGACTGATAACTGTAACAGCCCAAATAACTTAAGCACGATGTTTTCAAAATAAAAGAATGTCCAATCATGGGTCTATCAAAATATAGACTTTTAATCAAACAATAAAATGCAAAAAACTATTAGAAAAAGACTAGAAAAATCCAGCCCTGCAAAAGAACCACTGAGGATGCAGACTTCTGTGAAAAGGAACTCTGGGTGGATGATTAGGAGTGTTCAGGCAATAGATTGGCAACAATAACACAGTTGAAGGTTGTGCCTGTGAAGAATAAGGTAGAAAAAGGGGGGCTTAAAAGTCACTATGGACCCAAAAGGTGGACCGGCCCCTTCACAATGCCTTTGTCTTTGCATTGTGCCAGGCTTCTAGGACCTTCCTTAAGTGGTGATACAGTGTTAGGTTGGTGATATGATCGACTGGTTCCAACAAGTGGTGCGGTCCAGCCATCAATGCCAAATGGCATCCAAAAGCTTGTAACAAGCAAGCAAATCTGGGTCGGTGTACCTCCGAAGCGTTTCAATGCGGGAATCAGAATCAGGGCCCTAAGCTGTTTCTGACTGCTGGGTTGCTGGCAGGCCCAATCCAGGGTCTCCAGGGACAAGGTGAATCCTTGTGTTCGGAGCATGTCTGGCACCTACATGGTACCCTTCTCCTCCAGTGAACAGGGTCCTGGTTCCAGTGCAGCCGGCAGAGAGGCATTGGTCCGCAGCAGTTATCCCCACTGTTTCCTGGAGAAGGTAAGGGAACAGAGGTCTCCTCTGCCCTGGATGCTTTATGTCTTCCCCTCCATTGCAGAGGACGTTGGGATAGACTGTACCCATAAAATAGGTCCAGTGGATTCTTCTTATTCTCCAGTGAGTGCACAGATAAACCAAAGACAGAGGGAGTGCCTCTTTCCTATAAAGGCAAAATGTCACAGGTTAATTATCCATACCAAGCCTTGTGTAAGGAATGCAACACAGGCTGTTGTAACAAGTGCCCTTTGCCTTCTGACATCACATGCAGAGTGCCTTGCCTGCAAGAAATGGGGAGGTGACATGAAGAGGTAGAGAGCCTAGACAAAAAACACAATGGCATTGAGGAGGCAGCTGGTCATGTGACCAAGCCCTGCCACTCAGCTGCTTTGCCCACAACCAGCTTTTCTGCTTTCCAGGCAGCTACATAAGGAGCACAGGCTAGCTCTAGGCAGACAGCATTGAGGAGGTTGCTGGTCAGGTGACCAAGCCTTGTTCCTCAGCTTCTCCGCCCACCACCAGTTTTCATGCTTTCCAGGTAGTCCAAGCGAGCTCCAGGAAGACAGCATTGAGTCTGCTGCTGGTCACGTGACCAGGCCCTGCCACCCAGCTGCTCCGCCCACCAGCTATTTCACCAGGCCTCCTTATGTATCTTCATCACCGGTGTCCTCGGCAAAGGATGTCCAAAGACAAGGATCTCACTTGTTTGTGCCTGTTCAGACCAGCTATCTTACATTTCACCTACAAAGTAGTCACTTGCTGGGGTTATAATGGTCACAAGCACACTGGGCAGCCCCTAGCCAACCTTATCAATGTTGCCCATGTCCCTATCCAGCACCCACAGACCACACACATGCAGCCCCTCATGCTTATCAATGCTCGCTCAACTTCCGCTTCCACCACAGAGATCAACGACCTCATCTAGTATAACAACCATGACACCCTCTTCATCACAGAAGAAATTACTTACTGGTGAAGGCAAGCCCTTGCATGCTCACACCAGAAAAAATACAACCCGCTAGGGAAAGTAGGCCCAGAACACTGCTTGCAAGGATAACAAGTTTTTTATTCCTACAAAATAGGAGTGCACCAGCAAAGAGCTCTAATGTCACCGAACGTTCTCTCCAATTGAGGGTGCGCAGTAGCGTCATGAGTGTCGTCATTTACATACAGTAAAAAACTGCATGGCTGGTTGACGAGACCGTATTCATGGGCGGCCAACTCCACAGCGGATGCTACGCCATTGGTCCCAGCCTTCTTGTCTGTCTTCGTCCACATGGGTGCTGTTGGGCTCATCATCCGCAATAGAACAGGGTCCAATAACTAATTAGTTACTTTTGAAAACAAGGCTTCTCTATCACTGCAGCAGTTCACCTGACAAACACAGATATGGGCCCAGGGGGAGCGCCAAGGTCATACCAACTGCATATTTCTCTCCCTCTCAGACAGGCCAGCAACCTTCCAAGGTCTTCAACCCTCACTTTGAGCTATAATTTCATCTCTCCCAGGCACCTCGCAGCACAAATCATGTGACCCAAATGTGATGGCAAGATAGCCTTGCTTTCTGATCTTTTGATCGGTCGGCGGTCTAACAGTTTTATGGTCGGTGGTCTGGGCCTGGCTGGCACCATGCTATCTTGAAATTGATATTTTATTTCTATCGCGCTCATACACAAGTGTTTCAGAGCACGACAAGGCAAGGGAGGGGAACAGGGGAGAACAAAACAGCGATCTTACTAGGTCCAGTGACATTGAGAACGCGCAAGTGCATGGGAGAGGGGGAGGGGAAAAGTGCATGGAAGGAGGGAGAAGCGGAAAGTGCGAAGCAGAGGAGAAACAGATAAATAATAATAAATAAATAAATAAATAATAAAGGCAACAAACAGTGGTAGAGCAGCCAGCAATTTGCAAGTGCTATGTTTAAGGCAGCAGACATGGTAGATCTGATAAGTGCAGGAAGAAAAAGGGGGGGACGCTGTATGGGTACATACATATGGGTATGTGGGGGTCATGGGATCAAAGCATAGGAGGGCTATAACTCTGGCGTGTGGGTGTTGGGGCTGAGTGGCTATGCTATCTGTATTGTGGAATTGTAACTGCCAAGAGGAGCTCTGCCCCTTCTCGTGGCCTTGCAGAACAAATTCTTACCAAGGAACGAAGGCCTACAGCGTCTGAGACAATGAAAGGTTCATAGCTCTCTGGAGCTTACTCGTGTTGTGGGTTATGTGTGTGCTAATAATACAGACCTAATTCTAACACGTGTGATGTTTTTGCTGCGCTTGGGTCTACACGCCAAAATGGCTGCCAATAACTAAGAAGGCGTTTACACGTACCTCTACTACATACCTCCTAATGCATGCACTAACGCAATTGTGCGCTCTCCTGCGTGCACACCCTCCTCCCCGACTCTCGAAGTGCAGTTTATCGTCTGTTTCTCATTCAGAATCGCCGAGGGGGTGGTGGGAAGACCATATCTCCTTCCCAACACTGGTAATGTTCTTTCTATGGATCCTTCTCCCGCAGATTCCTCATTTGATTTGATAGGTATCCTTCCAACAGCAGCTGCTCCAAAACATTTTCGACAGGTGGGTGAAATGCGACTCGACATAGATTGTCGACTCCTCTGGACTCAGACGTGCCACTCCTCGGCTCCGGAAGTGGCATTGAACATGTATATATTACGTCACTGCACCCCTGCACCTCAGTTCTTCACGGTACCTCCCCCTTCCCTAAAATGTTATCAACCTTTAATTTAAAAGTGGTCCTAGGTGAAGAAATCCCTATACAAGTGCAATACTTTCCAGTGGTAACAGCCTTTTAATGATATCAGCCCCAGTTCATGTCTGATGACTGTGGCTGCAACACCATTCGGGAGAGCTAATACTTTTCTCATAAGTATTCACCCTATCTTATTATAATCAATAAATTCCACAAGAAGGTTTATTTCAATCCCATACATGATGGAGTGTACAACTTTCCCTTTATAGAAATCAATACGTGGTTGAATTGAAAAGCGACTGTATCGATAGTTGATCTGTTTCATCTGTGATCCAAAACCTTTTGCCTTCTCTACTAAGTCAATCAATAAGGCTTCCTTAGTAGGAATGGATATTAGATGAAACCCTAAATAGGTACATTATTTGGTAATCGTTTAAATGACATGCCCCGTTTTCCAGGTCTACCCATATTTCTAAGTGAGGTTTCTCGTAAATTGTTTAATGTTTGTTTTTGAGACGTTTCGTTTTAAATCGTCGTCAACGGTATATTGCAGAAAAGAATGTATCAGACGTCGGAGGCCTATCTGGGTATGGTCCATGAGGACAACATCGTCTGGATAGGGCAACCAGCTTATATTTTCCGATCCTACATGTGGAGTAATAAAGGTGACATGTCAAAATCTCTTCCATATCGGAGACGCAGAGGTTGAATAGGCAGGGAGCCAATACACAGCCCTGTCAGAGGCCTTTTAAAGTTTCTACCTCACTCGATTCAATCTGATTTTAATCTTCGACCCAGAGTGAATATATAAGAGTATGTGTAAAACACTTTCCGGAATACCTCTTAATTTGTGCCATAGTTTCCCCCTATTCACCATATTGAATGCCAAGGACATATCGATAATGGCGGTGCATCTTTAGCTAACGCTACTTGGGTCAAGATATTAATGATATTAATGATGAAGCCATTTAATTAAGTGCTTATGCCTTTTCTAGAACCTCTTTGATTTTTGGCTAGGCGCCCTGTATTGTTTGCCCAGGTGTCCGTTTCTTTCAGCACCAGGGATGCAAACAGTTTACTGTCCGCATCCAAGAGAGCAATAGGTCTATGATTTATAGGGTTGTCCTTGTAATGTTTGACACTTTACACATCTCTGGGGTTTAATGTTTAATTAGTGTATCCTTGAATGTTCTAGATAGTATGGCAGGCAGCCCACATGTACAGCACATTCTTGAACCCATAATTACTCAATCCATTCAGACCAAGTGTTGTGGATATCAGTGTTCTAATGGCTTCTATCCACACTTGCCCACCACTGATTAAGGGTTCTGGGTTTGGGGAGCCTTATGGAGGTCAGCATGATGTTCTTGCCATGTGTACTGGATGGTATGGGATAAGTTTGCTTTAAGCATGAGAACAAGCAGTTAAATAATGGGATACGCAATGCTCGGACTCCCGGTATTCCATGCATTCTGCTTCAAATGCGGTCCTGAAAATACTGTCCATCTTAAGCATATTTGTAATGTTCGCATCTCACTACTACATATCTTAAATTTTAATTCCGGATGAAACCTCCACAACATGTAAATATTACACTTTTGTGTCGTGTACTTAAAAAAACTCAAAAATGAATTTCCTTACTTATTGGGGCACAGCATCTAATGTTCTCACACGAGTTAGGTCAGGTGTGGGGAAGCGATTACTGTTCTTAGCCTCTTGCCTGTGGTTTTGGTATTTTAATCCTTCTCACACCAGGCGGATGTCGCTGGCCACCCACCGCCATGGTTCTTAACCCAAATGGGAAACAGAGGGCTCTTGCTGCCTTCCGCTCCTTGATCTTCTCGTGTTCATACCACTTTCTGTGAGCAAACGGGCCAGTCAATTATTTTGTTCATACCAAGTGAATTCTGGGAGCGTAAGAATCAGGTCGCATACGGTTCTCTCATTTTCAGCCTTTTCACATAGTCTTCATCTCGAGGGTGCCAACGAACAATCCCAAACACTCTGCACTCAAGTTGGTTCTTTATGTGCAAACAGTGTGCCACTGGGGGCTTGATGGAATAGTTACAAATGCCCGACTGCTGTTCACGGACCCATTCTCCCAATGCACACGTCGGTTTGCCTTCATGTAATTGTGTAGGAGGACACAGCATTGGTAAAGCTGGATGTTGCTGAGACCAGCTGCATCATGTGTTCAAATCTTCCCTTCGCCCTGTACTGGGATTGGAGAACATGGCTGATGCATCTATACATTGTTTGAAGTTGGCTTCTGCGGAGGGGAGTTGCTAGGTCTGGAAAAGACCTGGGGCTACGCTGATGTCGGAACTGTTGGGACTGGAGGCTAGCTAGTCGTTTGGCTGTAGCTCCTGAGATTCTATCCGGGGCTACAACCAAAAGATCAGGGGCTATAGCCCCCTTAGCCCCCCCCTAGCAACGCCCCTGCTTCTGCGATCTTCTCAAGGTAGGAATCGGGTCTATGGAAGAGATCCAGAAAGGCCCTTCGTGAGGATATGCTCTTCTTTCGTGCAACTTTGCCAGCACTTCTTGTCCCCTCAGTGCACATTCTAAATGATTGAAACACTTTAGTCCGATTCTAAGAGACGCGGAGTACAGTGGGGATCTCAATAAGGCTGGAGAATGGAATGATGTGCAATGTAAATACGCTTTGGTATTGGTGGGTTGTCTGTATACGGTAACATATAGAAGAAGATTTGCTTCCTTAGAACTGCATTTCTTTTTCAGAATATGTCATTGGGAATTGGAGGTCTTTATGTGTAAATATAAGCCCAGCCCGCATGGAGAAGTCGGTCTACATTGGGGTCACTGGCATATGAGTAAAGCCAACAGGAGGCTGCTCTTACGTGAGAGTTCCTTCATATTTAAACACAGTCAGCATGAACATTTCTCCTTACACTGACTGCTTCATGGCACATATTGTGGGCAAAGCCAGCAGGAAAGTGTCTTCTTACAAGAACGACTCCATCCTGTGATATATTCTGGGCAAAGGCACCCTGAAAATGCTCCTGTGCTTGAGGTTTCACCCAATTTTTCAAAAAAGGTGTGTTGTAAAATGCACCATTCAACCCATTATATTTATAAGATTTCAGGGAGACGGTCCCCCAATCAACTCCCCTCGGTTAATGTAGGCTGCCTCGCTTCGCTTGATCCCTTGCGCACATTTGGGGGAAATATTGATGCCCCCACAGAACTCTTGTTCAGTGATGAGGAAACCCTGCCATTGCTGCCGACCCACCCATCCGTGGACACAGCCGCCTCTGCCCCCCACTTTCCACCTGCAGTTCCCCACAGATGGGCATACTGCTGTACCATCTCCCCTGTATCGAGCCTGAAAACCTGAGACTTCAAAGCACTCCTCAGACACATTACAGGTGTAATCGTCGCCGGAGCATGAAAGGCGGAGCCCCCTGTTGCGGCAGGACTCAAGTTGATACCATCGCACAGGTGTTGGCAGTGTAGCCCCCCTTTCCAAAGCAAACCTATTCCCTCCTGTCCTGCTACTGACGGGCCACATCAAGGGGCAGCACCTACGCCATGCAATGCACCAGTGCAAAGGTGAGTCTGCGCACCAGACAGTTAATTACAGTGAAGGTGCAATCAGTCATTATGAAGTTCAGGAAGCAATGCTTTGAACCAACAAAGTGCACGGGGTGCTTGTACAAAATATGCTCAAGGGGGAGCGGCCTGCGCCACTGTGTCATCACAAGATTGTGCATGGTACAGTTCTCCAGAAGAGGGTAGATGAGTGCAGTCTGGGTCATGCCATGAGCGGTAGGTAGCCAGTGCACTATGCAGCTTGTATGGGAGATGACATAGCGGTCGAACTAAAAGACGGCGGCTCGGATGATACCCTCCCACCAAAGGTTAATGGCCCAGACGGTGCAAAGCAAGAGGCAGGCCCATGCAATCGCAGGTAGTGGACATACACCAAGCCTTGAAGTCAGAGCAAGTAGAGCATCATTGTGGAATACTGCACTGGTCCTTATGAAAGGGGGAAATGGCTCTGGCACCCATGTGATCTACAGCGTGCCACCCAGAAGAAAGGGAGCCCGTTCAGGACCTGACCTCAAAGCCTGGCAGATGTGCACCCGCACCTCTCCAGCTCCAGAGGCATGCCCAGGTGAAGGTGGATTGATGATTCATTAGAGGGTGGAGGGGAAACTTTCCACTGTTCATTTCAGAGGCTCTATTCGTACAACCATTCCTGGTGGCACCATGTCACAGTGATGGAGGGTGTGTCTCCATGCCAGCAACTTCCTTTATCAAACCCAGGCTCTCTATGCCAGTACTCGTCCAAGTGAGAAGAAAGCCTGCGACTGGAAGCCTGTAGTTTAGATAACATGAAGTCACCCTGTAGTAATTCTACCTGTCCACGACCATGGCATTCTTTGACATCGAACAAACAACCGAGCTCCTAGTAGATGCAAGCCTGGTGGTCCTAGGAGCTGTCCTAACCCAAGTTGACAGGGACGACAGCATACACCCCATTGCCTTCGCCAGTCGCGCACTGACCAAGACTGAGCAAAACTATGCGCACACCTGAAAAAGAGGCATTGGTGATCCTGTGGGGGTGCCGCCACTTCAAGGTATACCTCCTAGGTAAGACAGCGAAGATCTTCACAGACCACAAGCCCCTCATCCCCATTTTCAAGGGCTCAGCGCCACATCCCCCAGCGAGCCACAGAACTGGAAGAACAACACGCGGCAGAAACCGTTGAACATGTATACCATGTTGTTGCATACACGTGGCCCCTCACTCTACAAGAAATTGCTGACGAGACGAAGGCAGATGCTATCCTGACACAAACCATGCAAGCCATCCAAACAGGAAGTTGGAAGAACTACCTAGCCACAGTAGCGCAGCGAACGTAACCTGCTCAGGAGAAACTGCAAGCCCTCTTCGGGATCCGCCACAAACTTACGATAGCATCCAAAGGGGTGCTGCTAAAGGGACACAGGATTGTGTTAGAGGAGAGAGCACTCAAGCTGGCCCACAACGGACACGAAGGCATCGTCAAGACGCTCTCATATCTGAAGTCCAGAATGTGGATGCCCCAAATGCAACAGCGTGTACTGAGCTTCATCGAATCATGTGCAGCCTGCTAGTCCGCCAGAAGATCCGCAACATCAGAACCAATCAGCAGTGCCCCACGGAGCAACACAAGGTGGGAGTCCGTTAGCATAGACTTCTGCACCATTGCCGGTGAAGTATACCTACTAGTCTGAGTAGACGAATTCAGTCGCTATCCAGAAGTCATACATGTGAAGTCCACCAACGCCGAAACAATGATCATGGCGCTATAAAAAATATATGCAATACACGGGATCCCGGCCAAGATCAAGAGTGATAATGGCCCGCCATTTACCAGCCAGGAGCTAAGGCAGTTCTTCCAAGACCTAAGTATGAAGCATAGGAAGATCACCTCTTATTGGTCACAAGCCAACGGCGACGCTGAGCGGTTCATAGGGTCGCTGTACAAGGTAATACGCACTGCCAAGGAACGTGACCATCCCTGGCTGACTGCCGTCAACCGTTTTTTGAGGACTCATCGCCAAACCCCTCACACCTCAACAGGCATCAGTCCCGCGACACTCATGTTCGGTGTGCCGATCCAAGCGGAGCTCCCGGTACATCCAAACTGGATAGCCCCGGACCCGGACATTCCCCTCATAGAGGCGAAACGGGTCAGAAGGAATGAGCAAGAAAGCCAAGCTTGCCATTCCAGGCACCGGGAGCTCCAGCCTGGAGACATGGTGCTAGAAAGGAATCGGGCGCCACCCAAGAAGATGTCTATAAACTTTGAGTCCCCACCATGGACTGTAATCACAGCATGATCCCAGCCACCAGGGACAATGAAGTGGTAACCAGGAACATATCTAATTTCAGGAAAGTCGCTGCAACAATGTGGGAAGAGTGAACAGAGAGCACAAGGAAAGAACATGACTCACCCGCCCGATTCGAAGCCGTGGGGCAGGCAGAGCAGGACGGTGCACCCCAAGCCAATGGAGAGTCGACCTCCCCCATGGTTGTTACTCCGCTAGACCCTCCTCGAGGAGAAGGAACTGAAAGAGCACATCCTCGGTACCATCTGAGGAAAAGCCAAAGCCGCCATCCCGTCTCAATGGGTATGTCGTGTAGGGCGTGTTTCGCAGAACGAGCGGAGCATGGCAACGCTCATAAGAGACTAGAATTGACTGAGTTTTCAAAGTTAAATACTTGTTATTGGAAAGCATTCTAAGTTTGGGAGGAATGTGATATCACGTGTATCGCGGGAGACCAGGGTCACGTGCTGGGGGCGGGGCCGGAAGAAATAACGGAATCACCGGAACTGCACACCACACGTCAGTCTGGGTTATGCACTGCACCTGCTGATTGTGTTTTATTGCTGCGCATGTTACTGCAGGCCCAGGTGGGTCAGCGTGCACTGCCGAGGTCTCCAGCACCACTGTAGACCTAGGCATACCTCCACAGAACACTACCCATCAAAACATGCAATGTTGGGGACTCACAGCAAAGCACAGTCTGCGTTCACCGGGTCAATTCCCTACGCTAAGGCCTCTGATGCGGCAAGCCCAGGACAGTGGCACGAGGCTCGGGGAGAAGTGGCACACGCAGGGTGGGCACGCAGGGCAGATGATGCGGCAAGCCCAGGGCAGTGGCACGAGGCTCGGGGAGAAGTGGCACACGCAGGGTGGGCACGCAGGGCAG
The DNA here is from genome assembly GCF_040938575.1 of Ambystoma mexicanum. Lineage (NCBI taxonomy): Eukaryota > Metazoa > Chordata > Amphibia > Caudata > Ambystomatidae > Ambystoma > Ambystoma mexicanum. The sequence goes on from NC_090929.1 coordinate 295,812,503, forward strand.
ATGATGCGACAAGCCCAGGGCAGTGGCACGAGGCTCGGGGAGAAGTGGCACACGCAGGGTGGGCACGCGGGACAGATGATGCGGCAAGCCCAGGGCAGTGGCACGAGGCTCGGGAAGAAGTGGCACACGCAGGGTGGGCACGCAGGGCAGATGATGCGGCAAGCCCAGGGCAGTGGCACGAGGCTCGGGAGAAGTGGCACACGCAAGGTGGGCATGCAGGGCAGATGATGCAGCAAGCCCAGGGCAGTGGCACGAGGCTCTGGGAGAAGTGGCACACCCAGGGCAGTGGCACGAGGCTCGGGGAGAAGTGGCAAATGCAGGGTGGGCACGCAGGGCAGATGATGCGGCAGGCCCAGGGCAGTGGCACGAGGTTCGGGGAGAAGTGGCACACGCAGGGTGGGCACGCGGGACAGATGATGCAGCAAGCCCAGGGCAGTGGCACGAGGCTCGGGGAGAAGTGGCACATGCAGGGTGGGCACGCAGGGCAGATGATGCGACAAGCCCAGGGAAGTGGCACAAGGCTCGGGGAGAAGTGGCACACGCAGGGTGGGCACGCGGGACAGATGATGCGGCAAGCCCAGGGCAGTGGCACGAGGCTCAGGGAGAAGTGGCACACGCAGGGTGGGCACGCAGGGCAGATGATGCGACAAGCCCAGGGCAGGGGCACGAGGCTCAGGGAGAAGTGGCACACGCAGGGTCGGCACGTGGGACACATGATGAGGCAAGCCCAGGGCAGTGGCACAAGGCTCGGGGAGAAGTGGCACACGCAGGGTGGGCAGAGGGCAGATGATGCGGCAAGCCCAGGGCAGTGGCACGAGGCTAGGGGAGAAGTGGCACACGCAGGGTGGGCACGCAGGGCAGATGATGCGGCAAGCCCAGGGCAGTGGCACGAGGCTCGGGGAGAAGTGGCACACGCAGGGTGGGCACGTGGGACAGATGATGCGGCAAGCCCAGGGCAGTGGCACGAGGCTTGGGGAGAAGTGGCACACGCAGGGTGAGCATGCAGGGCAGATGATGCGACAAGCCCAGGGCAGTGGCACGAGGCTCGGAGAGAAGTGGCACACGCAGGGTGGGCACGCGGGACAGATGATGCGGCAAGCCCAGGGCAGTGGCACGAGGCACGGGAAGAAGTGGCACACGCAGGGTGGGCACGCAGGGCAGATGATACGGCAAGCCCAGGGCAGTGGCACGAGGCTCGGGGAGAAGTGGCACACGCAGGGTGGACACGCAGGGCAGATGATGCGGCAAGCCCAGGGCAGTGGCACGAGGCTCGGGGAGAAGTGGCACACGCAGGGTGGGCACGCAGGGCAGATGATGCGGCAAGCCCAGGGCAGTGGCACAAGGATCGGGGAGAAGTGGCACACGCAGGGTGGGCAAGCAGGGCAGATGATGCAGCAAGCCCAGGGCAGTGGCACGAGGCTTAGGGAGAAGTGGCACACGCAGGGTGGGCACGCAGGGCAGATGATGCGACAAGCCCAGGGCAGTGGTACGAGGCTCGGGGAGAAGTGGCACACGCAGGGTGGGCACGCGGGACAGATGATGCGGCAAGCCCAGGGCAGTGGCACGAGGCTCGGGAAGAAGTGGCACATGCAGGGTGTGAACGCAGGGCAGATGATGCGGCAAGCCCAGGGCAGTGGCACGAGGCTCGGGGAGAAGTGGCACACGCAGGGTGGGCACGCAGGGCAGATGATGTGGCAAGCCCAGGGCAGTGGCACGAGGCTCGGGAGAAGTGGCACACGCAAGGTGGGCATGCAGGGCAGATGATGCAGCAAGCCCAGGGCAGTGGCACGAGGCTCTGGGAGAAGTGGCACACCCAGGGCAGTGGCACGAGGCTCGGGGAGAAGTGGCAAATGCAGGGTGGGCACGCAGGGCAGATGATGCAGCAGGCCCAGGGCAATGGCACAAGGCTCGGGGAGAAGTGGCACACGCAGGGTGGGCACGCAGGGCAGATGATGCGACAAGCCCAGGGCAGTGGCACGAGGCTCTGGGAGAAGTGGCACACGCAGGGGGGGCACGCGGGACAGATGATGCTGCAAGCCCAGGGCAGTGGCACGAGGCTCGGGAAGAAGTGGCACACGCAAGGTGGGCATGCAGGGCAGATGATGCAGCAAGCCCAGGGCAGTGGCACGAGGCTCTGGGAGAAGTGGCACACCCAGGGCAGTGGCACGAGGCTCGGGGAGAAGTGGCAAATGCAGGGTGGGCATGCAGGGCAGATGATGCGGCAGGCCCAGGGCAGTGGCACAAGGCTCGGGGAGAAGTGGCACACGCAGGGTGGGCACGCAGGGCAGATGATGCGACAAGCCCAGGGCAGTGGCACGAGGCTCTGGGAGAAGTGGCACACGCAGGGTGGGCACGCGGGACAGATGATGCGGCAAGCCCAGGGCAGTGGCACGAGGCTCGGGGAGAAGTGGCACAAGCAGGGTGGGCATGCAGGGCAGATGATGCGACAAGCCCAGGGCAGTGGCACGAGGCTCGGGGAGAAGTGGCACACGCAGGGTGGGCACGCGGGACAGATGATGCGGCAAGCCCAGGGCAGTGGCACGAGGCTCAGGGAGAAGTGGCACACGCAGGGTGGGCACGCAGGGCAGATGATGCGGCAAGCCCAGGGCAGGGGCACGAGGCTCGGGGAGAAGTGGCACACGCAGGGTGGGCACGCGGGACACATGATGTGGCAAGCCCAGGGCAGTGGCACAAGGCTCGGGGAGAAGTGGCACACGCAGGGTGGGCAGAGGGCAGATGATGCGGCAAGCCCAGGGCAGTGGCACGAGGCTCAGGGAGAAGTGACACACGCAGGGTGGGCATGCAGGGCAGATGATGCGGCAAGCCCAGGGCAGTGGCACGAGGCTCGGGGAGAAGTGGCACACGCAGGGTGGGCACGCAGGGCAGATGATGCGGCAAGCCCAGGGCAGTGGCACGAGGCTCGGGGAGAAGTGGCACACGCAGGGTGGGCACGTGGGACAGATGATGCGGCAAGCCCAGGGCAGTGGCACGAGGCTTGGGGAGAAGTGGCACACGCAGGGTGAGCACGCAGGGCAGATGATGCGACAAGCCCAGGGCAGTGGCACGAGGCTCGGAGAGAAGTGGCACACGCAGGGTGGGCACGCAGGACAGATGATGCGGCAAGCCCAGGGCAGTGGCACGAGGCTCGGGAAGAAGTGGCACACGCAGGGTGGGCACGCAGGGCAGATGATACGGCAAGCCCAGGGCAGTGGCACGAGGCTCGGGGAGAAGTGGCACACGCAGGGTGGACACGCAGGGCAGATGATGCGGCAAGCCCAGGGCAGTGGCACGAGGCTCGGGGAGAAGTGGCACACGCAGGGTGGGCACGCAGGGCAGATGATGCGGCAAGCCCAGGGCAGTGGCACAAGGATCGGGGAGAAGTGGCACACGCAGGGTGGGCAAGCAGGGCAGATGATGCAGCAAGCCCAGGGCAGTGGCACGAGGCTTGGGGAGAAGTGGCACACGCAGGGTGGGCACGCAGGGCAGATGATGCGACAAGCCCAGGGCAGTGGTATGAGGCTCGGGGAGAAGTGGCACACGCAGGGTGGGCACGCGGGACAGATGATGCGGCAAGCCCAGGGCAGTGGCACGAGGCTCGGGAAGAAGTGGCACATGCAGGGTGTGAACGCAGGGCAGATGATGCGGCAAGCCCAGGGCAGTGGCACGAGGCTCGGGGAGAAGTGGCACACGCAGGGTGGGCACGCAGGGCAGATGATGTGGCAAGCCCAGGGCAGTGGCACGAGGCTCGGGAGAAGTGGCACACGCAAGGTGGGCATGCAGGGCAGATGATGCAGCAAGCCCAGGGCAGTGGCACGAGGCTCTGGGAGAAGTGGCACATCCAGGGCAGTGGCACGAGGCTCGGGGAGAAGTGGCAAATGCAGGGTGGGCACGCAGGGCAGATGATGCAGCAGGCCCAGGGCAATGGCACAAGGTTCGGGGAGAAGTGGCACACGCAGGATGGGCACGCAGGGCAGATAATGCGACAAGCCCAGGGCAGTGGCACGAGGCTCTGGGAGAAGTGGCACACGCAGGGGGGGCACGCGGGACAGATGATGCGGCAAGCCCAGGGCAGTGGCACGAGGCTCGGGGAGAAGTGGCACAAGCAGGGTGGGCATGCAGGGCAGATGATGCGACAAGCCCAGGGCAGTGGCACGAGGCTCCGGGAGAAGTGGCACACGCAGGGTGGGCACGCAGGGCAGATGATGCGGCAAGCCCAGGGCAATGGCACGAGGCTCGGGAGAAGTGGCACACGCAAGGTGGGCATACAGGGCAGATGATGCAGCAAGCCCAGGGCAGTGGCACGAGGCTCTGGGAGAAGTGACACACCCAGGGCAGTGGCAGGAAGCTCGGGGAGAAGTGGCAAATGCAGGGTGGGCACGCAGGGCAGATGATGCGGCAGGCCCAGGGCAGTGGCACAAGGCTCGGGGAGAAGTGGCAAACGCAGGGTGGGCACGCAGGGCAGATGATGCGACAAGCCCAGGGCAGTGGCACGAGGCTCTGGGAGAAGTGGCACACGCAGGGTGGGCACGCGGGACAGATGATGCGGCAAGCCCAGGGCAGTGGCACGAGGCTCGGGGAGAAGTGGCACAAGCAGGGTGGGCATGCAGGGCAGATGATGCGACAAGCCCAGGGCAGTGGCACGAGGCTCGGGGAGAAGTGGCACACGCAGGGTGGGCACGCGGGCCAGATGATGCGGCAAGCCCAGGGCAGTGGCACGAGGCTCAGGGAGAAGTGGCACACGCAGGGTGGGCACGCAGGGCAGATGATGCGGCAAGCCCAGGGCAGGGGCACGAGGCTCGGGGAGAAGTGGCACACGCAGGGTGGGCACGCGGGACACATGATGTGGCAAGCCCAGGGCAGTGGTACAAGGCTCAGGGAGAAGTGGCACACGCAGGGTGGGCAGAGGGCAGATGATGCAGCAAGCCCAGGGCAGTGGCACGAGGCTCAGGGAGAAGTGACACACGCAGGGTGGGCACGCAGGGCAGATGATGCGGCAAGCCCAGGGCAGTGGCACGAGGCTCGGGGAGAAGTGGCACACGCAGGGTGGGCACGCGGGACACATGATGTGGCAAGCCCAGGGCAGTGGCACGAGGCTCGGGGAGAAGTGGCACACGCAGGGTGGGCATGCAGCGCAGATGATGCGGCAAGCCCAGGGCAGTGGCACGAGGCTCAGGGAGAAGTGGCACACGCAGGGTGGGCACGCAGGGCAGATGATGCGGCAAGCCCAGGGCAGGGGCACGAGGCTCGGGGAGAAGTGGCACACGCAGGGTGGGCACGCGGGACACATGATGTGGCAAGCCCAGGGCAGTGGCACAAGGCTCGGGGAGAAGTGGCACATGCAGGGTGGGCAGAGGGCAGATGATGCGGCAAGCCCAGGGCAGTGGCACGAGGCTCGGGGAGAAGTGGCACACGCAGGGTGGGCACGCAGGGCAGATGATGCGGCAAGCCCAGAGCAGTGGCACGAGGCTCAGGGAGAAGTGACACACGCAGGGTGGGCACGCAGGGCAGATGATGCGGCAAGCCCAGGGCAGTGGCACGAGGCTCGGGGAGAAGTGGCACACGCAGGGTGGGCACGCGGGACACATGATGTGGCAAGCCCAGGGCAGTGGCTCAAGGCTCGGGGAGAAGTGGCAAATGCAGGGTGGACAGAGGGCAGATGATGCAGCAAGCCCAGGGCAGTGGCATGAGGCTGGGGGAGAAGTGGCACACGCAGGGTGGGCACGCAGGGCAGATGATGCGGCAACCCCAGGGCAGTGGCACTAGGCTCGGGGAGAAGTGGCACACGCAGGGTGGGCACGCGGGACAGATGATGCGGCAAGCCCAGGGCAGTGGCACGAGGCTCGGGAAGAAGTGGCACACGCAGGGTGGGCACGCAGGGCAGATGATGCGGCAAGCCCAGGGCAGTGGCCCGAGGCTCGGGGAGAAGTGGCACACGCAGGGTGGGCACGCAGGGCAGATGATGCGGCAAGCCAAGGGCAGTGGCACGAGGCTCGGGGAGAAGTGGCACACGCAGGGTGGGCACGCAGAGCAGATGATGCGGCAAGCCCAGGGCAGTGGCTCGGGGAGAAGTGGCACACGCAGGGTGGGCACGCAGGGCAGATGATGCAGCAAGCCCAGGGCCTTGGCACGAGGCTCGGGGAGAAGTGGCACACGCAGGGTGGGCACGCAGGGCAGATGATGCGACAAGCCCAGGGCAGTGGCACGAGGCTCGGGGAGAAGTGGCACACGCAGGGTGGGCACGCGGGACAGATGATGCGGCAAGCCCAGGGCAGTGGCACGAGGCTCGGGAGGAAGTGGCACACGCAGGGTGGGCACGCAGGGCAGATGATGCGGCAAGCCCAGGGCAGTGGCACGAGGCTCGGGAAGAAGTGGCACACGCAGGGTGGGCACGCAGGGCAGATGATGCGGCAAGCCCAGGGCAGTGGCACGAGGCTCGGGAAGAAGTGGCACACGCAGGGTGGGCACGCAGGGCAGATGATGCGACAACCCCAGGGCAGTGGCACGAGGCTCGGGGAGAAGTGGCACACGCAGGGTGGGCACGCAGGGCAGATGATTCGGCAAGCCCAGGGCAGTGGCACGAGGCTCGGGAGAAGTGGCACACCCAAGGTGGGCACACAGGGCAGATGATGCAGCAAGCCCAGGGCAGTGGCACGAGGCTCTGGGAGAAGTGGCACACCCAGTGCAGTGGCACGAGGCTCGGGGAGAAGTGGCAAATGCAGGGTGGACACGCAGGGCAGATGATGCGGCAGGCCCAGGGCAGTGGCACAAGGCTCGGGGAGAAGTGGCACACGCAGGGTGGGCACGCGGGACAGATGATGCGGCAAGCCCAGGGCAGTGGCACGAGGCTCGGGGAGAAGTGGCACACGCAGGGTGGGCACACAGGGCAGATGATGCGACAAGCCCAGGGCAGTGGCACGAGGCTCGGGGAGAAGTGGCACACGCAGGGTGGGCACGCGGGACAGATGATGCGGCAAGCCCAGGGCAGTGGCACGAGGCTCAGGGAGAAGTGGCACACGCAGGGTGGGCACGCAGGGCAGATGATGCGGCAAGCCCAGGGCAGTGGCACGAGGCTCGGGGAGAAGTGGCACACGCAGGGTGGGCACGCAGGGCAGATGATGCGGCAAGCCCAGGGCAGTGGCACGAGGCTCGGGGAGAAGTGGCACACGCAGGGTGGGCACGCGGGCAGATGATGCGGCAAGCCCAGGGCAGTGGCACGAGGCTTGGGGAGAAGTGGCACATGCAGGTGGGCACGCAGGGCAGATGATGCGGCAAGCCCAGGGCAGTGGCACGAGGCTCGGGGAGAAGTGGCACACGCAGGGTGGGCACGCAGGGCAGATGATGCGGCAAGCCCAGGGCAGTGGCACGAGGCTCGGGGAGAAGTGGCACACGCAGGGTGGGCACGCAGGGCAGATGATGCAGCAAGCCCAGGGCAGTGGCACGAGGCTCGGGGAGAAGTGGCACACGCAGGGTGGGCACGCGGGGCAGATGATGCGGCAAGCCCAGGGCAGTGGTACGAAGCTCGGGGAGAAGTGGCACACGCAGGGTGGGCACGCGGGACAGATGATGCGGCAAGCCCAGGGCAGTGGCACGAGGCTCGGGAAGAAGTGGCACATGCAGGGTGTGCACGCAGGGCAGATGATGCGGCAAGCCCAGGGCAGTGGCACGAGGCTCGGGGAGAAGTGGCACACGCAGGGTGGGCACGCAGGGCAGATGATGCGGCAAGCCCAGGGCAGTGGCACGAGGCTCGGGAGAAGTGGCACACGCAAGGTGGGCATGCAGGGCAGATGATGCAGCAGGCCCAGGGCAGTGGCACGAGACTCTGGGAGAAGTGGCACACCCAGGGCAGTGGCACGAGGCTCGGGGAGAAGTGGCAAATGCAGGGTGGGCACACAGGGCAGATGATGCGGCAGGCCCAGGGCAGTGGCACAAGGCTCGGGGAGAAGTGGCACACGCAGGGTGGGCACGCAGGGCAGAAGATGCGACAAGCCCAGGGCAGTGGCACGAGGCTCTGGGAGAAGTGGCACACGCAGGGTGGGCACGCGGGACAGATGATGTGGCAAGCCCAGGGCAGTGGCACGAGGCTCGGGGAGAAGTGGCACACGCAGGGTGGGCATGCAGCGCAGATGATGCGACAAGCCCAGGGCAGTGGCACGAGGCTCGGGGAGAAGTGGCACACGCAGGGTGGGCACGCGGGACAGATGATGCGGCAAGCCCAGGGCAGTGGCACGAGGCTCAGGGAGAAGTGGCACACGCAGGGTGGGCACGCAGGGCAGATGATGCGGCAAGCCCAGGGCAGGGGCACGAGGCTCGGGGAGAAGTGGCACACGCAGGGTGGGCACGCGGGACACATGATGTGGCAAGCCCAGGGCAGTGGCACAAGGCTCGGGGAGAAGTGGCACATGCAGGGTGGGCAGAGGGCAGATGATGCGGCAAGCCCAGGGCAGTGGCACGAGGCTCGGGGAGAAGTGGCACACGCAGGGTGGGCACGCAGGGCAGATGATGCGGCAAGCCCAGGGCAGTGGCACGAGGCTCAGGGAGAAGTGACACACGCAGGGTGGGCACGCAGGGCAGATGATGCGGCAAGCCCAGGGCAGTGGCACGAGGCTCGGGGAGAAGTGGCACACGCAGGGTGGGCACGCGGGACACATGATGTGGCAAGCCCAGGGCAGTGGCTCAAGGCTCGGGGAGAAGTGGCAAACGCAGGGTGGGCAGAGGGCAGATGATGCAGCAAGCCCAGGGCAGTGGCACGAGGCTCGGGGAGAAGTGGCACACGCAGGGTGGGCACGCAGGGCAGATGATGCGGCAAGCCCAGGGCAGTGGCACTAGGCTCGGGGAGAAGTGGCACACGCAGGGTGGGCACGCAGGACAGATGATGCGGCAAGCCCAGGGCAGTGGCACGAGGCTGGGGGAGAAGTGGCACACGCAGGGTGGGCACGCAGGGCAGATGATGCGACAAGCCCAGGGCAGTGGCACGAGGCTCGGGGAGAAGTGGCACATGCAGGGTGGGCACGCGGGACAGATGATGCGGCAAGCCCAGGGCAGTGGCACGAGGCTCGGGAAGAAGTGGCACACGCAGGGTGGGCACGCAGGGCAGATGATGCGGCAAGCCCAGGGCAGTGGCACGAGGCTCGGGTAGAAGTGGCCCACGCAGGGTGGGCACGCAGGGCAGATGATGCGGCAAGCCAAGGGCAGTGGCACGAGGCTCGGGGAGAAGTGGCACACGCAGGGTGGGCACGCAGGGCAGATGATGCGGCAAGCCCAGGGCAGTGGCACGAGGCTCGGGGAGAAGTGGCACACGCAGGGTGGGCACGCGGGACAGATGATGCGGCAAGCCCAGGGCAGTGGCACGAGGCTCGGGAGAAGTGGCACACACAAGGTGGGCATGCAGGGCAGATGATGCAGCAAGCCACGTGGCACGAGGCTCGGGAGAAGTGGCACACGCAAGGTGGGCATGCAGGGCAGATGATGCAGCAAGCCCAGGGCAGTGGCACGAGGCTCTGGGAGAAGTGGCACACCCAGGGCAGTGGCACGAGGCTTGGGGAGAAGTGGCAAATGCAGGGTGGACACGCAGGGCAGATGATGCGGCAGGCCCAGGGCAGTGGCACGAGGCTCGGGGAGAAGTGGCACATGCAGGGTGGGCACGCGGGACAGATGATGCGGCAAGCCCAGGGCAGTGGCACGAGGCTCGGGGAGAAGTGGCACACGCAGGGTGGGCACGCAGGGCAGATGATGCGACAAGCCCAGGGCAGTGGCACGAGGCTCGGGGAGAAGTGGCACACGCAGGGTGGGCACGCGGGACAGATGATGCGGCAAGCCCAGGGCAGTGGCACGAGGCTCAGGGAGAAGTGGCACACGCAGGGTGGGCACGCAGGGCAGATGATGCGGCAAGCCCAGGGCAGGGGCACGAGGCTCTGGGAGAAGTGGCACACGCAGGGTGGGCACGCGGGACAGATGATGTGGCAAGCCCAGGGCAGTGGCACGAGGCTCGGGGAGAAGTGGCACACGCAGGGTGGGCATGCAGCGCAGATGATGCGACAAGCCCAGGGCAGTGGCACGAGGCTCGGGGAGAAGTGGCACACGCAGGGTGGGCACGCCGGACAGATGATGCGGCAAGCCCAGGGCAGTGGCACGAGGCTCAGGGAGAAGTGGCACACGCAGGGTGGGCACGCAGGGCAGATGATGCGGCAAGCCCAGGGCAGGGGCACGAGGTGCGGGGAGAAGTGGCACACGCAGGGTGGGCACGCGGGACACATGATGTGGCAAGCCCAGGGCAGTGGCACAAGGCTCGGGGAGAAGTGGCACATGCAGGGTGGGCAGAGGGCAGATGATGCGGCAAGCCCAGGGCAGTGGCACGAGGCTCGGGGAGAAGTGGCACACGCAGGGTGGGCACGCAGGGCAGATGATGCGGCAAGCCCAGGGCAGTGGCACGAGGCTCAGGGAGAAGTGACACACGCAGGGTGGGCACGCAGGGCAGATGATGCGGCAAGCCCAGGGCAGTGGCACGAGGCTCGGGGAGAAGTGGCACACGCAGGGTGGGCACGCGGGACACATGATGTGGCAAGCCCAGGGCAGTGGCTCAAGGCTCGGGGAGAAGTGGCAAACGCAGGGTGGGCAGAGGGCAGATGATGCAGCAAGCCCAGGGCAGTGGCACGAGGCTCGGGGAGAAGTGGCACACGCAGGGTGGGCACGCAGGGCAGATGATGCGGCAAGCCCAGGGCAGAGGCACTAGGCTCGGGGAGAAGTGGCACACGCAGGGTGGGCATGCAGGACAGATGATGCAGCAAGCCCAGGGCAGTGGCACGAGGCTGGGGGAGAAGTGGCACACGCAGGGTGGGCACGCAGGGCAGATGATGCGACAAGCCCAGGGCAGTGGCACGAGGCTCGGGGAGACGTGGCACATGCAGGGTGGGCACGCGGGACAGATGATGCGGCAAGCCCAGGGCAGTGGCAGGAGGCTCGGGAAGAAGTGGCACACGCAGGGTGGGCACGCAGGGCAGATGATGCGGCAAGCCCAGGGCAGTGGCACGAGGCTCGGGGAGAAGTGGCACACGCAGGGTGGGCACGCAGGGCAGATGATGCGGCAAGCCAAGGGCAGTGGCACGAGGCTCGGGGAGAAGTGGCACACGCAGGGTGGGCACGCAGGGCAGATGATGCGGCAAGCCCAGGGCAGTGGCACGAGGCTCGGGGAGAAGTGGCACACGCAGGGTGGGCACGCGGGACAGATGATGCGGCAAGCCCAGGGCAGTGGCACGAGGCTCGGGAGAAGTGGCACACGCAAGGTGGGCATGCAGGGCAGATGATGCAGCAAGCCACGTGGCACGAGGCTCGGGAGAAGTGGCACACGCAAGGTGGGCATGCAGAGCAGATGATGCAGCAAGCCCAGGGCAGTGGCACGAGGCTCTGGGAGAAGTGGCACACCCAGGGCAGTGGCACGAGGCTCGGGGAGAAGTGGCAAATGCAGGGTGGACACGCAGGGCAGATGATGCGGCAGGCCCAGGGCAGTGGCACGAGGCTCGGGGAGAAGTGGCACACGCAGGGTGGGCACGCGGGACACATGATGTGGCAAGCCCAGGGCAGTGGCTCAAGGCTCGGGGAGAAGTGGCAAACGCAGGGTGGGCAGAGGGCAGATGATGCAGCAAGCCCAGGGCAGTGGCACGAGGCTCGGGGAGAAGTGGCACACGCAGGGTGGGCACGCAGGGCAGATGATGCGGCAAGCCCAGGGCAGAGGCACTAGGCTCGGGGAGAAGTGGCACACGCAGGGTGGGCATGCAGGACAGATGATGCAGCAAGCCCAGGGCAGTGGCACGAGGCTGGGGGAGAAGTGGCACACGCAGGGTGGGCACGCAGGGCAGATGATGCGACAAGCCCAGGGCAGTGGCACGAGGCTCGGGGAGACGTGGCACATGCAGGGTGGGCACGCGGGACAGATGATGCGGCAAGCCCAGGGCAGTGGCAGGAGGCTCGGGAAGAAGTGGCACACGCAGGGTGGGCACGCAGGGCAGATGATGCGGCAAGCCCAGGGCAGTGGCACGAGGCTCGGGGAGAAGTGGCACACGCAGGGTGGGCACGCAGGGCAGATGATGCGGCAAGCCAAGGGCAGTGGCACGAGGCTCGGGGAGAAGTGGCACACGCAGGGTGGGCACGCAGGGCAGATGATGCGGCAAGCCCAGGGCAGTGGCACGAGGCTCGGGGAGAAGTGGCACACGCAGGGTGGGCACGCGGGACAGATGATGCGGCAAGCCCAGGGCAGTGGCACGAGGCTCGGGAGAAGTGGCACACGCAAGGTGGGCATGCAGGGCAGATGATGCAGCAAGCCACGTGGCACGAGGCTCGGGAGAAGTGGCACACGCAAGGTGGGCATGCAGAGCAGATGATGCAGCAAGCCCAGGGCAGTGGCACGAGGCTCTGGGAGAAGTGGCACACCCAGGGCAGTGGCACGAGGCTCGGGGAGAAGTGGCAAATGCAGGGTGGACACGCAGGGCAGATGATGCGGCAGGCCCAGGGCAGTGGCACGAGGCTCGGGGAGAAGTGGCACACGCAGGGTGGGCACGCGGGACAGATGATGCGGCAAGCCCAGGGCAGTGGCACGAGGCTCGGGGAGAAGTGGCACACGCAGGGTGGGCACGCAGGGCAGATGATGCGACAAGCCCAGGGCAGTGGCACGAGGCTCGGGGAGAAGTGGCACACGCAGGGTGGGCACGCGGGACAGATGATGCGGCAAGCCCAGGGCAGTGGCACGAGGCTCAGGGAGAAGTGGCACACGCAGGGTGGGCACGCAGGGCAGATGATGCGGCAAGCCCAGGGCAGGGGCACGAGACTCAGGGAGAAGTGACACACGCAGGGTGGGCACGCAGGGCAGATGATGCGGCAAGCCCAGGGCAGTGGCACGAGGCTTGGGGAGAAGTGGCACACGCAGCAGGGGACGTGGGACACATGATGCGGCAAGCCCAGGGCAGTGGCACGAGGCTCGGGGAGAAGTGGCACACGCAGGGTGGGCACGCAGGGCAGATGATGGGGCAAGCCCAGGGCAGTGGCACGAGGCTCGGGGAGAAGGGGCACACGCAGGGTGGGCACGCAGGGCAGATGATGCGGCAAGCCCAGGGCAGTGGCACGAGGCTTGGGGAGAAGTGGCACACGCAGGAGGGGACGTGGGACACATGATGCGGCAAGCCCAGGGCAGTGGCACGAGGCTCGGGGAGAAGTGGCACACGCAGGGTGGGCACGCAGGGCAGATGATGCGGCAAGCCCAGGGCAGGGGCACGAGACTCGGGGAGAAGTGACACACGCAGGTTGGGCACGCAGGGCAGATGATGCGGCAAGCCCAGGGCAGTGGCACGAGGCTTGGGGAGAAGTGGCACACGCAGGAGGGCACGTGGGACACATGATGCGGCAAGCCCAGGGAAGTGGCACGAGGCTCGGGGAGAAGTGGCACACGCAGGGTGGGCACGCAGGCCAGATAATGCGGCAAGCCCAGGGCAGTGGCACGAGGCTCGGCGAGAAGTGGCACACGCAGGGTGGGCACGCAGGGCAGCGCAGAAATATTCCGCTGACTTTGCAATTCGGTGTGCAGAGGGGAGCTGGGAAAGCGCGGCGAGAGGAAAATCACTTGGAACATTCCCCGAAAGTTCTGATGTTTGATCTGAGATGATTAGGTTAATTCCTGGCTGATGAGCACAGCACGCAGCGCTGCCCCCTTCTCCACCCGCCCCCCGATGCTGCTCGCGCTGCTACTCACCGAGGCCTGGGCCAGTGACGGCGCTAGGAACACACTGAGTAATGCGTTGCGGATCTTCTCACTGGGCAGTTTTTCCCTCCGCCCGGGTCCCACAGGAGCACAGTGGGGTCTGAACAAGGCACAGCTAGGACTGCTCTCAGACAATCACCCTATTCACTTTCTCTCTCAGAGGGGCGGACTGGCCTATAGGGAAGTCTGGAGATTTCCTGGTAGGCCTCTGCACCCTGGGCTTCTTTTGTGTGCTAACCCATTTTATTTTCAAATGTTCTCATAGGAAAAGGGTTGGGTTTGCTGAAAATATGGGGCCACTTTGAAAATGAATTACAGGACCTCGTTTGGTTCCCAGTCCACCCCTGCTCTCAGCACGTTTTTGGAAGCTGCCCTTTTTGGCTTATTTCCTCCAGAAGATTGCTGTGCTGGTGGCCCTCTTTCCACTCCCCGCGCATTGCATCAGGATGGGAAGTAAGCAGACACCCGCAGAAAAACCATCCGAAAGGTTGTTGCCAATCCTAGTACCCCATTGCCCTAGGAGCCGGGAACTCACTGGCCTCACCTGGCTCATGGACCTCTGGCTTCACACATGCAGCACGTGCCTTTAAATAAGGACATGGGGAAGATCTAGGCCCCTAGTCTGAACCAAACTATGCAGCGCAGAGCTTGTCATGGACGGAGAGACGTTTATTTTAGACAAAGGTCCTGAGACTACTCTGTGTAATATAGAATGTAGCGCCAGTGAATAATGTCAAAGCACCACACGTGCTCAGCTGGGGCAGGGGTAACATATCTGATAGGATGCTCAGAAGGAGGAGTGCTGCGTGCAGAAGTCCACTGGAGCACACTCGAATCATGCCCGTCTTTTGTCTGATCAGGCACCCCTCCCTACTCAGAAGACCCACCCCAATGATTATAGTGCTTTAAGCTCAGCCTGCAAATATCAGTGTTGATAATCACGTGATCTGAGGCAAACTGAGAGGAACAAAAGAAGCACAAAAGGAAACAAGGTACATGGGATCTGCCGTTATTTAAGCACCAAAGCACAGATTAAGCACACCAAGGCACTTTGATCATCGCATTGCTTTTGAGAAGGCAAGAGCGCAGAATGCTCGCTGTGTAATAGACACGACACCTTAACAGAGTGCGGCCAATTATCTTAGCAACAATTCCAAGAGTGTACAACCTTGCATAAAGCCACTTTCCCTGTGAATATGGACATACTTTTGCTTACTCGATATTTTTCTGAATAACTCAATCTAAGCTTCATGAAAGAGGGCATTCTGTAAACAGAAGAGCCACGGTCCCTTTCTGCAGTACAGTTCCGAGGCACCAGTTTCCGCCATTCTGCATCCCGTCCTCACACCATAAACCGAGGCTACTTTGAAACCATGCATTCACATCAGCCGGCAGCTTTACACACTAATGTACACATCAAGAGGAATTCCCAAAGTTCAGCTCCTAACCACTCAAGCAAAGCACTTGTTCATTATAGCATCTCAAGCAGGTACACACAAACGCCCAAACAGCACACACAGCGTACCTACCACACCCATAACCAAGTGCAGGAGAGGACGATGCACAATACCCGAACCCTTTCACCACACAAACTGAAATACCACCAGCCGTGAGTCTCAGAGCACAGTCCTGTCCTTCCAGGCTAATCACCAACATCCACTCTCACCCAGTATTCATCAAACACTCAAGATCGCCTCCACCATCTCCCAACTTAAGCGCCTGTCCCGGCACACGCCCACACATATGCCACATACATGGAGCTGTGTGGAAGATTACAAAGCCAGGAGGGCACAGGCCCACACTGATACCAGCAGTGAGTGAACTGCTCCATGTTGAACTCAGACCAGCCGAAGTGTCGGTGGTGTGAGTGTTGCAAATCCTCAAGCTTCCCAGGAGGAGAATCCAGGGAGGTGGAAATCACCCAGTGGTAAGGCATGGGGGCCCTGAGCACGAGGTGTGGCTCCTGCCATTCTCAGACGTGGCCCATCACATACCCTGCTGCCATACTGTGCCTGCCAACCGTTCTTGGGGCGCTGAAAGGCACCGGGGGCTTTTAGGGGACATAGTTGGGCAGGGTTAGGGTGTGGAGGGCTAGTTTTCAATCCCAAAACTGTCCCGGAAAATATCGCAGGTCACCAAGCATTTGATCAGTGCCCTACGTCACTTTTGGCAGACTTCTCCCACCCCCACACTCAAGTTGAATGGAAGGTGGCACAGCTCGGCAGCATGCACTTGGTGGATATCGTCTGGTATCGGCACTGCTGCACTCTACCCTCGGACACCATGACAACTATGCCACTTTCACTCTCCACCAACACCCAGACCGCCAAATCTCGCTCTCCTGTCGCGGGAGGTGGCACACACTAGAACACCCAGAGGACTGGCGTAAACATGCATGAACATGCATCGGCCAAGCCAACAGGTTGGGCATTTGCTAGGCACTGATATAATGTTACTACATGTCTATAAGATTGCAGCATCTGGAAAGGGTGCTTTGCAAATGTCTACATACCCATATATAAGCCCCAGCAGCTGTCGTTCTCAGTGCCTGGGACAGACATACATCAAGTAGCAGAATGGACATTGGGTGCCCTCAGGAGCTGGCTCCGAGGAAATCCAACACTGCCACAGTTTCCACCCAGACAGCTCTCAGCTCAATTTGGCAATGCAATTTTCTACACAAATTCCACATAACGTAACAATTCTCCAGGATACGTTTGTGCTCTAGAACCAGACTGCAGGAACCAGCAGTCATCGAAAGATATTCAGAAAATGACAAAGCTTGCTATGCCACCGATTCTTTGCTTTTCGGAGGATGTGCTCGGGCTGAGTTGAAAATATCAGGTGTAAAATTAAAAATGACATACATGACAAGAGAAGAAAAGGCTGTAATATAAATACACGCAGGGGTATTTCATGAGGCCTCATAAATGCAGGGTTTACAGGAGTTTAGGATTACCACCCGTGGGGGGCAGAGCCTCGGGCACTCAGGAGCCACCCATCATCAACCCCCCTCCCCGCCTGCTGCCAGGTAGAGGAAGGAGGTGGGCCAACATAGGTTCTTCAGGGCCACCAAAGCAACACAGGTGGGGGTGGGGGGCTCAATATGCATGCGCCACAAGGGCGACACTGTTTGTGCCGTTGTGTGCAGGGTCCTGCGAAGGTTACCAAGCAGGAAGAAGCAACCGCGGGCAAGAATTGGTTATGTGGGTAACTGGAAGAAGAAATGTGTTGTTTCACAGCAGGTCTGGTCGCCCAGCCTATTGCTAGGTTATGGATTTCTTCTTTGGGGTTAATGAACTGTTTCCATGGTAGTGTTTTTTCTCTGTTTTTCTCTTATGCTATGAGTTGTTGAAAATTGCATATGATATAAGGTGAAAAGCCTAATAAATATGGCCCATGCCCTTTCCTAAGTATGTGGATGTTTGGGGCCCCGACAGCATACGCATGGTCTAGCTACAGCGAGAGAGGGGCGTCATAACGCGAGAGGCACCGATGGAAGTCCACAGCTAGTGTCCCCCTGGTTTGATATACTCGCCCCCCCCCAAGTCCCTAGGGTGCAAGGGCCATGATAAGCATCAACGCCAACCACGCTTGGATCATATTCTGGGCAGTGATGATGCCATGGCAAAAGGCCACGTCCTTCCTATGGTATCCAAGAGGCCCTCGGAAATCAAGGGCTGCCCTTTAAGGACCAGCAAGCCAACTTTAGACAGTCACACGAATCCACTGTGTCAAGAAACCGGTCCTCTGTGAATGTTCACACTTAATAAATAACAGAAATAGAGAATAGCGATGCACGCATTTGGAGGGGGGACAGAAACCATATCAAGATGATCTGCAAGAATTCTTTATGCCCATTATCCCCAAAATGGCCCACCATTGGACAAAGGAGGAGCCATTGCACTTTCCATCCATCACCCAGATAAGCATCCCTCATCCACCCACAGAAGTGAACGGAATGGCGCTCCACACAGGACCATCCATTCATGGGAGCTGGCTTAAACAATAGCACATTTCACTTCTTTCATCCAAGATTGTGGGTGCCTGTCAAAAAAGATTCATGACAATTGGCACAGAAACTGCAAAAAAAACATTCGGTAGGGATAAACTTAGGAACACCCACGGGTTCAACACAAAAAGGCAGGGCACAAATAGCTCAAGCAACGCACTCACCTTGGGAACACGATGATGCTGTGAGTTATGGGTGTTGTACCCAAGTCAGATAAACACAGTCCTTAAGCCCCCCCCCCAATCCCCTTAGGTCAATAAACGGTCTACCACATAATGGATAATGATGATGTTAATGAGTCACCACAAAGCCCTGTGTAAGTGGCCTTTAGGCCATAGTGGCACTCAATAAAACAGCAGAATTATTATTATTCTTATAAGGTACAGAGAAAGTGGAGTCTGTGGAAATTGACGATCCTTTTCAAATGTAAAAAGGTACATCTGCAGGGAACGTATCCCCCGCCCCCACTCCCACCTGTGCCCCGCCACCTTGCAATGCAACACAAGATGCCAGGGTATAGGTAGAGACTAAGTTGAGTCTGGTCCTGTTACAATACATTGTTGAACCTTTTCTGCAATCCCTTTCACAGTACCTTCTGTGGCATGATGGAGTAAAGAGGCGGACAAGATGGTTTCATTTTGGCTATAGACTTTTATTCAAAATAAGGAGGAAAACCTGCCTCTCCCTAATCCTAGATGGGGTTTCCCTACCTCAACACAGGATAACTGGGATGCTTGTCAAGATGCAAGTCAAAAAGAAACCGAAATACTGTCCTCTATCCAAACCCGCTACTCTATCCCTACCACTAACAAATTAACCAAGCAGAAAAGGGTTCAATGACTTTGAATATAAGCCACCAGGAGAATGACTCCCTTCTAATAGTGAAACAATACAATCGTAAATTGACTTAACAACAGTCTTTTGCTGTAAGGTATGATTTACCAAGAATGATTAGACCAGGAGAATGACTCCCTTTTCGTAGTCTATCTAAAAATGTTCTGGTGACTGTCCCTCGATAGTCCTTTGGACAAGCCTTTAGAAGTCTCTTTAATTCCTCCCATAGGTTTGTGAACAACAGAGTTAAGACTTTATCAAATCTTCTTCCTCTCGCTGTAGCTTTGTCAGGACATTTTATATCTAGACTATTGGGGAGATTGCTCCCTGACAGTTCTTGGTTCTTTTGGTATCTTTCACATATGCTGAGCTTCCCACTGGGACGAGGGAGTTCACTCCTGAGGCACAAGATTTCTGGTTTCTCATGTCACCACTGGGACAAAAGAGATTACTCCTGAGGAAGACATTGCTTGTAACTTTCTGAGTATAAATAATGTGACAAATGGGATTATTCCCGAAGAATTCTTGACTCTTGAAGCTCTATGTGCCACTACTGGGGCGAGAGAGACCACTCCCAAGGAATACTTAATTCCTAAAGCTTTGTATCTCACTACTGGGGCGAGGGAGATCACTCCACAGGAATACTGGATTCTTGAACCTTTGTGTCTTACTACTGTGATGAGGGAGACCAATCCTAAGCAATACTTGCCTCTTAGTTCTTTGGTTATCATTATTGTGACGAGGGAGTTCACTCCTGAGGAATACTTCACTCTTGGTTCTTTGGAGATCACTAGTGTGATGATCACTCCTGAGGAATACTGGACTCTTTGGGCTCCCTCAGACTGCCACCCGGCTTTCCTGCTACTACTGTTACCTGTAACTTCACTGCGGAGGGTGGACAGTTCTTAACGGGGTGTCAGCTTGCTGTGGCCACTGTACACCTTTATCACATCTTCAAGTGGTCTCCCTGTTTTCTCCCTTTTGGGCCTGTGCGTCTCTGCGGTGCTGTTGTTGTGGCAGTATCAGTGTGTTTTATGGACCACACAGTCCACCTCGAAGAGGCCGCACCAATGCTGGATTCTTCCTGCTTTTGCAGTGAGTTGGGATACCTCTATCTCGCGTAATTCCTCTAGGCCTCTGGATTAGAGAGGGACTGTCTCTCGGCAATTCGGGCAACGTGGGTTTGAATTTCCCAGGCCCTGCAGGACAGACTCCAGCTTCCCTCGCTGCTCTTCCTGCTCCCCAAAGTATCTAGTCCTTCCTCTGTCTTTACTTTATATGGCTCAGCCCGCCCAAGCGTAGCGTCAAAATTGGTTATGCACGCCTCTGAGGTTATCTTCAGGCCTTCTAGTGACCACATCGTCACAGTTATTCAATAACTCCTTCTATGGGTGTTCTGTATGTTTCTTTTGGTTCTTCTTCATCTCAGTCCTATCTGACTTTGTAGATGCCATCGCAGAGACTTAACAATAACATACAGTAGTGGTTTCAGGGTGGGAGAAGTAAGGAGTCAATAGGACGCTGGCTTCTAATAGGGAAGGGCTCCCCTTTTGGGGGAAGGGACAGGATCCTGTGAATCATCACACTACACAAACCCACTCTGTTTGACCCACACTGCCCACTCTATGAAAGTCCACATGGCACGTTCTAAAGGAAGACTGGTCCACACTGCATGCCTAACCTCAAATGTGGTCACAGTTACATTGCTTCGATGCAGGACCTGCAAACTCATCGACTTTTCAGTGGGTCAATCTCTACGCTTCTAAAGGAAACTTAAACTCAGCAGCAAGCGAGGCATACAACCGAAGGCGGCAACACAGACTTACAGATGGGCCTGAGACAGAGAAGTCACTCTTATTTTATTCACTGGAGTCCAACACACAAGCAACCGTCTCGCACATTTGTATCACTTTTTCTATTTCAGGGAGTGAGAGAGATACTCCTGCTCTGTTATAATCTTGATGGTTTTTACTCTTAACTGCACCCATTCTTGATCTTGGCTGGAGGCTTACACTCTCATATTTTGTGCACAAACCCTTATACTTTCAATGACAGGACAATGCCCTACTTGTGATGACCTGTTTTGAGTTACAAAACTCCTTGGCTCTTCCCACCCTTGGGAAGCCTGCACGTTAAACTATACATAGATGCTCTTTAATGGAACGGGGACATGAATATTCATAGAACCTGGCGCTGCTACCCTGCATCTTGAGATCTCATTTCAGGGTAGGAAATGGGCCGGAACAAGACGGAGCGGAGCTCTGGCAAGGTTTGTCTTGCCATCTCCCAAGGCCAACCCAGCAAACTCCCAGATATGTCCCGAGCCGTGCTTCAGAAGACTCAGCACGGAGACTGAATGCAGAAACAGCCAAAGCCTCAAATACTGTTTAGCAGCTGTCCAGATTTGTATACAGGTCTTGCAATTTGCAGTCACGTTATGTGAGGGTGAGTATTGTAACTGATGAAAACAGCAGAGTCCAACTTCCATTACTCGCACAAACGGGTTTCTTGCAGATTAACGATCAGACAGGTTTCGGGTTGGAAATTATGGGCATTCTATGTTCCAGAAATGTGGTTTGCTTTTACGCAAATGTCCAGGCCTGGCTTCTAGTGACCTGGCCTGTGGTCATGCTTCACGGCCTTGCTCCCCACAAGTAGGAGAGGGTTCCCCCAGTAATTGTTCTCCATTTCCAGCACTGTTCTTAATGCAGTGTGTCAGTCGTGCTGAAGTATTGTAAGCAGCAACGAGAGCATGGGCATCATTTGGGGGTAGTCAGGGGTAGCAGTTGCTACCCCTGGTATTCCACTTGCTCCCCTGCCTCTGCTACCCCTAGATTTGGAGGCAGTGCTGGCAACAGCAGGCCCAGCGCAATATTATCTTCAGCAGGGTGTTTCTGTAGGGCTCACTGATGCAAGCACAGCACATACAGAAGCCTTGCACTTTGATAGATGCATTTACAGGTATTACCTGAGGATTTGAACCTGCACTTGTCTTATGATGGGAACACCTGGTCCAGTCAACCTTTACCCTGCATATAATGACTGTATCTGGATTGTGAGGGCTTATCTGGCATAGCTATCGGGATAAGCACTTTCCTCTAACATGGGGCATGCCACGCCTTGCAGGAAAACCTGCAAGATGCAGGCATGCCTGTGTTTCTGAGGTTGATAAGTGGAGTTTT
Organism: Ambystoma mexicanum; assembly: GCF_040938575.1. Lineage (NCBI taxonomy): Eukaryota > Metazoa > Chordata > Amphibia > Caudata > Ambystomatidae > Ambystoma > Ambystoma mexicanum. The sequence goes on from NC_090929.1 coordinate 295,834,275, forward strand.
ATTAGATTGGAGAATCATGCTCAGAAACAGAAAGACTGACCATCTGGCCATTGAGGCTGCACTTTGCATATAGTGGAGACACCTGGGCATATAAAGCTGTACTTGGCATGGGAGGCTATAATGGGTAAACAGGACTTTGCCAAAAGGGGCTGCACTTAGATTATGATCACAGTACCTTGGCAAGTAGTCTCAGGAGGATAGGATAGCTCAGCGGCAACGTGCTCGCCTTGGAAGCAAGACGACACCGAGCTACATAGGTTCGATCCGCAGGTCCGTGCTTAGAAATCTCTGGGTATTAAGCGCGTTATAAATAACCAATCGTATCATACATTTAATAAAATGATTTTAGCTGGCGTACCATGGCATTTGAAGCTGCACTTTATATGATAATAGCACTCGAGCATATGAACATAATTCCTTGACTATGATGGCTATCTGGTCTGAGACAAAACAGCTGTAATGCACTGGCAGTAAGAAGCTACATGCGGCTCGAATGAATGGCATGTACAAGCAGTGCCTCTGGCTTATGACTCAGTTTTGTGTGCCTCTTTGTAATAATGGCTGCACCCCAGCACATCACAGCAAGACTACTTGCTTAAGGAATCGTTTATTATTGTATGTATTTTACACACATTGTAGATTGTATTTACATCAGTGATGTCACTTCCTATAATGTCAATAGGGTCAAAGGGTCATTTGATGCCTCCTCGTGTGATGTCAGTCTGATGTCACTTCTGCTACCCCAGGCATTTTTTAAAATGAAGTCTCTGAAGGAGAGGAAGCATATCTGTGTGTGAACCTGGGCTAATGGTCAGCCCATGAAGATCTGAAGAGCCATCTGACTGGCAGTGACCTGGCACTTACTCTGATAAGGCGAACAGGAGGCTGTTATGTGGGAGAAAGTGAACTGCCACTTTGTATGAAAAGGAGGATTCCCGAGCGCAGAGGTGCCACTAGAAAATGTGCTCAAGGAGGTCCTGGTGCCCATTAACTCTAGAAAGAGATTGTCGGACTCCAGGATTATGAACGTGTATGGCTGGCTATTAAACTGAACTTCAAGGCACACCATTTTAGAAGACTAGAATTGCATTTGCTAAAGACTGGGTGCATTAATCCCTAAGAGAACTGAAGGGGGCAAACTACAGCATCAATACAAGGAAAATACACGTCATCTGCCCCCAAAATGTCAGAGAATTTCTGACTCTATACAGACTTCACACGGGGACTGCCAGAAAGATGAATGGAGGCTCAAAACACATCGCTGGCAGCATATCTACCTAGTGCTCACTGAATAGATCAGCACCCCCAAAAGACCCACAGAACTAACGGCAAAATCTGCTTCAGGCAGGGATGGACTGAGAAGCAAAAGAGGCCCTGGAAATAATGTTCAAAGTGCCCCGATATTGCTCATTTTCAGCTAGCTCAACCCTTTTCCTATGAGAAAATTAAATGAGTGATCACACAAAAGAGGCCCAGGGTGCAGAGACGTACCAGGAAATCCCCAGGGCCCCCTATAGGCCATTCCCCACTGGCTTTAGGATATGGACATGGAACATGAATGCCAATAGTGCTTGGAAAGACGCTTCCCAACTCGGACATTTCTCTGCTGCAAAGAGTTGCGTTTTGCACATGAAGGATTAGCATATAAGAACGCAAATGACAGACACATACAAAATGTAACCTCCTGATGAAGGTGTCAAGAAGCACAGAGAAACGTATCAAGCAAACGTGTACCTTTCTGATCATTTTGGCTAATAATGAAAAAACTCCAAAACAAAAAGAGGTATTCGCATTTGTTAAAGGATGCTTGACTGTAACATCAGATTATTGATCAGAGGAATTCCGGCCCTCTTCTTAATCACATCGATTGGATAAAGTCAAAGGCAAAGACTTGTTCGGCATTCCCCCTTAATAGGCCCCAATTTGCTGAGCATCTCCCCCACCCGAGCATTTAAAACGCAGGATATCTTCTCTCAGAGCCCCACAGGTCAGGTCAAGGGTAGTCAAGAGAAATTGAGCATGAACTGGAAGTGTGGAGGCCATCTTGAAAATGTCATTTAGCAGGCCTGTGACCTGGAACAACTCCTTCTCTGGATTCCAAGTGCTTCCTTGACATGGGGACTAAGCAGCTGAATGAAAGACTTCAGCACCCCGGAGTACAGTTCTTCTGGCGCTCCTCGTGCATGTCCATCATCTACAGCAGAAGCCTCTCTCCCCATCACTCCACTCCCAGAAGGGAATTCTTCGACCTGATCCTATTATCGCCCTGAAAAGGTCCCCTTTGTGTCAGCGAATGTTAGTGCTTATGGGAGAACGGAATCCCGCCACCGTCCACATTCCAAGGTACAGTCGGCGCGATATGAGTGGCGGTGCCCGGCCCGTGAGTGGGCTCCCTAGGAGCTTATATTTCTACGTTTCTAAAGCTTCCAACAATGGGCTCCAGTTATCTAACAAGCAGGGGAGGGGGTCAGCACCCCCAACCAGCTTTCCATCTCCTCCAAGCACTGCAAATCTCCTGGTTTGAGAAATGAAACTGCCATCACAATTTAATTAGAAAGTGGGTAACGTGAGGCCCCCGACGGTGCTGAGCCGGTGCTGTTGTTCGAGAGTCTTTTTGCAATGTATCGCAGGAGGTGGCATTTCAGTGTGGTTTATTGGACAGGCTGGGCCAGGTCTTATAAAGGGGTAAGTGTCGAGGAGAACACAGACCTTCCTTGAAAACTGTGGAGGACCCCCGTGCCATGGAGCTGTAGGTGATGTACCCCAAGCTGTTGAGGAGCATCAATCATATTGTGGGCTGGGATGAGCCCACACACACTTTTCATTCACAACTAACAGTGTTCCGATACCTGAGCGAAATTTCTATGGAAACACAAGCGCGGCAAAGCTTCAGAAGCAACTGGGGCGCCACCAGGGCATGTTTACTAACTGGGGCGCCACCAGGGCATGTTTGCTATCAGGATTTGCGCCACGTGGCTGCTCCTTTTAAACATACTTTGTGAGGAACCCCCTACAAGTCCCATATTGAAGTTGCCCATTGCACAAGGAAGCACGTTTTGCAGAGGGGTATTAATTAGCCTTGGCCAGCAACATTCTTTGCAGGCGCGATAAGCAGGGGTAAATGGTGCAGCCAGAGAAGGCGAACACCAAAGAGAAATGGTAGGGAATTCCGGGCAGGCCCTTGCCTCGGCAAGACTGACGGATCAGGGGGAGATTAGGTCAAGGGTCAGGCAGAGTGATACCTGACCATCTCTTCACAAGGTCAATCCGCATTTCTGGGGCAAGGGCTGAGATGCTAGGACTTGCTGTAACTTCAAACAATGACAGCACAGGTCTGTGGGGCGACGCAATATTTTATATCCCAAAACATTGCCTATCGCAAAAACGCTCTACTACCACCAACCTACATTCGATCCTGCGCAAACAAGTGTGGGCGTTAGCAGGTTTGCAAGATTTGCAAACATCTGTTCACAATCAATATACAGGGACTAAACAAAACAAGCCCAGTGCTTCCTTATTACAGGTAACAAGAGTGTGCACACTTTCAATTTTTGGGTCTGCTTTGTTCTGCTGGAGAGTTGCTGAACATGAAAGTATAATGCTAATTGGCAAAGCAAATCAACCCCGAGCTACACTAGTAAACTCTGCTGTTCCTGACCTAGAAACGCAACCCCAGCTCAGCCAAGGCACACCAACCCCGAGCTACACTAGCAACCTCTGCTGTTCCTGACCTAGAAACTCAACCCCAGCTCAGCCAAGGCACACCAACCCCGTGCTACACTAGCAACCTCTGCTGTTCCTGACCTAGAAACTCAACCCCAGCTCAGCCAAGGCACACCAACCCCGTGCTACACTAGCAACCTCTGCTGTTCCTGACCTAGAAACGCAACCCCAGTTCGGCAAAGGCACACCAACCCCGAGCTACACTAGCAACCTCTGCTGTTCCTGACCTAGAAACTCAACCCCAGCTCGGCCAAGGCACACCAACCCCGTGCTACACTAGCAACCTCTGCTGTTCCTGACCTAGAAACGCAACCCCAGCTCGGCCAAGGCACACCAACCCTGAGCTACACTAGCAACCTCTGCTGTTCCTGACCTAGAAACTCAACCCCAGCTCAGCCAAGGCACACCAACCCCGAGCTACACTAGCAACCTCTGCTGTTCCTGACCTAGAAACTCAACCCCAGCTCAGCCAAGGCACACCAACCCCGTGCTACACTAGCAACCTCTGCTGTTCCTGACCTAGAAACTCAACCCCAGCTCAGCCAAGGCACACCAACCCCGAGCTACACTAGCAACCTCTGCTGTTCCTGGGCTGACAACTCAGCCGCAGCTCAGCCAAGGCACACCAACCCCGAGCTACACTAGCAACCTCTGCTGTTCCTGACTTAGAAACTCAACCCCAGCTCAGCCAAGGCACACCAACCCCGTGCTACACTAGCAACCTCTGCTGTTCCTGGGCTGACAACTCAGCCGCAGCTCAGCCAAGGCATATCAACCCCGAGCTACACTAGCAACCTCTGCTGTTCCTGACCTACAAACTCAACCCCAGCTCAGCCAAGGCACACCAACCCCGAGCTACACTAGCAACCTCTGCTGTTCCTGACCTAGAAACTCGGCCGCAGCTCAGCCAAAGCACACCAACCCCGAGCTACACTAGCAACCTCTGCTGTTACTGACCTAGAACCTCAACTCTAGCTCAGCCAAGGCACACCAACCCCGAGCTACACTAGCAACCTCTGCTGTTCCTGACCTAGAAACTCAACCCCAGCTCAGCCAAGGCACACCAACCCCGAGCTACACTAGCAATCTCTGCTGTTCCAGAACTAGAAACTCAGCCGCAGCTCAGCCAAGGCACATGAACCCCGAGTTACACTAGCAACCTCTGCTGTTCCTGACCTAGAAACTCGGCCGCAGCTCAGCCAAGGCACACCAACCCCAAGCTACACTAACAACCTCTGTTGATCGTGACCTAGAAACTCAACTCCAGCTCAGCCAAGGCACACCAACCCCGAGCTACACTAGCAACCTCTGCTGTTCCTGACCTAGAAACTCAACCCCAGCTCAGCCAAGGCACACCAACCCCGAGCTACACTAGCAACCTCTGCTGTTTCTGAGCTAGAAACTCAGCCGCAGCTCAGCCAAAGCACATCAGCCCCGAGCTACACTAGCAACCTCTGCTGTTCGTGGGCTGGCAACTCAGCTGCAGCTCAGCCAAGGCATATGGGAACCTCTGCTGTTCCTGACCTAGAAACTCAGCCGCGGCTCAGCCATGACACATCAACCCCAAGCTACACTAGCAACCTCTGCTGTTCCCGACCTAGAAACTCAGCTGCGGCTTAGCCAAGGCACATCAACCCCGAGCTACACTAGCAACCTCTGCTGTTCCCGACCTAGCAACTCAGTCGCGGCTCAGCCAATGCACATCAACCCCGAGCTACACTAGCAACCTCTGCTGTTGCAGACCTAGAAACCCAGCCGCGGGTCAGCCAAGGCAATTCAACCCGAGTTACACTAGCAAGCTCTGCTGTTCCTGACCTAGAAACTCAGCCACGGCTCAGCCAAGGCAGATCCACCCAGAGATACACTAGCAACCTCTGCTGTTCCTGACCTAGAAACTCAGCCGCGGCTCAGCAAAGGCACATCAACCCCGAGCTCCACTAGCAACCTCTGCTGTTCCTGACCTAGAAACTCAGCTGCGGCTCAGCCAAGGCACATCAACCCCGAGCTACACTAGCAACCTCTGCTGTTCCTGACCTAGAAACTCAGCCGGGGCTCAGCCAAGGCACATCAACCCCAAGCTACACTAGCAACCTCTGCTTTGCCCAACCTAGCAACTCAACCCCAGCTCAGCCAAGGCACACCAACCCCGAGCTACACTAGCAATCTCTGCTGTTCCAGAACTAGAAACTCAGCCGCAGCTCAGCCAAGGCACACCAACCCCAAGCTACACTAGCAACCTCTGTTGATCGTGACCTAGAAACTCAACTCCAGCTCAGCCAAGGCACACCAACCCCGAGCTACACTAGCAACCTCTGCTGTTCCTGACCTAGAAACTCAACCCCAGCTCAGCCAAGGCACACCAACCCCGAGCTACACTAGACACCTCTGCTGTTTCTGAGCTAGAAACTCAGCCGCAGCTCAGCCAAAGCACATCAACCCCGAGCTACACTAGCAACCTCTGCTGTTCGTGGGCTGGCAACTCAGCTGCAGCTCAGCCAAGGCATATGGGAACCTCTGCTGTTCCTGACCTAGAAACTCAGCCGCAGCTCAGCCATGGCACATCAACCCCAAGCTACACTAGCAACCTCTGCTGTTCCCGACCTAGAAACTCAGCTGCGGCTTAGCCAAGGCACATCAACCCCGAGCTACACTAGCAACCTCTGCTGTTCCCGACCTAGCAACTCAGTCGCGGCTCAGCCAATGCACATCAACCCCGAGCTACACTAGCAACCTCTGCTGTTGCAGACCTAGAAACCCAGCCGCGGGTCAGCCAAGGCACATCAACCCGAGTTACACTAGCAACCTCTGCTGTTCCTGACCTAGAAACTCAGCCACGGCTCAGCCAAGGCAGATCCACCCAGAGATACACTAGCAACCTCTGCTGTTCCTGACCTAGAAACTCAGCCGCGGCTCAGCAAAGGCACATCAACCCCGAGCTACACTAGCAACCTCTGCTGTTCCCGACCTAGAAACTCAGCCGGGGCTCAGCCAAGGCACATCAACCCCAAGCTACACTAGCAACCTCTGCTGTGCCCAACCTAGCAACTCAGCAGCGGCTCAGCCAAGGCACATCAACCAGGAGTTACACTAGTAACCTCTGCTGTTCCTGACCTAGAAACTCAGCCGCGGCTCAGCCAAGGTACATCAACCCCGAGCTACGCTACCAACTTCTGTTGTTCCTGACCTAGAAACTCAGCCGCAGTTCAGCCAAGGCACATCAACCCCGAGCTACACTACCAACCTCTGCTGTTCCTGACCTAGAAACTCAGCCGTGGCTCAGCCAAGGCCAATCAACCCAAGCTACATTAGCAACCTCTGCTGTTCCTGGGCTAGCTATTCAGCCGCAGCTCAGCAAAGGCACACCAACCCCAAGCTACTCTAGCAACCTTTTTTGTTCCTGGGCTAGCAACTCAGCCAAGGCACATCAACCCCGAGCTACGCTAGCAACCTCTGCTTTTTCTGACCTAGAAACTTAGCTGCAGCTCAGCCAAGGCACATGAACCCCGATTTACACTAGCAACCTCGGCTGTTCCTGACCTAGAAACTCAGCCGTGGCTCAGCCAAGGCACCTCAACCCTGAGCTACACTAGCAACCTCTGCTGTTCCTGGGCTAGCAACTGAACTGTCCCACAGCTCAACTAATGCACTTTAACCTCGATTTAGACGAGCAAACTCTGCTGCTCCTGGGTTAGGAATGCACCCAGAGTTCAGCCAATGGGGTGCACCCATCTTGATTGACTCACAATTCCTCGAATCCAGGGAGATCGAACCCGGTCCACCGAAAGATAGACACACCCACAGTGGAGCAATGTGAAGTGGGATGTGAGGGGGAAGGCAGCCAGAGAACAGGGATATATGGGATGGGACAAGCAGGGGGGGCAGGGTTGGGGGAGAACGGAGGGTAGCAAAGAACATGGGCATGGGGCAGAGCACCCCCACTGAGGAGACAGGAGTGGGACAGACGTTCAAAACTACATCAGGTAAAGAGGCATGCTGGGTGCGGGTCAGCATGCAGGATTTGGCTGGAGGGGATGGAAGGACTGGCCAGTCCATGAGCTGGGGTTCGACTGTACAAAATACATGCATTTGTACCATCGAGATGAACAGAATCCACACCATGCTCAGTATGGGAGACTCAGCGCAGACTCCAACTTCCCTAGTGCTCGCCTCCTGCTAGACCCTTTCGACACCTTCAGCCATGATGTCCTACTGAAAAGACAAGCGGACATTGGAATCAAAGGAACTGCTCTGCACTGGATCACATCGACCAGACCAAAAGGACTGAAATAACAAACAGGGATTTTTATTTTTATTTTTGTAGGCTGCCTAAAATCGGGCCAAAAATCAAAAAGAAAATCGGTCTTTTGGTTAGGCGGCCTACAAAAATCGAGAAAATTACTCCCCACACAAACACGAACACACAAACCTGTTTTCCCAACACTCTATCCAACGAAAACCGAGCTCAGGATCTGCAGCACCACACCATCAAATCCCACACACATTCCCAAGCCCAAAGAAATGGGAACTTGCCCTCTGCCTACGACTAGATCCAGAAACCTCAGGTCTGTTTTTGTCTTTACACTGGACCTTACACTGTTTTTTACCTTAGACTGGAACCAAGGTTAAAAGAATTGTAAAGAGTTGCTTCTTCCAGCTCCAATACGATCAGATGCCTCATGGACTTCCAGACCTTCAGTAAACCATAGCATTAATCACACTGGTACTTTCAAGAGTAGATCACATCAACAGCCTTTACCTTGGGCTGCTGGAATACTTACTCCACAGGCTACAAATATTCTAAGACATAGCAGCCCTTCAAAGCCTCCACAGGCTCGGGATAAAAAGGAAGATGAATTTCAAAACCCACTGCGCCTTCTACAGCAGGGGCCCAGAATCCATTTGCTACCATCCGCTTCAATCCAGCAACTATTCCCTCCAAACATTTCCAAGCTTCTACCAGAAATGCAATAGAAAACTGTATTTCTCCTTCCTCCAAACTAACCTCTGGAACTCCATGCCCAAACATAATTGCCAGAAAAGGACCATCAGATTTTCCGAAAACAGCTAAAAGCCTTACTATTCAACTAGCACCAGCATGAGACCAGCACAACAAATATCAAGAAACAGATACTCACTTACAGTAAATTCAACCTGAGGGGGCCTCCCCTCCAACAATATACATAATATACAGCAAACCAATTAGAAACTTCTAAGCTTAGAACTATTGGAGAGCAGAATAATTCGGGTCAGGCTCCATATTCAAACAGGTCATGACCCAGCACTGAACCCGTAAATGTAGGACTACTGGAGACAAACAAATGACTTAGCACTAGTAATGTTCTTTCTACTGCATGTTGCTCCCATGGATTCCTCATCATTGATATACTGATATCCTGCTTGCAGCTTTGGAAACTTTTCAACAGCAGAGGGTGCCATGTGTTTCCAAGTCGATGTTCCTCAGCGGCTTGCATCCTCACGCTTGGACATGACGTTGGCACTGGTATAAATAGCACGCACCGCAGCTGCTGAGTCAGTTCAAATGTTCCCCCGCTTCTTGCACAGCCGAACCCCTGGGCATTGAAAGAGAGGAAGGTCTAAAACAGCAAAATTCACCTACAGTCAGAAGGGCAGGCTGGGTGGTCAATGAGGAATCCGTGGGAGGAACATCCAGCAGAAAGAACATTACCAGGGGTAAGTAATTTCTTCTTCTGGTGGATTGCGTCCTCCCACGGATTCCTCATCTTTGATAGACTCCTATAGCAGTTTGTAAATGGAGGTGGGACCAAATACTGTTATTGGTTTATGCTATTAAGAACATCTTTTCCAAATGTTATGTCCTGACCCAACAAGGAAAGCAGGCAGTAGTGCTTTGGGAAGGTGTGTAATGAAGAGCAGGTTGTGGCATTTCAAATATCCTGCACTGTTACACCTTTCTGTAGGGCTGGAGTGGTTGCCACCACCCTGGTAGGATGTGCGCTTAGATTATCCAGAACATCTTTACCAGGCAAGGAATAGCATTCTGTGATGCACACAATAATCCACCGTGACAAGGTCTGCTTAGTCACAGCCTACGGTAATTTAGCAGACCCTCCAGCTTATTGCGATTTTGCGATCCCGCAAAATGCCGCGAAAACGGCCGTTTTGCGCAAAATGCCGCAAAAATGGCCGTTTTGTGCAAAAACAGCATCTTTTAAAAAAAAAAAATTTTTTTTTTTTTTTTTTTAAGTAATCTGCAAAAATTACTGTTTTGAAAAAAAGAATCCTCAGGGTGCCAGGTGCTCAACTTTTTTTTTTTGTTTTTATTTACACAAGAAATGAAATCACTTGCGCCCCAAAAATTGCAGCCCAATCCACAAGGGGCACATGAATGGGCACATTTTATATGCGCGCCCATTCAGATGGCCTTTTTCACCTCCTTGATCAAATAAAGTGGCGTTTCTGTCAATTTAAAAGCACATCCCGCATTTCCAAGCACGATGCACTTTTAAATGTGCAGAAATTGTAGGCAACCCTACGCGCACGGGATGTGGGGCTGCCGCTGCATGACAGGGTCTTTCCTGACCCTGTCATGCATTTCTTTTAAGGTATGAACCGCTGCTGAGTCGCTTGCATTTCTGTTCCTCAAACAGGATAAAAATGCATTTTTTGGGTCACATTTTACAGCGGCAGGCACCTAGAGTGCCTGTCCCTGTGAAAGGCGCTGGGAGCTTGCAGAACACTGTCGGGAGAGCGATTCTATTCAAAGTACTCCCCATTTTGATGACAAAAATCTATCGAATGTTACAATTTGACCAATTACGTGCAGTTCTATTCGATCGATTTTTATAAATACTGAACATGTGTTGCGGGGGTGTCACCTGCTCCCCTTGTTTAGTATTTTTGGTCTAGGGTGGTTGCAGAAGTGTTTTCCCCTTTTTCCTCAAAATTGGAGGCGGGGACAGAAAAAAAAAGGAAAATAACGAAAAAAGGACCCTGCAGAGTCGGATCCGACCCGCGTTAGAGGGACGGATCCGACCCGCGTTAGAGGGACGGATCTGGCACCGCAGGGTTGCAGGGGAAGCTGCAGCGACCAAGCGGTTAAGTAGGGGAGGGGGTCGGGTGGTGGTGAAAGGTACATTTTGGGTTGTTTGGCTGAAGTGCAAATCAATTTGCAGCAAAATTGACTACGGTCAATTCCGCCGCAAATAATTACACTTCGTTCAAACAACCCAGAACACCATTCAAGGCAGCTGCCAGCGCACAATTTGCGCTACAGCTCAAGCCTGTGGAAATGCGCCGGTCACCTTTGAGAATAAGGTGACCTGCTCATTTCCAAAAATGGGTTGTCTAAAAATAGCATATCCTCCGTTGTTTTTTTAAATGCCCCCTCATTTGAGGAACTGGGACAAAATCTACATGTAAAAAAAAATAGTAAAAATGGTTACACTATGAGAGAGAGGGAGAGTGATGGGTGAGATGTGAAGTGATGGGCAAGAAAGCAGAGGAAGAGCAGTGGGTCAGAGGAGGAAGTGCTGCACAAGAGAGCAGAGGAAGCAGTGATGCGGTGGGCCAGAAATCTGAGAGCGAGCAGAGGTACAGAAAGTAGAGGAAGCGGTTGGCCAGAAAGAGGCAGTGAGCTGCAGATTGGGAAAAAGGATGAGGGAAGAATGTGATAGAATGGGAGAAAAGATGCAAGATGCAGAAGCAGCACAAAAGAATGAAGGACTGTATATTGAGGGAGGAATTGTAGAGTGTAAGGTGTGAGTTGGAAGTATGATTTGGAGTGTGGCAGGGGCTGGGCAGTGCAGATTGTGACTTGACAGTGTGACATAGCACGTGAGTATTTGTATGACAGAGTGAGAGGTTAAGGAATGTAAGTTATGATGGAGAGTTGGTGAGATGTTTGTGGGTGTTTGGGGGATTGGAGAACATAGAAGGGGAATATTTTCAGCATTACAATTGATAATGATCAATTTAGTTAATACTATTAAATAGGCATGAACATTAAACCAGAAATGTAGCCAAATCAAACACTGTTCTGCCAAGCCAGAGACATCTGGGACTCTTCCTATTAAATTAATACAAAAAACACATAATAATGATACCCTGGCTCTCTTCTAGCCTTGCACTCTACCTATTTCCTGCAATGTGGCAATCTTACACCCTCCAGTTAATACAAAATGTCCCGCAAAAATGCCGCAATAAATAAAGGTTTGTGCCGCAAAATTTGCCATTTCATGCCGCAAAATTTGCCATTTCATGCCGCAAAATCCTGGAAGGTCTGATTTAGGTCTAGTATAACCAATGAAAGGTTGGTCTTCTTGTCTGACATTATCTAGTCTGCTTATGTAAAAGCCTAACGCTCTCCTAAGATCCAGTCAGTGTAACCTCTATTCATACGTGGAAGGATGAGGAGGTGGGTAGAAAGCATTTAAAACTATTTTCTGTGTTTGGTGAAATTCTGACACCACCTGAATGAGAAAGGAAGGGCGTGCTCTCAGAATAACCTTCACCGTGGAGAAAATGGTGAAGGGAGGCTTGCATGACAAAGCCTGAAACTTACCTAGTGAGCAGAGGTGATGACTACTACAGAAATAGTTCTTATAGTCAATAACCTGCACAGACAAGAATTAAGTGGCTCAAATGGGGCTGCCATTAAGAAATTCAAAAATAAATTAAGGTCCCAAGGCAGAACTATGCATGGAACCATAGGCAAGATATTAATAAGTCCCTTGAGGAACTGAATAAGAATGGGAACCTTAAAATAAGAACCTTGTTCTGGCATGAGCTTGAATATAGACAGAACAGTCAGGTAACCTTTAGCAGTAGACACCTTAGCCCCTGGGTGATCAGATGTAACAGAAAAGATAATACAGTGGGAGTGTTACAAATCAAAGGATCAATATCGTTAGCTCTATGCCAGCTGCAAAATGTGTTGCAACGGCAGCAGTATAGTGCTTTTTTTGCTGGCCTCCTCGCCAAAAGCAACACCTCCATAACGTCTTCCGTAATGTCCCAATCTTTGTATCTTAATCCCTCGGAAACCATGCATGAAGGTTGAAAGTCCTGATTTCTGGATGGAGAAGATAGCCTTGTTCTTGGGAAAGCAGATCTTCTCTCTGGGGAATGACGAATTGGAGGTCATATGGACATGTCCAGAAGTTCTGGATACCATGTTCTACTGGTACATGCAGAGCAATCAGGATCATGGACTTCCCAAATGTCCTCAACCTCTTCATGACATGAGGAATGACGGGGACTGGAAGGAATGAGTACAGGTGTGGATAATAACAATCCACCACAAACGCATCCCCCAGAGCTCCTCTGAGGAAATTCCCTGGAGCAGAACAGGTTGCACTTCCTGTTGATACTGGACGTGAACAGATCCACTTGAAGGGTTGCCCAAAGCATGAAGATCTCTAGGCATTCCTGAACTAGCTCCCACTAGTAAGAGACTGTGCTCTGTCTGCCCAGGGCGTCCGTCGTCCTGTTCTCTTCTCCGGCTAAGTGAACGGCCAACAGAGAGACTGCTTCTTGAAGTGCCCAAAGACAGAGCTACATTGCCTCTCTGCAAAGTGGTAGTGACTCTACACCTCCTCTCTTATTGAGATACTGCATAGCCACGGTGTTGTCCACCATTATCAGGACCTTCTTCCCCAATACAGACGGCAAAAAGGCCTTCCGTTCTAGTCTGATTTCTCTCAGGTCTAAAAGGTTTATGTGTAGTTTGGATTCCGATGGAGCCCAACGACTGCTGATCACTAGATTGTTCAAGTAGGCATCCCATCCCATCAGGGAGGAATTCTTGACTACTGTCATCTCCTGCCTTAGTTGCCAAAAAGGTTTCCCTTTCAACAAATTCTTCATGCAGGGCCGCCATAGCAGATCCTGCACAACCTTGCTCGGGACGTGAAGAAGGTCTGTCATCCTGCCAGAGAAATGGGACCATTGTGATCTGAGGGCCCACTGGAGAGGCCTCATCCTCAGATGAACCTCTGGCACCAGGACAATGCACGATGCCATGAGTCCGAGCAGCCTTAGAAAATCAAAGGCTGGCAGATCCTGGACATTTTGAAACTTTTCCACCATCTGCAAAATGTGCTGAGTCCTCATCTCAGGAGGTGGGGGTGGAAGCTTTCACTGAGGAAGAATTAAGGACTGCTCCAATGAATTTCAGCTTTTGGGAAGGTGTCACCCGAGACTTATTGAAGCTGAGGGAGAAGCTCAATCTGTGGAGAGAATGGCAGGTGCTGTTCAGATGCTGTTCAAATGTTCCAGAGCCTGCTCAGGAGAACGAACCCTGATCAGCTAATCATCGAGATGGGTAAAGATGGGAATCCGTCCCCTCTTTAGATTCGCTGCCACCACCACCATCAAGTTGGTGAAGACGCTCAGGTGGAGGTGAGCCCAAAAGGCAGTAAATGAATAAAACTGAGAACTGCCAATGGCGAACCTCAGGTACTTTCTTTGCTTGGGATGTATACACACGTGAAAGTAAGCATTGTCAAGATCGAGTGACACCATTCAATCCTGGAGCTGAAGGTCATGAAGCATCTGTGAAAAGGGGACCACCCTGAACCTGTCCTTCCTGAGGAACTTGTTCAAGCATCTCAGGTCCAAGATGGGTTGCATTCTTCCGTCTTTCTTGGGAAACAGAAAATAGGTGGAGTACCGGCCGTGGTATTGCTCCGAAACAGGTACCCTTTCCACAGCACCTTTCTCTAGCAGGGAGAGAATCGCATGCAGAAGAAGCGGGTCTGGTTCCCCAAGAGATAGTATGCACGGGGAACAATCTAAATGGAAGGCAGTAACCATGGGCTACTGTTTGCAGTGCCCAAGCATCCTAAGTAATGCTTTGCCATTCTTCGAGGTGCTGAGCCAATCTGCCCCCACTACAGACTTGTGAGTCAAGGACTCAAAGAGGTTTTGGAGTAGTTGCTGTGTCAGAAGGTTAAAAGGCAGACACTGCTTGGGCAGTTCTATCTCGAAGACCTTGTGCACCACAAGGGAGTCTTCTCTGACCTCTCTGGGTAAACTGGCCCCTGGTCCCATTGACTGAAGAGTAAAATTGAAAGGAGCGTCATCTCCAGCGCTGAGGAAAAGGCTGGATTTGCTGAGGCTGGCAGATTGCAGCTCCTAAATGTTTAGCTGCCACCTTAGAGGCCTGAACATTCTCCAGACTCTCATCATGCTCAGTGCCAAAAAAAGTGAGATCCATCAAAAGGCATGTTTTATAGCCTGGACTGGACATCCAGGGCAAACCCCGACTTCTGCAGCCACGCATGCCTTCTTGCGACAGTGGAAGCCACCATAGAATGGCCCACACAATAAGGTGCATCTAATCCTGATTGCAAGGATTCACATGCTGCTTCTCTGCCATCCTGAATAATAATTAAGAAGCCATCTTTCATTTCACCTTTGGGGTTGTTTTCAGCTTCTTAGGCAATAACACCCGATAAGGTGTGGGTGTACTTTGCCAATGCACAAGTAGCATTAATGGCCTTCAAAGCCATACTGCCAGCTGAGAAAACTCTCTTACCCAGAACATTAAACTTCTTGTCATCGTCGTCAGGAGGGAGTGTAGGGTAGGCTGCAGCCTTCGAAGTAGACATTGCTGCTTGAACTACTAAACGTTCTGGAGTTGGATGTTTAGACAGGAATTCTGGGTCAATAGATGAAGGTCTATATTACCTGACCAGGTCCTTACAGACAGCTAGTGTAGTGTCAGGTTTCTGCCAGTTCTCCAGGATTTTGATCCTTATGGCTGAATGGAATGGCAAAATAGGCTTCTTGGGAGGTCCTTTGACAAGGATGTCTGTCAAATCATCCTGCTCAATGTCCTTGGCAGGACGACTCCAACCCAAGTAATCTGTCACTTTTCTCAAGACAGCCCTATAAGTGCTGCTAGCATGGCCAGCTGAACCAGGAGTTGCAAAATACCTCAGGTGAGGTGTCAAGACCACTGGCATCTTTTAAGCATTCCACCAAATTCTGTACCCTGGCATCCTCCGAGATGAACTCCTCCGGTGCATTAGCTGTGCTATACCTAATCCCAAAGAAAGGATGGCCATCCTCCTCCTCTTCATAAATCGATCCCATTTTTTTGGCAAAGCCTTAATAGCCGTCAATAGGTCAGAGAAAGACATCGAGGTTTTCAGCGTCAAATCCATCGACGGAACGGAAGAAGGGGCAGTGGCTTCACATTTTTATGTGTTGATGGCACAGTCAATGCAACTTGAGGATGCCTCTCCGACACACTCCCTGGGCTCTTAGGCACACGAGAAGTGGTCTTAGATGACACCTTAACAGCCTTACGAGGGGAAACAGGATCGGAAGCTTTGTTTGGTTCACTGGAAGGACTGGGCATGACCGCTTTCTTGAATACTTCCATCCTTTGCAGAAGGAATTCCTCCCAACCTGCTATAGAGGAAGAGTTACTTGGAAAGCTTACCTTATTCCTGTTGTGTGCAGAGTCTGAAGAAGGTGACGAGCGGAGGCGCTGCTTTTTCAATTTACATCCTGAAGATGACGAAGAGTGCTGCAAATCGCTCCTGGACCTGGAGCGCTTCAAGTGCTTCGAGCGCTTCTTCCATCTTTGTGAAGAACTGTCGCCCAAACTTTTTTCATCAGACAATCTCCTCTTCAAGGGAGTAGACAAAGGGGATTTAGATGCTGATCAACCTTTGGCGTGTTTTGTCTCCCCTTCAAGGCCTTCCTGATCATAGATTGACAAGACCCACAATCCTCGACCTTATGATCCACTCCAAGGCACCAGAAGTATATCCTGTGCGAATCTGTGATCATCATCTACAAATCACAGTCCGCACACTGCTTAAACCCAGTTTTAGTAGTAGACATACTCAGAAAATGTAAATACGCAATTGAAACCGTTCAAAGCGTGCTGTGCATACAGAAAAACAGAACTGAGGCAACGGGCACTGTACATGCTATTCATACCAGCGTCAATGTCTCATCCAAGAGCAGGGATGGAAGCCACTGAGCGCCCTCGATGACGCACAGCGCCCTCTGCTGTCAAAATGTTTCCAAAGCTGCAAGCAAGATATCGGTATATCAAAGATGAGGAACCCATGGGAGGACACAATCCATCAGACTGGAATAATTTGGGTCAGGCTCCACGTGACATACGTGGAATTGAACCAATACTGCTGCAAATATTTAAGAGGCCACTATGGTTATATCCCTGGGTGATGCCACACTAGCTCGCTCCCGGATGGTGTCCAATGCATTTATTTTCCCCACTACTTGCATATATATCTACTTCCTTCTCTTCCTGGCTAACCAACTTACCTCTAAACCCCCTACCACCTTACACCACTCCCACAAATCACCCTGCAAATGGCAACTTCATGACTATCAGTTACCACATCAGCATCAATCAAGCTATGAAAAAACTCACTTCTTTAGATCTATGACACCTTTCCACTCCCACATCAGCTGCTAACGGAAACTCGCTACACTGCCTTTTATCAGATCTTGGTCTCTCCCCTCTGGATAAACACATAATCTAATGTCACTGCCATACCCATAGCACCTAAGACTCTGGTACATCAATACCGCAGCTTTCTCATTGGTCCTTTACTCTATGCCACTAACAACCCTGACTTCTCTCACAGAGCCACGTGTAGCAAGGACACACACAATGGTCAAAAGGCTGTTATATAAGACCCCTTTACATTACATTACATCTCAATCCTTAGTTACGTGCAGCAACCACTGCTGTTCCTGGTCTATGAAAGCACACAGCTCACAGCTCTTTGCTACAATTCTAAATGACATGCAACAAACGTTCTTTCGGTCAGAACTTATAGAGGCCCACACATAACTCTGTCAACGCACCTATAGCCACAGCCGTGTGTGGTAACCTCAGCTGTTATCCAAAAATCCACAACCAGGTACACCAACAAACGTCAGTCACCAGGTATTTGTAGCAACCTCTACAAACCAACAAGGATCTTTCCCATCAAACTACAATCTTCAGGTAAATGTAGCAATCACTGGTATTCCTGATGTGAGAGGTGACACACAACTTTACAAATCACCTATGAGTCTGAGTTGGATTTATGTATACAGAAGCTGTATGTGATGCAATGACCACTTGGTACCGCTCATTTACCCGGAACTCCATAGGTCCACCACATACCTTGATTGTCTCTCTGTAGAGTGCTCACAAGATCAGTAGATGGGCCATTGTTATTGTTACTGTACGGAGGTGTGAGGGGGTTGTGGTCCTAGAGTTAGGATGGGGCAGAGACAAGGAGTACCTGCAAATAACCATTTGTGGCACTTCGTGAAGGCCACTGTGTTGCATAATTCCCTCAGGTTACAGTCCTGGACACCTGAGATGCAAGCGATGCAAGCGCCTTAGACACAGACGGTGTGGCCTCTGTATTCGTTCCATGTGAATCTAGACAGGTACTGTGACCTTGAGTTGCTCATTAGAGGTTAGAGTTAATCTTGCAGTAGGAATTGAGGGGGCAAGGTTTTGAGGGCGTCCAGGTCCTGTTTCCTGGAAGGCTTTGTAGACAGTGATTGAAGCCATATGTTCTACATATTGTTCGACCAGGAGACGCAGGAAGGTGTTCACTGTGATTGATATATACTCCCCTTCCCTTAGATGTATGCAGGACCTAGCTGGATCCTCTAGACTTTGCACCTCCCATAGACAATGTTCCAACAATCCAGAAAGGACAGAACCGAGGATCTGTGAACTCAGCCTGGAGGTTGAATTGAAGGAGTCAAAGGACATTCCTCAGTGACAAAAGGTGGACGTTTTCGAGTTTTACAATCGTTTAAGAGCTGAAATACGGTCCAAGTCGACAAGGCAAGCACGCACGTTCTGGGCTGAGGACGTGACTGCCCAGAGACTTCACACCGCCTGAATGATATGATGCCCTTGCTGGCATTGGTCATTCGCAGCACTTGGATCTTGTCGTCAATTAGGAACTGGTTCCTCATCTAGTTTTTGTTGCATGTTTCAAATTCGGACACATTGTTACAGATCTGTCATAATTTGCCTAGATTTAGAAGGACTTTAAGATCATCTCGTGCTGAGTTACAGGCTTCACCGGCAGGGCTATCCAAATGTTGAAAAGTAGGGTGCGCAAAACAGAGCATTGAGATACACTGTGCAAACACCCTTTTCACAGAAGAGCAACAGTTGCCAGCCCATGCCCTTTTTGCTCCATTACGACTGAAACCATTTGATCCATTTCAAGACCGTAAAATACCATGCCTGCAAAGAGCGACCACAGCCTGTTTGCTCACCCAAACCGCGGTGTCGCTACACGAGTCCACACATAGCAAAATTGGCACTTTTGCCAGCAAAGACCTAAAACAACCATGGAATTGAATTGGGGGGATACGTCTACAACATCCCCAAAAGACTGCAAGGCAGCAATAAGCACACTAATGAGTCACTCCTGATGAGCAATGCCTGTGCTACCAGGCACCCCCGTGCCATGTCTAACTCCTTTCATCAGTGCTGGATCTTTAAACAACACTTTAATTCTCAGAATCAAAGGTTACTCGCTTCCAATTTCCAATGTAGGCCTCCGTGCCCTAGCATGAAAGGTTATGTGTTTATAATCACCGACACTAGCTGAAGTGTCCAAAAATACAGAGGTATTTGACAACTATGTGAGTAAACATTCACAAAGAAAACTGAATTTGGACAGCACACCAACTGAAAATCAGGACCAAACCTAAGCCAATTCTGCAAATGATTAAATGCACCAAAACCTAACAGCTACCACCAAAATACCCTCCAACTGTTCTGCAGCAAACAAAAAAACCTGTAGCAAGCCTTATGCTACTTTAATTGGGAATATGTACTGGGTCTGATCACTCTGTTGTCCCCAGTTCATCTTCTCCATTGTAGCGCCCCCGTCTTCCATCTGGGTCATTTCCTAATCACTGTACAGCACCCAGCAAAGGGGGCGCATAGCTGGCTCACTAAAGTGACGCACAATGGGCTTCTATGGCGCCCTTCTGCCATTCTGTGGGCCTTGCTGCGCATAGCACTGCAAGAAAAGAGAAGAGTAGGAATTGTGGTTACGGGGAAGGCATACTCACAACCTGGGGTACTGCAGAGTGGAGGTTGGGAGTACCCCAATTCTGAGTGCCACTCTGGGTCCATAGTTTGGCGGTGAGGGGCAAGCTCGAGATCTGGGAAGTTACAATGCTGAAAGTCCTGGTTAGCCACTGCTTTGGGTGGGGCCGAGTGACAGAACTAAAGAAGTAAGCTTTGTTATCGCTCCATGAATGCTCATGTGGTAGCGATAGGTGTGAGGTCACTGTGTACTGCAGGGTTCGTGTGTGTAGCGTAAGGTGGCAGGAGATTTAGAGGTAAATTAGTCAGGGAGAGGAGCCGGTATGTATGTGTAATGTATTGATTGGGCTGATTCCATGTAAGTCATGTGGGGCATGGCTCGTATGGGTGTATTTCACAATAGTTCGTTGCTGATGTGTAGCATGTGGGTGTGTTGTATTTTTGTACGATTTTAGGAGGGGTGGTTTCCTCGGGTTGAGTTTAGCAAGAGCGAGCACTTGTTGGTAGATGTTTCATGCTGCTGTTAATGGAACAGTCTGGTTTTAAAAGGTTACTTCCATGTCAGGTGGGCTTCTTCTGTGTGTAATTGGGCAGACAGTTCCAGGGTATGGCCGAGAGGAAGCAGATGGACCAATCTCTGTGGCATTTCCGGTGCATGCTTGGTCCAGTGACCAGGGCATCATTGCTGCAGCGGGAATCTGATATAAGCAGGAATCTGATATAAGCAGGAATCTGATAGAAGCGGGAATCTGATAGAAGCGGGAATCTGATATAAGCAGGAATCTGATAGAAGCGGGAATCTGATAGAAGCGGGAATCTGATAGAAGCAGGAATCTGATAGAAGTGCCTGCCCTTCTATTGAGCAAATACAATAGCTTATGGATGAGGCGACATCCACAACAATAGCCAAATGCCTTCAACATTGCACAAATGCTCCCAAAAATGTGACAATGCTTACCAATTACACCTCGTTATGCTACCACCAACAAAGATGTTGGGGTATCTGGTGGTCCTAACAAGCGCGTCCCTTTGGCAGACTCCTACCTGAGGCGAGGCAGGCAACGAAGGATTTGTTCAAACCTTCCTTTAAGCGTGCGTAACTATGCAAGAGATTGGCTGAAACCAGATGTGAGCAGGCACAATCTACATCTGCTGCCCTAGATACCCTAAGTACATCCAGTCGCATCATGGGGTGAGGGTGGAGGGTTGGGTAAGGTACTACAGCTAGAAACAATATCCAGAACCCACTCATTTCCGTTCACAAACACCACCCCCACCAGGACCCCTTTGGCACAAAGAGAGGGGTCCAATGATTGCAACCATGCATCCGCCGTGCCGGCGGGGTAATGGGGCTCGCTTCACGGCCCACCTGCATCCCCGCCCTCATTAGTCTTCGCCTATGGAAGGGAGCGCACACGCTTGGTTTGCTGAAGCCACTGAGAGAAGGAGGGTGCATCGCAGACCATGACTGTTCGCAGGTCTTTGGGTCAGGGTCTCTAGGTTTGAAGCCAGATGAGGGAGGGATATTCAAATGCCAACACCACATTTCCAACTGTCGTTACTTATCGATAAGCAAAGGCAACCTTTTGAATCAAACGTTCATGCATAGCAAAGTAATTTCCTGCCCCGTCACCTTTGGCCCTGAGGCCCCCCACGCAATGATTGTGTAAGGCCGTGTTCTTCCACTGTAACAAGGACACCCCGAATTAGAGGCATGGACAGGGTAGGGCCTGAGCGGACAAGGCCCACCCAAAATCTGTAAATTGCTTCTGTGTGGGCATTTACAGATGTTAATGTCACTGCAGCGGACTCCAGTGCTTTAAATGCAATCTGAGCAGTGCAGGTAGTATCGCAGAGTGCCTGGCAGAGTGCCTGCTTACTGTTGAGAAATGCCGGTGCTGCTCCATTAAAAGTAGTGGCTTCCTGATAAGAAGTGCTGGTACTATGACTTACAAATAAAAGAAGTGCAGGTACTCAGGTCCGGCAAGTACCTGCCAAGTTAAAGCACCAGTGGGCCCCATTCTATAAGATACATTCCCCACTTGTTAGCCGATCCTAGCTACGCCTCTGGACCAGACACTGTGTTCTTCTTCCTCCAGTCACTTCACTGGAGGCCAGAAGTTGCGGCTAGGGGCCTTTCATCCCGCCTCGTGCTCTGCCGTCCTTTCCCTCTAGGTCTAGAACCAGGGTGGCACGCGGCCAAGGCACACTGCTCGCCACCTTTTCCCTTCAGGGGATCCCGTTCCCCCAGCACCTGGCGGCTCATACATTACGGCAGATTACATCTCTAGCCATGTGTTTGGAATAAGGCGGCGGTCGAGACTCGGGTTCTCCCAGCTCTTGAGTCGTGGTGTCCATAGCCTTCAAAGTCACAGTGGTGCACACTCGCGCATGCCTGACCCTTGACGTAACGTCCCGTGGAGCCATGTCAAGGACTCGCGTTTCCATTGTGTGCTGAGCACCAGAGACGGGTGGATTTGCCCCGAGGGTCCCAGGCCTGACAGGGCGAGAATCATATGTCCGCCTCAAATGATGGGCTCAGGCCCAAGGCTTTGGAGCTGTCACACCATTCATGCATCGGCCTTGGAGTACACCTGGCTGCCACTCGGAATGCCGCTTCTGGTGCAAGGGCGCCTCCCAGTGGGCACTTCTGTCGGTAAAGCCAACACCTCCCAAAAGCACATGCACGCCCTGAAAAACCCAGGAAGGCACACAGAGGCACCAGTGATAGTAAAGGTTTGCAAACTCCCACTAGCAGAGAGAGACCACCAGATGTTGCCTCACAGCACCACTATTGTGTTATTTGCAAATGTAGCTTTTTTTCTGGGCTTTTAGTTTCACTAGGTTATAAACATGCTTGCTCCAGCACTGTTGGTGCAAATATTTGAAGCAGAAGTGGACTGGACTACAGGGAAATTGGATCTTCAAACGGAAAGCCTGCTGCGCCGTCAAGGCTGCTAGAACTGGGCAGAGCCACTTGGATGTCAAGCAGCTAAGGGTCAGTTCTCTGGCCTCCTCTTAGGACCTGGGAAATGCATCCAGTTTACCCAAGGGGCAAGGCCGAAGCTGCTTGGCGTTAGTGGACGTCCATGAATCTACTAACCCCGCAGGGAAGAAACACAGACTTGCACATAGGACGACGTTACGTTTCTGACAGCACGAGTCTGCTATGGGGTCTTTTCCCATCAAATGTTCTTTCTGAACCAATTCCTTTAATTCCCCTTCGCCAGTAAAGTATACATAGGTTTAGAATAGATGCTAAAAGAGACACCATTACCCTAAGAGCTCAAAGGGCAGCTGAAACGCTGAAACCCTTAGGAATTGTTGCATGTTTAAGAAGCTCTTGCCCAACAGTGTGAGTGGGAGCTTTAAAAGAAATCCGACAAAGTCAAAAGTTTGACTTTTGCCTAGGGGCAATATTTTCTTTATTGATAGTTACAGGTCGTGCACAGGCACCCCTTTGCTAGCAATTGCTGTTACATGTCACGCTACTACCAATATTTGCCAAAATATTTTCTGAAACTCACATATTATTGTTATAGTTAAATAGCGGGAACCTAGCCCAGAGGCAGCAGAGCTCTGTGCAGCAGGATTGGGGTCCCCTTAACAGGCAAGAGTGTTGAGGAGCAGACAGAAGCTCGGTTCTGGGAAACAAAACCAAACTCAGTGGCGCTGCGTTGAGTTGCAGATGGTGAGTAGCCTCAGCGTCTAGGTAATGTTAAGGTTTGACTGAAACAGACAGGATTTCAGCTCTTTCTAGACCAGGAGGGTCTACTACTGCTACTTGGATGGAATCCCATAGGACGCAGCATAGCAGGCCCACCTGATCTAGAGGCTGGAAATGGTCCTACTGCACGTAGGTCATGATCCGCCAGAGGCATTTAACTTAGCCAGCAGGTAAGATTGTGTGCCAGATGCAGTAGCCTTGTAGAGGACACCTGCTAGGATCCGGTCAAAAAAATGCCTGCAAGTGCAACCCACGTATGGTGGGGTGATGGAGTCTAACTTGCATGCCCAAGTAGTGTGCCACGAATTTGGGTGATTTTCACGTATCCGAAATGACAGAGGAAAAAACAACCAAATGTTACACTACCCTGTGTGCCGCCGACACACCGTGACCCTGCAACGCCTGTTCCCATTCACTTCCTGGATCAGGATCGGCACCGCAGGGTCCTTCTTTTTTTTTTTTTAACCTTTATAAGAACGGGTGCGAGTGACACCCCTGCAATCCCCGTTGACATTATAATGCGACCCCCCACTCCACTTTTTCACTATAATGCAGCTGCATGGGAGATTTGACCAAATCTCCCATTCAGACTTTTATTTTCGGTCTGTTTGGCCATTCCCGTGAGGCACGCCTCCACAGGGTGTGCCACTTTAAATGAGGGGGTGGGGTACACTGTGGAGAAGGTTGTTTACCCCATCTATGTCAGAGGTTACCAGACCCTGCAGTACTGTTTGGAAGTCCTGGGGTGGCAGGAAGGGTTTGATCTTGTAAAGTAGGGCGATTTGATGCCAGTACATTTGGCACTTTTTAGCTATGCGTTGTTGAAAGGACAGGTTGCTCTTCACAATGAATCCCGGACATTTCACTGAGCTTGGGAGTTGCAAGGTAAATCCATCCAGGTGCATGCTGTCCAGCCGCCTTTAAGTGGGAGCCTGCGTAGCTGGGGGGCCTAGGAGGATGAATTATGTCTTGGTAGGGCTAAGTCTCAAGTAGGTGCTTGGCATCTGTGTTTGAATGGTAGAAAGGTAGAGGTGGGCAATGTCCTGTCCTGGGGGCGCCTAACTTTAGGTATAATTGAATGTCATCCGTGTATTGGTGTATTCAGATGACCGAGTAGGTGAGGAGTGCGCAGAGAGGTTCCATGCATAGATTGAATAAGACGGGTCGCATTGCAGCATGCCAACCCTAGAGAATCCCTCTCTAAGGTTGGTGTATACCTGACAGGTGTGAGATCCATTGGTGCCTGCAAAGCCCATTCAGTGAATAAGGAGGGATAGTAGCATGTAATGTTCGAACATGTCAAATGTGGCAGAGAGGTCGAGCAGTACAAACAGACACGCATGATTATTTGCAAGGCGTCATGAAACACCTGTATGGTGGCTGTCTTTATTCTGCATTTGAGGATGGAAGCTGGGTTGATAATCCTAAAATATGCAGAGTTTGTCGATTTTAGCCATTAGCTGATTGGCAACTGCCTTCTCAATGATTCGATTAAAGGGAGGATAGTGATAGAGCGGTAGTTTGCCAGATCCTCAGCCCTGCTGCTATTTGAATGGTCTGCAGAAGTTCTTGATGATCTGAAAGAGAGGGGGGTGGGTTAAGTGTTTGGGGAAAAAACAAGTTTTCTTTGCTGCTGTGTTGATGTATGAGTTTCGGAAGTACCCAGGCACTGTGCATGTCCGTTTCTAAGTGGCAAACATTGCTATCATATAGCAGGTATAACAATCAGGTTCCCATTTACCTGTATCATCCCCATGTGTTCCCGTCATGTGCCCAGTAGCCTCACCATTGCCATGTGCTTTTATAGATTGCTACGTGATGCGTTCATATGTTAGAATATTCCAGCTAACATCCTCACATGGCCAGGAACTCACACCATATGCAAGGTTTGGACTCATATTCCCAGCTCCTCAGACCATATTGGCAGGCTTTGTCATCAAACGTTTAGGACATGGTATCATTTGCCAGATGTTCCAGTTTGTATTCAGGTATTCAAACCATCCACCAAGTGATTATTTTTTGTCCAGATAGTCATACTATTAGAAATGTACTGATAGCAAATGCCCAGGTAGACAAACTATATGCCAGATGTGGTCACTAAAGGTGCATGCATTCTCACCAAATGTTAAATGATTGCATCATATACCCAGTACTCACATCATATGCTAGTTCCTGCTGTCATATGTGCAGCTACTTACACTATGTGCCAGGTTTTACCATCAGATGTATTTCATTTCAACAAGCACTGCACACAAACAAGGCAAGTTGCACCAGAGCACAGAAGATGGTTGAGTAGGGTTGGAGTAAAGCCCAGGAGTAGTATACCCTGGGATGGGGAGTCAAGGTAAATGTAGAATGGTTCACAGTAGAGTAGTGACCACTTTCTTGGTACTAGTTAAAAGATTACACGGATAGTGTTAAGAGCCCACGGACCATACAAGTAATGGTGGTAGATAGCATGTAATACTTTTTTCTGGAATACCACAGTACTACCATGGTTTGCCAGGTAGTCTCTTAATTCACCCAAGAACTCACCATTTACCAGGTATTCTCATAATGAACCCAGGTCCCCACACCACTTGCCAGGCATTGCCATCACATGCCCAGATACACTATTGCAAGAGTAGCATGTGGAGGTGGGGGCACATTCTTGCACCTTCTCTAATGCAGCACCAGGGTTATATGCCTGTACTTTAGCCTTTCAGAAACCAGGCGTGCTGGTTGAGCGTTTGTAGGCTAGGATGAAGAACCAGTCCTCTCACCTGAGAGAAGGTCTGGTCTCTGGGAAGATGATGTGGAGGACAGGTGGCCATGTTCAGAAGGTCCGGGTACCACCTCCTTGTGGCCCAGTCCCAGGCAATCAGGATCATTGTTGCTCCGTACCTCTTGAACCTCTTGATCACTTGAGGGATGATGGGAATTGGTGGGAGTGCATACAGGAGCTGGAAGTTCCAGTCCACCACCAATGCATCCCCCAGTGCCCCTCACAGAAAAGCTTGCACTTCCTGTCCACACTGGACGCAAACAGATCCACTTGAAGGGTTCCACAGAGGATGAAGATCTCCAGAAGTTGAGGAATCCTTTCCTCATTTCACCCTCAGGGATATGCTCGACTGCCTCAGCTATAACAGACCTTAGGGTATGTGTATATTTCGACGGTGCACATGAAGGATTAACTGCTTTAAGTGTCATACCTCCAGAGGCTAAAACCTCTTTTGATAAAGCGTTGTAATGCTTGTCATCCCTGTCAAGGGGTAAAGATGGCTAGGTGCTTGCCTTGTTACCCACAGTCGCAGCCTGTACTACCGACTATCATGTGCTGGATGTCTGGTTAGGAATTCTGGGTCAGATAAAGCTGGTCTGTACTACTTGGCAAAATCATTGTGGACTGCAGACCCCAACCAGGGAGACTTCCATTGCTCCATTAGAGGATTTCTGATGGCATCATGCAAGGGAAGGACGGGCTCAACGGTTGCGCCCTTGTCTTCCTAACATTCAGTTATAACACATGGTGGGGGGCCCTAACCTAGGGCATCCATTAAATTAGCCATCATTCTCCTATACGCCACATTAGTACAAGCTCTAGGATCCATCTGTGGGAATACCACCTCAGGGCTAAGGCAAAATCAGACAGCCACTTTTCCTCTTCCTTAAACTCTTCAAGATGTCAAGAAAGGCCCATGGGCCCAAGACTGAAGGTCACCAGGTTGTCATCCTCATCAAAAAAGCCATGAAAAGAGGGCATAAAATCCCTACTAGGAGGATATTCGATTGTCTTCAATGGATTCTTCTTTGACGTCGATGGAGCCAATTGAACATCGAAGAAAGCATCAGCTGCTGATGACGTTGACAGTCCTCTTGAGGATTTCACCAGTCTCGGGCTTGCAAGAGGTGGTTGGTGAGTAGAGGCCTAGTCGGGCATGGTGGGCTCAATGGTATTCTTCCCACACGAAGAGAGAACAGGCTGACCCGCTTTTCCAAAGACCAGCATCATTTTGATGCAAAACTCTTTCCACTTCTCCAATGCGGATTTAGACGGGATCCATACCTTTCTCTCTGGGGATGAGTCCATTGACAAATGTTTTCTCCTTCTTTGAGGAGGAAGAAGAAGAGTAATGGGAGTCACTCCTTGAGTGGCATCTTTTACAGGTTTTTTTCAGCCATTTTTCTCCATCTCGGCCGATTTATTGTCCACAGAGCTCGTTTCTTCGGTTCGGACCTTCAAAGGCATCATACGAGTGACCCAGGGCCATTTTGGAGGCTCTATCCTTTAAGAATTTAGGTGTCATAACCGGACATGAGCCACCATCTGCCACAACGTGGCCGGTTACGAGGCACCACAGACAAAATTTGTGAGGATCAGTGAGCAACATTTATGCGCTGCATTCACAGCACTTGTGTAAACCAAAGGGCTTCGGAGTAGACATACTGAAAGAACCTACTAAAATTTGAAAGAATTTTTAAACAACTCCGTCAAAGGATTTCTCTGAAGCAAAGTTCCTGAAATAGCATGCAAGGCATGCAAAAAAAGGAACTGACGTCACGAGGCCAGGGCACTATTTATACCCGCATCGACATCACGTCCGGTCACAGAGACAACTCGACAGCCATAGATGTCAGTGCGCACGACGACCCCTGCTGGGAAAAATGTGAGCTGCAAAGCAGAAGAATAATCCCTTTGAGGACGCAATCCATTAGAAAGATCGTTTCTATGAGGGGGTGGCTGCGGCCGAGAGACTGTGCTTTTACCCACTCCCCTTTGCTGGCAGCAGCAGAGAGGCAGTCTATATAATGCCACACATGGATTGGCAGTGGCACTGCTAAGAATGCCTCGACGGCGAACACGAATCTGCTGTCCCGATAATGGCAGCAATGTTAAATATTGAACCAAAGAACTGTATGCTTCCACACATCTGTACGAACAAACTTGCCGAGATATTTTGGCTGTTAGGTGGACAAGCCCCACCTTCAGGGAAAAACTGGCATTACTAGTTGTAATATCAAAATCCAGAAATAAGAGCCATGCAATCATTCAGGGAGTTTAGCCACTTTTGAAAAATCCCAGCATTCCCACAGCGGTGGCGAAACTGACTAATGCTTTTGAGGGCCCTAGCAAGCATTAGTTTCTGCAGTGGAGTGTCCTATGACTACCTGTGACTTACAAAGTAATATAGGCCCCTCCTGTTTTGAGTTTTCAGTCAGATATTGCAGAATTCCATCCAGTCTTCAGTGCTCTTCAACCTCTAACTCTCCGCTGAAAAGTAGACAAAATGTTGAAAATGAGAGGAATGATAGAGGCTCGAGAGGTACAGAGCTCCCTCGTAAATAGCCCACTTGGTCCAGGACTTACACGTTTTGGTCACTGTTCCAATTGAGAATGAGAAACACTGGCTGCAAGGGGGTGGGAGGTAACACGGGGGCAATGTGTTCAGTTGCTTACAGAACTTTTGGAGGGTCCACCCCTCATGTTGTTAAGTTGCTTCAATGCTTGACGCCTTCAAAAGTTAATTGAAAAGAAATGTACAAAAAAAAAGTAGATAGCCTGCATCTTATCCATTGCTCAATTATCTGACAACAACTGCTCTCTTTCTCACAAGGGCAGAGTTA
Source organism: Ambystoma mexicanum (assembly GCF_040938575.1). NCBI lineage: Eukaryota > Metazoa > Chordata > Amphibia > Caudata > Ambystomatidae > Ambystoma > Ambystoma mexicanum. The sequence continues at coordinate 295,863,380 of NC_090929.1, forward strand.
TTAAACGTATATATACATAGCCAGTTGTTTGGCAAACAAAGGGGTTTGCCAAACAACTGGCTTCGTCTGAATGATTCTAAAACCAAATGTATGTTAGTTGGAGTCCTAAGTCAAAACCCCAATCAAGGACCTGCACTTTGTCTGAAGTCCCACAAGCCAAAACTGTCCGGCAGGGACCTGCAACCTTTGGATCTCCAGAGGTTTTGCCCAGCATGGTCAATTTTGAAAGGTCATGGAAATTGTAGTTCAAAACATCTGGAGGGAAAACAGGTTAGAACCCCGTGCTTTAGGGATTACCTTCACCTCACCACTTGTCTTCACATTCATCTAAGATAACTAACTGGCCCATATTGGCTTACCTGGCCAATTTAAGAGCCTAAAACCTTTGTTCCTTTCCAAGCGATTCATGAAAGCTGTTCAAGCCATTGTGCTGTCCCACCTTGGCCACCAGAACGGACTCCGGGGAATCCATGAGACCCATATCCATGCCCTAGAACCTAAGCAGAACGTAGTGGCCATACTTCAACGGTACTTGGCTCTGGCTCACAGCTTCTCGATACTGCATCAACTGCAGTGCCTGCAAATGAAATGTTGCACTCAATTCACATACATATCGATCGTCCATCGTGCATGAAAAATAACCTATTGGGCTAAGAATTGAATGCCGCTGAGCAGAACAACATATTCTTACAGAAGGTCCTTCACAATCACAGCCCCTGATTTCCGAAGCTCGGTGCCACGATGCTGGAAGTCGACCTGCACTGCTGCTTCTGCACAATGTTTTCCCTTGATGGCACCCTTTCTGAGAAACCTTGTTTAAGATCTGCTTAAGGTCTGGGGAGTGGTATTATGGGTCTGGTGCCAAGCTAACGTGCTAAAAAGGTAAGGAATACTCCAATATTAGCACCTGAGAAATATAACACTGGTGGGGTTCATCCAGGCTCTTGTTTAGTCTGTAGCTTACCACTCTGGACAGAGAGTTGCAGCTAAGGGTGGGCAAGATTTCCCCCAGCGAATCGAAATCAGTGACACATTCCGCTTCGCTTGGCGGAGTAGATATTTTTTCTTGATTAGCCACTTTTTCCGTGAATTTCATTTTTGTGGGTGGTTCTGTTTTGGGTACCAACATTTAGGTCAATTGGAGGGGCAAATATTTTACTGCCCCTAATTTGCTGACATTTAGGGTGCATTAAAGAATAACACCCATCAAATGAAATTTCAAGTGGGAAAACTGCAGAAACTGCCAATTTTGTTCCGCAGGAAACATTTGCAGAGCTGGTGGATTTGCCCAGAATTCACCAATGTTTCCATGGAACAAAAACGGCCCTGTTTGCACACCTCTAGTTATCCCTACTTACTCCTACTGTTCCAACCCACTGATGAATTGCTACAAACGGAGAACACTGGCCGTGGCTTTGACCTGGCCCCGAAGCTTAACGGCTGGAGAGGAAATTAAACAGAATAATTGTAAACTTGGCCAAAAAGCTACAATAGGAGTTTCCACATAAAATATCTTTATTTCCTGCCCTGCATTGTGGAATAGTTGCAGAGTTGTCTGGGGAAAAAGCCTACCACAACAGTCTAGTGCTTTCAGCATACTAGACCCAACTGTGCCTAAATTCATACTCTAGTTGGGGTTGTAAGTCCTCTTACAACAAGAAAGATGAGTTTGCTTTTCTGTGATCTACTAGTAGTGGTGAGTCCTCTTACAACAGGAAAGATGAGTTTTCTTTTCTGTGATCTACCAGTAGTGGTGAGTCCTCTTACAACAGGAAAGATGAGTTTGCTTTTCTGTGATCTGCCAGTAGCGGTGAGTCCTCTTACAACAGGAAAGATGAGTTTGCTTTTCTGTGATCTACCAGTAGCGGTGAGTCCTCTTACAACAGGAAAGATGAGTTTGCTTTTCTATGATCTACCAGTAGTGGTGAGTCTTCTTACAACAGGAAAGATGAGTTTGCTTTCCTGTGATCTACCAGTAGTGGTGGGTCATCAGACGTACTGACTCCTGCCCACCAGGAAGCAAATAACATGCCTGTGTCACCGCTTTTGATCCTAACAGGTGATGTTCCGGGAGTGGAAGCCATTTCAGGAAGCCTTCCAACCGCCATGTTGGATGCATATAGACTTGGAGATCTTGAGCGCCATCTAAAAACCCTCTCAAGAGATCCATGTGCCTACACTATTGCAAAAGATGGATAGTTAGCTGAGCCATGGATCTATAACGTTGCTTAACACCGCCAAAGTGAAGCATCCAAACTTGATGGCAAGATGAGGTGCCACTCTACGACAAGGCCGAGAGTTGCTGCCCTCACAATATCTTGAGGACCCCAGTCTCACTGTCAAGAGAAGGTGTTCTGCATCCGGTGCACTCGCTAAGATCAGCATCTGTTTCTCAGGGTCAAGAAAATTCAGCCTCCTAACAGCCCTTCATGATGAAGAAGCCAGATAAGTGTGATAACTTGGGTCAGGTCTGGTACTGTCGAGCCTGAAGCACTAGCTGGAAGCTCTAGATTGCTGAGCCGGGCAGCGACCTTAGTGAAGAGAGGACAGAAAAGGAGAAAGGAGTTGTTTGAATCATTTGAGTAGTCTCTGCTTGAGCCCATCAGGATTGTTCCCTTGCAGTGAAAGCCATGACCAGAACATGCTGTGTTGGGATACAAAGGGAACATGGCGAGTGGCACGAAGGAGTCGGCTACCTGCAAGCATTGTACCCCAGCTATTTAAAGGGTGGTGGACCCCAAAGAATTCAGAAGAAATATCTAGTGCTGCAGATAAAGTGCTCTGAAATGTCAGAGCTGAAAGGATCAGCCATCACATCCGACTCTGCATGCATCTAAAAAGTGTGTAACGCTGTGCTAAACCATCTACAGTGTCCCCCTGAGGCCTTCCTCAACACCGCACCCATCCAGAGCCCTATTTCCCAGCAAAGCTTTCCCACCTGCTGTGTTCCATGAGGCTGCGCAAAGAAACAAGATCCATGCCAGAGGCCCCCATTGATGGCAGTGCTCTAAGCAAGAGATCCTTTGGCAGACTGGTGTGCCTGCATCTCGACATGTATTGTGTTCCCTATCCCACACCGAGGGGCAGGGACAGCTAGAATGGCTCCGAGTTTCTAGCATCCCATACAAATGAAGAGACATTTGCTATGGTCGTGTACCAATTCGTCACAGTGATGGCGTACAGTAGTACCCGCTTAAGATTCTTAGTACTGCGCCTTTCGGGTTCTCAGGGAAACATTCATTACCATTTTTAGACATGCTCTGCTTCGGGTCTTAAGTTCTTTTTTCCTAACTAGTGCAATTGTGTTGTGAAAGTTTCATGTCGCGTCAAATCTGTCAGAGTTCATCTTTGAGCATGGAATGCAGTACCAAAAGAGGAACCATGGGTACTTCAGGAGGCTTTTGCATTGCTTCCTTTTCATGGCCAACTGGATTCAGTGGTGTGATAGCTAACCTCGAGCGCATTACATCTCTAGTCATGCAAGAAAAGAAATGACAGTTCCCGCCACCCCACCACAAGAATGCTAGTTCAAAGCATGTACACAGGATACCATTTCTTACTCAACATGTCTAGTGGGGGGTGTGCGTTTTGTGGCATGCTCTAGCCACTCTCACTGAACTCTCTCAATTCATTCCTCGAGGCCACCATTGTGAAATTAGTAACTAATGAAAGAGTATAGAATGCACTGCCACTGGTTCAAGCACGTCTCAGTGGTCAGCTTCTTAAACTTTCAGTTCATACGAGGTTGTGCTTTGGGCCCTAGTTCACAAAGCACTGTAGGACACAAAATCTTCTCCTTTATACATAAACCTCTTGCAATATAGTCCTAACACAATATGATGTTCCATAGGACACACTCGACTCATTTTCTTTCGTTGGAATTTGGTGACGTTTAGGAACATCTTTGGGGTAGCTGACTCCAGATTGTGGAACTTCCTTCTATTATTTATGTTATGTTAAAGGTTCTTATACTGCACGCTGTCAACACCTGCATGGTCCCTTCACGCTCTGGCGGTTCAGTAAGGGAAGCGGGTGAATGGGTGTAAGTTAGTAGGACTGAATGCTTGGTTTAGTAAGGCAAGCGGTTGAGGGGGTGTAAGTTAGTAGGACTGAATGGGGAAAAAGGAGCAAGAGAGCTGAGATGCGCTGTTGGCAGCTTCAGTTCGGTTTATACCGTTCGCTGACTTTAGGTGTGTTTTTCCGTTGGTAGCCACCATGTGATGTTGTGCGAAGCTACCTGTGGTTTGTTTTGTTGTTGCAGTATAGTGAAGTGCATGCAGTTTGTTGTGGTGTAGAGATATGGTTGTGTTTAGTTCAGAGTTTGAGAGGTGGATGAAGAGGGGCGAGTTGGTTAGTGGTGTCGCTATCTAGATGTGACACATGCTAATTGTTGCGCAGTGAAATTAAATGGTCGTATACTCAGGTAAGGAAGTGAAGTTCTTTACTAAATTCGAGTGACAAGGTAAATAAATACATTAGGTACGCCCAAGGGTAAGTAGGGAGGTATACAGGAGACATCCACCGGCCTCCTCTCTCACAGGCTGCTACACTCCAACTGACCTTCATGGAGCTTACAGGGGTACTCACACCACAACATTCCATAGGCACAACATTCCATCAGGCATTCTCTCAGGCAAGCATTCATGCAGGACCAAAGCAGGGAACACAAGACACAACACTAATCTTCACAATTCTCTCTCTATGTGGCGCAAGGTTCATCTTCACAGATCTAGCTAGAAGGGGTGCCAGGTTAGTCTTCACAATTCTATGTAGCTGTGACACAAGGCTAATCTTCACAATTCCCTCTAAATGTGACGCATGCTAATCTTCACAATTCTATGTAGCTGTGACACAAGGCTAATCTTCACAGCTTTATCTAGATGTGACACAGAACTAATCTATACAGTTCCCTCTAAATGTGCTGCATGCTATTCTTCACAATTCTATCTAGATGTGACAAAGTCCACACAACTCTACCCCACCCAAAGCGGCCCAGGTGCAAACTGTGGCCGACTAATACAAATAGGCTAGATGCAAAATATTGCTGAGTAAACTAGTTAGGTTGGATGCAAAATATGGCGGAGTACACCTTACACAATGAGGCAGATTCAAAATGGCTACATTTTACAATTAGGTTAAATGCCAACTATGGTTTATTAGCATAAATAGGCTAAATGTTTGAGGAAGTAAGATATTAGGTAATGAGAGTGGTGGAGTAGTTAATGAAATACAGTAATGGCTGTACCTCTTACCTTCACCACACTTACCTTATCAGTCGCTGCTAGTTGATGGCTGCAGGCTTCCCAGGCGAACACAAGCAAACGCAAATTGGAGCTGCTTCTTCGCGAGCTGCCCTTTGCCTTGAGGCCCTTAGCCGAGGGCTGTCCGGGCCGAGACCAACCTGCAAGGTTGTCTAAAAAAGGCCTTGCAGCCCAATCAGGGGGCAGTGGGTGGAATAGGAGGCGGGATGGGGAAATCAGGATGCAGGGTGGGGAAGAAGGGAAGGGGAGAGAAAGGCGCGGATGTGCACCACAAGGAAGTCGTGTGCGCACAAGACTGCATTTTTAAAGAAAACCCTCAGCAAAATGGGTCTGATGCGCACAAGAAAAAAAGTAAAACCCTAGCAAAATGGGTCCAATGCGCAAGAGAAAGCATTTTTTAAGTAACACCCCAGCAAAACAGGTTGGATGCACAGAAGAAAGTGGCCCAAATTCACCCTAGAGGTACATGCAGGCCAAGGTAATGTGGCCACCTCTGTTTCAGAAGAGCTTTAAAATTGTGTATCTTCACCAAATCCTAAAGTAGGCATGACATAGTCCCTTTCCGATGCTCACACACACACACTAATTAGGCATATGGTTATATACAAGTAAATACAATAATTAATAAAAAAATATGTGCAATAGGCAGTGGTCGAAGTGGGCGGGAGTGGTGCTCCTCTGCTTTTTTTAATTAAGTTTGACTGTTCCTATACTTTTTTTTAAAAAAAGAAACTGTTCCGTAATGGTTTAATTTTTAAATAAAAGTGAAGAAAGAAGTTGAAACTTGCACTGCACTGTACAGTTCCCTTAAACGGCAGACACACTTGTTTAGGGGTTTGTATGGCATGTGGGAGGTGTTGTGGGGATGGGGTTTATGGGGATCAGGAGCAGGTCAGCAGGGAACCCAGTTCCACTACTTCTTTTCATCCACAGGCTATAGGAATTTCAAAAAGGGTTCTTTGGGGGTTGAAGCTGCATTTTCATTTAAAGTGGGAAATGATTGGCAACATTGATGCCCTGCACACAGCAATTTTCAAATTTCACTCATTTGTTCAGATTGAGAGTTTCAGGGGGAAAAGGAAACCCATCAGATATCCTCACAGAGTCAGTATTAAATCGATCAGTCCACAATCCCCTTGGCACGCAAGTAACACCACCTCCTGCAACGCTTGTTCAGAATACACTTGCATATGACACCATGGGTCAAGGGCCTGATTTTGTGTGCACCGAGATGTGAGATCTGAGGGTTGGATATCAATACCTTCACCGCACACGTGTGGGCCACAACACTGAAGGGAAGGTCTCTTGGGCATCTCTCCCAAGAATATGCTGTCAAATTAACAATGGCTCGAACCCACTTCAGATACCTCCAAAGGCAGAATGGGTAAACAGCACTTTGATCAAATCCAGTAGTAAAGGCAGACCTCCGCTACTGCTTACGTATATTTGGATTAGTAGCAAAAACGCATAATGGGACAGCGGAAACCTGACAGATTGCCAAGCGTAGAGGAATAACAGGCTGCCGGCTGTTAGCACTCTTTAGAATTCATTGTGGAGGACCTGGCAAACGAGAAATGTTCAGAAACATATGGAACATGTTTTAGATGCGTACCCCAGAGATATTACTCTCCCGCATCCCCATCACCTCCTAGCACTTTCCAAGCAATGTCCATTGATGGTTAAATATACAATTATCGGTTAGGTGTCCAAATTATTCAGTCTTATAGAAATACATGTTTTTTTTAAAGTTTTGTCACGGATAAAAAAAACATTAAAAAAACAACTGGGTAAAACAGATGTTGGGTCTACTGATGGCAAGCCTTCCAAACTTTATCAGCCCATCCTAAGCAGAGTTGGAACATAAGCAGACCAAATGCAGCTTAAGATTGGGGCCTATCATGCTTAGTAATTAGGAGTTCATTACTATTATGTTCTGCATTAGCTCCTGGTTCACAAGACAGACAGGGAAAATATTCAAGAATAAGGTACAAGTGCCTTCTCCAAGGGTTAGGCCAAAATGACCGAACATATTGTCCGAATGCGTGATTTGGGCAATTTTCGGCCGTTCGAAAATTCCGAACGGCCGAAAAGTTCGACCAAATCATGCATTTGGTGCTGGGGGTTGCGGGGTGTCCCCTGCACCCTTGCTCACTATATTGTGAGCGGGGGTTGCGGGGGTGTCCCCCGCAGCCATCCCCCCCAACAAAAATGTAAAAAAATTGTTAAAAAAAAGGGTTGCAGAGGTCACCCCCGCAGCTGTCCCGAGAAAAAATAAAGGAAATTACCCTGCGGCGCCGGTTCCCGATCACATAAGTGAAAGGGAACAGGGGTTGCAGGGACCAGCGAGACGGAGTCAATGTAAGTAGGGGGATGGGGTGGTGGTGTGGGCAGGGGTTTGGTCAAATCAGAAATGTTCAGGGGAGAAAAGACCTGAAGGTTGTTTCGAAAAAATAATCTTCTGTCTTTTCTCCCTCGAACATTCCTACCTCGGTCATTCAACCCCAAACCTATAAACATCATTGAAAGGTAACACACACAGTGTGTGTGGAGAGAGAATAAAGAAAATCTACAGGTATTGATCCGCTGTCAACTACAACTAGCACTGTTCCTAGATGGAGGCCCACCCTATTCCTGCAGGGGGGTGCGGTACCTAGATCAACGGTGCTGTGTCACCCATCTAATAGAAAAGAAGTAAATGCTGTCCCTCCACACACAACTATCAGTAATATATGCCCACTGGTAAGACCATTGAGGTCTATATAAGCAAAATCAGAACATTTCAGAGGGGAATTTCTTTAAAGTCCTTTATTCGCCTAGAATGTGGTGTGTTCAGAGGAAGTGTGGGCTAGGAGCATCTGTAAGATCAACTATACATACATTAGTATAGGTGTGTGTGTCCAATACACCACCCAACGCACATACCCCGGGGGTTGAGCAACCTTTAACAATGGTATCCTGCACTAATGAAAGGATATCAAAGAACGCCATATTCTTCAGGCCCAAAGGCTTCTTTTTGTGCCTTCATTGCTCAGTGTTGTGTAGATGTGGCTGTCCCGTAACCTACCTAGGAGTAGTAATGTCGAAGTTTCAAATCACCCAATGGTGATCAGCTGGTAGCTGCTGGTTAGTAGCGCACAAGTAAGGACGGTTGGACGCCACGCCACTACTAAGCCAGCAGTTGGTCTCTTTGTAAAAGCACAAAAAAGAAGCTGTTGGTCCTGAAGAAGACCCATTAACAGAATTGTCATCGAAACTGGGCGACCTTTGTTCTTTGATACCCTTCCATTAATCCAGGATACCATTTCTAAAGATTGCTCCACCACCTATGGATATGTGCACTGGGTGGTGTATTTGACACACACTGCTATACTCATGTATGTATTGTTGACCCTGTGTGTGTGTTACCTCACGTTTCTAAAGGCATCCCTACATTGTGGGTATTGTGGTCCATCCGTCACGAGGGAACTTCCACCTACCAAACCCTGGTCACACAATTTAAAGACCCCAAAATATAGTGCCTAAAAACATGAACGCTTTTTATGCGATTGCCTTGTTTTCTAATTCTTATGGAGAAAAAAAACAGGAGGACCCCCAATGATACTTGCAAATGCTAAAAGAGACGGGTTGATATAAATTAAAAAAACGAAACAGAAAAATGAGCCCCCGGTGTCTGGCGATTGGATCCAGGGGTGGTGCAGCCCGGACACCAGGTCATGCCGCCTTGCAAGAGGTGAAAACTGTACCCAGAAATGCTTTCAATAACGCAGCAACCTGGAGAAGTGCTTGCTCAAGTGCAATGCATAGCACCTTCTGTGTGGGGCCTTAAAATGGAAAGAAAAGGTGCAGCATGGAGCAGCATGAGAGTACCAGAACAGAAGTTCAGGAAATCCTAGCATGGGAGTACTGGTTCTACTCCCAAACAAAAAGTATTGGCCGAGACGAATGCAATGAGGTGTTGGCTAGGACCGATGCTCTCAACCTGGGAGTCCAGGAAGAGAAATGGTGATCACGGGGGTCCTGTTCTGGGTGGCGGAGATCCGAGAAAATGGCAGCAAATGTGATTGCCAACAAGTTCCCAACCACCACGTGTTGGTGCGTTTGTATGGCAGAGATGAGGAGCTGGGAGACATAGCGTGTCCGTCTGCATTTCCTGCTTCGCAATACAAATACGGTTGTATTAACACCAGTATGTATTTTTGTGCTGGCATTCCTATGGTGCCGCCTGAAATTACCACATGGTAAAAGCAAGCGTATTCCAGTGGAATCCATTGTAAATGTCGCCTGCAAAGCATACTTTGCAGGCTGCATTCACACTTTTCACTATTGGGGGGGGGGGGGGGGCTAGCCCATGTTCGATCCGCACGTTAATTGAACGGAGGGTACTGCCTTCGCGTGCACTTTTGTGCAAAAGGTCTCTTCCACGAAATGTTCGTCATTTCCACTACTTGGTGGAAAAGTGAAGAGTAAAGGCGATTTTGTGAACGTTTTACTTGTCCGCCACGCTTTTCTACCACGTAGTGCAAATGAGGAAAGCTGCACGGAGGGGTCCTTTTGCTCAAAGTGCACACGGAGACAGTACCCTCCGTGCAATGAATATGGGGATCGAACATGACCCCCTGCCCCCCACAGTGATTACCTGCAATTATTTTGCAAGGCAGCGACAGCTTTCGGTTAGTAAGTGCAGGCGCTGCTCAGGCCGTGCTCTGCGCTGCCTCGGAGTCCTTCTACGCGTCTGTCAGTATTCTTGGCTTGCTTGTATGGGCGCTTTTCTGCCTCTGTCCTCAGATGAGTAGCACTCTTACTCTCGGGTGCTATGTGTACTTTTCTGAGATTTGCAAGCCCCAAGTTGCAGTTCCCTTATCGATTGATTGATTGTGGGGGTTATGTGCTAGCTTGCCAGCAAGCTTCTACAAAGCAGGGAAAAACTATAGCGCGCTGCTTTGAGGAAAACAAGAGGGATTACAGGAGGTAGCTCTGGCCGTGCCCCCAATTCTGAGCTAACCTGCGGAATAGAGGCAGAGGATACCTGTTGGCAGAAGTAAGTACCTGTTAAGTTACGTGTCCATCTCTGTGCACAGAAGTACATGCGTTCACTAGCTTAGAGTGCCTGTGTTGTGGAAAAGGAGAGAGACTAGCGGCCTGCCTAAACCATCCGCCATGCAAACTTCGTGTACCAAATGCCAGACAGTATCCCTCTGTGTACACAACTGCAGGTACACGCTGCCTGCTGGCGCTTAGCGTCCCGCAGAGACGCACACGTCCTCACTGCCTGGTCTGCCAGTGCAGTGCCAGCGGTGCTGCACATTAGTGCATGTTCTCAAGGCCGGTCAGTGCAGGCGGTCTGGCCTGGAAACGATAATAATCACAATAGGACAATAAACCCAACCTGACAAAAAGAGCCAGTTATGGGACGTCCATATCCTCGGAAGCTAGGTCCAAGCTGAGGGTGCCCAGACTAGGGGTGCCCACGGCCCTGCAGACTAGAATCACACACCGACAGTCAGGTCCAAGCAGAGGGTGCCCACAGCCCCTGAGGGTGCCCACAGCCCTGCAGACTAGAATCACACACCGACAGTCAGGTCCAAGCTGAGGGTGCCCACAGCCCTGCAGACTAGAATCACACACCGACAGTCAGGTCCAAGCAGAGGGTGCCCACAGCCCCTGAGGGTGCCCACAGCCCTGCAGACTAGAATTATACACCAACAGTCAGGTCCAAGCTGAGGGTGCCCACAGCCCCTGAGGGTGCCCACAGCCCTGCAGACTAGAATCACACACCGACAGTCAGGTCCAAGCAGAGGGTGCCCACAGCCCCTGAGGGTGCCCACGGCCCTGCAGACTAGAATCACACACCGACAGTCAGGTCCAAGCAGAGGGTGTCCACAGCCCTGCAGACTAGAATCACACACCGACAGTCAGGTCCAAGCTGAGGGTGCCCACGGCCCCGCAGACTAGAATCACACACCGACAGTCAGGTCCAAGCAGAGGGTGCCCACGGCCCCGCAGACTAGAATCACACACCGACAGTCAGGTCCAAGCAGAGGGTGCCCACAGCCCCGCAGACTAGAATCACACACCGACAGTCAGGTCCAAGCTCAGGGTGCCCACAGCCCCGCAGACTAGAATCACACACCGACAGTCAGGTCCAAGCAGAGGGTGCCCACAGCCCCGCAGACTAGAATCACACACCGACAGTCAGGTCCAAGCTCAGGGTGCCCACAGCCCCGCAGACTAGAATCACACACCGACAGTCAGGTCCAAGCTGAGTGTGCTCACAGCCCCTGAGGGTGCCCACAGCCCCGCAGACTAGAATCACACACCGACAGTCAGGTCCAAGCTCAGGGTGCCCACAGCCCCGCAGACTAGAATCACACACCGACAGTCAGGTCCAAGCTGAGGGTGCTCACAGCCCCTGAGGGTGCCCACAGCCCCGCAGACTAGAATCACACACCGACAGTCAGGTCCAAGCTCAGGGTGCCCACAGCCCCGCAGACTAGAATCACACACCGACAGTCAGGTCCAAGCTGACGGTGCTCACAGCCCCTGAGGGTGCCCACAGCCCCGCAGACTAGAATCACACACCGACAGTCAGGTCCAAGCTGACGGTGCCCACAGCCCCTGAGGGTGCCCACAGCCCCGCAGACTAGAATCACACACCGACAGTCAGGTCCAAGCTCAGGGTGCCCACAGCCCCGCAGACTAGAATCACACACTGACAGTCAGGTCCAAGCTGAGGGTGCTCACAGCCCCTGAGGGTGCCCACAGTCCCGCAGACTAGAATCACACACCGACAGTCAGGTCCAAGCTCAGGGTGCCCACAGCCCCGCAGACTAGAATCACACACCGACAGTCAGGTCCAAGCTGAGGGTGCTCACAGGCCCTGAGGGTGCCCACAGCCCCGCAGACTAGAATCACACACCGACAGTCAGGTCGAAGCTCAGGGTGCCCACAGCCCCGCAGACTAGAATCACACACCGACAGTCAGGTCCAAGCTGACGGTGCCCACAGCCCCTGAGGGTGCCCACAGCCCCGCAGACTAGAATCACACACCGACAGTCAGGTCCAAGCTCAGGGTGCCCACAGCCCCGCAGACTAGAATCACACACCGACAGTCAGGTCCAAGCTGACGGTGCCCACAGCCCCTGAGGGTGCCCACAGCCCTGCAGACTAGAATTATACACCGACAGTCAGGGCCTGAGCCTTGCAGAGGAAGACACACGCTCACTTCAGGTTAGTGCCCAAAGTCCCGTAAGGTTATAGGTATTGTTTATCCCCATTGCCCACTGACCAGGCCAGGAGTGGCCTACAGGGCAACAAGGCAACGCCCGCACCGAAAACGTAAAATGCTAGTGTGAGACCGTTTTTGGGTCCAAGTGGGTCACTACTTTGGTCCATGTGGGCCAATTTGGTAAGTTACTTCACCACGCGGCTAGAATTGTAACCAATGTTAACGAATACATATTCTTAAAATGCACAATTTGCACCACATTTTATCAAAAAAAAAAAACCTCCTTGGGTACCACTCAAAAACAGCCTGTCCCAAACGGAGTGAACGGCCATCAGTAACTGTGGTTCACTTTTCCAATGGTGCCCGAGACAATGTTATGCCCCAGTCCGACCCTGCCACTGACCCGCCCAGAATGAATGCCACGCAGACATTTCCCAAAGTCCAGGAGAGGTACAGAGGTGCTCACTGTTGGGCAGCACTCAGAGGCTTGCCTAGAAGTACTCACTAAATGACAGCATCTTTAGTCGTGGAAATACCGGCAATACCAGTCCTGCTGAACACTCCCTCTGGCGCAGTCCTGCGGGCGACTGCAGGCACTCCCTGCCTGACAATACACACAGTCCTTCAGAAAGTGGAAAGCCTCGCCTTCTGACAGCGCATGCCATCCTGCAGAGCGAAGGGATGCCTCTGTCTGATGGCTGCCGCAGCCCCGTGCAGAGGCTCGCTCTCTGACTTCTGCACACAACGTTCTGCACAGAACTGCTGCCTGTCTGCCTGCACCCACACTTCTGCCGAGTATCACACGCTTACAAACCGAACAGACTCCACAAGCCCAGGGAAGGGTCAGGGTGCGGGTTAAGCATGTTCTGGAAAGAGAGTCGCGTGGACCAACAACGACAGAGGAAACATCTGGGAGGAAAAGTCAGTTACACGGGGGCCACATCTGGCTGTCGGCCGCATTAGTCCGCAGGACACCCATGAAACCAGCTGGAGGAAAGGGAGCAGAGAGTTAGAATATGGCCAGCATCCGAGGGGGTTGGGGTGAGGGGGGTCAGAGGAAATTATGTATATGCTGGGACTGTGGAGGGAACCTTGACCTTACCCCAAGAAATGAAAGATGCCAAGGGGACCTCCCACATTAGGCCATGCTTCCGTCATCACTGCGGATTTCTTTTTCAAACTAAAAACAAATATATATTTTTTTACCTGTTGCTTCTTAACATGTTCAATTTTCCAGCAAAAAAATAAATAAAATACATTGTCTGTTCCGACAACATATGGATGGTTTCTGTGGGCATGTCTGCATTGGCACGTTATTATACTCATAGGTTAGTCTGTGTGCACCTACCTCCTGGGAGTCCAGAGCCCAGCTCCCAAGGGTCCATGCCTAGGAGGAAACCACCGCAGCACCCACGCCGCCCCATCGCCATTTCCAGCAGCAGCAGCAGCCACCAGCGAGGCATCTCCACCAGGGCGCTGGGGCCAGGCCCAGGGCACGCTCACCAACACTGCAGGGCGCAGCTGCCGGAGACCCCCACAAGCAAAACCCCTGCCGGTGCAGCGCAAAGTCAGTGACGGCTCGAGAAGCCACTTAGCTGGTAGTCAACGCTGCTGGCAGAGCAACCTCGCAGATGGAAAGACACTTCGTGCAGCAACCAAGGTGCAAAGTTTCTACCGGTACTGCCAACCACCCATATGCCCTGGTCAGTGCCGGGGCGGCAGCTACGCCAGTGCAATGTTCCTCTCGGTGCCGACAACCGCTCCAACTACTCCGGAGTCTACACAAGCAGCTGCAGCACCACGACTGCAAAGTCGGGCACAATGCAACATAAAACCCACTAGCATGCACAAGTGCCAGCCTTTGCACGGGAGGTCTGCAGTGCAACGGCGCCGCTGCTAGCGCCAGCAATGTCACGGGTGAGGGGTGCAGAGACAAGTCACGATTAATATCCAACTAGGGGTCTAACGATAAAGGCACGACAGCAAAGCCCCGGCTGCTGCCAATCAACGTGCAAGTCGTTCTGCTCGGCTCCTCCAGCAAAATGTCACTCACGGGCATGGCATTCCTGCCCTGTTTAGATGCAAAGCGTGTACTGCGGGGACCGCTCGCAGCGTCCTCCAACACGTTGCAATTCCCCCGTCGCCAAAGGACAGCCAGTGCGTACCGTAGAGTCAGCAAAGGCGCACCATGCAACTACTGCCAAGTGCAAAGGATCCAGCAACTCGAATACAAACCCAACACGTCTGGCGCTGCACTTCTACGGCGCGGCTGCTGCAGACGGGTTGCACAATAGAAAGGTGTCCGGGGGATGCGGCAGGCAGGCCCCCAGTGCTCGCGCTCTCCCGGGTCTTTGAGATGCTCAAGAGGTTACAGGGTAATGCACTGGAGGTGGGCCTTAAAGACGTGCGACGTGCACCACTAAGGAATAACTGAAGGTGCCGGGAAAGGGCGAGCCAGCTGAAGAGGCGAGGGAGCGGACCAGCGACCAGTTATCCCCGCGGACTGCCCTGCTCCTATGTGCTGGGAAGAGCAGTCATGACAGCAACTGAAGACAGTTCGCGGGCGTGCTGCTGCCCTGGGGTCCCCACTGCAGGCAGGTGCGGTGCGGACACTGGCCGCCCTCCCTTCACGATTAGAAGGTGCAGGTTGTGGGTGCAGGGTGGGCTCCGTAAGTCAGGCGCAACCGGTGCTTCAGAGCTGGAGCGGCGCAGTGGCAGCCGCAATGTGCGCCCGGCAAAGCCTGCAAGTGTCCGCGGCGCGTCGCCTAGCCCGTGCCCAGTGCCCAGAGCCCAGAGCTCGCGCCTCTTGCTCGCCTCGCCGCCCACGTCCCTTCCCTTTGCCGTTGGGCTCGCGGCTCTCTGACACCTGCAAACCGCGAGCCTTCCAGAGTAAACCCCCCTAACCACGCCCAGGCTTCTGCCGGCCAATCAACGCGCCACGGGGGACCGAATGCCCTAATGACCTCGTGCTGCCAGAAGAAGGTGGGGCAGAAAGCGCGTGCTCTCGCAGCTGGAGTGCCCCCACACAATCCCAATGAACAGAGCCAGGCAAGATGCACAGCAAACTCCAGGAAGCAACCGACAAAGAGCAGCAAACCAGTTCTTCCATTACTTGTCACTATATCCTTCCAATTAAAGGCGCTCATTATCGTTCCCCCCTCAGTTCTAGACAATAAATAGGCTTTTGCCGTGGCACCCCGAATTATCATCCACTTAATGCATTTTACAGGACTTTCCAGTTGGAAAAGTGTTTCAATGTAAATGCCCCGCATCATCATGACAGCAAGGTGGAAGGAAGGCAAGCTGTGGCTTGGGTTGTGTTTTCCAATCGTGTGATGATGTGGGCGGCCTTGTCATGTCCTCTGCACGCCTGCAAACATCATCTTCATGCTACTAAAATAAATAGCGCATGGCCGGGAACACGCAGGCATGATGTACCAGTGATCTCACAGTCTTTCAGGGAAAATCAAGTGACAAAGAACAGTCAAGCATTTTAAAACAAGCAATGAACATGGCACAGCTACTGGTAGATAGCACTGAACTCTACTAATGTAAAGGAATCCCGGTAGACACTGGACCACTCGGGTGGAAACAGTGTCTACTCTGTCTATGCCCGGGAAGGGAAAAGAGCAATCAATATACACATGAGACAGACCTCAGAGCACAGGTTGTACAACCTGTAGGGTTCACAATTAAACTGAATCCTTGAATAGTCAATATACATAATTTAAATCAGTTAATAACTTGTTGAAACATTTTTTAAATCACTCAATTGGTAACAGTTATCACAAAAATCTGTATAAATTACAAAAGATTACATAAAACATAGGGCTTTGTCAATTACAATCAATGGTGAGTTCACAAAAGAGTAAAGATACATAAAACACAAATCAAACGATGTATCATTTTCCTATTATTGTCAGATAAAGGAAATTATCTCCCTGTATATATCCAGGAAGGTGTCTCGACATGTTTCAGTTGTTGGGGAATCACTCTGAGAACATTCATCAGGAGGGTTGTAAAATTCATGAAAATCCCAATAAAACAATTGTGTCCGGTATAAGAAGAAATGAGGGCTGAGGGCGTGCAACCTGTGGGTTTAAAAGAAGGGGGGGACAAATAGTAAGCTCAAAACATAGCTTTGTTGATTTGTCATAAACCCTAGAAAGGGTGAATAAGAGGACCAAATGAAGGACTTATATTACCTTCAGTGGCGCTCGTGGGGGCACAGGTTGCACACCATCAGCCCTCCTTTCTTCTTATAAAGGACACAATTGTTTTATTGGGATTTTCGTGAATTTTACAACCCTCCTGATGAATGTTCTCTGAGTGATTCCTCAAGAACTGAAACATCTCTCTCTTTGGCAGGGGCCTCCCTCAGGAACAGCCTTCCTGCCTCCCTGAAACTTGAGGATAATCATCTCCGGTTCCGGAAGCACCTCAAAACCTTCCTCTTTGCTTCTGCTTTCTCTCCCCTTCTAAATTCCTGCCTGAAACTGTGCTTGTTACCTGGCCACCCCTCTGATCTCGTGCCGAGGCCCCACCAGCTGCACACCTGCACTGTTTCCCTGGCAACCCTGGCACCTGAGGACTGTTTCTGGATCCCTACAGTCACCCTACCGGCACTTATATTTGCACTTACCTTGCACTTGCCACCAGCTGGCCGTTTTTATTTATCTTATTATTCTACAATCCCATGTACTGCATTTCCCCTTTCCCTTCCCCCTTCCCATGCACTTGCGCGATCTGAATGACACCTGGCGTAGTAGGATCGCTGTCTGTCTTCACTTTGTTCCCCCTCCCTTGCCTCATCGCGCCTTGAAACACTTGTGTATAGGCGCGTTATAAATGCCATATCATATCATATCATAATAATAAGAAACTGATACATCGTTTGATTTGTATTGTATGTATCTTTAATCTTTTGTGAACTCACCATTGATTGTAATTGATGAAGCCCTATGTTTAATGTAATGTTTTGTAATTTATACATATTTTTGTGATGACTGTTACTAATTGAGTGATTGAAGAATGTTTTAAACACATTATTAACTGATTAAAATTGTATATATTGACTCTTCAAGGATTCAGTTTAATTGTGAACCCTACATGTTGTGCAACCTGTGCTCTGAGCTCTGTCTCATTTATATTTAGATAGCACTGAACACCAACAAGACAACTGCTACACTGTCTACCAGAAAAATCAACAAGGAGACCGGCACATCAGCCTCAATGAAGAGAACAAGTGTGTGAGCAGCAGCCACTACATAGGTGTGCAGTGGAGTAACTTTGCTGAAAATGTTGGGGGAACATGACATTTAAAGTAAAGGTGCCCCTGCCAAATGAATGGAGACAAAATGGTGTGTCACTAAAGTTGGGGGGGACAAACACCCTTGTCCCCCCATAATTACACCCATGTAGGCGTGACCTTGACAGCAAGCTCATCTAGAGAAACCACATTGAGATTGCTCAGCAGCAAGCTTTTGGCAAACCGGCAGCACTGTATCACTGGCTTGGAGGGGCGCTGGATGACTTTTCAAAAAGCGCAAACTAGGCCGTACGGATATGGAAGCAGACCTTTACAGGGAGCTGAGCATCAAGAGTGAACTGGAGGCTTCCAGCCCTTTAAGATGTGTAGCAATACCCTGGAGATAGATGGGGATGCAGATTTTATTAATACATCAATAATACAGATGACACAAATAGTTTGGCAAAAGTTTGTCTGTTTTAATGCAAGTACTTAAAACTGGGAGTACACCGGACATCAGCAATCGCTCGATTCTCTGACTCTAACTCATTTTAAGAAAAAACAGCATTTTTATAGATCAAATGTGTCACTACTGATGTTTAGACCTGCGTCACTACCGATGCCATCCTACATGGCAAATTTCAGAAACTTATTGGAAAGCAGGATTGGTCCTAAGGGAATAACTAAGCATAGGTTCTATATCTGTATGGAGTAACAGGGAAAGGTAATAGGACAGTTAACATCAGGTGGGGCAATTAAACCCTGCCCTCAAAATGGCAACTATGAACGTCACTAAATGTATGTCATTATGCCCGCTCCCGGGGAGCCGGTTCAAGCCCTGCGTCCCCGAAAGCGGACATCCAGTCCCCAAGGAAGGACCCAGCAACCCCATATAGGGGCCCTTTGGACAGTGTCCTGGCGCCTATGGCTCCAGGCTCATAAAAGACATCAGTCCTGGCGCCATAGGTGCCAGGCTCATTATGGAAGTGCTTGGGTGCACTTACCTGATGCAGACCCTGCTGCAGGATTCCGGCCTCCTTGAGGCCTGAAAGGAACTACTTTACCTGTGGGACTAATTTACCATCCGGCCGTGGGCGGGGAAGGATACATACCTGATTGGAGGAAGGATACATACCTGGAACTTCTTCCAAGGCTATTTAAACCCCACCCGAACAGCCACACGTGCTTCGCGTTGTTCTGCATCTAGCAGCTGGACGCTCACCGTGTCTGCTCCTGCATCCTGACTTCTGCCACGCCTGCCAGCATCCTGGATCACCTGCAAAGGAAGAGAAGAAGAGAACAGAAGAAGGAAAAGTCCTTACCTGCTAAATCCGCATCCCGGAGACATCTCGCCGACAATCCTGAAAAGGAAGACTTTTATTTAAAAGCTCATCGCGTCGATCGCTGCAGCGCCGCATTCCACTCACCTTTACAGGGCGCCTCCATGTTCAGCAGCGTTCATCCGGATTCGCAGTCACGCCCCAGCGCCTAGGGAGAAAAAGACCAGAACAAATGGTGAGAGAGAGAAGGGAATAAGGAAAGCTAAATCTCCATGTTAAGACTTACCTGTTGATTCATTCCCTCTTCATTTCGGGTCCGCGCCGCATCCTGGCATTTCCGGACCCCGGCCCCTAAGGGGAAAAAGAGACATCAGCGTTAATGAGCGAATGAAAAGACATTACCAAAAAACGCTCATTAAAGACTTACCTGATTTCTACAAGGATTTCACCTCTCATCTCGGGTCGGTGCCTGTTCCCCGGCATTCCGTACCCCAGCCCCTATGGGGAAAAAGACACTAGCATTAGTACATTAATGCATGGACACAAGGGGAACCTCTTATCAAAAAACTTACCTGGAAGCCAAGCAAGTTTGGTTCTCACCAATCCGAAAATCCAGTGAAGTAACTGGATACCAACGCGCCAGGGTCGGACTGGGACATGAAATAGGCCCGGACACCGAAACAAAAGTGGCCCACCCCTTGCCTCAAAAAAGTGGCCCACCCCGCGCCTCAAAAAACGTGGCCCTCAAACCATCATCTGTGAATCGCGTCAATTCACGACTTTACAGAAAATGCTACATTACAACACAACTCATAAAATAACATAACTTTGCATACAGTTCTCTGACCGGGTCCACAGCTCAGAGGCGCAGGGGTGGCATGAACACAACCTTTCACCCCTTGACAAAACAGGAAGTGGTATCAAATAGCATTGTTCCTAAGTACACTATGAAAAATAGGGTTATGATTTCACTAATGTGATATACATTTCCTACAAGAAAGGATCACCATATGTATCATTCATATCTGTGTGTGTAGATCCATATTGTGAAATTACTGTGAATGTAAGCAGATGCCCAAGATCAAATGATATGTTACTGCATAGCACTTATGCTTAAGCTCTTTTTTATAGTTTCCTTGCACTTGCACGATCTCAATGTCACCTGGCCTAGTAGGATCGTTATCTCTGTCTCCCCATGACGTGACAGTGGCGAGCAATACATTGCTTGACCATTTTCCAAAGCAATGGGACAACTCTGGATAATATATACACTCTCCTCGTGTCATCATACTTTCTCTTATTCGACCACAGAAAGTCCTATGTTTAAAATGGGAAACACTGCATGCTGGAGGAGGCTGTGGAAGGCAGCTGATCTGTGCATCCGGTCTCGCTGTCCTGCTCCACGCTGTCTTCCATCACGCTGCTCGGAGGCAAATAGCATAGTCATTCCCCGAGAGCCTAGTGTATGCACTGGAAGTGACCCAAGTAATATATACATTTTGAGATAATAACGCCGTTCTCCCACTCCCCCCCAACTCCTTGCTGTAATTGCCTGGAAACGGAAATGCAGCTCATCCCATTTTCTAACATGTTTATCCAAAAGGATGCTTAAGGGAGGCACGCCATCTAAACCTATACATGCATTGCAATTCAAACGGGAAAAACCTGCCCCTCTAGGCCTGTGGAAAGAACCCGGCAGCGTGGGACCGTACTGCACTGGGCACAACCTTTACAATCCCCAACCCTCCTTTACGAGGAAACACGAGGCCGCCAACATCACAACCGCTCTAATTTATATTCCCAAATGCTGCACCTATCCTATATTCGTGCTTCCAAAGCATCCCGCGTTAAGCAAGTTTACTCTAGTCCCGGCCCATATGAACATATTAGCACCTGGCCCATACCTCTGTGCCTACAATCATTTGGCGTTTGCATAAATAGAGCTAAAAACAGCCCCCCACTTAACAAAGCACTTGAATGAAAGCGGCCAACTGAAATGCTCAAACTGTCTGTAATGTAACTGAATCCGGGGAATCAATCCGAAATTACAACCATTAAGCACCTTGCATGACCTCCCAGAACCTCGAGTAAAAACACGCTCCCCCACTCATGCAGTCTAATCCTGGCAACGCGTAAAAAACGGCCCATGTTTCCTGGCGGCCATAGAAATGTTTAACAAGTGAATTATAGAGGTTAGCCACGCATGGTACGGCGTGCCCCTCAAAATGTGAATCCCCCTTTGCATCCTATAATCCAAACATTCTAAACAGTGCATGGCCCAGAAGGAAATAATCGTCCGTTCCTATGCTCTGGAATAGATGTAGTTATGCATCACGATGCCCATGCAGCACAGCGGCCAACCCTGGGCGCATCATAATTCAAGATTGAAAAAAGCGGTATCCAGCATGTAAATCAACGTCCCTTTCGTTTAAACACAACCACATTAAACATCAACAGCCGCCCATGCGGCAGATCGGCCAGCCCAGAGCGCATATATAAAACAATGAAATGATGCCATCGAGCACATAATTCAGCATCCAAATGAAATCTACATATAAAAAACTTCCCCTGCGGCATGTGCACCCCCATTAATCTGCCTGCTTCGCCCAGCGACCGACCGAAAAAAGAACAAAGCAAACCTCTTTTTAGGCCATGGTAGTTCGCCGGCATATAGATCAAGTATGCCAGCTCCTTGTACTTGCACCACTAACGCAGCCCATGCAGCACGGGGGCCGTCCATGAGCCCTCATCAGACGGGTGCATTCGAAAAAACCTGGTGTGCATCTCACCTCCGTTCCCACGGTGCAACCTTAAGTGCTCTGTTGGAGCGTATATCACAGAAGCGGATTAAAATACCCGCTCCACCCACTGCTGCAACTTGGCAGAGAGCAGCCAGAGTCTGTAATGCAACACACTGGGACGGAGCAAGCCATGCTGAGGCAGCCCCGCCGAGCCTGAGGCTTTCTCCCAGTGTTTTGTAACACTGACTGCTGCCTGAGCCATGGTGTCGCGGGCCACAGCAGTTTTTTCTGCATCTGCAGCGGCCCGGCGGCAACGGGGCTGCAATTGTAAAGGATCTGTAAGTTACTTACTTACAGATCCTTTGCAACTTGCGTCCGTCCGGCGGTGGCGAGGCAGAGGTCCTGGGGGCTGGTTCCTGAAGTGTGAAGGCACAGTGAAGCCTATGCCTGGGCCGGAGACCGGCCAAGCATGGGCTTCGGGAACCGGCCCCCAGGTCTCCTCCATGATTTCTTATCGGCCACGGGCCGATGGGCCGATGGCTCAATCCAACGCTGCAACGCGCCCCTGCATCAGAAGCAGGATGGAGAGCTCGTCCTTCCAGACCCTAAGGTGAGACGCTACGAGGAATCACAGAAGGGTTTCGAGGAGGGTGAGAGGGGAAAGTGGGAGGCTGATTGCTTTACCCCGCAGACAGTTAATCCCCTATTTTCGCCTAAAGAAGGATACTTCTGCGAGCCAGACAAGCCAGATTTGGGGGCCCGGTCCAGTCCGTCTTCCGAACCCTACGCATCACCTTAGAAGATGTCACAGCAGCGCGAACCAGTCCAGCGCCTCCGTGGGAGTCAGGTGAGCGTTACAGAACGCGAAGCCTTCCTACAAATTCCCACCCAGGCGCTATGGAAAGTTCTGAGACTGATCAGTTGGCCCAATTACTGGGGGAATTACGGGCCGAAGTACATGCCGCTCGTCAAGAGACTAATGCCCTCAGGAGGGAATTAATAATATCAAAGGAAAGAACTGATGACCTGGCCAGACAGCTTTTGCAAGGTCAAGCTGGGCAAACTCCTCTACCCGGTTCCGGAGGGAACCCCGCTCCTGTGCTTTCCAGTAACCCTGTGCAGATTAATCTACCTGGAAACATGCCGCTGGCCCCACCCGAACGCTTTGCTGGGGACCCCAAACGATTTGCCGTATTCATGAATCAGTGTCGTTTGCACTTCCTATGCAGACCTGGTGCCTTCCCTAATGATCAGACCAAGGTAGCCTTTGTATTGTCGTATCTCAGCGGCTGCGCTGCCGATTGGTCAGTTCCACTGGTTACTCAAGATGACCCGATTCACCGTGATTTTCAAAGGTTTCAAGCAAGGATGGAAAGGTTATTTGCTCGACACTCTCAGGGGCAGGCTCTGGATGACGAACTTCTATCCCTGCAACAGGGCAATCAGGACCTCCTATCCTATATTGCAACTTTTAATAGACTAATTGTGGAAACGGGATGGCCAGAGGATGAAAGAGTCACGTTGTTTTATCGAGGCCTATGCGGAGAACTTAAAGATGTCTTGGCCCAAGTTGTAAATCCGCCCCAAGAATGCACAGAGTATATAGACTTAGTGGTCCAATTGGATCACAGACTTCAAAACAGAAAAGCAGATCGGTCCAGGTTTGAGACCCGGGTGTTGGTCAAGACCCATGCTAATCCCAAGGGAGTTGATGTCTCTGAGCCTATGCAAATTGGAGGGGTTAAAGGAACCTTAACTCAAAAGGAACGTGAAATGAGGCGGCAGTTAAAATTATGTCTTTATTGTGGGAATTCTGGACACTTTCTACGAGATTGCCCGGCAAAACCGCCCCGAAAGGCGGTAGGAGCCGCTGATAAAAACCATGAAGACTTTGTTTCGGGAAACGACTCCGCCCGACAAGTGTAGGGATCCGCTTGCCGAGCTTGAAAACTAACTCTCAGACCTTGCATTTCATTGTGCCAATGGTTCTCGTAGATCCAGAAAAGCCTAAGCGGTTGAATGCAATAAAGGCATACATCGATAGTGGGGCTATTGGAAACTATGTGGATCGTGAATTGGTCTCTAGGATTAACCTCCCTCTCCGTCCTAAAACCAGCAAAGATGTCATCACCACAGTCGATGGAACTGAAATTGCCTCTGGACCGGTAACACATTCCACTACTAAGGTGACTCTTATTGGTCCCGACGGCGATCGGGAGGGTGTTGCGTTTGATGTAATCAAGGCTCCACAGTTTCAGGTTATTCTTGGAATCCCTTGGTTAGAGACACATAATCCTCGAATTGGTTGGTGAGCTAAGAAAATAACCTTCCCGGATTGTACACAAACCTGCTACCCAGAAAACCTGAAGATTAATCTAGCATCTGTAACCTCTGCCTCCATGCAACTACCTCCGGAATACCAAGACTTTCAGGACGTCTTCCAAAAGGAACAGGCCAACACGTTACCTCCTCACAGATCGTACGATTGCCAAATCGATCTGGTGCCCGGTGCACAACCCCCTTGTAGCAGGATTTATGCCCTTACCGAACCTGAGAATCTGCATTTGAGACAATATTTGGATCAATACCTAGCTAATGGTTTTATTCGCCCGTCAAAGTCCCCGGCATCCTCGGCTTTGTTCTTCGTGCCCAAAAAAGAAGGCGACCTTAGAACTTGTATCGATTACCGCGCATTGAACCAGATAACGGTAAAAAACCGTTATCCTCTGCCTCTGATCCCTGAACTCCTTGACCAGGTGAAGGATGCTTGCATATACACCAAGTTAGATCTCCGGGGGGCTTATCATCTGGTACGAGTTAAAGAAGGCGACGAATGGAAAACTGCCTTCCGTACTAAATACGGATTATTCGAGTACCAGGTGATGCCTTTCGGATTGTGTAACGCGCCGGCTGCCTTCCAATACTTCATGAATGATGTCCTTCGGGAACTCATCGATGTTTGTGTTGTCGTTTATATCGATGACATTCTGGTGTACTCCTGTTCGGAATCTGATCACAGAAAACACTTCAGGGCAGTACTTGAAAAACTGTGCCAACACAAACTATTTGCTAAATTGGAGAAATGTGTTTTCCATACCACAGAAGTTGAGTTTCTAGGTTTCATCCTGACACCCAGAGGAGACCGAATGGACTCAAGAAAAGTGGATGCCATCCTCAAATGGCCATCACCTAGCTCTGTAAAAGGGGTTCAAAGCATGCTCCGCTTTGCCAATTTCTATCGCAGGTTTATCCCGGAATTTTCACGCGTGGTACAACCCATTACTGCACTCTTGAGGAAAAATAAACGTTTTGAATGGTCTGAAGAAGCCGAGCAGGCCTTTCAGGATTGAAAAGCTAAGTTTACCTCCGCACCTATATTGAAACACCCGCATCCAGATCTCCCTTATGTCGTCGAGACTGACGCATCCAGCCTAGCCATGGGAGCTGTCCTGTCCCAAAGAGATCCCGAAACCAACCAACTGCATCCCGTAGCATTTTGGTCCAGAAAATTCTCGGCACCCGAGGTTAATTATGCAATCACGGACAAAGAACTGTTAGCCATTAAGTCCGCTTTTAAAGCCTGGCGGCATTATCTGCTTGGCGCTCGACATACCATCACAGTGATCACTGATCACCGGAATTTACAGTATTTGAAAACCGCCAAGGCTCAGTCATCACGGCAGCTCCGATGGGCTTTGATTTTCGCTGAATTTGATTTCGTGATTACCTATCGACCTGGCTGCAAGAATGGTAAAGCAGGCGCCTTATCCCGAATTGGAATGGGAGAATCTGATACAAACTCAGAACCAGTACCAATAAATCCCGAACAGAGGATTCTAGGCATGACTTCGTTACAGACGCTTGAAGACATTCAAGCCAGAGTGAAACAACTCCTGGACCCTACAACCTTACAGGATTGGATACAAAAGGGATCAGACTTTATCATAGATAATGGTTTACCTTATTTCTAAGGACGCTTATTCCTGCCACATAAGGAATTACACAAACTAGTTATTTCCGGGTTATCATGATGCATTAATAGAGGGACACCCCGGTATTGCCAAGACAGAGGAAAAGGTGAAACGACAATTTTGGTGGCCCTCTTGGCGAAAAGATGTTAAATCTTTTGTGATGTCCTGTGGTGTTTGCGCCCAAAATAAAAGTCAAAAGAAAAGACCAGCCGGTCTCCTTCAACCTCTAGACATACCGCCAGCACCCTGGCACACCCTATCAATGGATTTTATTACGGACCTGCCTCCTTGTTCGGGGTACAATACTATTCTGGTAATTGTGGATTTGTTTTCCAAAATGGCCCACTTTATTCCTTTGAAAGGTTTACCTTCAGCTTTTGTCCTAGCCAAAGAATTCCTCGAAAATATTGTTCGGCTACATGGATCCCCATCTATACTAATTTCTGACCGGGGAAGCCAATTCATTTCCCACTTCTGGCGCAAATGTTGTCAAATGGCGCAGATCGACGTAAGATTATCGACCAGTCACCACCCTCAGACCGATGGTCAGACCGAGAGGACAAATCAGACCCTTGAGCAAAACTTACGGTGTATGTTACAGCAATCTGAAAGCAACTGGAAAGACATTCTTTGGATAGCAGAATACGCATATAATAATTCGGTACACTCTGGAACTGGCCACAGTCCTTTTTTTATTTTTTTTGGGCATCACCCTCGAACCTCAAACCTTGACTCACCTCAGAACCTAGGAATGCCTGCACTAGAACATCTGCATTCTACAATTACCCAAGCCTTCAAAGAGGCAACTAGGCATTTACAACAAGCCAAGAGAAAATACAAGGAGAATGCTGATCTACATCGGAGTGAAGCACCTCCGTATCAGATTGGGGATCAAGTGTGGTTAGCTACCAGACATTTACCACTCAAAGGGCCTCGAACCTTTAACCCAAAATATCTGGGACCTTATTCTATTACGGCAATAATTAACCCAGTGGCTGTTAAACTTGATTTACCAGCTAGTATGCGAATTCACCCTGTTTTTCATGTATCACTTCTGAAACCAGTGGTACCCGGAACCCGACTACTCAAACCTCCAGAACCTATTCTAATAGATGGGGAGCCCGAATTCGAAGTGAAGAACATTTTAGACTCAAAAATGTTTAGGTCAAAACTGTTCTACCTAATTGATTGGAAGGGGTACGGACATCAGGAGAGGTCGTGGGAACCCAGCGACCATGTGCATGCACCTCGATTAGTCAGGAAATTCCACCGACTCTTCCCAGACAAACCAAAACCCCCGGAGGGAACAACCTTGGGAGGGGCCTTGGGGGGGAGTGCTGTCATGATGCCCGCTCCCGGGGAGCCGGTTCAAGCCCTGCGTCCCCGAAAGCGGACATCCAGTCCCCAAGGAAGGACCCAGCAACCCAATATAGGGGCCCTTTGGACAGTGTCCTGGCGCCTATGGCGCCAGGCTCATAAAAGACATCAGTCCTGGCGCCATAGGCGCCAGGCTCATTATGGAAGGGCTTGGGTGCACTTACCTGATGCAGACCATGCTGCAGGATTCCGGCTTCCTTGAGGCCTGAAAGGAACTACTTTACCCGTGGGACTAATTTACCATCCGGGCGTGGTCGGGGAAGGATACATACCTGATTGGAGGAAGGATACATACCTGGAACTTCTTCCAAGGCTATTTAAACCCCACCCGAACAGCCACACGTGCTTCGCGTTGTTCTGCATCTAGCAGCTGGACGCTCACCGTGTCTGCTCCTGCATCCTGACTTCTGCCACGCCTGCCAGCATCCTGGATCACCTGCAAAGGAAGAGAAGAAGAGAACAGAAGAAGGAAAAGTCCTTACCTGCTAAATCCGCATCCCGGAGACATCTCGCCGACAATCCTGAAAAGGAAGACTTTTATTTAAAAGCTCATCGCGTCGATCGCTGCAGCGCCGCATTCCACTCACCTTTACAGGGCGCCTCCATGTTCAGCAGCGATCATCCGGATTCGCAGTCACGCCCCAGCGCCTAGGGAGAAAAAGACCAGAACAAAAGGTGAGAGAGAGAAGGGAATAAGGAAAGCTAAATCTCCATGTTAAGACTTACCTGTTGATTCATTCCCTCTTCATTTCGGGTCCGCGCCGCATCCTGGCATTTCCGGACCCCGGCCCCTAAAGGGAAAAAGAGACATCAGCGTTAATGAGCGAATGAAAAGACATTACCAAAAAACGTTCATTAAAGACTTACCTGATTTCTACAAGGATTTCACCTCTCATCTCGGGTCAGTGCCTGTTCCCCGGCATTCTGTACCCCGGCCCCTATGGGGAAAAAGACACTAGCATTAGTACATTAATGCATGGACACAAGGGGAACCTCTTATCAAAAAACTTACCTGGAAGCCAAGCAAGTTTGGTTCTCACCAATCCGAAAATCCAGTGAAGTAACTGGATACCAACGCGCCCCTGCATCAGAAGCAGGATGGAGAGCTCGTCCTTCCAGACCCTAAGGTGAGACGCTACGAGGAATCACAGAAGGGTTTCGAGGAGGGTGAGAGGGGAAAGTGGGAGGCTGATTGCTTTACCCCGCAGACAGTTAATCCCCTATTTTCGCCTACAGAAGGATACTTCTGCGAGCCAGACAAGCCAGATTTGGGGGCCCGGTCCAGTCCGTCTTCCGAACCCTATGCATCACCTTAGAAGAGGTCACAGCAGCACGAACCAGTCCAGCGCCTCCGTGGGAGTCAGGTGAGCGTTACAATGTACGACGTCATATTGGCTACAAAACTATAGGACCCCAAACCGTGTGGTCCCCTACAATTGGTTGGCTACTAACCCCTGTCACTAATTTTTCCACCTACGTGAGCAGCACACAGACCGAACAACCAGGTGCGGGTGAGCTTGTCTTGATACCAGCTTCCCACCAATTAAAAATGTAATCCATCATCACTTCAATGGTTCAGTATCAATTCTTACTTTGAAGTTGGCCTTGAGTCTGTACTGTTCTTTCGGACTTTTTAAGGAGTATGGGTAATATCTAGCTTCCGTGCATAGGTGTGATCTTCTCATCCGTCCAATTTTCTTCCATCACGTGACTGGTCACTACGAATCGAGCCTTTTCGTGTATTTGATTTTATTCTTCAATAGTCCTCTGACGTCTTTTGTTTCTTGCTTGACCTTCTTGAACAGGAGCTCCTGTTCTTTCACGTTAATTGTATCTAATGTCAGCCAATTCCAGTTTGATAAGACCTTGGCTCTTTTGGCTCAGCCAACTCCTTTAGCTGAAATATATTCTGTTTAATTCAATTGCTTTTTTAACTGCAGCACTGAAATGAGTCCTTCCTCGTTCTTCAGTACTGCTTTATACGTAGTGTCAGTCTAGAAAAGTAGACACCCCTCGAACAGAAGGCAATGCAGGATAATTGGTTGGCCGAAGACCAACCGCCTCATTTAATGTACAAAGAATATATGCCCATTACTTATTTCATAGCTATTAGTTTAACTAGAGTGCGGCCATGTTAAGGTAACCAGAATCGCCATTTTGTTTTCTCTATGTTTCCCTTTAACATCGCCACTTTTGCCTCATGTAAAACTGCTTTGCTGTAGATATTATTCTGCTTCAATGGTCCAAGGTTGAAACATTGCACGAGGAGCCAGACAGAAAAGCCAGTTTTCCTCCTTCACATATCCTTGGAAGCAGGGATCAAGGCATTCTTATCAGTAAACGGATTCCAGTGAGTCTCCTTAAAAGAATAGCAATGCACAAAACTAATATTAAAGGGTTTCAATTATGTTCTTCTTTACGGCCCCCCCCTTCTGAGCGCTGTGAGCCCCCGGAGAGCAAGCTGATCTCTAGAGCGTGAATCGAAACCAGGAGATAGTAAGGCTTGTAATGTGCCAGTCCCCCTACGCGCAGCTTGTCCATGAAAACAGAAGCGCTGTGTTCTCACAAATAAAGAATAGTGTCTGTAAATTCGAGATTGCATACTGTTACTAAATATGGTGATCTAAAGTGTCATATTCGTCACCATGGTCAATCATCGCCTCCACTTCAAAGGGAATGAATTAGGGGCGGCATCGAATGTGTCAAATGTGTCATTACTGATTGTAAGATGCTCATTTTGTATATATGTAACTGATGTACGATTTTCGCTCTCTTGCATCCCCCGAGGTCTGTTAGACACACGTCGCGGGGCGTGGGACCATTTGGCCAACTGAGACTATTTGTTTTTGCAATAAGCCCTAGATTTTGAGAATACAACCTCGTGTCTGGCGTATCAGTTCATGTGTGGTGATTGTGCCTTGTATCCACATCCAAGGGTCCCTCAGTGGCCCCTTCAGTAGTGGAAACATTCATTGTTTACTTAATCCATTTGTATCTACAAGGTATATAGTTGTATGTTTTGCCACGGTCTAATCTGTTTAAGCATGTGGCTAGCTTCTTTTTCACTTTGCTTCTTGCGTTTCATTGCATCTGTACACATTTAAACTAACTACATTTCTTCATCAGGTTTGTGGCATAAGTCTCTTCATCTTGATCCCAAGAGGTCACTTATCCTCGGTATTTCTTTGTTTCTTTATAAATCGTCTGCCTCTCTGGTCTGCTTATCTTTCAATGTGGGTGTCGATTCAGCTTTGTATGACGTCACCATTCATCCTGGTCATTCATTTTCTTTGTTTTATCAGGAATCTCGTTCAAATGGCCAGCATGTTGTCTTGGATGCACGTATGGTTTTCTTAATGGGTACTTTATCTCCCATATTCTCTTAGGTATGGGCACTCTTATGGGTACGGCACGGAGCCTACGCTCTTCTCTTTGCTTGTTTATCTGTTAAGTAAACGTCACATACTTTGGTTCATATGTCTCAGCTAATGTAGGCGGGGTAGGTGAAGGTGGGATACTTGGCTCCTCCTCTACACTCCCCCGTCCGGGCGATTTATCGACCACTCTCATGTTGTCTTCTATTCCTAGACATCCTGGTTTGAAGAAGTGCCACTTAGGGACCCATATTTTTATGACTCATTTCAGGCATCCAGCTGATTTCACATGGTCATCTTTGTTCCACGCCATGAGCATGCACTGTCTACTTGGACTACAATAGATCCATCTTCCCACATATTTCTTATGATCTTTTGGGTTTATCTGTTCAGTATGCGTCACATACTTTGGTTCACATGTCTCAGGTAATGTAGGTGGGGTAGGTGGAGTGGGGGTACTTGGCTCCTCCTCCACAAGAGGTTGGAAGAACATCTAGCAAAGTTGAAAAGGAAGTACTGCCAAGGCCTGGATCAGAATGCAAAACTTCTGATCAAGGAATTTGCAGCTATTACTGCAAACTCCTTTGAACACTACCCACGCCCCATCACAGCGCTGACCCTATGACACCAACTCTGCTGTGCCAAGATAAAACAGACCAGGAAATAAACCAAAAAGCATAAGTGCACATTCAACCACAGAAAAGTTATGAGGCTCAGCCTTGCTTCCAAAAACAGACTGATAGTTTGAAACTGCAAGCCCTCAAACGGTATCCCTACAAAATATCCCCACCAGAAATATCGCCGTACATATGGCCGTTTGTCTCGCCATAGGCAATATTTTTGGGGGGGATAATTTGTGGGAGCGGGATTTGGGGGGTGTCCCACGCACATTTTAAAATAATGCAGGGGGCTCGGGGGTGTCCCCCGCAGGGTCCATGGGTCAATATCGCCGCAAAAATATGGCAATATTTTTGTATCGCGATATTCGTGCAGGGATATTAACACATGGAACCCCTCAAACCTGTATTGTTTTGGGTAAGACTTTGGTCTTCCCCGAGTCCAGCACCCTATACAGATGCATTGAGGGACTTTCTACAATTGGAAGGTGCTAAAAGGTGTGGCTGGATAGTTCATGTGAAAGAATTGTTATATAGGCTGAATGTTAAACCCCTCTGGGATAATCCTCTTGAGTGTCGAATATCATCAAAAGTTGAAATTAAAGTAACTGCGAAGAGAAAGCCTTAGAAAGGTTAAAGTTATTAAGGAGCTCCCTGAAGAACGGCCCTGAATTTTTCCCTTGTAATATGATGGGAACATGTAAATATATATTGGATGAAATACACCCTCTCTATTAACAGTCTTTAGATATTCGCTTTAGGCTAGGGATTTTGCATACAGCCTGGTATACTCATTCATGGTCAGCGTCGAGATCTCGTGAAGGCCCCTTCTGTAGATCAGCAAATGAAACTTTGACTCATTTTAAGTTAACTTGCCCTCTCTCATTAAAGCTAGTGTGTAGGTATTTAAAAGCTCTACTGATTGCTTACAGGAGAACCAATGCTGTTCCTAACTTGTAGTAAGGTTGTGTTTGCCACTGCTAGATATGTGCATCACACCTGGTTATTAAGGAGGCTGCTCGGCAATTTTTAACTTATATAATCCGATGTACCATGAGGCTGAAAGCTTGCTCTCCTCATAGGGGGGCAGCACTACCTGTACAAATAATTATATGTGCACTCCATCAGTAGTGTTATATGTATTTTGTAATGATTGTTGTATGTATCATGAGTTTAAAGTTTTGTATAAATGAAATTGTGATGAACTGTGCTGAAGGTCTAATCCAAATAAAGCTTTGAAATGAAATGGAAATGGCAAGCAACATAAAGAATGCAAAAAACATGCAGGCAGCCCAATCGGACATTCAACCCAAAGGCTCAGAGGGATTCTTAGGGAACTAGGTTGTAACTGCTGCATAGTCCCGCATCTGCCTCTAACAAACGGCAGAAAGCAACTGGAAAGTGCCAGAGGACCAATGATGATACTCTGAGCATCGTAGCAACATAGTAGTGCCACTGCCAGATTTCTGTTTGCCTCCCGCAGTTCTCTCTAAAAGGGATGTGGGCATCTCTGTAGAACTCAGGAGGTGGACTGAGTTAAAGCTAGAGCTACTCATGGGAATGGTGACACGTGCTGTCTGGGGACACAGAGCATAGCCAATTTGGGTGACTCTAGGCATATAAACCAGTGGCTCTGCTTACTAATGGGTGCTTGTGCATGTTTTCCATATCATCTGGCAAAATTATATTTGCAGACCTGCACCTTAATAGTGCAGTAGGTTCTCTTGCAGATGTTTGGTAAGGTGAGGAAGAGAAATTACTTACTGTAATGTTTTTTCTATGGCTTCTTCTCCTGCAGACTCCTCATCAGAAAGATATCCACTCCAGCTGTAGAGGAGCAGGTGGACACCTCCCTGATCTTAACCCCCTTAGCACTGTCCTATTGAAATGACAGATGAAGAGTCACAATTGGGAACCCATGTATGAGTCCTTGCAATATTCCTGTAGCACGTTGAGTATATGAGAGGTGATATGCACTCAGGCCACCATTTAGGGTGTACCCACAAATTGAAATAGTGGAGGAAAGTTACCAAGAAGGACACTCTTTGCTGAGCTGTCGAAATGCAGCCATGAACAGAATGGATGTACGTTAAAACAAAGTCTGACGACAGTGAAAGGATTTCATAAAGAAGATGTAAGAACCTATGCTGAAACAATATTAAAAAGCTAAAGAATGATGATGTAACTGAAACACTAAGAGAAACATGTACCCTACGATACAGTAATCATGAATATAAAGAACAATGAAGTGACTCACTGGTCCATAACTATAAATACACCAAAACGCAAAGTAGGAAGAACACATAGAAGCTTGCTTATCAGAGGTATATATTCAACATTTAGGATGGCTATTAGAAGAAGATGAACGACGGCTTATGTCAATCAACCCAGCTACCTCAAAATACAAGCCAAGGATCTTAAAGTGAGTACATTGGCCTGGGACCAAGGATGTTATTTCAAGAGATTAAAGCAAAGTACGAAGGGAGTCCAATGAGCAGACCATGTGTGAAGGACACATTTCTCAAGATTAGGAGGAACAAGAACATTTACGGATGCCGAGTATTAGACAATTAAAAGTTCACAAAGCTTATGTGGGATAGAGTGAGCAAGTCTCTGAAGGTCAAAAGGAGCAACTGCACACAGTATAATTGAATTAAATAGTGCAGAATACACTGTTGAAAGGAACACATTTGTGGTCTTGTAACACATGACGAAGGGTTCGCAAACATGGGCTATTCATTAGGCTTGAAGCTACAAAAAGGCTGTGCCCACACTCCCTTGAATGTTCAGAGATAGTGCAGACTGGCAAGGCCAGCCTTCAAATAGAGGACACTGGCATGAGGCCTACTGATGAGAGAGGGTAGACTAATGGGGAAAAGAAGGGGAGAGCTGGCGTATATCAAAGCACCTGGGTTTCATTTCTATGTACATGCTGCTAGCGAGCTGAATGTCCAAGGTTGGATTTGGGTTTCCAACTAATCAGAAAAGCCTGCAATGCACATTTACATACAATGTTGCAAAGTAGTATACCGCTGCCGTATTTTCTGCTGTAATCAGTGTTATAGGTATTTAGAAGTAGCTCAGGGCGTGTCCTACAGACAAGGGACTGCCAATGGGAGATTAATATTCATGCGTTCTATATGTAGACATGTTCCCCTAATCCAATCCCAGGTTTTTGTAATATGCTACATAGGATGACAT
The DNA here is from genome assembly GCF_040938575.1 of Ambystoma mexicanum. Lineage (NCBI taxonomy): Eukaryota > Metazoa > Chordata > Amphibia > Caudata > Ambystomatidae > Ambystoma > Ambystoma mexicanum. The sequence continues at coordinate 295,897,675 of NC_090929.1, forward strand.
CACAGATGACGCATCTTGCATTATATAAACTAAGTATAATCAAAAAGACAATCTGATCCTGCATGAATCAATTTGGTGAATGATGATGCATTTACCATCTTCTTTGAGTCTGTCCGGTTATTTGGTCTGAGACATTTTATTGGTAGTTCAATCTAGCACAAAGGTGCTAGAGCAAATTGGGTAGCAGTGTGGATGGTTCAGGTCTAATCGACCTAGAGCCCGAAACTAGACTCCTGAATGATCGATGGCTTCTGCCTCGAGCCAGACGATCACAGAGTTTCCTACGTAGAACTGTGCACAAAGAATCACGTGATCAACATACGGTCGACAGGTCGCCTTTTGACGAAATTCCTGTCCGGTTCCTGCAGGTGCCCTGTGGATGAAAGGCAATCTGGTCGCTGAGGGAGAGTCGATGCTGATGGACTCGAGCTCAGCCACGGATGTAAGTAGACCATTGCAGCTGGTAAAACATAGAGGGGAGGGACTGAGATTGTGTTATGTTGTATATATAAGAGACATAAACAGTAACTTGATTTAAGGGATTGTAAAAGGAAGAGAGATATGAATACCTCAAATTCACAGACTCAAGAGGGACGGTAACAACAGTATCGGCAATCTTACCGGTATAGTTGTTACCGGACCGGCACACTTATAATGAGGCTGAATGTGTTCAAAACGAATGACAAATAATAAGAAATGGTAGCATAAATAAATAAATAAATAACAATTTGTTCCTTACATTTGTTGGACAAAGGATTGACGTCATAGCTAGAAACAGATTAAACCAAAATATAAATAAAGAAGACAGTTTAAAAATACTAAACAACAAAAGAACAATATAGAAATAATTAACCGAAAGTGCAAACGGAGTAGCACGAAGAACAGTGTCAATAGATTTTTCAAAAAAAGAATCAATAAAGGTAGACTAAATATTCTAATTTTATGGAATATGAGTGGCAATTGATGGTGCCCGACTCAAATAAATTATTAATATATTTAACAAATTTGGAAGGAAGAGGAACACATTGGGTAAGTATTGGCAGACTGAATTGACTTGCCATCATGGAAGAAACACCTCTCACCCACTTATGTAGAACATTATCAAGATATACAACCAAAATTAGGCAGTATCATTCCAAATCGATTAAAGGTACAACCAATAAGACATTTATGACCTGGCCTCCAGGAGGTTTGTTGTCAAATACAGTATTATGTAATCTGGCGACATATTTACATGCCACACATAAGGGAAAGAAGTTAGAGGAGAGATTGGCAGTATTAGAGCTCTGGAAAATGTACCAGAATGAAAAAGAAGACCCACTCTATAGGGAGTGGATGCTTAGTCAGCATAAAGGGGAAGATTTTACGCCTTCAGCTCCTCTTTTCCCTTCTGAGAAACAAGACATAGAGGATAAAGAGAAAGGATTTTACCCTCAAAAGGAACTGAAAGCACCAGCGGGGTATGCTAATCCACAATATGAACCCCCTGCCTATACTAGTGAAGAGACAGAGGAAGAGAGTAAAAGCAAAGGACGCAAAATTATACAGACATGCGATGAAAGTAAACAGCGTGGTGAGAAAAGGGATAGACAGAATAAACAGATAGAAATAGAGGAAGAGGCAGAGAAACAAAAAGGAATAAAGGATATAGCTAAAGGTACGACAATAGCACAGAACAAATGGATGGCAGGACAAATAATGCTGAAACTGGATGATAAAGGTATTGATGGAGTTCGAGAAAAAGAGGAAAGGGAAGAGTGAGCTAAGAAAGCAAAAGACAAGGAAGAAGAGAGGCTATACAAACAAGAAAGAGACAAGGAATGTAAGCAAAGGGAAGAACGAAGAAAGCATGAGGCAAAAAGAGAAACGGAAAGGATAATAGAAGAGAAACGAGAAGAAATAGAAGCCCAAAGATTGAAAGCACAAAGGTTACAAAGACGGCGAGAGGAAGATGAATTAAGGGTAATAAGAAGAAGAAAGGAAAACATTAACAGAAGTAGTGGATTTAAAAATGATGAGATTGAATATGTATGCCCTAAAAGCATAATACCTATAGAAATGCAAGAGCGAACCGAAGAAGAGAGAGGGTCGCAACAGCCCCATGGAGGGTTGCAAGGATTATTAGACATACCAACATGGAGAGAAGAAGACACAGAGACCATAGGGACAAAGATGGGGAAATGATATAGACAAATGAGGGATAAGGAAAGATATGGAACCAAAGAGGGTGAACAAGGAGCCTATTTTAGAGAAATAGTAGGAGGCTTAGATGACGTCAGACCAGAAGGTCAGAGAGCATTATCTTTAAATAGGTTAGATCTTGATGACGTGGAAGAGGACAATAGTCATATGAGTTGGGGTGTAATAATTTCAGACGAGGAAAGGAAGCAAAATAGGAAGACGTGAGAAGAGGGTGGATTTTCAAGAGAATCAAGTGTAGACAAAGGTGTAAAATGGTTAGATCTAGGAGACCCTATAAGAAGAACACCAGAACCAATACCATATACTGAACAACCACAAGTTTGACCGCACAGTACAGGGGATGCGTCCCCGTCCTATGTGAGAAGATTGAGGCCATTGCCAGGGAGAAAACAAGAAGGCAATGATAATGCTGCCTGGAGAACAAAGAGTGTGGGTAGGTATGACCATGGACAAGTTTTTCATAGGTCCCACTATTAGAGAAAAGAGGGGGTCAACCACAATTTATAACACGGCCACAGGTGGAAAAGCAACATTTCAAATGCACACTGGCGAGTTTGACTTCCGGTGTGGGGAAATGGATTAAGGAACTAGAGAAAAGAACCCCAGGAATGACTTTAGCTATTGCTGACATAAAAGGCTTATAATTAGGTATCTTGGGGGAGAGAGCTGATGACATTTGGAGAAGCGCAGGGTACCCAAAACACAGTGCACGATGGAACACCATTTAATAATTGTACAGCAGTCATATGGCGAGCGCTTAGAGTACACTATCAAGATATACCGGATATTGGGGTGATAATGACTAGGAAAAAGAGGAAAGATGAAGACCCCATTGCTTGTATTCAGGATAGGTGGAGTTCAGAGACACACAAACCATGGGATAAAACGGTATCGTTATTTTGCTACATATTATGTCAGGGACTGCCAGCACTAGTACAGAGGCAGGTGGGAATGGAAGCAAAATCATGGCCAGAAATACAATTGGCAATCATGCATTATTGCAGAATGCTAAAAGAAAAAGATAACAAAGCCGAGGGTAGAAAGCAAGAAGAGGCGAAGTTGGTGCAGAAGAAATTATCAAAGTTCGCCATAAAGGGAGCAGTGTTGACAAGTAATGAGGGAAGCACGGCGCAAATGATGCAGTTCTCACACCAAAATAATAAAGCCAATACCCAAGATCAGAGTGGGTATAATTATATGCCAAGAGGCAGAGGGAAATGGCACGAGGAGGAAGATGAGGGCAATTTCAAAACCCTCAAGGAAGGGGAGGGTCCAATGGCAGACAGCCATTATAACATGTTGGAATTGTGAAAAAATAGGACATAAGGCTAGAGCATGTACAAGTAGAGGAGGCATGCAAGAACAGAATTGGCAGTCTCCAAGAGGTGGGACAGGATATGCTCTGCAATACAATACAGACTCACACAGATATTATGCCCAGGATCACACGCAAAATCAGGCATAAGCGCCATAACCACAGACATTTCAGCAAGTGCCAATACAGACACAATTGTCCTAACCCCAGCAATTCCAACAAGCACCAATGCAGAAACAGGCATTACAGGGGCAACAACAGAAATAATCTATGCAAAGGCAACAGGCACCCACTCAACAAATACAATACATCCCAATGCAACAGACCGGCGCATCACAATGGTAAATGGACATGGGAGCTACACAAGCAGAAACACCCAAATTAGGGAGTGTGACTGTGGTGGGAGGGACTCCTTTCATAGGCACGGGGATGAATTTACACCTACAATATGATAGCACACAGGACAACCTGATGTGTTCAGTACTATCTATAACACCAAACCCCCAAGAGGAACCAAGGGTGAAGGCGGAGATAGGAGGCAAGACATTCTGATGTCTAGTAGACACTGGAGCGACTCTTTCCTGTGTCCGTGAGGGAAAATATCCAATGTCAGGCATTGCATGAATGCTCAGGGATTTTCTGGGGCGACGAATCTAGTTCCATTTACAGACGAATCACCTATTTCTATGGGGGAACACAACATGCCTATGCCATTACTATACTCTAAACACACACCAGTGAAATACTAGGGTGTGATTTAATGACAATGCTTAACATAACAATATATTTTACTGACAAATGCATAGTGTGTTCAACGCCAGGGGAGACATTATATGAATGTGAGGACATTTATATTAGCCTTTACAGGAAAGAAAGCCTTAAGGGGAGTCCCTCTAGACGAGGAAGTGTTTTTATATGGAGTGACCATTTTATTAGCATGGTTACCTAAATTGGCAGGTAAAATAATAAGGATGCCGGATACATTTTGGTTCAGGAAAGACATTCCTATGGATGATGAGGAAAGGCAGTTGTTCCTGTGGAATTAGAAGCAGCAGTGGTAAGAGAAGGAATTAATAGTTACTCACCATAGTGACTAGCATACTCTTAGTCCATAGTCCCCTTTCCTCCATAGTGTATGGGGCGTCCCTTGCTAGGGAAGGGAGATGGAACCTTTTTCACCAGGACTAAGAGTATGCTAGTCACTACGGTGGGTAACTATTAATTACTCTTACGTCCCCTTTCCTCCATACTGCATGGGCGATTACAACTGAATGTAGCCCCAGGGTGGAGAGGATACCCTCCTTAAGAAAATAGATTCCTTAGAACTGCCTATCCAACAGCCATGTCTGACTTAGAGCCAGCGTCCAAACAGTAATGCTTACAGAAAGCCAACGGGGTGGCCCAGGTGGCCGCCCTGCTGATGACCTGGCATGGTATCTGCCGTTGGAATGCAATGGCTGTGACCTTGGCTCTGAAAGTGTGGGCATGTATTTTGGCTGCCAATGGCCTGTGCTGCCCCTCGTAGGCCTCCCTAATGGCAGAGACCATCCACCATGCAATAAAGGCCTTGGATGCCTGATACCCGGGCCCTGACCCACCGAAGGTAACAGTGTGTCCGACTTGCAGAAGCTCTTGGTCCTGTCCAGATGGCATTTCAGAGAGCATCTGACATCCAGACAGTGCAAGACCCTCTGAACCTTTTCCTAGGGTCAGCAAAAAACATAGGTAAGATGATTTCCTCGTGTAAATGGAAATGGGAGGGTACCTTAGGTAGGAACGTGGGGTGAGTCGGCAGGACCACTGTATCTCTATGGAAAGTGATATAGGGTTCTGAGGCCACCAGAGCCTGGATCTTACTGGTTCTGCGAGCAGAGGTGAGGCCCACTAATAAAGCTGCCTTAATGGTGACCAGCCTGATGTCCGCGGACGCCATTGGCTCAAAGGGCTTGTGCACCAAGGCGCCCAGCACTACATTGAGGTCATGCACGGGGTGTGGTTTCTTGATGGGCAAGCAGAGCCTGGAGAGGCCTGCCACATGTCTTCTGACTATCGGGTTGGAGAAGAAGGTCTCCTCCTCGGAATTTCTGCAGGCCTCTATGGCCGCCAAATAGATGCGGCATGTGTCCACCTGCAGGCCCGAGTGCGCAAGAGCACAGAGAAGGACAGCACATCATCCAGTGTGCATGTAAGGAGGTTGATCTCTTTAGAGTCCACCCAAAGACTGAACCTAGTCCATTTACTTTAGTACTGGCTCCTGGTAGCTTTGCTCCTGGCCCCCTGAATGAGCTCTAGATTAGCCTGCGAGGGGCTCAGGTGCTTGAGCGTGACCTGTTCAGGAACCACGCTGCGAGAGCAAATTTCTGTGGAGCGGGATGGATGACCCTGCCCCCTTGCTGCGCCAGAAAAGGAGCTGGCCCCCCTTGAAAGGTGAATGGGTGGTATGTCCGTGAGGCTGAGGAGTTCGGAGAGCCACGGTCTCGCTGCCACCATGGAGCTATCAGAATGATGCTGAGGTGACAAGATTTCTTTATCCTGCAGATCACCCTGTGGACTAGGGTGTGTGGGAGGGAAGGCATACACTGTAAGCCATGCCACTGTATCTGGAATGCATTGCCCCGGGAGCTGGGGCCGTGCCCCTGCCATGACGTGAACTGCTGGCACCTCCGGTTGGTGAATATCTCCAGCAGTACCTTGCCGTTCAATTGCCACATGTAATTGTCCGATCCCAGTCTGCTGAGCTTGTCCGCCTCCAGGTTGGGCTAGCCTGGGAGGTGGACGGCCGTAAAGGTAGCTATCATTCTCCAAGGGAAAAACTCTGTCTGAGCTTGCGTCCCAGATGAGGCCCAAGAAGGACATGTTGTGCCTAGGTTGCAGCAGAGACTTCCTGTTGATCGTAAACCCCATGTCCTGGAGTGTGTCCATAAGTGCGGAGGAAGTGCCGTGTACTGCCTTCGGAGATCTCACCCTGACAAGCCAGTCGTCCAGATACGGGTAGACGTGGTAGCCCTGTGCCCTGAGGAGGGCTGCCACTGCATTCATGCACCTGGTAAATACCCTGGGGGCTGAGTTGAGGCCAAAGGGTACCACCTTGTATTGGAAATGGCAGCCCATGATCCTGAAGCGCAGGAAGGAGTGATTTGGTTGCCAAATCAGGACGTGTAGATAAGCTTCCTTCAGATCCAGGGAGCACATCCAGTCTCCCTTGTCTAGTGCCTCCGCAATGAGTGCTGCCATAACCATCTTGAATTTTTGAAGAGGGATGGAGATGTTAAGGGTGAATAGGTCCAACACAACTCTCAGGCCAGCCTGGTTCTTCTTTTGTAGGGTGGAAATCCTGGACTAGAAGCCCAATCCTCTCTGGGAGCCAGGGACTTCCACTGCCTAGCTCATGACGAGCTACTGAATTTCTGCCAACAGATTTGCCATCCCAATCTGTGGGAGTGGATTGGAGGAGGGAGTAGACAGAGGAGGGAGTAGACAGAGAGAGACCGCTAGGCATACCGAGGATACTACAGAGAGGATCCAGAGGTCTGAAAAGTTCTGGCGCCAAAATTGCATGTGAAAGGCAAGCCTGCACCCCACTGGAGACACGTGGACCCGAAGGGACGCGTCATGCTTTCTTTCCTTCTGAGGCTGCAGAGGAGGAGGGGGACTGGAAAAAGCCCTTGCCCCCCTTTTGTTGTTTGCGCCGGTGCTGACTCGGAGCGCGGCCAGACTGCCTCGACCTCCGTTCCTGGAAAGCCCCGGGACCTGCCGAATGCCCACCTCTTGTCAGAGCATTAATGCGACGGGGTGTATGCCTTGGGTGTGGCCTTCGTTATGATAGATGCAGACTTCGCAGTTTGTGAGATGTTCTTCTTTTTATCTAATTCCTCATCGGTGGTAAAGTGAAAGAGGTCACTACCCTCGAATGGAAGGTCCAATATGCGTTCCTGGACATCAGGGTTAAACTTAGTAGCCCGAAACCAGTCAGTCCTTCTCATGTCCGAGGTGATGCATATGGCCCAGCCAGAGGTATCGATGTGGGCCACGGTGGACTCCATGATGTTCTGCTCTACCAGCTTGGCTTCTCCTAGCCCTGCCTTGAAGCGTGCTTGGCTCTGCACCGGAAGTTCTGGAAGGAAGTCTGTTATTTCGTGCCAAAGCTTCTGGTTAATGGCTGCCAGCATGGCATCCACGTTGGATTGACGGAGGTGCAGCGAGGCGTTGGAGTACAACCTCTTCCCGTACGCCTCCAAGATCTTCTCCTCCTTGCCTAGCAGTGCCAAGGACGAGGTGGCTGAGGACTACTGAGGCTTAGAGTAGAGTGACGCCGCAGCAATCACCGAAGAGTGCAGTTGAGGGTGCACCATAAGCAAGAGTGGATCACCCTCCATCTGTCTATACTTGGTGTCAAGGAGCCGATTGACAGGTTGGGCCGAGTGTGGCTTGAGCCACCCCATCTTGGCCAAGGCAACGACCACTTTCTGCATCGGGATACCTGTTCTGGTAGGGGTCGTAGGGTGAGGACTTCTGCCAAGACCCCCTCCTCAGGCTGCTCAACCTCTGGGGAAAGGCCTCACGATACCTGGCTGCATAATCAACAATCACTAAGACACATGTATTGCCCAGTTTAGAGGTTTCGTAGGGCACCAATGATGTCCATCCGATCCGGGAGAATGGGACCTGCATTACAGGTAGTGGACTGAAAGAGGCAGATGGAGGAATATGTGTGCTGGTCTTTTGACATATCTCACATGTCTGCACAAAGGTTTTAATGTCAGCAAAAGTTCCCGGCCAATAAAACTTTCCACTGATATTAGCTTGTGTTTTTACTTGTCCTAGAAGTGCCCCTGTTAAATGTGAGTGGCCAATTTCCAGAACTATTTTCCGATGGGTTTTGGGTATTACCAACTGGGTTTTACATGTTTCTTCCTGAAGTTTCCTGTCGATATAACAGTCCCTGTTTTAAAAAGAAGAAGGGATCTCCTTTATCATTGCCTTCAGACTCTGGGACTACTTGTAAGAAAGCCTCTATGCTAATAGTGGATCGTTTCACTGAGCAAAAGCCAAATCTGGAAGGACAGTTGGCTCATCATCATGGCTGGTATTGATGTTAGGTCTCCCATCACCTCCTGTTCTGTCTCTTCTTTTAACTGGGTAAGTAAAGCCATTTAAAAAAATCCATTGTGCTATTTTATCCCCAGGATATATGTGAAATGATGTCTCCCCATGATTGTTTAAACGTACTTTCACATCTCCCCTGAAATCCGGGTCCAATACTCCTACGGGTACATCTATTGCAAACTTCTAAGCTAAACGAGATTTGGGGGCTAGTCTGATGTAGCATCCAGGGGGAGGTATTAGAACTACATCAGTGAGAACAATACTGCTTTTCCATGCAGATGTTGAATCCGATAGACCTTTTGTAGCAACAGTGGGGTTTGAGGCTCGGCCACTTCGTTTTTGAAATTTTAGGGTTCCCCAATTTGTTTAAATTGAGTTGCATCCCACTCCTGACAAAATATGTAACAAAGGCATGCTATCAATAGTATACACAGACACAATGGATACAAGTTTCAAAAACCATTATTTGGTATTTTGGTTGAGTTGGTAGAATTCCTAACTGGCCCTAACTCTAGAATGGGAGTAATCTTGACCATTAAATAAATAACAAAACAATCCAGGTCAGTCTAGTCAAAATAAAAAGGCCTATACTAAAACAAACTAACCTTGCTCTCCTTTGCAAAATGACAAATGTGTTAAGGGAATACAAACGGAAAATAGTGTCTCAAAAGAAATATCAGAATGGCTTAAATAACAACTCCCTTGCCCACATTCAGCACCACGGGGTCTAGAGAGTTGGTGGATGGCACAGTTCTTTCAGTCTTGCACACTTTGGCTTACTGGTTGAATTTAACAGTTCAGGCTTCGGCTTCAAGCTTCTCGTAATTCAGTAATTCAATCACTTCCCTAGGCTTCATCTGTCTTGTTACAAATATACAGTTCCTCTTTGAACCTTTACTTTCCCACAATCCAACACATGCTTCCCTCCGCCGGGCTCGAGCGTGTGTCTCTTGTCACATTCACTTCCTCTATTTATCACATAGTTGTGTATAGGCTTGCCTCTGCCGGGCTCGAGCCATCTCTTACCTTTTACTTTATCACACAGTTCTGCACAGGCTTCCCTCCGCTGGGCTCGTCTTTCTTTTCGCGGGGGTTCCCTTCCACATGTTTTTTCTCACGTGACTTTGTGTGATTTCACCTCGCAGAACCACTCTGTTACTTTGTATCAATTCCTTTTGCAATTCATCAATTGTCCTTTTCATTACGCGTTTTATCGGCACACGCGCAACATTTAACTTTTAAGTTGCAGTTACTTTTAGCTTTTAACACAAAGCAGACTTTTGTTATCTTCAATAACTCACTGGTTGTGTTAATCAGTCTTCTTTCATCAACGCCTCTTCATGTAGCAGTCAAGGCTGTTTCCAATGCCTCCTCTGCTCCTTCCCAACTCTGTTGTTCCCCCAGGAGGGTTGCAGGCCGCTTTCAAGTACCTTGAAGGTTTTGTTCTTCCATTCACTCAGATTCAGTCTTCAAATGTTTTACGGCTTCCCGAAAGTGTGGGATTCTCGCCTGGCTCCCTCTCGATCTTCGCAACTGCAGATCAGCCAGTTGGCCTCCCGACTTCGATTGGCTGGTTCACATCAGCTTTGAAACAGCAGTTTCTTCTCATACCAGCCTCGCTCTCCATGTGCCTGTGCTTGCCACCTTTTATTCGCCTGAACGGGCGTGTTAACAAGTGACAGGTGTACATGGTTAGGATTACGTGCCTAACGCTGCCTGGCCTTATTACAGGGACAGAGCCATTGCAAGTCAGTTGGAGTGATTTGTCTGACCTCATTCTTCATCTTCCTCGGCTCAGTAGTGTTGTCAATGTAACGTGGGGAGGAATTATGGGAGCTATAGTTTCCCATAAAATAAACCGGGATAGGGGTTAAAGGGGTTGTGGAAACATGGGGATGCCATGTATATCTGTACTCTTCCCCCACTCCCGGTGGACCCACTTCCCAGGTGATCCTCCCTCTCTTGTCTACCCCCAGGGTTGGGATTCAAAAGCGATGGCCCTTCCCTGGCCACCTGAGTACAGGATCCCCAAGGACTAGGTTGTAAAACACCCTCTGTTGACAATACTGTATTTTTTCTTTGTCTACTTTGTACCCTTTTTCTGCAAGTATCATTTCTGTCTCACTGCACACTAAAATGACATGCGCGTATTGAATTATGGCATTTCAAGCTGAACATTTCCAAATTCCATCTGAAGGACTCTATTAAAAATAGAAGGGGACTCACAGCACCTCTGGGGTAAGCAGGTATGTTTCAGGCAAATCGTTCTATATGAAAAGGACATCAAATCCTGTGAGTCTTCATGTAGGGGAATTGAGAGGAATGCATTTTTCAAATCGACAACAGTAAAATATCTGGCTTTTGATGGGATATTGCACAATATTGTTGCAGGGTTTGGAACTAAAGAAAACTCTGCTTCGACTATATTATTTAGGGGCGAAGATCCTGTATAAATCTCCACGACCCCTCCTTTGATTTTTTGACTTTGACAGAGTACACGGCTGTGTTGCATGGAGAATCGGATGGTTCTAGAATGACTTGTTTCATTAAGGAGTATATAGTTCCGAATATTCCCTCATCCACTTCTCTGGACATTGGATACTGTTTTGCATGTGGCAAAATAACTCCTGGTTTGAGCTTAACTTTCACTGCTCCCACTTTTTTCAGTAGGCCCACGTCATATAGACTTGTAGTCCATAACATACTTGGCACCTTTTCCACCTCTTCTTGAAAAAAGGGCAGTTTCGTTTTCTACCAACGCCATTCTCTGTTGTATCTCTATGTTCTCAACTTTAATCCAATAAGTGAGACTTATGAAGAATACTAACTCATCATTTGAATAGTCATTCATGAACAGTTCTTCTTCTGTCAGGTCTGTCAGTCTATGTCCTTCATTGAGGGCAATCAATGTTCTCCATCCCCTTCCCTCATCATCTGTCCCATGGAGCATCACCCTTACTCTTATGTCCCGTCCTCTTTCCTCTATACTGCATGGAGCGTCACTGGCTAGGGACGGGAGACGGAACCTTTTTCACCAGAAAAAACCTTCTTCCCCTTTAATTTAGAGGCGCGTCGGGTGTGGCCCTGGAAGCATGCGCTCCCCTGGCTCTGCCCACCAGCGCCACTCTTCAGTCCCCTTTTCCGCGTCGACGGGAATGGGCCGATTTCAACAGCGCTCCTGGGTTTGGCTTCGGCCATGTAATTCCGCCTGCTCTTCCCGGGATACTTCTATCTTTTTGTCTTCTTTTTGTCAATCAGGTACTTGGTCCTCCGACACCATGCTCCTCCCCAGCGCATGTCGACTTCAGCGGGTTTCAGCAGGTGTCCAGCCTGCGAGGGGCTCTTTCCTACATACGACCCCCACGCTCTTTGCCTCCGCTGCCTTGGCCCCGACCATGGCTGGGAAGGTTGTACCGCGTGCAACTCACTGACGTTACTGGATATCTATCAAAGATGTCCAGTAGAAAATGTCATGCCTGTCCCCTGGGCCCCCCAGCACCAATTGCAAAATGTTTGGCTATTTAGCAATTTTTTTGTTAAAAGTATGCTCTACAATACAACATTTTAACCCATTATTTAAAAAAAAATTCACAGTAGGAAACCCCCCCCCCAAACCCCCCCTTTATTGGTTCGGGCTCCCTCACTATGCTCGGTCGCTATGGCATTTTTGGGGGAAATAGTTATGCCCCTCCATTTAAAAAAATCACCAGCCGCCACTGGCCCTCAGACTGTGTTGGGAACGGGATGGGGGGAACCCAGGGACTATGGTGGGAGCAAAATGGGCAGGAACCATGGGATAGCGGTGGGAGCAGAGTGGGGAGAGCCCAGGGTGTGTGATGGGGTGGGGAGAGACCAGGGACTGGGTAGGAGTGGGATGAGGGAGCCCAGCGACTGTGATGGGAGCAGGTGACGGCGCAGAATATGTACTGTCCATTTGGCATTTCTGGGGGGTCCGACCTACCCAAATTTTGCTCAGGGGGGCCCCGGCCAAAAAAGTTTGAAGACCACTGCCCTATCATATACAAGAACAGAAGGTAGTCCAAAGAGACAGAAGACGGACTGAAAGAATAGTTTGGCTAAAGTTGCACCTGAAGGAATGCCAGCACATGGGATAAAACGTGCCATTTTAGTGAATGCATCCACAACAACCCAGACTGTGTTGTGGCCCTGGACCTTCGGTAGGTCCGTGATGAAGTCCATGGTAACCGTCTGCCAGGGGCGTGGTGGAATAGGCAGGGGTTGAAGGATTCCTAAAGGATGCCCTTCCTGTTCTTATATTGAGCACAAATCGAGCAGCTAGAAACAGTTGTTAACATCCCTGCGCATAGTGGCCCACCAACACCATCTCTGTAATAAAGCAAGGGTTCGTCTTTGCCCTGGGTGTCTGTTGATTGGGGCGTCATGTGACCACTCAAGCGCCCGAACACAGGTATCCTGGGTGGGGAGATACAACCGGTCCTGTACGAACGGTAAGCCTTCATGGAATACCAGGCTCCATTCGCCAGTGCCGTTGGGATGTAAAGAAACCCATTGCCGGATGGAATCAAGTAAGCTAACAGGTGGAGTACAAAGGCAAATAACATGTATTTTGTCCAATAGGGTTTCGGGAAAGATTGGAAGGGATTCCTCACCCGGCAGGCGCGATGGAGCCTCTGCTTTGCCATGACCCGTGCCTGGGCGGTGACATATGACAAAGTCATAGGTGGAGAAAAACAGGTGCCAGCGTACGGTACCTGCCGGCTATTTAGACACTTCAGGGTTGCTAGATTCTGTAAATTATGGTGATCAGAATAAACAGTTATCTGGTGTTTGGCCCCCAACAAATGGTGTCTCCAAACCTGAAATGCGTCCCTAACAGCTAGGAGCTCTTTCTCTGTGACAGTGTAGTGCTGTTCTGTTGGCGTAAATTTGCGGGAATGGAAGGCGACGAGGTGGAGAAGCCCTGTGGCAGGACAAGCCTGGGAAAGGACTGCACCCAGCGCATATGAAGAAGCATCGGCTTCTACCACGAAAGGCAGCTCGGCGTTAGGATGTTGCAGAATGGGGGCTGATGTAAATGCTACTTTCAAAGTGTTGAATGCCTCATCCTGTTTTGGTGTCTAAATGTAGGGTTCCCGTGGACTGGTAAGACTGGTTAGGGGCGCTGCTATGGAAGAAAACCCTGCAATGAACCTCCTATAGAAGTTTGCGAACCCGAGGAATGATTGTAATGCCTTGACTGTTGCAGGGATAGGCCAGTTCAGCACATAGTCGACTTTGGCTGAATTCATGGAAAGCCCTTTAGAGGTGATGTGAAATCCCAAGAAGTCTACTTCTGTGGCGTGAAAAAGACATTTTTCGGGTTTCGCAAACAACGCATTGCTTCTGAGTCTTTGGAGCACTTCTCGGACATGACCTACATGGGACGAAAGAGTTGGCGAGAATATTAAGATATCGTCCAGGTAGACTATGACATAGGAAACTATTATGTCATGGAACAAATCATTCATGAACCTCTGGAATGTCGCGGGGGCATTACACAAGCCAAAGGGCATGACGGGATATACATATAAGCCGTGCCTAGTACAAAAAGCGATTTTCCACTCGTCACCCCGTCTGATCCAAACTAAGTTGTATGCCCCCCTGAGGTCAAGTTTGGCAAAGATAGTGGCATGTGTGAGGTTATCGAAGAGTGGAGTTATAAGGGGAATGGGGTACCGGTTCTTGACTGTTATCTGATTAAGGTGACAGTAATCCACACATGGACATAGGTCTCCTTCTCTTTTGGGCACAAAAAAGATCGGACTAGCAGCAGGAGATTGGGAAGGGCGTAGGTGCCCTATTCTTAAAGCGGTATGGAGATACTCTTTTAGGGCTAGGTCTTCCGTGGGTGACAAAGAATATATCTGCCGGCAAGCTATAACTGCCTCAGGGACGAGGTCGATGGGACAATCGTAAGACCGATGCGGTGGAAGATGTTCGGCACACTTTTTATCAAAGACATCTGAGAAGTCACGGTATTCTACAGGTACACCGGAGACAGTCGCCGCCATGACATGACTTGGTGGATCACAATCCATTGTTTGTTCCTCATTGAGTTGCAGTCGGGCTAATGCGGCCAAAACTTGGGAAGGGTATGTTACCTTGCCTGGAGAGGTGAGACACTGAGTCTGGCAGTGGGCAGATTCGAAAAACAACCCTCCACGATACCAATCAATAACTGGGTTGTGTGTTCGTAACCAGGGGAGGCCCAGAATGAGCCCAAACTGAGGTGTGGAGATCAGGTCAAACGACAGGGTCTCGCTATGTACGTCTTGTATGATCAGCGTCAAAGGGGCTGTTTGTTGTTTGACTGGGCCTGACACAAGAGCAGAACCATCAACAGCCTGTACGAGTTCAGGCCGACGCTTGTTCTGAAGGGGCAGGTTAAGAGACACGGCCAAGGCTATGTCCACGTAGTTTCCCGTTGCCTCTGAATTAATAACTAGTTGTACCTTGTGACGGGTGTTGTCTACAGAGACCAGAAGGGCTTGGATGTACATAGGTCCCATAAGACCTGATTCTTCTGAGGAGGACAAAGGTGAGCCCGTCCGACCGCCCCTTCTAGGGACGGGCTTTCTGAAAAACCCTGTTTGGGATGGGTGGGTGGGTTTGGGACCTCTGGGACATTCTCTTACATAATGGCCGTTTAGCCCACAATAGAAAAAGGCATTCGAGGAACACCACCGCTCCCTCTCCATGGCTGTGATTGGACTGCGAACACCCCCTATCTGCATGGGTTCACCTGCGGATTCACTGGGGGAAGGACCGGAAGAGAAAGGCACAGATTTTCCAGTCTCCTCTCTTCTCTCTGCCCTTCGGGCATCCACCTGTAAGGCCAGATCTACAAGTTCAGGATATTGGACTGGTAAGGAAGGCACCACCACCAGTGCGCCTTTCATGGCATCATTAAGCCCTCGGCGAAACACCACAGCCTTCTTGTTCTCCGGCCTGGTTGTTCCTACTGATAACTGGTTAAAATGGGTGATGTAGTCGACCAGTGAGGTTTTGCTTTGGGTTCATTCCAACAACTCCAGGTCCCGAGCTTGGGCCATCTCGGTTACAAGCAAGTCAAAAGCGTACAAAACGGGACTATCATTCTCCAACAACGGGTTGGCCCAAGCGGCCGCTATACCCCCCAAGTGCGAGAGAGTGAATGCAGCTTTTGTTGTGGAGTCTGGAAAAGCCTGTGGCCAACACAAAAAATGGAGTTTGCACTGGTTTAAAAAAGTGCGGAATTTACGGGGGTCAACCTGGAATTTCTCAGAAGGTGCCAGAGGGAATGGAGTAGGGACATAAATGGGTGCTGGTGTCGGGGCAGGGTTTGGTGGGTTTACCTGGGGAGGGGCATCCCCAAACTCAGGGTCAGCAGGTAATACATGGCGCTCGCTTTGTATCGCGTACAATCGCTGATGAATGGCGGCCTTTCCGGCCCACATATCAGCTCTCAATACTGTGATGGCCTGCACCAAGGCAGCACCCGGGTCCCCGGCGGTGGCATCCATAACCAAAGTGGAATGGCTTCTCAGTCTGTCAAGATGAGACTCTGCGATGACTATGTATACCTCCGTCCCCAAGTACCGGCCAGGGAGGGACCAAAAGCTATTCCCTAGCCAGTTATTGAGGCCACAGGTGCAGAAAGCAGGAACACTGGTACCCAGGTAGCTGCAAAGGAACAGTAAATCAATTTTGAATTCCTAAAACAGTAATGTGAGATAATAGTCCTTTAGCAAAGGAATGATATGACACCTACCAATGTATTGCCCGTGAAGATGCAGTATGGAAGGCGAATCTCCAAGTGTCCCTCCGTTGGGTGGATACCGGGAAGGGGGGAACCCAAAAGCAGCAAGATGAAGGCAAGGAGCCACACAGATTCGTAGCACCCAGTGCCTGCGGTGTGCTTTGGATGTTACCTGCATCTGATGATAGGGAAGAAGGGACAGTTTCCCAGGAGGCAGAGTTCAGTGTCTAAATAACCTTTGCCAAACGATAGTCCAAGAAGAAGTCTGTGATCCGATAGCCAGAAATCCAAAAACCGTAAAGACAATAACTCCAAATCACCAACTCCAAGGGGGAATGCAGAATCAGGTCCAGAATGCGTAAGCAAGGTCCAAAAACCGGTGAACAGGGTCAGAATAGTCCAAAGCGCCACTCACTGCCAAGAAAACAGCTGAGAAGCGTGGCAGCATGTTGCCGGCAGTCTCTTATACTGAGTTACTTCCCTGTAGGTCACGTGAGCATGTCCTCATAGGATCACGTGAGCGACGCTGTGTGTACTCACGTGACCGGGAAGTAACAATAGGCGTGGGTAGCGACCTGCATTGGCCGTGTATCGGGAATCCTGGTGCCCCCCAGTGCCACCGTGGCCACAGCTGCCAGGTCCTCAGATACCGCCATACTCCCTCGGCCTTTCTGATGCAGCGAGGCGTCGCCGTGGCATCCCGCTGCTGTTGGGAGGGGAACCTGTAGCAGGTACTGTGGTGTGGGGGAGAATCCGGGTGGGACGTGTGCGGGAGCAGGGGAGGATCTGGGCGGGACGTGTGTAGGTGCAGGCATGACAGTTAAGAACCTCAGTTTATCATCCTCAAACAGTCAGATTGGTAGAATGATTCAATAATAAGACTGTGAAAACCATTCTAAGAAAACTAGTTTATGAATGTGGGAAAGACTGGGATTGCATGATTCGTGGGCCTTATTTGCTGTGAGAAAAACCTCTCAAGCATCTACCGGATTTTCACCCTTCAAGCTATTGTATGGCAGAGAGACAAAGGATGTCTTGGACTTGCTTAGGGAAACCTGGGAAGAGAGGGAGGTGGCACCAATACCACTGTCTCAAACCGCAAACAGGTTATGAGCACACGCAAATCTAGCCTGGTCTTTAGTCCATACCCACATAGAGAAAGCTCAATACCAACAGAAGCTTTCATATGATAAAAAAAGTAAACCTAAGAACGTTTTCAGTGGGTCAAAATATTCTGGTTCTGTTGTCAACTTCAGAGAATAAATTGATCTCAAAGTGGCACAGTCCTTATGAGATGTTGCAACAGGTGGGAATATGCAACTACAACCAGACAGACGCCAAAAGACTCATATCTACCATGTCAACCTTCTAAAGGAGTGGAAAGAAAATCCAGGGTCCTCCCAAACTCCTATACTTTCTTGCTTGACATCCCAAGAAATTGATAACATGGAATTAATACCCCAAGAACTCCCCACTGATAAGAATGAAAGTTTGAACAATCTTGTTTCCACATTTCCTGATGTATTTTGCGACACACCGGGGAGGGTACACAGAACCTACCACCATGTACGAACACCACCGGGGAAAGTAGTTCATTTAAAATCTTACAGGCAAGGAAAAAGATAATTATTGAAGAAGTGGAAAGTATGCTCAGAGCTAACGTTATCAAGCCTTCTTCAAGTCCTTGGTCGTCACCCATTATACTGGTGACAAAACCAGACCAAACCTGCAGATTTTTCATAGACTTTAGGCAAGTTAATGCTATCTCAGCCTTTGATGCATATCCCATGCCTCGTATAGATGACCTGATAGATAAATTGGGGAATGCCATTTTCTTGTCAACATTATATTTAACTAAGGGATACTGGCAGGTTCCCTTACATGACCCATACAAAGAAAAAACAGCCTTTTCAACACTGATAGAACTTTTCCAATTCAAGGTCCTGCCCTTTGGTTTACACGGTGCACCAGTGAATTTCCAAAGGCTAATGGATGGGATTTTACAGCCCTACTATGATTTCTGCAGGGCATATATTGATGATATTATTGTCTATAGCCAAACATGGGAAGACCATGTTTTTCATCTCTGCACCGTTAGGAGAGCCCTTCGAAAAGCCAAGCTGACAGCTAACACTAGAAAGTGTAGGCTAGCTCAGTCGGCTGTGAAATATCTAGGCTTTTTTGTAGGAAATGGTAGTATACAGCCTCAGTCTCAAATTCAGGTAACTCATTAATATCACAAAACTCTCACCTGATAGTTCTGTAGGACTTTATGCGGATCCTTCCTTTCCAGACTTCTTCTCTTTCTTCTTTTTGATGACCTTGCATTCCTTGAAGAGGAAAGGTCTGTTCCTCTCCGCAGCCACCTTTCCCGACCGACTGGATCATGGTCAGGACCTGAGGGCTGTCGAGGAAAAGCCTTGTAGGCAGAAAAACCTCCTTAAAGATGTGTCCTCTTGGTCCTGGAGCAGTGGTATGTTGCCAGGGATATTGGTTGGTGAGGTACAGAGACACAGGAGAAACAACCAAAACACAATGGAGGTACCGCTCTAATAAGCAAGGGGAAAACTGCCTTAACAGTCACAAAAGAGAATAGCAGCCTTGCAGTGGATGGAGACTGACAACGAACAGCAGGAGGAGCAGCACAGTGCCGTGTGGTGAATATCCAGGAACAGGTAGCAGGCAAGCAGAAAAATGCAAACGGAGCGAGCCGTGAGAAGATAGCAAGCAAAGGGGGGAGGACAGGACTGGGAAAGAGCAGGAGCGAGTAATGGAGGAAAAAGGGAAGCGTCATCCCTACCTATGGAAAGGGTTGCAACACTCCGAGCGACGCGCATAGTGGAGTTTTAAAATGCGCAGTGCCATGCTGGAGGAAGACTAGAGCACTAACTCACGTCGGTAAGAACAGCACTGTGGCAAACCCGGAAGAGAATTTCCAACGCCACCAAAGCAAACGGTTTCCATGCGTGACAGTATATCCCGGGAGGAACAATGTACCAAGGATTGAGCAGATGAAAATGAGGCACCAACCGAGGTTCATGTATGTTGGCCGAAGGTTCCCAAGATAGTTCCACTATAGTATAGCCTTTCCAATGGATGAGGTATTGAAGTGTTCCTCTAGAAATAACGAGAGTCACAGATCTTGGCCACCTCATATTCTTCAGGATCTTGAGAATCAAGTAAAGGCTGGTCTTCCCTCTTCCTATGGAACCTGTCAGGTTTGAATTCCTTAAGCAATGAGGAATGAAAAACAGGGTGGATTCGACTCCACTGTCGAGGAAGTTGCAGTTTAAACGCGACAGGGTTTATCTTGGTCATTATCTTGAAAGGACCTATGTAACGAGAAGACAACTTTGACTTGCGGATTCAACTAGGTAAGAACTTGGTGGACAACCAGACCTTCTTACCAACATTCTATTCCAGAGTCTTTCCGCAATGGAGATCAGAGTATCTCTTGTAGGTTTGCCTTCTAGCTTGGAGATTGGTGTAAGCGTTTCAATGGTTTTCAGTGATGGCTTTCAGAAGAGAGTCAACAGTAGAAAAGTATGTAGAGTGAGGCACAGATTTGGGCAATGACCGAGGGTGGATACCGGTGGAACAAAAAAAGGTCTCATCTTGGTAGCTGAGTGGACGGAATTATTATAGGCGAACTCAGCAGTTGCTAGAAAAGAAACCAATTGTCTTGACTGGCAGAAGAAAAACACCTAGCGTGTTTAGCGTGTGATTGAGCCTCTCTGTCTGGCTTTTAGATTGAGGATGAAAGCCAGAGGAGAGGGCTCTAGCAATGCCAAGGCAGTCACAAAGAGCTTTCCAGAATTTGGATTTGTACTGTGAACCTCAATCAGAAACTATTTTCTCAGGTAAACCGTGTAATTGAAAGACTTCCTTCAAAAAAACATCTGCCAAGACGGGAGCAGGAGGAACCCCTTTAAGAGGAGTGAAGTGAGCCATTTTACTAAAGGTGTCAACTGTGACCATGATGGCGGTACAACCTTGAGACGGTGGTAAATCCACAATGAAATCAGTCAAAATGTGTAACCATGGGGCAATTTGGAGAATGTCTTGTTGTAGTAAAGCCAACAGCTTTGAGGTGGAATATTTGCTTTGAGAGCAAATCTGACATGATTGCGCATAGTCCTTTATGTCTCCCTTGAGAGAGGGCCACCAGTAGGTTTATTGGATCATTTCGTAAGTAGAAGAAATGCTGCAATTACCGGCGGCGGCAAAGGAGTCATGGTGTCAAGGCAATAGCCTTTCTCGCAACACTGAGGTGGGAACAAAAAGCCATTCCTTAAAAAACAAATGACCATCCTTTTCATGAAGCGTTTCTTTCAAGTCAGATAACAGTGTGATATCACTAGCTTGACAAACTTCCTGAAGAAAGGATGATACTTCATTAATGAAGGTTTTACCCCTCAATATCTTCTTGGTTTCGATAGGAGTTAAGATCATATTATCTGGGGTCCGAGATAAACAGTCGGCCACAATGTTCATAAGTGAGTACAAAGTCATTGCAAGAAGAAATGGGCCCACCGAGCCTGTCGGCTGTTATGGCATTCTATATTCTGGAGGGCTTGAAGATTTATATGGTCAGTCCTTACTTCAAAAGGATGATGTGATCCAAGGAGAAGACGGTTCCATTCTGTGCAAGCCTGATGTATGGCCAACAGCTCATTTTCAATAACAGAATAGTTGATTTCGGTTGGTGTGAGAGTCTTAGAGTAAAAGGCTTCAGGGGGTTCTTTACTATCAGACCTTGTCTGATTAGGTACAGCCCCTATGGCATGCATGGAGACGTCCGTCTCCACAATGAACGGTAAGGTCTGATCTGGCTGAAGTAAAATGAGAGCTGAACAGAAAGAGGATTTAAGACAAGAAAAAGCATCTTCTGCAGTGTCGTCCCATTGGAAAGATGTGTTCTTCTTCAACAGGACGAACAACGGAAGAGAAGTTCTTTATGAAACTTCTCTAGAAGTTGGCTAGACTAATGAAACATTGCATCTCCTTTACCGATGAGGGGGAGGGCCAATGAAGTACAGCTAAGGACTTTCTGGGGTCCATGGCTAGTCCTTCTTTAGAAAGGATGAATCCAAGGTAAGGTACCGAATACATTTCGAATAGAAACATCTCAGGTTTGGCAGATAAATGGTTGACTCGCAAACGGCGAAGGACTTCCTGGTATGTCGATAATGATGATGATAGGTTATTTATAACGCACTTAATAGCCAGAGGTTTCTAAGCGCAGACCAGGGATCGAACGTGTGTTGCTCTGTGTCGTCTTGTTTCCAAGGCGAGCACGTTGCCACTGAGCTATCCTCCCGATGTTGCAGATGTTGACTGTGATTCCGGGAATAGATCAAGTTATCGTCCAAGTAAACATGCACATAATGGTACAGGATATCAGAGAAGATTCTACCCATAAATCATTGAAATACCGCTGGTGCATTAACTAAGCCAAAGGACATCACCTGGTATTCGAAATGGCCGAAAAGTGTGCGGAAAACAGTCTTCCATTGATCGCCTTCCCGTATACGCAGGAGTTGGTAAGCACCTCAGAGATCAAGCTTGGTGAAGACTGTAGCCCCTTCTACTGTCTCTAAGATGTGGTTAATAAGAGACATGGGCTAACAATCCTGTATAGGTATCTTGTTATAGGTATCTGTAATCTATGCAGGGGTGAAGCTCCCTGGTATCTTATTAGGAAAAGAAAAGTGAGGCCACTGCCAGAGATTTAGAGTGCTGGATGAGATTGTTCGTAAGATTGTTGTCCAGATACTCCCTGAGTGCAGTTTTCTCAATAAGGGACAGGGTGAACATCTACCCCAATGGAACCAGGCCGCCTCAGTAGAATGTGTATGGAACAGTCTGCTGGACGGTGTGGTGGTAATTCATTGGGTCTCTTGTCTTCAAATATGTTAGAGAATTCAGGAAAAGCAACTGCAATACAGTGAAGTGCAATAGAAGGACATCCGTTAGGAAGTAAGGCAATGTCCATCTGATTGATGGAAAGGGATCCAAAAAGCCTTCAAGACACATTGCTGAAGTAAACCGAAGTGTATTCTCTGTCCAGTTGATCTGGGGATTGTGTCTGCGTAACCAGGGGATACTTAATATGATGGGAAAATGGGCTGCTTGGATGAGATCCAAGGCTACTGACTCATAATGGTTGTTAATGGTCATGGTCATCTGAACGGTTATCTGAGTAATGAGTCAGCAACTCAATGACCTTCCATCAACTCCTCCAACAGCTTGCAAATCCTCCTTAAGCATAGTAGGTATCTTTTCTTTTTCAGTCCAAATGTTGTCCAAAAACAGACCTGCAGCTCCACAGTCCATGTGTGCAAAAACCTCCAGGGAGGGTGTGTCAGGCAAGGTGATTTGAACTTGGAGAACCATGTGTTGATTGTCAAACAGGTCGGGTTGGTTACATGTAAATGCAGTGGGGCAGGAAGGACAGCCCGGATCGTTGTCCCTTCTAGGATTGGGGCCAGTAATTTTCCTGATGACGGGGCGGTACCCCAGGACACTCCATTAAAAGATGTTCCCTTGACCTCCAATATAAGCATAATCCCAGGTCTCGGCTATGCTTCCTTTCTGCTGGAGTTAAAGGTCCAAGGATGGATCTGATTTGCATCAGTTCTTCAGGAGTAGAGCTTTCAACTGGAGGTGCTAGCGGATTAGACCGAGCTAGAGGGTCTGTTTCTTTTCTTTTCGTCCTTCCACTCAGAAAGTTTGAATTATACCTGCCAGGCCATATACATCAGTTCAGAAAATGTTCCCAGATGAGGTACTCCAGCCCGCTCATCTTTTATTTCATCTGTGCGGCCTCTTCTAAAAATGGCATAATGGGCGGTTTGAGGCCAAGTAGTCTCAGCGGCCACCCTCTCAAAATTGGAAACGTATGCCAAAACATTAATGTATCCCTGTTGGATATCAAGGAGTGAGTCATAAACAGAATAGGTGACCTCTGGGCGGTCAGACATGTCTTTAATGGCTTGTATGAATGCAGCATAGTCCAACAAGGGAGGGTTTACTCCGGTCACAAGGGGGGTTGCCCATGAAAGCGCATTGCACATCATTTTAGATACCATGAAGCCTACCTTTGCCCTGTTAGTGGCATACTCATGGTTTTGAAACGTAAAGTAAACAGTACAGGAGTCCAGGAATTCCTGTACGGTTTTAGGGCTACCATCAACCTTTCTGGATGCCAAGGGCAAAGGATGTACGTTTGTAGTCTGAGTTTCCCGGGCCGCAATCAGCTGCCTTAAAGTGGTATTTTCAGTACGTAACTGCTGCACCTCAAGAGATAGTCCTTGCATAACTTCCTGCAACTGATCCATATGTATGGTATCTTGGTGTTTCAAACTCTCAAATTTAGGTAACTCTTCAATATCTTCAGAACTCTCTCACCTGATAGTTCTCTATGACTTGATGCAGACCCTTCCTTTCCAGACTTCTTTCTTTCTTACTTTTGATGACCTTGCGTTCCTTGAAGACGAAAGGTCTGTACCTCTCAGCAGCCACCTTGCACGATCGACTAAACCGCGGTCAAGACCTGAGGCCTTTGCAATAAGTGAGGGGAAAACTGCCTTACCAGTCACAAAAGAGAATAGCAGCCTTGCGGTGGATAGAGACTGACAACGAACAGCAGGAGGAGCGGCGCAGTGTCACGAGGTGAATATCGAGAAACAGGTTAGAAAGCAGGCATGCAGAAAAACGAGAACCGTGGAATCCGTGACAAAAAATCAAGCAAAGGGAACAGGACTGGGAACGAGCAGGAGCGAGGAATGGAGGAAACAGGGAAGCATAAACCCTACCTATGGAAAGGGATGCAATGCTCGAGTGACTCATAGAGTAGAGTTATGACATGCACTGCACCATGCTGGAGGAAGACTAGAGTGCTGACTGACATCAGTGAGAACAGTGTTCTAGTAAACCAGGAAGGGAATTTCCAACGCCACCAAAGCGAACGGTTTCCATGCATGACACTCAGCAAGAGAAAGTAAAATCTGTTCTAAATGCACCAACACCAAAGACCAAGCGAGGCATCAGAGCATTTTAAGGTCTAATTGGATAGTATCGTAGGTTTATCCCTAATTTTTCAGAAAAAACAACCCTGATTGACCGACAAGCTAAAAAATGCTGAACATCAAAAGATTTGTTGCACTGATGAGGATGAAGTCACTTATAATAGTTTGAAACAACCGTATGTCAAAATACCATATTGAAAGTGGCAGACTTCGCAAAAGAATGTGTACTTTAGACTGACGCCTCTCTGACTGGACTGTGAGCCGTATTGTCCCAAATACACGACGGCTTAGAACATTCAAAATTATTTGCCAGTTGCAAGTTATTTCCCAGAGAGAGAAACTACTCACTGTTAGAGTTAGAAGCGTTAGCCATCAACTGGGCCATCCTTTACCTCAAATATTACCTCTTTGGAAGAAAATGTGTTCTAGTTACAGACCATTCCCCCCTTGTCTGGATAAGTCAGCGAAAGGAATCCAACCCATGTGCTATACAATGGTTTCTGTACTTACGACCATACTGTTTCACAGTACAGAATCGGGAAGATAAAGATCAGAACAATGTCGATTTCCTTTACCGATTTGCCATCTGAAACAGATTTGTCCACATCGCATAGGGGAAGGGTATGTGAAAAACCAGAGGGTGTTTCACAACCTAGTCCACGGGGATCCTGTGCTCAGGTGGCCAGAGAAGGGCCATCGCTTTTGGATCCTGGCCCTGGGGGTGGACAAGCGAGGGAGGATCACCTGGGTAGGGGGGTCCTCAGGGAGTGGGAGAGGGTCACCCGATGGTGAGACATGTTATTCCCCTTTTCCACAATCCTTTTAAAGCCTATCCCTGCTAATTTTATGGGAAACTACAGCTTCCATAATTCCTCCGAACGTTACATTGACAACACTACTGAGCCGAGGAAGATGACGAATGCAGTCCGACAAATCACTCCTACTGACTTGCAATGGCTCTGTCCCTGTAATAAGGCCACGCAGAGTCAGGCACGTAATCCTAACCGTACACCTGCCACTTGTTAACATGTCCGTTCAGTCGAATAAAAGGTGGCGAGCACATGCACACAGAGAGCAAGGATGGGTACGAGACGGAACTGCTCTTTCGGGGCTGATGCCAACCAAGCGATGGAAGTCGGGAGGCCAAGAGGCTAATCTGCAGTTACAAAGATCGAGAGAGTGCCAGGTGAGAATCCCACACTTTCGGGAAGCCGTAAGCGTTTGAAGACTGAATCCGAGTGAACGGAAGAAGGACACCTTCATGGTACTTGAAAGCGGCCTGTGACCCTCCCGGGTGAACGACAGAGTTGGGGAGGAGCAGAGAAGGCGTTGTAAACTGCCTTGACTGCTGCATGAAGAGGCGTTGATGAAAGAAGACTGGTTAGCACAACCAGTGAGTTATCAGAGGCAACAAATTCTGGTTTGTGTTAAAAGTGAAAAGTAACTCTAACTTAAAAGTTGAAGGTTGCGTATGTGCTGAGAAAATGCGTAATGAAAAGGACAATTGCTGAATTGTAAAAGGAATGGATACAAAGTAACAGAGTGGTCCTGTGAGTTGAAATTGTGCATTCAAAAGTCTCTGTGAAATGTTCTGAGTTGAACAGGAACGCAAGGCAAGAAAGTAACTGCGATCCTGAAAGCAAATATGTGAGCTCTGAATTTGCCAAGAGGGCAACATTTATGAACTATGAAAGAGGCCAAGAAGGCAAACTGAAGAGAATAAGAAACTACAAGTACCAAGAGACATTGGTGTTGTAAGAGGAGGAAGATTGTGGATTGTAGGTCCAAAGAGGAACTGTATATTTGTAACAAGGCGGATAAAGCCTAACAAAGTGATTGAACTACCAGAAGCTTGAAGCCCAATCCTGAACTGTTAAATTCAACCAGTAAGCCAAAGTGTGCAAGACTGAAAGAACTGTGCCATCCACCAATACGTTTTAGGAAACTCTCTAGACCCTGTGGTGCTGAACGTGGGCAAGGGAATTGTTATTTAAGCCATTGTGACATTTCTTTTGAGACACTATTTTGCATTTGTATTCCCTTAACACATTTGTCATTATGAGAAGGAGGGCAAGGTTCGTTTTTTTAGTATAGGCCTTTATATTTTGACTAGACTGACTTGGACTGTTTTGTTATTTATTTAATGGTCAAGATTACTCCCATTTTAGAGTTAGGTCCAGTTAGGAATTCTACCAACCCAACCAAAATACCAAATAAAGGTTTTTGAAACTTGTATCCATCGTGTCTGTGCCTACTATTGATACTATGCCTTTCTTACAATTCATAGGACAGTTAATCTCGCATGAAGGAACAAAAGTGACACCTGAAAGAGCAGAAGCCATTATGAGAACCATACAGCCAAAAACGGTGATTTTAGGTCTATGCAATTATTGCAAGGCCTGGGTCTTTGACTACAGTACATATATTCGGCCACTTTTAAAAGCGCTTAAAGATGCACAGGTGGCTAAAACTAAATTAGTGTGAATGGAAGACATGACTGAAGGATTTAATGAATTAAAAAATGTGATAAGTACAGCTTCTGTATTAGGAATTCCAAATTACAGTGAAGGATTTTACTTATTTTCCCATTCAAGTATTTAAATTATTTAAAATATGTCAAAGAGCTTGAGACTTATGAAACGCCCTCCCCGTTTTTTTCTATAGTTACAGTGACAACCAGTGTAACACAGTATAATGGACTACATTGTCTATATGCTGCATGTTGAATAGTCATAGAGATCAAACAGGTTAGTTTTAACCTCATGTCTTACACAATTATATGTTTTTTTCAGATTACGCATGGAATTTAAATCTATTAAACAGACCATCCATGTAAGAACTGGCTACCGCCACACAACACCACAGGTAAACCTACCCTTTGGTTGGTATGGGGTCTTTTTCTAGAACCCATATATTGATTATAACACTAATAGCTATTTATTATTGTTTTTATTGGCATGCCATGATGTAGTGATAGCGAGGTGTGTCCACGGATCAATTATTGGAAAACAGACTAAACGTGATCTTCGAAGAATTATCAAACTGAGAGCGTAAGCTTTATTAGGGACTTACACTTCTACACTCCTGATGAATGTTCACCACCAATAGGAACAAGAACAGGAACATGTCCAGTTCAAGACTACGCCAAAGAGCATAGGTTATGTTGCGTTAATACCTACACCAGGAAAAGTCATTAGTTTCCCAAGGAATTTGTAATGATGATACACCACTCTAGACAGTAAAAAACTCTATATCGAAGAGTTACTCCACCTAGAATAGTCTTAGTCACTGCATTAGAACACCACCTCTTTAGGACATAACAGAGCAGTTGTGTTAAATGTTTTCCTATTATTAGTTTTTCATTAATACCTTGACATATGTGCAATAGCTGTCATCATTTTGATAAACTGTATGCATTCAATGTTACA
Source organism: Ambystoma mexicanum (assembly GCF_040938575.1). NCBI lineage: Eukaryota > Metazoa > Chordata > Amphibia > Caudata > Ambystomatidae > Ambystoma > Ambystoma mexicanum. The sequence continues at coordinate 295,925,515 of NC_090929.1, forward strand.
TTGTCTTTTAACATAGCTAAATAAAGTTATATTTTGCAATATTTGGTTACATTTTTCATTATACCACATCATAGGCTGTGAACAATCTACCTCTATGCTTAATGTTTGGGATTTTCGATGTACCAGGCATGAAAGATGTAACCATACTCCTGATGGATCATTATTGCACCTGTGGAACAAGAGCATATATAAAGTTACCACCAGACTGGGGAGGACTTTGTTCATTAGTACTGGTAAGCATAGCAGTCTTGGTAGTACCACAGAGCGACCTACAGATAGTAGACTTCCCGAAGATGAATGCACGCCCGAGGAATAGAAGATCGCTTCACAGAAACCGACAAAAAAGAGAGAATTACTTCTCAACAAAATCAACAGAGGCATATTATGAAATCCCAGATGAACACAAATCGTTCAGCCAGACAGCAGTGATATTTACATCCATATTTGTGCCAGGACTCCAGGCTGGAGTAAACGCCATGTGGCTCCAGATCACTTGATGGGAACTGCTACAGCCGATCAATACAACAATAAAAAGGATTCAACACAATCAGAGAAGAATTAAGGGCCATAAGGATTGTGGCCCTTCAGAACAGGTATGCCCTGGACTTCATTACAGCAATAGAATGAGGCGTATGTGCCAAGGTCAGACCTTCTTGCTGTATGGACACACCTGCCCATGAATGATGAAGAAAATTGAACCTTAACTGAAACGATAACTACATTGACTAACACATGAAAATGGTGGAGGAAGTAGAAAAAATTGAAAATGATGACTGGTTTACATCTTTGTTCTCATGGATTCCAAATTGGCTAGCAAATGCTTTCAAGATGCTTGGAGCAATACTAGTGTTCGTATTGCTAGGATTCTGGGCCTCATTACACGGATGGCAGAGAACCATGGCGCTTTTAGCGCCATGGTTCATGCCGGTAAAATACCGGCACCGCCTTGGCGGAAAGGGGAATTACCGCCCCATTCCAAGGTTGGCGGGGCGGTAATTCCCCCTTCCACCATTGCCCTTCCCCATTCCCATTTTCGCCCCATAGGGCTCAATGGGAATGGGGAAGGCGCTAATTACGGTACCGCAAATTGCGGTACCGTAATTAGCTCCCTGGGTCCCTTTGCGGGTTGGTTTTTAACGCCTGCAAAAAGCAGGCGTTAAATCCCCCAACGCGCAAAGGGACCTCGTAGTAAGGCGGTAAGGATTTACCGGTACCGGTATTTTACCAGTACCGGTAAATCCTTACCGCCATCCGTGTAATGAGGCCCTCTGTCTCATAAGGATCATCATGGGACAATGCAAAAAGACAGTCAAGAAAGCTATTGGAATGACGATAATGATTGACATTGACACAGGAACAATTGGGCAAACTGAAGCCAGTACCCGAGAGTACATAAAGAAAAGTACTCTTGCATCTCCAGGATCGGAAGAAGTATGTGGGAGGATGGATATTCTGTTCGCCAACAGGGGATTGCTGTTACATGACTTGGAGCTTGTGGCAAAGACAAAATATGGGCCCCAAAGAAAAGGAAATATGATGAAATGATAGAAGTAGATAAAGCAGGAATTGCAGAAGAGGAGGCAAAGAGTTTGATCGAGAACTTGACAAGAGGGGAGAATATAGAGGAGCAGGTGGACACCTTCTCTCTGGTCTCCACCCTCTTAGTACTGTCCTATTGGAATGACAGATGAAGAGTCACAACTGGGAACTCATGTATGAATCCATGCAATATTCCTGTACCATGTAGAGTATATGAGAGACGATATGCACTCAGGCAACCATTTAGAGTGTACCCACAATCTGACATAATGGAGGAAAGTTACCAATGATGCTCTTTGCCGAGCTGTCAAAATGCAGCCATGAAAAGAATGGATGTACGTTAAAACAAAGTCTGACGACAGCGAAAGAATATCATAAAGAAAATGTAAGAACCTATGCTGAAACAACATGAAAAGACTTAAGAATGATGACGTAACTGAAACACTAAGAGGAACATGTACCCCATGATACAGTAATCATGAACATAAAGAACAATGAAGTGACTCACTGGTCAATAACTGTAAATATGCCAAAACACAAGGTAGAAAGAAAATATAGAAGCTTGCTTATGAGAGGTATTTATTCAAAGTTTAGGACGACTATTAGAAGAAGATGGACGGCGGCTTATGCCAATCAACCCAGCTATCTCAAAATACGAGCACAAGATCTTTAAGGGAAAAGATGATGAAGAAGTTGTTTTTCCCTTGCAAAATAGAAGAGTACATTGGCCTAGGACCAAGGATGCTATTTCGAGAGATGAAGGCAATATACAAATGCAGTCCAATGAGCAGACCATGTGTGAAAGACATATTTCTCAAGACTAGGAGGAACAAGAACATTTACGGATGCCAAGCATTGGATAATTAAAAGTGCACACAGCTTGTATGGGATAGAGTGAGAAAGTCTCTAAAGGACAAAAGGAGAAACTGCACCCAGTATAATTGAATACACTGTCAAAATAAACAAATGTGTGGTCTTGTAACATGTGACGAAGAGCTCACAAACAAGGGCTATTTATTAGGCCTGAAGCTAAGATAATAATGTAAAACAAGAGGGGGTCTGGGAATCTCCCTACAGCACAAACACAGCCCAATGACCTGTTCTTGGGTGAATAACCCCTGGGAGAGACTCCACCAAGTCTTTAGCTCACTGTCCCTTTCACAGAGAGGAAATTTCCCTGCATATCAGTCTTTGTCCTGCCCAGGGGCAAGATAAAGGTGTGCCTACACTCTTTTGAATGTTCCGATACAGTGCAAACTTGCAAGGTCAGCCTTCAAACAGAGTACACTGGCACAAGGCCTACTGATGAGCCAGGGAAGACTAATAGGGAAAACAAGGGGAGAGCTGACATATCTCCAAGCACCTGGGTTTTGTTTCTATGTACGTGCTGCTAGCGAGCCGAATGTCTAAGGATGGATTTGGATTGTCAACCAATCAGAAAAGCCTGCCATGCACGTTTACATACAGTGTTGCAAAGCATTATTCTGCTGCCATATTCTCTGCTGTAGTCAGTGTTGTTCATATTTAGAAATTGCTCAGGGCATGTCCTACAGGCAAGGGACCACCAACTGGAGATTCATATTCATGCATTCTATATGTAGACATATTCCCCTAATCCAATTCCACCCCTATATAGGTTTTTGTAATATACCTCGGGAGGATAGCTCAGCAGCAACGTGCTCACCTTGGAAGTAAGACGACACGGATCAACACAGGTTCGATCCCCAGGTCCGCGCTTAGAAACCTCTGGGTATTAAGCGCGTTATAAATAACGTATCATATCATATGCCACGTAGAATGACCTCATAAATGACGTATCTAGCACTATATAAACTAAGTATAATCAAAAAGACAGTGGGCCTCATTACAAGGTTGCCAGTCCTGTAATAACTATACCGATAAGGGAATACCGGCATCGTTTACCGGACTGGTGCATTACGAAACGCGATGCCAGTGCTACTGGCATCTGCAGGGACCCGTTGTGGGCAGGGACCCTTCCCGTAATGGGCGCGGGCATGCAGCAGCCATGCCAGTAACACCAGCTTGCCGTAAGGAAGTGCACATTACGAGGTTCACGGACATGCACTTACTGGCATCCAGATGCTGGTAAGAACGGGTACCATGATGCTGTTAACACCGGCAACGCAGGGCATCCATTAATAGCAATCTGCTGTGTTCAAACCTGCCACAGGTGCACACAATCAGCACAGGTGGAGGCAATGGAGTCTGGCACAGCACAAAAGGAGCACAGCCGCACACCACACCCCTTCCAAACCCAAAATGCTACCATTAGAAGTTGCAATACTGGGACTGGAGGACATGCCTGCACTGCTACTACTCCAGCAGGCATTGAACCAGGGAATGCAGTGGAGGCGCAGGAGGAAAAGGAGGGTGAGACAGGGCCAGCATATACCACCAGGACAGGCAGTTGTACCCCACAGGCAGCCACCAATCCCTCGCCTAAGGGTCAGTCCATTTGACCTAACCCCTGCACAGATCCCCACTCTGCACCGCCTGGACAGGGACACCATATGCACAATAGTGGACCACATCCATGACGACCTGGTAAGCCTCATCAACATCTGGACAGGCATCTCCCCCTTGCTGAAAGTAGTGTCTGCGCTGCACTTCCTTGCCACAGGCACCTACCAGCACACAGTGGGGCAGCTACATGGCATCTCACAACCATGTTTCTCCCGTGTGCTCAACCAGGTGGACTGTGGATGAGGTGAATGTATCCAAAATCGCATTCTATGGGCTGGCAGGCATACTAAACGTAATCGGTGCCATCGACTGCACCCATGTGGAGCTGGTAGTCCGGCATGGCGAGGAGGTATTGTACCGCAACAGGAAGCTGTCCAGATGGTGTGCGATGCAAGACAATTACGCATTGCTGTGCAAGATTCCCTGGATCCACACATGATGCCATAGTGCTGTGCAACTCCACGCTTCCCCGCTACATGGCACGATGCGCTGCACAACGTACCTGGCTGCTGGGTAAATCCAACAACAGGTCAATGAGGGGTGTTGCCTGGGGGCGGGGAAACACAAGCATAGGCAACCTGTCTGCTGGCTGCGGTATGAGGGGTTTTGCCTGGGGGGGGACACAAGCATAGGCAACCTGTCTGCTGGCTGGGGTATGAGGGGTGTTGCCTGGGCAGGAGAACACGGCGGCCTGGGTGGCAAAACTGTGACCCCAATCACCTCGACAGAATGTCCGACACAGCCAATGGATGCAGATGTGGCATGCCTACACAGCTGTGCATCAATGTAAACAACATACACAGCACCCACCCCAGCACATGCACCTTGAACACCATCAGACATGAACCACAGGTACCATGATGCACCACCCTTCAGGCACAATGCATGAAATACATGAGCACAGCAAAGTCCATCACTGGACATGCAGCCATGCCTGGGGCAAATCCAACTGCCACACATGGAAATCCCTGTCACTGCACCCACCCCACAGGTACACCGCAGACCAGTATACCAGGCCAGGCACCTCAAAGGACACTTACAATTGCAATGGTGCAAGCAAGGAAACTAATGCAATCACTGATCAGTTACCACCACTAACATATGAGCGAGTGGCGCAGGATACATCCACAGTACCTCTGCTCCACCATTCCAGTACACACCCAGCCCTGTCACAGAAATGTTTGCCGTCACTGGCGGGCCATACCACCATTGCCATTGGGTCTTGGTCACATGGGGGAAGGCAGTGATGGACAAGTACATGGTGACATCAAGTAGTTGGAAACACGATTAGCAAACCACTGTGTATCATGAAGCACATCAGGCATATATGTCATGATGCACTCCACATGTGTAGTACACATTTTGAATGCAACACACCCATCAGATGTCAGCATATCATGATCATTATCAACTCATTTGTGTGAGTGCTGTACCTGATGGAAAGGTCCCTAAAACTTGAACGGCACACATAACCCACAAGCATGGACCATCCCTAAGTACACTTACCTGGCTCTTACTATAAGGAAATGTCAAGTGCAGTCATGATAAATCTGTGGCATGTGACCATTAACACTGTACAGGCATTGCACACAAGGAATGACAACAATGTTCTCAAATACGCTTTCCATCGCTCCCGTGCAGGTGATGCCCGGTATCCCCTGAAGCTGTGACTGCTGACCCCCATCAGGCAACCAGTCAACAGGCACGAAGAAGACTACAACCGTGCACATGCACGCACTCGTGCCATGATTGAGCAGACCTTTGGCCTGTTGAAGGCCTGTTTCGCTGCCCCAGCAAGTCGGGTGGGGCACTCAGATACAGGCCTCAGAAGGTGGGCAAGATATTGTTGGCATGTGCCATGCTGCACAACATGTGCATCCGGCGCAACATACCCCTCCCTACCTCTTGACACGGACCACATTCCACCAGAAGATGAGGAGGAGGATGATGGAGAAGATGCATATGGACCACAGCACAATGTGAATGAAGGACGTGTAGTAGGCCAAACTTTGATTGCACATTACTTCTGATGGACTGGGTTACACAAGGCACTTGGAAATACATTGACACACACAGAAAAAGCAATGTCCAGTCATGTGTTTTTCTTATGCACACCAGGTGTATTAAATGTATCAAAACTATGTACAGTGAACAGGAACCAACTTGGACCTCCACCCCTCAATATGCCACAAACTACCCCCACCCCTCTACATCCCCACACACCCATGCCCCTCACCGCCCAAAACCCCCACACACCCACGCCCCCCAGCCCCCACCCCCCAACACCCCCACACACCCATGCCGGAGAAGAATCCATAGAAAGAAATTACAGTAAGTAATATCTCCTTCAATGGATTGCCTTTTTCCTGCAGATTCCTCATCAGATAGATTCCCAAAGCAGTAGTAGAGTTGGAGGCGGGATGAAAGCTTTCACAGTAGGAAGGTCTGCAACAACGCCCTTCCAAAGTGTGCATGAGCTCCACAGGCGACATCCAGGCTTTAATATCTGGTGAATGTGTGAATAGAAGACCAGGTTGCATCCCAGCAAATGCCTATAACTTGTACTCCCCTTTGCAGTGCCGTAGAAGTGGAAACCCTCTGGTGGAATGGGCCCTAATGCCCTGAGGCAACTACTTGCCCGCGTTGTGATAGCACTCCGAGATACACAATGTGATCCCCCGTGAAATTGTTTGCTTAGAAACTGTCAGATCTTTTCTAGCTATGGAGAAATCTACAAGCAATTGGTTTACTTTTCTGAACTCAGCCGTCCTTGCTACATAAAAACTCAGTGCCCCCTTAGGGTCCAGCCTGTGAAAGTGCTCCTCCTCCTTGGAGGGGTGCGGTGGAGGCTGAGCTTGGAGCCCTTTAGGAATGTGCATATGTAATGGATGGGATCACACAGAATAATTCTGAGTCCAAATAACCGAACCAACTCAGAAAGATGACAAAGTACTGTTTCATTAAAAATTATCTAAAACCAGGAGTTTACAACGAACATCAACGGACGTCCGCTCAGTTTCTATGAGCGATCTTTACACAAATCATAGCTTCTATGTAAAAAATACATCAGAAGTGATGTCATACTACGGTGCAATAATGAACAACCTATCAAGGGTTGGGATTAGCTTAAGGGGAACATCTAAGTATACTTTCTAGAGGAACTAGGATTGTGATTGGCTCCCCACTATCAGGTGGACAACATATGCCTACATATAAAACATGTCATCTTCAGAAACATTAGAAACACAGGTCTGGAACATTCAGTTCACTTAGTAGCACGCAAGCCCAGTCCCATGTGCAAGGAGATGGTGCATTAGACTACCTCCCCACCCAATTAGTCCAGCATCTCTCATCGCCCAAGCCTTCAACCATGAAGAATGTCTTTGAACTTGGCATTGCAAAGTATCCTTGTCTTTCAGAATTCACGAGAGTGAAAGCACTCACTATTGTGTTCTGGGACTCCAAGTTCAAACTCTATTTTCATCCTTGGCTAACATGATAGGAGACGACGATTTGGTCCATTTTGCAGGTTTGAAATGCTTTAAATGAATTAAACTTGGCACTCTTGATGTTCTTTCTTTGCACCTTAACAAAGGTTCACTCATTTCCAGAATAGTTAGCTGACCTTGGCTGCTTCAGTCTTGACTCCAGGCCAGACAGCCTCGTCTTGCTGCGCCACGATTCTACTTATTATTGCTGTGACACAGCTTTCCCTTCCTTCTTCATGGGTCCTGGCTTACTAAATTTATGACACCGATGTCCAGCTTCTATATAATGGTGGCTACACCTGCATTCTATTCACTATGTACAGCCAGCTTCTATGATGTTGTCATGATGCCTACCCCCGGGCATCAGGACCAAGGCCCTCAGCTCCGGGAGCAGACATCCAGACATTTGTTTAAACCTCAGCAGCCCTGGCTAGGGGCTGTCTGGGTTCAGTCCTGGCCCCTTAGGCGCCAGGCTCATCATAGAAATCAGTCCTGGCGCCATGGGCGCCAGGCTCATAGACTTTACTTACCTGATGCAGACCATGCTGCAAAAGAGTCCAAGCCTACATACAGGGACTATTTTTTACTCAGGCGTGGCTCTAGGGAACTTCTTACCTGGAACTACTTTAGAGGCTATTTAAACCACACCCGAACAGCAGCACATGCTTTGCGTTATTCTGCATCCAGCAGCGTGACGCTCACCGTGCCTGCAGCCAGCATCCAGTCTTCTGCCACGCCCGTGTGCCTGCAGCCAGCATCCAGTCTTCTGCCACGCCCGCCTCGAATCCGGAGCTCCTAGAATAAAGAAGAAGAAAAGGACAAGGTTAGAAAACAAACTTATTTCAAATTCCTCACCTAATTCCCGAACCATTTCATCTCCGGACCTTTAAAGTACATCAGTCCTGCACGCGTCGCTTCGCCAGCTCCAGCACGACGCCATACTCACCAGTTCTCACCGCATCTTTCGATCCGGCACTGTCTCCATCATTTCTTCGCCGTAATCCGGCACCTAGGGGACACAAGAAAAAACAAGGTGAGCCAAGGGAATCAACAATTACAACTTCTTACCACCATAGACTTACCACCGGCGGTATTATTCCATAACTCTCCACATTTTCATATGCCGAAAAACAACACGTTAACGCATGCAATAGTTACCGGACAGCATTGGGTAACACAGACTCTTACCTGAACGCCAGCAGCAGCTACGAGACCTTATTCTCACGAACTCAGCTGCAACTTAAGGAAGGAAGGGGACAAGAGTGAACATCGGGCACATTGAGCTCTTTGAACTTGATACTTACCAATCCCGCCAGGGACTTCAGAGTAAATACTTACCGGAACTCTCCCAATGCCTTCAAACCAGTGAAGTAACTGGTATCTACGCGCCCCTGCAAGACACGCAGGATGGAGAGCTCATCTTTTACGAACATAAGGTTAGGTTACTAAGGGGATATCGGAGGAGATTAGTGGGGTAGAGCGAGAACAGTTGGGAGGCCATCACTAAAACCCACAGGTGGTTAATCCCTGTCTCCACTTGCAGGAAAATACTTCTTCGGGTCCAGCAGACAAGACTAGGCGGGCCAGTCCAGACAGTCATCTCTGCACTACGCATCACGCTGAAGGAGACCGCAGCTTTCCGGGTCCGATCGACACCCCTGTGGGGTCCAGGTGAGCGTAACAGATGTCTTAATCTACCTTGCGTTTCAGCATCTGTACATCTATTGAACGGTTGATTTTCTGGGGCACCTTGTGTACGTGTATTCTTCTTCTCCCTGTTTAAAAGTTCACTTGATTCTTTACTTCATCACTAGTTTATTTAGGATCTATATATCATCTTCAGGCAGTACCTCGGGACGTCGCGCATACTCCTTGTGACTTTACTAACTTCTTTTCTTTACTCTTTCTCATATTCCTTCAGAGAGATCCTCCATTAGGTTGTCATCTCTTTGGGGATACATTCGGTAGGGTTGTCTCAACGGGTATCTTCTTTCGAACACACGCTGTAGTATTGGCACAACTGCTGGTGTCAAACAAGGCATGGTCTCAGGTCTCCAACATATGGGAGGAAGGGGGGCAGGATTTCCTGCTGAGGCATGCAGCTGCTCCTCTACATTCCCCCCTCTGGTCGAGTCCTCAACCACGTCCTCACTTGTTTCTACATCCTGATATTTTCTCTTGAAGAAGTGTTTCTTGGGTGTCCATAACTTCATCACCCCCTCAGGGTGCCTGCTAATTTGACATGTTCATCTACACACCAGGTCATGTAGTTACACTGTCCATTCGGGATACAATAGACCCATCGTCCCACATACTTCTTATGATTTTTTGGATACAAAAATGTTGTTCCCTCAGGTGCCATAATGCTAGCCTTTATGAATTTTCTGCTGATGTCATTAGTCATCAGTCATCATCAGTTGTTTGGTACATTTTTACCATCAATCATGATCTTCATTCCTACACCTTTTTTGCTGTTTTCTTGCATTGGGCAATCACCATCCTGACTATACAGAATCCAAACATTACTAGCTCCAGTATTACTCCAAGAACCTTGAATAAATTTACCAACCACTGAGGGATCCATGAGAACAAGGCGGTAAACCAACTGTCATCTTCAATGTCATCTGTCTCATCTTCCATCATGGTATACAGGTCTGTCAACATTGTTATGACCTCTGTCAAGGTCCCATTCTGGCCATCGTGAGAAGGTATACATGTGCAATATGATGACCTGATTTTGGTGCAAACTCCTCCTTTCATTGCTGTGATCATTCCAAGGACATACCTATTCTGGAGGGTCATCAATCGTATGGACCTCAGTTCTTTTTAATGGCAGTGAATCCCTTTATGGTAGCATTGATCATCTGCAGAAGCTCCCATCTGGTGATTTGCAACCATTTGGCATTTGCCACTGTTTGAATTCCAGGCATAAATATAGCTGTCATTATCATAGCAGTCTTGCTGAACAACTTGTGCTCATCAGGAATGTTACATTCGCTGTTATTGATTTGGTTGGGAAATAATGTTCTCTTTTCATCTGTATGATTTGAAGCAATCTTCTTTTTCTCAAATGGTCATCCACCTATGGAAATTCACCAATGTTGAAGTCACTTTGAGGAATCACTAATGCTGGAACATGAATGAGCACCAAAGAACAAACTATACCCCAATCCTTGGGCAACTTCATGTAGGCTCTAGATCTGCAAGCCCAATGTCAATCCATAAGGACAGCTGTCCCTTCTCCCATACTAGGAACATCAATTGTGGTTTTGCATTCTTTGTTATATCCCACATGGTTCTTTCCATGTCTCCGGAAGCATAATATTGCATTAACCAACGTAATTACAACTACTGGGCCTGATTCGCCTTCTACCAATGTCAGTAACTTGGAGTGCTTGACCCATAACTTTAAGCATCCATGATTCACTTTCTGCACCTCTTGCACGTAGTCTGTTTTCAGAAGATGAGCTGCACAGGACATCATCCCTTCTTGGTATGCATTTGTCCATACATCAATAGTTGTGTTTATTCCCAACATCCAGGCGATCCTGCTATTTCCATCCCATCAGGACAATTCATTCTCTTCATTTCTTCAATGACCTCATCATCCTTTCCTGCAGCAGGATACACAAGCATTTTGTTTTTCCATCCAGGAATTTGTGGGGTCTTGATATAATCATCCTGGTATGGAAATGACCATTATGATCACCATTGCAAGGTCGCCCAGCTTCCTTGAAACTGTCCTCGAGTAGTATATGCTGCAAGATGGCTGAGGCATTTGATATCGTATGCTGATACCTCCTTCGAAATGAAAGTTCTTACTGTATTCATGGCCCACATGTTATTTCCCAGGTGAGCTGAATTATCTAGATAGGTATTTATCCCTTCATTATCTTCCTCTGCATCTCTCTTCCGTCTCCTAACATACTAATAGAGATCAAGGAAACTGTTATCATTCATACTCATAGTGGGGAGAACCATATGCACTCTTTCTTCAGCAGAACCATTAAGATGATAGAGACTGTAAAAAATAAGGAACAAAAAGAGAATGAGAACAATCATGCAAATATATATTATGCATAGAAATCTGGGCAGCCATTTCTCATGCCATCCTACTGCTTGCTGAACTTGTGTTCTCTCTATAATCATGTCATCTTCTTCATGAATAATTTTTAATACATTCATTGAGCTTCTTTCACATGTGTAACTGTACAATTTGTTAAATTATAGCAATAAGGAGTCTTCTGATCAATGGACCGTTTTTAGGATCCTATAAAAAAGTGTGAATAGTAACAGCTCTTCTAACAAGAGCAGGGTAAGATTGAAGTATGAACACAAAGACAGCAACCACAAGCCAATGAATGTCACTATCGGCAGGTATCATGTATTTTTATCAATTGAAACAGATTTTTGCCACAAAATGAATCTGGATATTGATCTCTCTTACAATTTCTGATCAAGAACTGACGTTTAGGCATAATTCTGATGCATCATTCACTGCTTCAATATATTTTTTAAAATTAATTTCAAAACTCTGGAATTTCTTTGCAAGTCCTCACACGCCCTGCTAAAATATATATATATATAAGGAGTATCCATTAAATCCCAGTCAGATAAAGTATGTGTTAATCACTTGGTGCTTTATCGTCCTTCTTCTTAGTCATCGATCCAGTCTGCACACGCGGAAATTCTACTTCTTGGCTTGCTTCTGGATCGGCAATGGTGGGAGGGAGGCACTCTCCTTTATAAACCTTCACATTGTTCAGATGCAACCAAGCTCGTCTTCCTGATACTTTAACAGCGGAAGGGGACACTTCCGCAAAACAGAATGGGTCATTAAAGTGGGGCTTGCGCAACCTCCGGGTGAAATTTGTTATCCGGATCGTCAGGTCCCCAACATATAACTTGGGTGGTGGTAATAGTTCATTTGGGTTGGTTGGTGAATTATCTTCTTCCATGTTCCTAGACCGTCCCCCGCGATGCTTGACTTAATCTGAAATGAAAGAAATACTGGTAATTATACATGTCAAATAATCAATCACCTCATCACCTAAAGGTTTAGCTGCACTCTGGGCATCACTCCTAATCCTAAATGGAGGTGTAAGGGGCATTCTCATTCGGCGCCCTGTTACTAGCTCATTCAGGGTAAGGTGGTGGTCTGACCCTGGCTAATTCCGAAGGGCATATAAGGCCAGGGGTAGGCAATACAGCTATCCCTTTTTCAGAGTCAATCTAATCTTGGCGATCCTCTCTTTGAGGAGGCTGTTGAGTCTCTCACATATCCCGTTCGCTTGTGGGCGATACGCAAAGGAGAACTTGTGTGTTATGCTTAGTAAAAACCCTATTAATTCGAATAGCTCATTCACAAAATGTGGCCCATTACCGAATCTTAGCACTTCATACACATCCCACCTCGGGAAAACCGGGTGCACTAAAAACTTTGCTGCGAAAGTGGCATCAGGGTGTGCACATGGACTGCTTCGATCCACCTAGAGAAGGGACACACCAACACTAATGGATACCTATATCCATTACATGTCTACAGCATATCAACATAGTCAATATGTAAATGCTGAAATGGAACATTTGGTCGAGGTGTTACTCCTCTAATCATCCTTAGTGTATGCCCAGCAGTAAACTTTTGACACACGATGCAATTCACCATAAACAGTGCAACGTGTTCCAACAAATTAGAAATGAACCATTGGCAGGAAGACATTCTCCAGTTACATGCGCGGGGTAATGCAGCTGTTCAAGCGCAACTTTTAATAAAGTAATTGGCATCACTGGCTTTCCAGTGCTGTCTTGTCACCATAAAGCTTCCATGGGGGATAAAGAACACACACTTCGTTTCCACAGTTCCTGCTCTTCGTGTGATGCGCTTTCCTGAATCTCTTTTAATTGGGTTATTGACAGCTTATTAAACCCCTCCTGTACTAACATGGTTGTAGCTGAATTTTCTTTAATATCTACAGTATCAAAACTCGAAATATCTGAAGAATATGCAACCCTTTTGGCTTCCACATCTGCGGCTTCATTCCCGTAAGAGATCAAGAGGCCGATTCATGGAATAATTAGCGCGGCGCAAGTGGGCAAAAACGTGCAAATCGCAGTGGAATAGCGAAAATCGCAGTGCAAGTGCGAAAATCGCACGAAAAGCAGCGCACATCGATTCATGGAAGTCCGTGCGCGAGAAAACCAGCGGATGTGCGATAAAAAAGTGCGCGGCGCACGTTGGCGCACAGGCCATCTAACAGCGTGCACCAGGTCACAGCGAAAATCGCACAGGCCAGAGGGAAAATCGCACATAGCGCGGCGCACGCAACAAAAGTAGGCGGAACACGGGCGGAACACTCGGAATGGGGAACAACTTGCCAAAACGTGGGCGTCACGGGGGAAGTACAGGGCACAAGTGCGCGGAACGCCCACACGCTAGCCTACAACACGTATTCATGGAATAGAATAGGGCAAAAAAGCGCACGCTCAAACCAGCGCACAGGCACAAACACGACCGCCACAAGAAAGCAGGCGGTAGCGTCTCTGCGGCAGTAAGAAATGTGCGCCAAAAGGTGCGCCAACAAATAGCACCTATATACTGCCATGATGAATGTCCTATACTGTGGCCCTCCAGGACAAATGACGTGCAAATGGGTACCCACAAACACGGACCCGCTGACAAAAAATATGTGTGCGTGTATACCGGGGTGCGCGGGAAGTCTCACACGCGATTTGGCCGGGTACGTGGATTTCAGGGGTGCGTGGGAAGTTCCACACGCGAATGGGCCAGTGCGAGCAGGGTACGTGTATTTCATGGGTGCGCGGGAAGTACCACACACGATTGGCCCAGTGCGAGCAGGGTACGTGTATTTCAGGGGTGCGCGGGAAGTTCCACACGCAAATTCTGCAGGGTACGTGCATTTCAGGGGTGCGCGGGAAGTTCCACACGCGAATGGGCCAGTGCGAGCAGGGTACGTGTATTACATGGGTGCGCGGGAAGTTCCACACGCGATTCCATCAGGGTACGTGTATTTCAGGGGTGCGCTGGAAGTTCCACACGTGATAGTCCCAGTGCGAGCAGGGTACGTGTATTTCAGGGGTGCGCGGGAAGTTCCACACGCGATTGGCCCAGTGCGAGCAGGGTACGTGTATTTCAGGGGTGCGCGGGAAGTTCCACACGCCAATTCTGCAGGGTACGTGCATTTCAGGGGTGCGCGGGAAGTGCCACACGCGATAGTCCCAGTGCGAGCAGGGTACGTGTATTTCAGGGGTGCGCGGGAAGTTCCACACGCGATTGGCCCAGTGCGAGCAGGGTACGTGTATTTCAGGGGTGCGTGTGAAGTTCCACATGCAAATTCTGCAGGGTACGTGCATATCAGGGGTGCGCAGGAAGTTCCACACGCGAATGGGCCAGTGCGAGCAGGGTACGTGTATTACATGGGTGCGCGGGAAGTTCCACACGCGAATTCTGCAGGGTAGGTGCATTTCAGGGGTGCGCGGGAAGTTCCACACGCGAATGGGCCAGTGTGAGCAGGGTACGTGTATTTCAGGGGTGCGCGGGAAGTTCCACACGCGAATTCTGCAGGGTACGTGCATTTCAGGGGTGCGCGGGAAGTTCCACACGCGAATGGGCCAGTGCGAGCAGGGTACGTGTATTACATGGGTGCGCGGGAAGTTGCACACGCTATTCCATCAGGGGACGTGTATTTCAGGGGTTCTGGGGAGTACTACACGTGAATTGGCCTTGTGGGTCCTCCCAGGTGTACGCTCCACAACCTCCACGGCCCCTGCAGGCAGCCCACACCACGGGGGACTACCCTGCACCCCTGCTCATGTCCCGCAGGCAGCCCATCCACCATGGGCATGCCCCCAGCCAACCCACATGTCACCTTGCACTACTGATCAACAATGCATGTCTCCCACCACCCCCACCCCCCAGCAGTGCAGGGGCAGCCTCCAGCAGGCCCCCACTCATGTCTACCACCACCCCCACCCCCCAGCCACCAGGCGCAGCCTCCACCAGGCCCCCACTGATGTGTCCCACCACCCCCACCCCCCAGCCACCAGGGGCAGCCTCCAGCAGGCCCCCACTCATGTCTCCCACCACCCCCACCCCCCAGCAGTGCAGGGGCAGCCTCCACCAGGCCCCCACTCATGTGTCCCACCACCCCCACCCCCCAGCCACCAGGGGCAGCCTCCAGCAGGCCCCCACTCATGTCTCCAACCACCCCCACCCCCCAGCAGTGCAGGGGCAGCCTCCAGCAGTCCCCCACTCATGTCTCCCACCACCCCCAACCCCCAGCAGTGCAGGGGCAGCCTCCAGCAGGCCCCCACTCATGTGTCCCACCACCCCCACCCCCCAGCCACCAGGGGCAGCCTCCAGCAGGCCCCCACTCATGTCTCCCACCACCCCCACCCCCCAGCAGTGCAGGGGCACCCTCCAGCAGGCCCCCACTCATGTGTCCCACCACCCCCACCCCCCAGCCACCAGGGGCAGCCTCCAGGAGGCCCCCACTCATGTCTCCCACCACCCCCACCCCCCAGCCACCAGGGGCAGCCTCCACCAGGCCCCCACTCATGTGTCCCACCACCCCCACCCCCCAGCCACCAGGGGCAGCCTCCAGCAGGCCCCCACTCATGTCTCCTACCACCCCCACCCCCCAGCAGTGCAGGGGCAGCCTCCACCAGGCCCCCACTCATGTGTCCCACCAACCCCACCCCCCAGCCACCAGGGGCAGCCTCCACCAGGCCCCCACTCATGTCTCCCACCACCCCCACCCCCCAGCAGTGCAGGGGCAGCCTCCAGCAGGCCCCCACTCATGTCTCCCACCACCCCCACCCCCCAGCCACCAGGGGCAGCCTCCAGCAGGCCCCCACTCATGTCTCCCACCACCCCCACCCCCCAGCAGTGCAGGGGCAGCCTCCACCAGGCCCCCACTCATGTCTCCCACCATCCCCACCCCCCAGCCACCAGGGGCAGCCTCCAGCAGGCCCCTACTCATGTCTCGCACCCCCCCCCACCCCCAGCAGTGCAGGGGCAGCCTCCACCAGGCCCCCACTCATGTCTCCCACCACCCCCACCCCCCAGCAGTGCAGGGGCAGCCTCCAGCAGGCCCCCACTCATGTCTCCCACCACCCCCACCCCCCAGCAGTGCAGGGGCAGCCTCCAGCAGGCCTCCACTCATGTGTCCCACCACCCCCACCCCCCAGCCACCAGGGGCAGCCTCCAGCAGGCCCCCACTCATGTGTCCCACCACCCCCACCCCCCAGCAGTGCAGGGTCACCCTCCACCAGGCCCCCACTCATGTCTCCCACCACCCCCATCCCCCGGCAGTGCAGGGACACCCTCCACCAGGCCCCCACTCATGTCCCCCTGCACCCCCACCCCCCAGCATCCAGGGTCAGCCTCCACCAGGCCCCCACTCATGTCTCCCACCACCCCCACCCCGCTGCCACCATGGCCAGCCCCCACTAGGCCCCCACTCATGTCTCCCACCACCCCCACCCCCCAGCAGTGCAGGGGCAGCCTCCAGCAGGCCCCCAACCATGTGTCCCACCACCCCCACCCCCCAGCCACCAGGGGCAGCCTCCAGCAGGCCCCCACTCATGTCTACCACCACCCCCACCCCCCAGCAGTGCAGGGGCAGCTTCCAGCAGGCCCCCACTTATGTCTCCCACCACCCACACCCCCCGGCAGTGCAGGGTCACCCTCCACCAGGCCCCCACTCATGTGTCCCACCACCCCCACCCCCCAGCAGTGCAGGGGCAGCCTCCAGCAGGCCCCCACTCATGTCTCCCACCACCCCCACCCCCCAGCAGTGCAGGGGCAGCCTCCACCAGGCCCCCACTCATGTGTCCCACCACCCCCACGCCCCAGCCACCAGGGGCAGCCTCCACCAGGCCCCCACTCATGTCTCCCACCACCCCCACCCCCAGCAGTGCAGGGGCAGCCTCCACCAGGTGCTCACAATCCCCAATCATGTGCGTAATGGACAGCCTCCACATCCAAAAAGCCCTACCAAGTAACCCATTCACCCACATGGAAATGGAAATCACATGTTACACCCCCAATGTTCATGAAGCTAATGAACCCATGTCCGTCACACACAATGGTTGCAATATAATGGGAAAACACACAACATGTCATGCATGAAACCAATGAGATGATACCACACAGTGAAGTATGCTAACAAAATTGTATTAAAAAAAATTAAGAATGCAAAAGAAAGAAAACTAACTACAATGTGAATGAGAACAAAAAACATGCATGTCCGTATAAAAAACTACCAAGGGTCTATGAGCCCAACTGAACAAAGGAAACCTACTAAAAAAACCTACCTAAAAATCAACTATATACAAAAAGTGGAGCAGTGTCCGTCGACTCCAAATCATAATTCGAAAGAAAGGAAACCTAAAACTAAATAACTATATACAAAGGCGGCGGCCTAGTCCAGCGGCTCACTCCGTGGTGTCCCGGGCCAGGGCATCATCGAACTCCTGTTCGATGTCCCGGAGGCGGTCCAGTTCCATGGCCCCGAGGGTCCGCAGGGACGACGCTGTGTCCTCCTCCAACCCCCTGCGGATTGCCTCGAGGCACTCGGCCCGCCTCAGGGCCCTCCGCATGGAGTTCTCCGCCCTGACCATTGTGAGCCGCGCCTCTTCCGCCTGCCGCCGCTCCGCACCTATGGCGTGGCCCAACCGCTGCCACACGGAAGACACTCTCTGTCCTGGGTCCCCCTGCCCTCCGGCCGATGGCCGCCCCTCCGATGTCGAAAGCCCCGAGCCTTCATGGCTCCCAACATGTTGCTGCTGCTGCTGCTCTGCCTCTGCCCGTGCACTGCCTCCTGCTGCCTGCACATCCTCCGCCGGCTGGGGTGCACTTGTTGATGTGGCCACCCCTGCTGGACCTCCGACTCCCGACTGTGGCAGGGTTGCCTCCTCCACCAGCCTGGCCGCACCGTCAGAGGCAGCTCCACAGGGCACCCAGGTGACTGATGGGTGGGAAGATGGCACAGAGGACGACTGGCGCGTAGGCGGTCCAGTTGAGGAGGGGGTCAGAGCAAGCCCCATCAGACAGAGAAATCCGGCCTGGGTGACCTGTCCCAGCAGGCTGACGTGGTCAACGAGCCATTCGAGATGACGTGCAGTCTCTCCATGAAAAGACTGCAGGTCACCTCGCATGGCCCGTTGACGCAACGCCACACCAGCCAGGACAGGCTCAACCCGGACCTGGATGGCCACGTCCGAAGGCAGAGGAAGGCCAGTTGACGTCAGCTCATCCCCTGCCTGAAAACGGGTCTGGACGTAGGCATCCCTGCTGGTGCAAGATGATGCAGGGACAGGATCGGGGACAGGATTGCACACAGGCACCTCCGCGGCCGCCTGTGCTGCCTCCTGTCCCTGGTCCTGCACTGCACTACTAGCACCAGTGGGATCCCCACCTCCAGACCCCGTCTCTGGTGCTTGCGCGGCCCCCTCCTCCACCAAACCCCCCACCAACCTGGATGACTCCGTGCCATCTTCCCCTGTTGGGCCCTGTGGGGTCCCAGCTGCCCCTTCTGCTGCCGAGGAGTCCAACTGCAACCTCCGCCTCTTGGACCTCCCCCTGGCAGCTGCGGCCTGGGACGCGGCACCGGACTCCTCACTCCCCGACGAGATGACAACACGGGAGGGGAGCCGGGCCTTGCGTCTCCGGCTGGCGGTCGGATCCCCGCCGCTGTGCTCCACAGCACCTTCTCCGCCCTCTTCATCAGTTGACGCTGCAGACAGGGAGAAACAAAACACAGGCATCAGGGCACTGTACAATGGACACATACACGCATGACAGTTGCACATGAGTGGCATTGTCAAACCTCAGACATGTCATCACAATCCCCAACACACATGTCATTGCAACTGGCACACATGAGCCATACCACAGCCATTTTGCAACTGCCACCCCCATCCCTACACATACAACAGCATCAGCAGCCAAAGGGGAGCTAGACATCACATGCAACACAGGAAGTGCACCACACATGTACACACACCACCACTCTTGCATGCATGTCTACACCTCTGCGAAGTGTCGCACTGTTCAGACGGGCATCCATGTCACATCTGCCAATCAGGCTTCCACATACCGCTGTCACATGCATCCATGTAGCATCACTGTTGCACCCTTGACAAATACACACACATGCACATGTACACAGTGCTCATACATGCAGCCGAAAACAACATACATGCCTGACATCACGGACATGTCTACTTACATACACATTCATCCAAACATGTGTGCACGCACAACTGCATTTGCCATGCAAGCCCACACACACAAGCACCATCCATGTCTCACACATTACAGCCCTCGCATGTGTCAGCCCCACGGCCCTGTACACCCCCACCCATACTCCACCCCATACAAACAGATCTGCAACCGGCACAATGGCGAATGATCACCACACGCCCTGCTCACAACCAGGATGCATGTACACTCACCGCTCGACTCCAGACGGGTCTGCTTCTCTAGGACCTGGACGTGGAGCGCTGGGGATATGCGTTCCAGGACCCCCATATGTTCTTCCGACAAGTGGCCCCGGCGCCCCTTGGCATCCGCTGCCTTCAAGAGGCGCCGGGCCTTGTTCAGGGTCCTGGACCTGAAGTCCTCCCAGCGCTTCCTGACATGTTGTAAGTCCCGGACTGCCACCCCCTCCGCGTTGATGGCAGTCACGATGTCAGTCCAGATCCGAGTCCGTCCTTCCTTGTCGGCGCGGGAACTTCCAAAGAGGGCATCATACTGCCCCAGGACTTGCTCCACCAGGACACCAACTTCGGTGGCACTGAAGCTGGTGCCCCTCTGCCTCTCTGGCCGGGGGTTGTCAGTGGTCACAGATGTTGTATGCCCCGACATGACAACCCCAGAGGCAGGAGTGTGTGGGCAACTGGGTCCTGGGGCTGGGCTGTGGAGCGATGGAATTCCAGTCGGGAGTCTTCGGTTCCAGCAGGGGTGGTCACAGCAACAGCACCCCTGGCTGATGTGCAGGCAGCAAATGGCAGTGCACGTGGGCAGCAGGCAGCAGCAGATGGCAGGTGGGAGCATGCTCGGGGCTCTGGGGGGCAGTAGTTCGGCCTTCTGGGCAGGAGCCTGGTCTTCCGTGTGCTTACGCGTGGCCAGCTTGGTACGGAGTGATTTGGCACGTGAAAATCCTGCACGTCAGCGTGAAAACCAAGGAAAGGCCCTTAGCGCGTAAGCGCTTCAGCACGCATACGCGAATCCATTGGACCAAAGGCCCTCAGCGCGTAAGCGCGTCTGTGACGTGACCCGCACGGGTGTTTCCCACACACCACGTGATGACAGAGCACACGTGGAAAGACTGCACGTCAGAGTCTCATCGCGTGTAATTGGCCAGCACGTCAGAGTCTCATCGCGTGTAATTGGACAGCACGTCAGAGTCTCATCGCGTGTAATTGGACAAAAGTGCGTGTACACGCGATTGGCCTATGTACGTGTATATCAGGTGCGCGCGGACACTTACACACGCAAGTACGTCAGCGCACCTGTATCCCGGTGTGCGCGCCAATTTCCACACGCTATTGTACTGGGCACTGGATTGGAGGGGTGCGCGGGTCACACGCTCGCCTACAACATGCGCAACGCATTAATTTGCGCGCTAACAAAATAACTAGCTCAGACCAAGGATGAACATACCGTTCCTAGCAGCAGTGAGCGTGGCCTACCAAAGGAGGAGGAGGAGGATAGTCAGGGCCAGAATATTCACACCCAGAACCAGCCTTTTCGGGATGTCTGATGACCAGGTGCATGGGAGGTACAGGTTTCCACCACACATCATACTGGACCTGGTGAGTGAGTGGGAGGACGACCTCACATCACCCACCCTGTGCTCCCAAGCACTCAGCCCCCTGGAGAAGGTCCTCAATGTACTGCACTTCTTAGCCACTGGATCATTTCAGCGGACAAGTGCCATTGTGGGTGGTGTATCACAGGCCACCCAGTCACAGTGCCTACACCAGGTCTTGAACATCATCACTGCACGCCCATCAGTCCGCAGGCACATATACCTGCCCAGAACACCTGCAGAAAGGCATGCTGCCGCCCTGGATTTCTACGCTGTGGCACGATTCCCCAAAGTGCTAGGTGCCATTGACTGCACCCATGTGGCTCTACGTCCCCCCAGGGCATCTGAGCACATCTATAGGAACCGCAAGCACTGGCATTCCATCAACGTGCAGGTAGTATGTAATGCCAAGGGAATCATCACCTCACTATATGCCAACTATCCTGGGTCAACCCACGACAGCTTCATTTACCGAATGTCCAACCTAAGCTGGGACCTAGAATCTGGCCGGCATGGCGATACATGGCTGCCTGGTGAGTATGAATGCCACTGCACATGCATGCATGTCAGATACTGAGCAAGGTCACAACCCCACCAATGATACCAATCACCACCTCCACAGGGGACAGTGCCTATCCTCTCAGCCCCCACATGATGACGCCAATTCGGAACACCACCACGCCACCCCAGGTAAGATATAACGCAGCCCACATTACAACCCGGGGCATAGTGGAGCGCACATTTGGAGTGCTGAAGTCACGCTTTCGCTCCCTTGACCGTTCTGGCGGGCAGATGTTGTACGCTCCCCCAGTAGTGTGCAGGATCATAGTGGCAGCATGTGTCCTGCACAACGTTGCAACACGCCGGGGCCTGGCCGTGGACATGGTGGTGCCCCCCCATCCCCAACCACATGCACAGCCGCTGCGCATGGCAGGGGAAAGGGCACGGGGGAGGCAGCCCGTACACAGCTAGTGGCTAATTACTTCACATAGAAATCACACCCCTGTGGAGTGCACACTGCCCTGGCACATTCCATCTGACAATCAATGATGACTCAACCTGACACTGATCCTGAATGTCTGGAGAAAGAACCGTGAAAACCATATCAGCCTGAGATTGTTCACCTGGAAGTGTCACAATGTGTGCATCCCTACCCACACTGACACCACCAATGCAGTTTTGTGAAGTTACAAATTCAAGCAGCTGAAATGAATACCCACTTGCAAAATGCAACAAGAGGACAGTGCCATGTCAGCCAACCCAACCCCAGCACCGCCACACGACACACTGTGCCATGTCATGCTATTTGCACGTAAACAAAGTAATCCCCACAACATGACATTAGTGTCACAATGTACGGTGTCCCTATTAGAAACTTGCAACACCTGAAATGCTCACAGTAATGCCGGACCAACAACAAACTTGAGCACGTACTACCATTAACATGACATCACTAATGTATAATATTAGGAGTCTCACCACCTGGAAATGCCTGCACTCCCACCACTACCAACTGTGCAGTGTTGGCGCCTGTAGAGTTGTAGGTGCACTGCTGCCAACATGGACCACATCTCCAGACTAGAGGTCCTTGTGTAGACATGAGGAAGGGACCTGCAAATTTGGAGGTAGACACAGAAGATGAGTTACACATCAATGCAACATGCAGTGTACAACACAACAGCAGTATGCACTAGGAATGTATACACAGTATTGACTACAGACTGCCCACACAGCTCATGGGAGTCCAACGTCACTGTGTAATTCACTGTCACTTGGGCACACCCTTTGCAAGCCCATGGAAACGGGAAGCAGGAGGGGTGTGTGTGAGACTCAAACCCAAGCATCTGAACCAAATACATTACAAGCCTGCATGTGCCCAGCCACAATGCAGCGTATGCCCACAGGAACCACGGAAGCCAACAAATTGTCCCAAAAAAATTGGGAATAAAAGAAATAAAAATAAAAATAAAAAAAAATAAAAATAAAAATAAAAAATGGCCATTGAAGGCCCCGGGGGGGTTTGGGAGGCCACCCAGGAGGTCCGAGGACAGGATGCACACCAGAACCCACCTGCGTGGATCCTGGGAAAAAAAAACACCTCCATGGGCTCATGGCCCACACGGCTACCCTATTGTGGGAGTATCACTGCTGTCGCTATTATCACCCTGTGCAGTTCCATCCGGAGGTGGTTGCACTATGGGAGGCAGCCCACGCAAGGCCCTAGTCTGCTCCTCCATGGCTGCAAGCATGTGGGTGTGGTAGGTCTGGTTCTGGAGGATGTGTGCGGAGGTCCCCATGCAACAACTCACGGGATGCCCGGACCTCCGCCCTCGTTGCCTGCATCTCAGCTGACAGCGTACGGGTGAGACGCTCCAGCTGCTGTTCTGTCCTTTGGTGTGTAGAAGCCTCAAGCTCAACAAGAGTCGTCCTGAGGTGAAGGAGCTCCTGCCTCAGGGCTTCCCTGTGGCCCTCGGACTCAATGGAGATGGCCTCCTGCAGAGTCGCCAGTGCCGCCCACATGTCCTCCCTGTGTGACTGGCAGATGGTGTCGGTTGCCTGTTCTAGTCGCTCCATCAGCCTTTCAGGGGGGACAATGGAAGTGGCCACCCTATCCATGGCCTGAGCCATCATCTCGGATGATGCTGCCTGTTGGGTTGCCATACCGTAAATGGATTGCTCCCATGCAGTATTGCCAGGTGCCGTACGGCCACCACGTCGGCGGGCGCCACACCTGTCTGGGGCAAGGCGAACTGCACCTTGCTGTGACGACACTGCCTGAGGCTGCAGGACTGCATTCCCCCTCTGATCTGCTGGCCCAGGAACAGGATCAGATGTTGCGGAGTGTGACCCTGCATCCGTAACCACCAAAGGCGTAGCTGCCAACACTGACATCCCCATTGAGGGTTCTGACACTGGTGCAGGTGGGTGAGACAGAACAGAATCCCTCCCTGGAACACTCACCTGCGACGGCACGTAGGTCTCATCCGAATCAACACCTGAGTACAGCTCGGCGGAGGTGCAGCCAGAGACACCCCTTGAGAGCAGGACCTGCAGCACTTGTGGGTTCTCACCCACCACCACACCACGTCCCTCACTGGTGGTTGGTCGGCCTTCGGGCCCCTCCTGGGTCAGCACCATCTCCACAACCCCAGCAGTATCAGGTGCGTCTTCCCCTGCAAAGACATAAAAACAAAGAAATGGAAACAGGCATTAGCACCATGGCACACAATGAGGGCTGAGAAGCAAGAGAAACAGTACTTGTTTGACACATATCCCACATGACTAAAACCCTCCCATGCATGCAGCCTCACTGCGTATGAAGGGCAGGCAAATGGCACACACTGATGACACCAAGATTGAAGATGAACACATTTTCTGCATGCTGCCTGGCAGTGGCATCACACATTGGCCTGTGATTGGCAGGTGAAACACACATGCCATCACACAGATGGCATGTACCATTGCTATTGAGTGAAGATGGAGAGGAGGGCAGCACCTATGCATACTGTCCAGTTCCCGCATGTAATAGCTTTTCTAATTCTAACAGGTCAGATTCTTCACCTGGAGCTGCCAGTCCGAAATGGTGCAATTGCACAGAGACATGTTTGAACAAATGATATCCAGGTAACTAAGTCACTCAACTTTACCATAGCCATGTCAGACATGTGACTAAAGGACTGCGACATGCCTAGTAAAAGTGGTGGAATGGTAAATATCTGACTAAATGAACAGTGCTAAATTTTGCAACAATGTTGTGGCAAGGTGACACTTCAAGGGCAACTGGCGTGCAGTTGGACTACATGTCTACTGTTGGCAGAAGGGATACAGCTATGGCCAAATGCAGCTGCGTAGAATGTATTGCATGAAGCACATGGATGACCCATACGACTCAGGCGCACACACTCTCACCTGGCACACAAACAGAAGCCCTCACACACACCATGCACATGGATGACACACACATGCATGTGCACTCACCGGACAATGCCTCGTAATCAGGGAGATCTCCCACGCCTTGGATCTGTTCCTCCGTGACGTAGGTCCCAGCGACTGACTCATGTGGAGTGAGTTCCATGTCTACTACTGGAGACCCACCTCCAGTCACTAGAGTTGCGGCATGACTTGAGGCCAGCTTACTCTTTGCCCTGCGCTTTAGGTAATTCCAGCGCTTATAGCAATCATTGGCTGTGCGCCTCACGATTCCAAGGGCACTTACGATGTCTGCAACGGTCTGCCAGTGTGCCTGGCGTTGTGCAGGTGTGGTCTTGGATCCTGCAACAATGACCATCTCGTTGTCATGTGCGGACACATACTCGACAAGTGCATTCAGTTCGTCATCCGTGAAGCTGGGCTTCCTGGACGGGCCGGACTGTGTAGCCGTGTCTGGGGCATCAGCCTGTGCCGGACGAGCACTCTTCCTCTTCCGCTTGGAAGGTGGTGGTGATCCTGAGTGTCCTGCGCCGCTCTGGATACTAGGGGCAGGAGCCCTGGTGGACTCTGTATCAGGAGTGTGGGATTGCACACTCAGCATGGGAGTTGGTGCAGGCATTGGCTCTAGTGTGATGGTGTCAGGGGGAATATCAGCAGCATGGACTAGGACCGACACTGTCCTGGCTGGGTGTGTGAGGGCTGTGGTGGATGGAGCCGCAGCTGCCCCTGCAGCCTCTCCGCCCTGCCTACTTGGTGCAGCAGATGACCTTGCTGCCCCAGATGCACGTGGCATGGTGACATCAACGTGCACCAGCGCACGTGTCATAGGCCTGCTGACCTGGAAGTCAGCCATGGAGTCAGCCAGGTCTGGTGCCACAATGGGCTGGTCCAACAAGGGCTGAGCATGGATGGTGTCAGCCACATCAGCCTCAACGGGAGGGGGGGGGGGATTATGGGTGCCCTTGACTGGTCCTCCACACATGGGAGGACAGGCTCACCCTGCAAGTAACGACCACGTCCCCTACCGGATCCACCACGGCCACCACTTGTGGCTCTTCCACCTTTGCCACCCTTACGGAATCCTCGCCTCCCAACCACTGATGTTGATGTGCGTATGGGAGTGGCTGTCAAATATTGTCCTGGGCAATTGGGGGTCAAAGGGGTTGGGTACCAGATGGTAATTGTACCCTAGTGCTCTTGCAAGGCTGATTGTAACCCCTGGGGAAAGATGACGGGTCACGCTACGCACAGGAGCCCCAAAAAAGGGAGATGACGTGCACGCAACCCCTCCTAGACCACGTGTGCAGAAAGAAAAACCTGCACTACGCTGTGGCACCCAGTAACACAAGAATGAACGTATGCGTGTCACACACAGCCTAGAATGACCTCTGAAGGGTTAGGTTACACACGGGGCAAGCACAGATGTTAGATACGTGCGTGACTCACCGTCTGCCAGGTAAAAGAGCGTGAAAAAGGAGCGCGTTTGGTTGGCATCACCCCCGCCAAAAGAAGATTTGTACGCTGTCTGAGGAGACAGGACAACAGTAGAAGGGAACACTGTTTGAGGGAACAGGCCCAGGTAAACCAGTAAAAGAGAAAAAAGAGAAAAATCTGTCAGAGGTAACAGGGAATACGAACTTGAAACGCCGTGAAGTAAATCGCGTGTGAACCGACAAGAAGTACAGAATTCACCCACTCGCTCTCCACGAAAAGCACGTACAAGGAAATGGTGTTCTACGCGTACCTTTTTTACAGGCCCACACGTTCAACGTCACTTACGCGGCGTGTACGCGCTAGGGCCATTTCCACCAATTACACGCTTTGTGACTTATGCGTGTACGGCCATTTCCACCAATTACACGCTTTGTGACTTATGCGTGTACGCCCATTTCCACCAATTACACGCTTTGTGACTTATGCGTGTACGGCCATTTCCACCAATCACACGCGATGAGACTCTGACGTGCAGTCTTTCCACGTGTGCTCTGTCATCACGTGCTGTGTGGGAAACACCTGTGCGGGTCACGTCACAGACGCGCTTACGCGCTGAGGGCCTTTGGTCCAATAGAATCGCGTATGCGTGCTGACGCGCTTACGCGCTAAGGGCCTTTCCTCGGTTTTCACGCTGACGTGCAGGATTTTCACGTGCCAAATCACTCCGTACCAAGCTGGCCACGCGTAAGCACACGGAAGACCACGCTCCTGCCCAGAAGGCCGAACTACTGCCCCCAGAGCCCCAAGCACGCTCCCACCTGCTATCTGCTGCTGCCTGACTGCCTGCTGCCCACGTGCACTGCCATTTGCTGCCTGCACATCAGCCAGGGGTGCTGTTGCTGTGACCACCCCTGCTGGAACAGAAGACTCCCGACTGGAATTCCATCGCTCCACAGCCCAGCCCCAGGACCCAGTTGCCCACCCACTCCTGCCTCTGGGGTTGTCATGTCGGGGCAAACACCATCTGTGACCACTGACAACCCCCGGCCAGAGAGGCAGAGGGGCACCAGCTTCAGTGCCACCGAAGTTGGTGTCCTGGTGGAGCAAGTCCTGGGGCAGTATGATGCCCTCTTTGGAAGTTCCCGCGAAGACAAGGAAGGACAGACTCGGATCTGGACTGACATCGTGACTGCCATCAACGTGGAGGGGGTGGCAGTCCGGGACTTACAACATGTCAGGAAGCGCTGGGAGGACTTCAGGTCCAGGACCCTGAACAAGGCCCGGCGCATCTTGAAGGCAGCGGATGCCAAGGGTCGCCGGGGCCACTTGTCGGAAGAACAGATGGGGGTCCTGGAACGCATATCCCCAGCGCTCCACGTCCAGGTCCTAGAGAAGCAGAGCCGTCTGGAGTCGAGCGGTGAGTGTACATGCACACTGGTTGTGAGCAGGGCATGTGGTGATCATTCGCCATTGTGCCGGTTGCACATCTGTTTGTATGGGGTGGAGTATGGGTGGGGGTATACAGGGCCGTGGGGCTGACACATGCGAGGGCTGTAATGTGTGAGACATGGATGGTGCTTGTGTGTGTGGGCTTGCATGGCAAATGCAGTTGTGCGTGCACACATGTTTGGATGAATGTGTATGTAAGTAGACATGTCCGTGATGTCAGGCATGTATGTTGTTTTCGACTGCATGTATGAGCACTGTGTACATGTGCATGTGTGTGTATTTGACAAGGGTGCAACAGTGATACAACATGGATGCATGTGACAGCGGTATGTGGAAGCCTGATTGGCAGATGTGACATGGATGCCTGTCTGAGCAGTGCGACACTTGGCAGAGGTGTAGACATGCATGCAAGTGTGGTGGTGTGTGTACATGTGTGGTGCACTTCCTGTGTTGCATGTGATGTCTGGCTCCCCTTTGGCTGCTGATGCTGTTGTATGTGTAAGGATGATGCTGGCAGTTGCGATATGGCTGTGGTATGGCTCATGTGTGCCAGTTGCAATGACATGTGTGTTGGGGATTGTGATGACATGTCTGAGGTTTGCCAATGCCACTCATGTGCAACTGTCATGCGTGTATGTGTCCATTGTACAGTGCCCTGATGCCTGTGTTTTGTTTCTCCCTGTCTGCAGCATCAACTGATGAAGAGGGGGGAGAAGGTGCTGTGGAGCACAGCGGCGGGGATCTGACCGCCAGCCGGAGACGCAAGGCCTGGCTCCCCTCCCGTGTTGTCATCTCGTCGGGGAGTGAGGAGTCCGGTGCCGCGTCCGAGGCCGGCGCTGCCGGGGGGAGGTCCAAGAGGCGGAGGTTGCAGTTGGACTCCTCGGCAGCAGAAGGGGCAGCTGGGACCCCACAGGGACCAACAGCGGAAGATGGCACGGGGTCATCCAGGTTGGTGGGGGGTTTGGTGGAGGAGGGGGCCGCGCAAGCACCAGAGACAGGGTCTGGAGGTGGAGATCCCACTGGTGCTAGTGGTGCAGTGCAGGACCAGGGACAGGAGGCAGCACAGGCGGCCGCGGAGGTGCCTGTGTGCAA
Source organism: Ambystoma mexicanum (assembly GCF_040938575.1). NCBI lineage: Eukaryota > Metazoa > Chordata > Amphibia > Caudata > Ambystomatidae > Ambystoma > Ambystoma mexicanum. The sequence goes on from NC_090929.1 coordinate 295,954,766, forward strand.
TCCTGTCCCCGATCCTGTCCCTGCATCATCTTGCACCAGCAGGGATGCCTACGTCCAGACCTGTTTTCAGGCAGGGGATGAGCTGACGTCAACTGGCCTTCCTCTGCCTGCGGACGTGGCCATCCAGGTCCGGGTTGAGCCTGTCCTGGCTGGTGTGGCGTTGTGTCAACGGGCCATGCGAGGTGACCTGCAGTCTTTTCATGGAGAGACTGCACGTCATCTCGAATGGCTCGTTGACCACGTCAGCCTGCTGGGACAGGTCACCCAGGCCGGATTCCGCTGTCTGATGGGGCTTGCTCCGACCCCCTCCTCAACTGGACCCCCTACGTGCCAGTCGTCCTCTGTGCCATCTTCCCACCCATCAGTCACCTGGGTGCCCTGTGGAGCTGCCTCTGACAGTGCGGCCAGGCTGGTGGAGGAGGCATCCCTGCCACAGTCGGTAGTCGGAGGTCCAGCAGGGGTGGCCACATCAACAAGTGCACCCCAGCCGGCGGAGGATGTGCAGGCAGCAGGAGGCAGTGCACGGGCAGAGGCAGAGCAGCAGCAGCAGCAACATGGTGGGAGACATGAAGGCTCGGGGCTTTCGACATCGGAGGGGCAGGCATCGGCCGGAGGGCAGGGGGACCCAGGACAGAGAGTGTCTTCCATGTGGCAGTGGTTGGGCCACGCCATAGGTGCGGAGCGGCGGCGGGCGGAAGAGGCGCGGCTCACAATGGTCAGGGCGGAGAACTCCATGCGGAGGGCCCTGAGGCGGGCCGAGTGCCTCGAGGCAATCCGCAGGGGGTTGGAGGAGGACACAGCGTCGTCCCTGCGGACCCTCGGGGCCATGGAACTGGACCGCCTCCGGGACATCGAACAGGAGTTCGATGATGCCCTGGCCCGGGACACCACAGAGTGAGCCGCTGGACTTGCCCGCCGCCTTTGTATATAGTTCTTTAGTTTTAGGTTTCCTTTCGTTCTTATTATGATTTGGAGTCGACGGACACTGCTCCACTTTTTGTATATAGTTGATATTTAGGTAGGTTTTTTAGGAGGTTTCCTTAGTTCAGTTGGGATCATGGACCCTTGTTATTTTTGTACATAGTTCTTTGTTGCATGGAGAGTTTTTTACATTTCACTTTGGACAAAATTTTTTAGGATTTGGATTTCCAGTTTTGTGTTTTTATGCGGACATGCAGCTTATTTTTTCGCATTTACATTGTAGTTAGTTTTCTTTCTTTAGCATTCTTAATTTTTTTCAATACATTTTTGTTGCCATTGTTCACTGTGTGGTTTCATCTCATTGGTTTCATGCATGTCATGTTGTGTGTTTTCCCATTCAATTGCAAAAAATGTGTGTGACGGACATGGGTTCATTAGCTTCATGAACATTGGGGGTGTAACATGTGATTTCCGTTTCCATGTGGGTGAATGGGTTACTTGGTAGGGCTTTTTGGCTGTGGAGGCTGACCATTACGCACATGATTGGGGATTGTGAGGACCTGGTGGGGGCTGCACATGGTGGCAGGGGGGTGGGGGTGGTGGGAGACATGAGTGGGGGCCTGGTGGAGGGTGACCCTGGATGCTGGGGGGTGGGGGTGCAGGGGGACATGAGTGGGGGCCTGGTGGAGGGTGACCCTGCACTGCTGGTGGGTGGGGGTGGTGGGAGACATGAGTGGGGGCCTGCTGGAGGCTGCCCCTGCACTGCTGGGGGGTGGGGGTGGTGGGACACATGAGTGGGGGCCTGCTGGAGGCTGCCCCTGCACTGCTGGGGGGTGGGGGTGGTGGGAGACATGAGTGGGGGCCTGGTGGAGGGTGACCCTGCACTGCCGGGGGGTGGGGGTGGTGGGAGACATGAGTGGGGGCCTGGTGGAGGGTGACCCTGCACTGCCGGGGGGTGGGGGTGGTGTGAGACATGAGTGGGGGCCTGGTGGGGGCTGGCCATGGTGGCAGGGGGGTGGGGGTGGTGGGAGACATGAGTGGGGGTCTGGTGGAGGGTGACCCTGGATGCTGGGGGGTGGGGGTGCAGGGGGACATGAGTGGGGGCCTGGTGGAGGGTGACCCTGGATGCTGGGGGGTGGGGGTGCAGGGGGACATGAGTGGGGGCCTGGTGGAGGGTGACCCTGCACTGCTGGGGGGTGGGGGTGGTGGGAGACATGAGTGGGGGCCTGCTGGAGGGTGACCCTGCACTGCCGGGGGGTGGGGGTGGTGGGAGACATGAGTGGGGGCCTGGTGGGGGCTGGCCATGGTGGTAGGGGGGTGGGGGTGGTGGGAGACATGAGTGGGGGCCTGGTGGAGGGTGACCCTGGATGCTGGGGGTGGGGGTGCAGGGGGACATGAGTGGGGGCCTGGTGGAGGGTGACCCTGCACTGCTGGGGGGTGGGGGTGGTGGGAGACATGAGTGGGGGCCTGCTGGAGGCTGCCCCTGGTGGCTGGGGGGTGGGGGTGGTGGGAGACATGAGTGGGGGCCTGGTGGAGGCTGCCCCTGGTGGCTGGGGGGTGGGAGTGGTGGTAGACATGAGTGCGGGCCTGCTGGAGGCTGCCCCTGCACTGCTGGGGGTGGGGGTACAGGGGGACATGAGTGGGGGCCTGCTGGAGGCTGCCCCTGCACTGCAGGGGGGTGGGGGTGGTGGGACACATGAGTGGGGGCCTGCTGGAGGCTGCCCCTGGTGGCTGGGGGGTGGGGGTGGTTGTAGACATGAGTGGGGGCCTGCTGGAGGCTGCCCCTGCACTGCTGGGGGGTGGGGGTGCAGGGGGACATGAGTGGGGGCCTGCTGGAGGCTGCCCCTGCACTGCTGGGGGGTGGGGGTGGTGGTAGACATGAGTGGGGGCCTGGTGGAGGGTGACCCTGCACTGCCGGGGGGTGGGGGTGGTGGGAGACATGAGTGGGGGCCTGGTGGAGGGTGACCCTGCACTGCCGGGGGGTGGGGGTGGTGGGAGACATGAGTGGGGGCCTGGTGGAGGGTGACTCTGCACTGCCGGGGGGTGGGGGTGGTGGGAGACATGAGTGGGGGCCTGGTGGGGGCTGGCCATGGTGGCAGGGGGGTGGGGGTGGTGGGAGACATGAGTGGGGGCCTGGTGGAGGGTGACCCTGGATGCTGGGGGGTGGGGGTGCAGGGGGACATGAGTGGGGGCCTGGTGGAGGGTGACCCTGCACTGCCGGGGGGTGGGGGTGGTGGTAGACATGAGTGGGGGCCTGGTGGAGGCTGCCCCTGCACTGCTGGGGGGTGGGGGTGGTGGTAGACATGAGTGGGGGCCTGCTGGAGGGTGACCCTGCACTGCCGGGGGGTGGGGGTGGTGGGAGACATGAGTGGGGGCCTGGTGGAGGGTGACCCTGCACTGCCGGGGGGTGGGGGTGGTGGGAGACATGAGTGGGGGCCTGGTGGGGGCTGGCCCTGGTGGCAAGGGGGTGGGGGTGGTGGGAGACATGAGTGGGGGCCTAGTGGAGGGTGACCCTGGATGCTGGGGGGTGGGGGTGCAGGGGGACATGAGTGGGGGCCTGGTGGAGGGTGACCCTGCACTGCCGGGGGGTGGGGGTGGTGGGAGACATGAGTGGGGGCCTGGTGGAGGGTGACCCTGCACTGCCGGGGTATGGGGGTGGTGGGAGACATGAGTGGGGCCTGCTGGAGGGTGACCCTGCACTGCCGGAGGGTGGGGGTGGTGGGAGACATGAGTGGGGGCCTGGTGGAGGCTGCCCCTGCACTGCTGGGGGGTGGGGGTGGTGGGAGACATGAGTGGGGGCCTGCTGGAGGCTGCCCCTGGTGGCTGGGGGGTGGGGGTGGTGGGACATATGAGTGGGGGCCTGGTGGAGGCTGCCCCTGGTGGCTGGGGGGTGGGGGTGGTGGTAGACATGAGTGGGGGCCTGGTGGAGGCTGCCCCTGCACTGCTGGGGGGTGGGGGTGGTGGTAGACATGAGTGCGGGCCTGGTGGAGGGTGACCCTGCACTGCCGGGGGGTGGGGGTGGTGGGAGACATGAGTGGGGGCCTGGTGGAGGGTGACCCTGCACTGCCGGGGGGTGGGGGTGGTGGGAGACATGAGTGGGGGCCTGGTGGGGTGGGGGTGGTGGGAGACATGAGTGGGGGCCTGGTGGGGGCTGGCCATGGTGGCAGGGGCGTGGGGGTGGTGGGAGACATGAGTGGGGGCCTGGTGGAGGGTGACCCTGGATGCTGGGGGGTGGGGGTGCAGGGGGACATGAGTGGGGGCCTGGTGGAGGGTGACCCTGCACTGCCGGGGGGTGGGGGTGGTCAGAGACATGAGTGGGGGCCTGGTGGAGGGTGACCCTGCACTGCCGGGGGGTGGGGGTGGTGGGAGACATGAGTGGGGGCCTGGTGGAGGGTGACCCTGCACTGCCGGCGGGTGGGGGTGGTGGGAGACATGAGTGGGGGCATGGTGGGGGCTGGCCATGGTGGCAGGGGGGTGGGGGTGGTGGGAGACATGAGTGGGGGCCTGGTGGAGGGTGACCCTGGATGCTGGGGGGTGGGGGTGCAGGGGGACATGAGTGGGGGCCTGTTGGAGGGTGACCCTGCACTGCTGGGGGGTGGGGGTGGTGGGAGACATGAGTGGGGGCCTGCTGGAGGCTGCCCCTGGTGGCTGGGGGGTGGGAGTGGTGGGACACATGAGTGGGGGCCTGGTGGAGGCTGCCCCTGGTGGCTGGGGGGTGGGGGTGGTGGTAGACATGAGTGGGGGCCTGCTGGAGGCTGCCCCTGCACTGCTGGGGGGTGGGGGTGCAGGGGGACATGAGTGGGGGCCTGCTGGAGGCTGCCCCTGCACTGCTGGGGGTGGGGGTGCAGGGGGACATGAGTGGGGGCCTGCTGGAGGCTGCCCCTGGTGGCTGTGGGGTGGGGGTGGTGGTAGACATGAGTGGGGGCCTGCTGGAGGCTGCCCCTGCACTGCTGGGGGGTGGGGGTGCAGGGGAACATGAGTGGGGGCCTGCTGGAGGCTGCCCCTGCACTGCTGGGGGGTGGGGGTGGTGGTAGACATGAGTGGGGGCCTGGTGGAGGCTGCCCCTGCACTGCTGGGGGGTGGGGGTGGTGGGAGACATGAGTGGGGGCCTGCTGGAGGCTGCCCCTGGTGGCTGGGGGGTGGGGGTGGTGGGACATATGAGTGGGGGCCTGGTGGAGGCTGCCCCTGGTGGCTGGGGGGTGGGGGTGGTGGTAGACATGAGTGGGGGCCTGGTGGATGCTGCCCCTGCACTGCTGGGGGGTGGTGGTAGACATGAGTGCGGGCCTGGTGGAGGGTGACCCTGCACTGCCGGGGGGTGGGGGTGGTGGGAGACATGAGTGGGGGCCTGGTGGAGGGTGACCCTGCACTGCCGGGGGGTGGGGGTGGTGGGAGACATGAGTGGGGGCCTGGTGGAGGGTGACCCTGCACTGCCGGGGGGTGGGGGTGGTGGGAGACATGAGTGGGGGCCTGGTGGGGGCTGGCCATGGTGGCAGGGGGGTGGGGGTGGTGGGAGACATGAGTGGGGGCCTGGTGGAGGGTGACCCTGGATGCTGGGGGGTGGGGGTGCAGGGGGACATGAGTGGGGGCCTGGTGGAGGGTGACCCTGCACTGCCGGGGGGTGGGGGTGGTCAGAGACATGAGTGGGGGCCTGGTGGAGGGTGACCCTGCACTGCCGGGGGGTGGGGGTGGTGGGAGACATGAGTGGGGGCCTGGTGGAGGGTGACCCTGCACTGCCGGCGGGTGGGGGTGGTGGGAGACATGAGTGGGGGCATGGTGGGGGCTGGCCATGGTGGCAGGGGGGTGGGGGTGGTGGGAGACATGAGTGGGGGCCTGGTGGAGGGTGACCCTGGATGCTGGGGGGTGGGGGTGCAGGGCGACATGAGTGGGGGCCTGGTGGAGGGTGACCCTGCACTGCTGGGGGGTGGGGGTGGTGGGAGACATGAGTGGGGGCCTGCTGGAGGCTGCCCCTGGTGGCTGGGGGGTGGGAGTGGTGGGACACATGAGTGGGGGCCTGGTGGAGGCTGCCCCTGGTGGCTGGGGGGTGGGGGTGGTGGTAGACATGAGTGGGGGCCTGCTGGAGGCTGCCCCTGCACTGCTGGGGGGTGGGGGTGCAGGGGGACATGAGTGGGGGCCTGCTGGAGGCTGCCCCTGCACTGCTGGGGGGGTGGGGGTGCAGGGGGACATGAGTGGGGGCCTGCTGGAGGCTGCCCCTGGTGGCTGTGGGGTGGGGGTGGTGGTAGACATGAGTGGGGGCCTGCTGGAGGCTGCCCCTGCACTGCTGGGGGGTGGGGGTGCAGGGGGACATGAGTGGGGGCCTGCTGGAGGCTGCCCCTGCACTGCTGGGGGGTGGGGGTGGTGGTAGACATGAGTGGGGGCCTGGTGGAGGGTGACCCTCCACTGCCTGGGGGTGGGGGTGGTGGGAGACATGAGTGGGGGCCTGGTGGAGGGTGACCCTGCACTGCCGGGGGGTGGGGGTGGTGGGAGACATGAGTGGGGGCCTGGTGGAGGGTGACCCTGCACTGCCGGGGGGTGGGGGTGGTGGGAGACATGAGTGGGGGCCTGGTGGGGGCTGGCCATGGTGGCAGGGGGGTGGGGGTGGTGGAAGACATGAGTGGGGGCCTGGTGGAGGGTGACCCTGGATGCTGGGGGGTGGGGGTGCAGGGGGACATGAGTGGGGGCCTGGTGGAGGGTGACCCTGGATGCTGGAGGGTGGGGGTGCAGGGGGACATGAGTGGGGGCCTGGTGGAGGGTGACCCTGCACTGCTGGGGGGTGGGGGTGGTGGGAGACATGAGTGGGGGCCTGCTGGAGGCTGCCCCTGCACTGCTGGGGGTGGGGGTGCAGGGGGACATGAGTGGGGGCCTGGTGGAGGCTGCCCCTGGTGGCTGGGGGGTGGGGGTGGTGGTAGACATGAGTGGGGGCCTGCTGGAGGCTGCCCCTGCACTGCTGGGGGGTGGGGGTGCAGGGGGACATGAGTGGGGGCCTGCTGGAGGCTGCCCGTGCACTGCTGGGGGGTGGGGGTGGTGGGAGACATGAGTGGGGGCCTGCTGGAGGCTGCCCCTGGTGGCTGGGGGGTGGGGGTGGTGGGACACATGAGTGGGGGCCTGGTGGAGGCTGCCCCTGGTGGCTGGGGGATGGGGGTGGTGGTAGACATGAGTGGGGGCCTGCTGGAGGCTGCCCCTGCACTGCTGGGGGGTGGGGGTGGTGGGAGACATGCATTGTTAATCAGTAGTGCAAGGTGACATGTGGGTTGGCTGGGGGGCATGCCCATGGTGAATGGGCTGCCTGTGGGACATGAGCAGGGGTGCAGGGTAGTCCCCCGTGGTGTGGGCTGCCTGCAGGGGCCGTGGAGGTTGTGGAGCGTACACCTGGGAGGACCCACACGGCCAATTCACGTGTAGTACTCCCCAGAACCCCTGAAATACACATTCCCTGCTGGTATCGCGTGTGGAACTTCCTGCGCACCCCTGAAATACACGTACCCTGCTCGCACTGGGACTATCGCGTGTGGTACTTCCCGCGCACCACTGAAATACACGTACCCTGCTCGCACTGGGACTATCGCGTGTGGAACTTCCCGCGCACCCCTGAAATACACGTACCCTGCTCGCACTGGGACTATCGCGTGTGGAACTTCCCGCGCACCCCTGAAATACACGTACCCTGCTCGCACTGGGACTATCGCGTGTGGAACTTGCCGCCCACCCCTGAAATACACGTACCCTGCTCGCACTGGGACTATCGCGTGTGGAACTTCCCGCGCACCCCTGAAATACACGTACCCTGCTCGCACTGGGACAATCGCGTGTGCTACTTCACGCGAACCCCTGTAATACACGTAGCACGCTCCCCCAGGCCCGATCGCGTGAGAAAGTTCACGCTAACCCCTGAAATACACGTAGCCCGCTCCCCCAGGCCCGATCGCTTGAGAAAGTTCACGCGAACCCCTGAAATACACGTAGCCCGCTCCCCCAGGCCCGATCGCGTGAGGAAGTTCACGCGAACCCCTGTAATACACATAGCCCGCTCCCCCAGGCCCGATCGCGTGAAGAAATTCACGGGAACCCCTGAAATACACGTAGCCCGCTCCCCCAGGCCCGATCGCGTGAGTAAGTTCACGCGAACCCCTGTAATACACGTAGCACGCTCCCCCAGGCCCGATCGCGTGAGAAACTTCACGCGAACCCCGGAAATACACGTACCCTGCTGAAATCGCGTGTGGAACTTCCCGCGCACCCCTGAAATTCACATACCTTGCTCGCACTGGCCCAATCGCGTCTGGAACTTCCCGCGCACCCCTGAAATACACGTTCCCCGCTTGGCGTTTGCTGTTTGCCAGCCCGGTGAACTGGTCCAGGGTTAGCGCAGCCCTTTGCGATGATTTAGCGATTTTGATGGCTTTTCCTTGCGCGAGGGCGTTCTTCGGGGCGTTACTGGCGCTGCTGCAAGGTCGCTGCGATTCTCTGCGCCACGGCTGGTTTGGGAGCCTAAAATCCATGAATACGCTGTGCGCGGAAATCGGTTTTAGCGCACGTGCCTGGCGCAGACAATCGCACGCGGACACTCTGCGCCAGCCGCTTGCGACACTTTTCTGCGAAATTCTATGAATTACCCTCCAAATCTGTTCATTTAGTATGCGCTGTGCATTTTACGATCACTATGGCTACTGGGAGTTGTAGTGCCTTAATGAGTCTATCTGTAACGCTTACCTTATCTCTGCGGGAGCGTTGTGCTTCACTGACTTTATGGATGCTGCTAGGATCTTGCTGAGAGTGGTAGGAACCCTGCAGTAGTGGAGAGAGAGAGAGAGAGAGAGGGATGAATTCCTGGTGAACTAGAACCTCCTACTCCTTCCAGCGAACCCTTAACCTCACCTGTGGATGGTAATTAGGGGGCTCTCTGTCCTGCTGTCTAGCAGGTGCGCAAGACGTTGATGAGGCGGTTGCAGTCTGAGTGCTGGAGAATGGAACTGCTTACACTGCTGAGAATGAGAGGCCTCATCTTGGTGAGTATCTTTAGTTTCTTATTGGATTCTTAGCTGCTCTGGTTAATTCTTTATTTTTCTATCTCCTTACTTGCAGGCTGAGCAAACAAGGCAATCTGGAGTGAAGCAGGGCTACGGAGCACCCGCGAAGGCTTAGGAAACTTAGGTAAGTCTGAGCACACTACTTAGAATAGCGCAACGCAGTAACGGAACACACGTGGGATCCTCGAAGCATGGAGGAGTCCGTGGAATGCTGCGATAAGTCTGCACGTGTTGAACTTTCTTATAAATGCACGATCACAAGTTGCTTAAGATTACCTTGTCTTTCAAGTTCACACAGAATTCAGAGATCGCACCCAGCGGAAAGCACGGGCACCTCAGGAAGTATTGCAGAACTTGAGTGTGGAATTCAAAGACGGAACCTGCAGTGAGGAAAATCTGCTGCGGATCATGTCGGGTAAGTATAGTTTGGTTGTCTGTGGATTTCTTGTAATTTCAGAAGTCTCTAACGTGTCTTCTATTCTTTCTTTTCAGGTCTGGGAACTGGAGCGCCAGTAAGCGTTGTGCTGCTGTGAGCGGTGACAATGCAAAGCACGTGCGAAGGCGCGGACGGGGCTTAAGTAAGCCTCCACGCCCAAAGACTAGTCTCCATGCATACCAGCCAGAGGCTCACTGTGCCGCCATCTTGGGGGTACACCAGCCCCTGTATCTCTATGGAACTTGCTAATGCTTGGGTAATAAACTGAAGCTCTTTGGGATGTCAATGTGATCTTGGTTTCTCTACAATAGCAAACAGGTCATGCTCCAAAGGGTCATATAACAGCCCAAGACAATACTTGTGGATGTCTCAATTGCAAACGCGGCAGCTGGCAAAGATTGTTCGCAAGGGAAGTGTCCTCTCATAACTGGGTCTAAAATCCCATTGTACTATGCTAAAGGTTTGTACCCCAAGGTTGTCCTTTGTGTAATCACTGCTGTCATTACTGACCCATTTGTGTGTGAAAACAAATACATTGCCTCACCATAATTGGGAATCCGTACAACGGGGGCTGTAGAAATTGCTTTTTTCAGCTCCTCAAATCCTTCCTCCATTTCTTCGGTCCATTCTAGTTTTGTTTTACCAACTTGTGCTTTCTTTAATGCTTGCAAAAGTGTCCTTGTGTCCATGCTGTAATCAAACATCCAGGCTCTAACATAATTGCACAAACCCATAAACGGTTGCATCTGTCTCACTGCATTTGGTTTTGATGTTTTCATGATTGCCTCAGCTCTCTCAGGAGTCACTTTCTTTCCTTCATGTGAAATCAACTGGCCTATGTATAACACCTCTTATTGACAAGACTGACATTTCTCCTTGTCCACCTTATATCCTTTGTCTGATAAAATAGTCATCAGTTGGATAGAGTCCTGCCTACATTCATCCTCTGTTTTCCGGCAAATCAATAGGTCATCTATGTACTGTATCACGACACTTTTAAGATCGATATAACCCAGATGTATCTGTAGGACTCTGTTTAATTTAATCTGATTTAATTTTGCATTTTTATATAGCGCTAAAAAACCCTAAGGTATCTGAGCGCTGCTTATTATTATCCACGGTGTGAGGTGCTCATTTATCGACCTCAGAAGGATGAAAGGCTGAGTTTGGCCCTGCTGGAATTCGAATCTGCATCAACAGGCTCTGCACAGATGTCAAAACGAGCCCTCTACTTGCTGTGCTATCAGATCAATTAAAGATCAATGGGGAGGCAAATAAGTATGTTTTAGTCTTTTTTGGTGAAATGTAAAGGAAGTCAAGTTTTGTGAGTCTTTTTACAACGGCATCGAGAAAAATGCTTTTTTCAAATCGATCACCATGAAGTATTGAGCTTCTACTGGGATACTGCACAATATAGTTGCAGGATTAGGAACTAAAGGAAACTCAGCATCTACAATCTGGTTAAGAGGTCTCAAATCCTGGATGAATCTCCATGACCCTCCTTTTGATTTTTTTATCGGATACACCGCGCTACTGCACAATGATTCTGATGGCACCAGAATCCCCTGATTCATCAGTGCTGAAATCGTCTGAAATATACTTTCATCCATTTCTCGAGACATGGGGTACTGTTTTGCTCGGGGAAAATTGCTCCTGGCTTAAGCTTTATCTTAACCTCCCCCATCCCCTTCAATAAACCTACGCCATAGGGGCCTGTGGTCCATAGGGCAATCAGCACCTGTTCAAGATCTTCCTGATAAAATGCTGGTTGTTGCTGCATTATCAAGCAAAACAAAAGATGGGTAAACCTCTACTTCGCTGACAAAGAGGAAGTAACAAATGTAGTGAACAGAGAGTGTGTCAGCGGAAACAAAATTCAAGTTAAAGTGGTGACCGGCAATGGGTTGGGGAGAGAGGGGGCCCCCGAAATTCGGAATCACAGATCAGACCATATAAACCAAACAATAATTGAAAAACATGAATATTTTATTTAAATTCCATTTGTTAAAACATACATATTAAATTTTAAATTTTGTTACGAGCTCATCTCTAAATAGCAGCATATTGTTGTAGAATAAAGTGCATAGTGAAACAAAGTGCCAATATAGAACCAGACTGAAAATTCAGTCAGTATTAACTTCATGTTGCCAAGCTGTCTGAACCTCAAGTCGGCTGAAGAGGGTCACCCGGCTGGTGGTCAGAGGCTATGGCCGCATTTAACAATATAGAGAAAACCCCAAAAATATGTGGACAAGGCAATGGTAGTTCCTAATTAGAAAAAGGGGTGCCTTCTCCCTTCTGCGTGGCTCTCGTCCAGTCTGCTGTTTCTGCTATCGCCCATTTTTGCAGGTCGGCCCACCAGCCCTCCTTCGAGGGGCCTTCGCTCTTGTTCCATGCCATCGCTATACGGCGCTTCGCTAATATTGTCATCAAGTCTTTCATTTTTGCCACGTGTGACATCTGCCGGTCTCCCCTCGGGAACAGGCCCAGAATATAAGATGCCGGCGACCCAGCTGGCATGTGAATTTCTGCCGTCATCGCCCTTTCCTTTACCATGTTCCAGAAGTCTATTATCTTCGGGCACGACCAGAACATGTGCAGCATGTCGGCTTGTTCTTCTTTGCAACGCGGGCAGCACCGGGTCTGCCCATCTCCCATCCTCGACATTCTCTTGGGGGTTAGATATGCTCTGTGTACTATATAAATTTGCAGTTGCCTGAACCTGGAGTTCCTGGAGACTTTTTTCGTGTACAGGAGGATCCTGTTCCATTCCCCATCTGTGAAGGGTTGTCGAAGTTCCTCCTCCCATTTCGCTCGTGCTTTCAGTATCTTTTTATTGGTGGTCCCCAGTAGTTGCTCATAGAGTCTGGACACGGTGTGTCCCCCTTCAGAAACATCGTACCATGCATCCAACGCTCCTTCGGTGTCCTCTGTCTCTGGCATGGTGTCCCACCTTTTCTTTATTGCTTGCACTAGGCTATTGTACAGGATGAATTGGCCTTTGTGTACATCCTGTTCGTCCACCAGGGTCTGGAATTCGACCCATTGTCCTTCATGCCACAAGTCCCCTATTTGGGCTATTCCTTTGTCCTCCCACTGTGTCCTGTACGTGGTCAGGCTCGCCACTCGGGCATCAACTAATCCCGCCTGGGGATCTGTCTTGAGCAGGGGTCTTGCGTGCCTTGTGTCTTCCAGGCTCTTTTCCACAATGTTCGGCCTAACTGGGCCATGTTGGGGAGGTCTTTGGCTTGGGCGGCTTTTAGCCATAGGAGTTCTCTCAGGTAATATTGCCGGAGTGTTGGCTGGAAAAGTATTGCATCTATGGAAATCTCTTCCCCCAGCCATCGTACCACAAATTGGAGTTGTGCTGCTAAGTAATAGTACTCGAAGTCCGGGACCTTGATGCCCTCCCACTCGTAGCCCCTTTGTAATGTGTTTAGTGCCACCCTGTTTCTCCCTCCTCCCCACAAGAAGGTTCTCGCCATGGTGTGCAGGTGTTTGAAGAAGGCCCCTGGTATATTGTAAGGGATGTTTGTGAAGTAATATAGAAGTCGAGGCAGGACCGTCATCTTTAATAAGGCTGCTCGGCCTATCATACCCAACGGTAGAGTCTGCCAGAATTTCATGGCGTTCCTGATTTTGTCTAGGGCTGCTTGCGTGTTGCCTATATGTGTTTCCGTGGTGTCGTGATAAATATCCACTCCCAGGTATTTGAAGGTGGTCGGGGTCCATTTGATGCTCAGGCGTGGCAGTTGGTCTGCCGGCATTGTGCGCAGGCCGGCCAGGGGGAACAGTAAGGATTTTTCTCTGTTAATCACAATTCCTGATAACCTACCGAATGCGCTCAGCGCTTCTAGCAGGTCCTGCAGGTGGGTGCGTGGGTCTTGTACGTAAAGCAATATATCGTCCACGTATATCGATATCTGGTGTGTTTCCCCGTCTATCTCTATGCCCGTGTCTTTGTAGTCCATTCTTAGGAAGGCCCCGAACGGTTCCAGAGCCAAAATATATAGCATTGGGGACAGGGGGCACCCCTGCTTCGTACCTCTCTCTATGCCCCATTCCCTGGATAGATGTCTACCTGTCTTGACCCTTGCTCTCGGGTCTTTGTAAAGTATCTTTATCCAACGTAGAAACCCCTGACCTATCCCAAAATGGGCGAGCGCCCCCAGGAGCCAATCCCAACCCACCGAATTGAACGCTTTAATTGCATCTAGCGAAACTATAGCTCACTCCCACTTCTCCTGGTTCGTTCTATCGATGACATAGTGGAGTCTTCGAAGGTTCCATGACGTGTTTCGTTCCGGTACGTACCCTGTCTGGTCCGTATGGATCAGGGTGGGTATCACCCTCTTAAGGCAGTTAGCTAACGCCGCTGTCAGGATCTTGGAGTCCTGATTTATCAGGGAGATCGGTCTATAAGACCCACATTCGAGAGGTGGTTTACCTGGTTTAAGGATCAGGACTATTATGGATTCCGACATACTGTTCGGGAGCCTTCTCGTCTCATATGCCTCTTCCAATGTTTCCAGCAGCCTCGGAGCCAGGACATCCCTGTACTGTTTATAAAATTCCCCCGGCAACCCGCCGGGCCCTGGAGACTTCCCTGTCGGCAGTTGGGTGATCACCTCCGCCAATTCCTCCGCAGTGAGGGGAGCGTCCAGCATTCGGGCCTGCTCCTCCGTTAGTTGTGGGAGCCTAATTTCCACAAGGGCTTCCTCCAGGTCCCCCTCCTCCGCTTCCTGGACCCTGGAGTATAAGTCCTCGTAAAATTGCGAGAACACCTTATTTATACCCTCCTGGGTCCTTATCACCTCCCCTTCCCTGTTCCAAATTGCGTTGATCGGTTCCCACTTGGTCTCCTGTTTGGTTAGCCAGGCCAGGAGTCTACTAGGCTTATCCCTCTCTGCGTGCAGCTTCTGTATGTATTTCCCGTAGTCAAAACGCCCTAGTCTATCCCAGGTCGCTGCATATTGTTGTCGCAGAGTGGTAAGGTTGCTATGTTCTGCTCCTCTCTCCCCCGCCTGCCCCTCAGCCTTTTCAATTTTCCTTTCTAGTTCGTCCAGTTGTGCTAGGGTTTCCCGCCTGAGTCCTCCCATCTTCCCCATTGCCTCTCCCCTGACCACCACCTTGAAGGCCTCCCAGACCGTCCCCGTGCTATCCACACTACCCATGTTATGCTCGAAGTAATCATCTATTGTGTTTTGGATGTGTTCCTGGAAGTTCCCTTTCAAGTAGTGCTTCTGCCCTTAGCCTCCATGTGGCTATGGGGGCTCCCCTGTGTGTATGTGCCCATGTGACTCTCAAGGGGACGTGGTCAGATAGGATCCGTGCGTGTATATGTGCCTCAGTGAACTCTCCCAGTGTTTCTTTGCCCGTAAGAAGGTAATCTATCCGTGTGAATGTCTTGTGTGGAGCACTGTAATGCGTTTATCCCCTTTCTTCCCCATGTACCTTTCTCCAGATGTCCTCGAGCTCGAGCTGGTCCAGCAACTGCCGTAGCGCCCTTGCTGGTGGCGCTGCTCTTTTATGCTTGTCGTCCGACCTGTCCAGCCGAGGGTCCAATGTGCAGTTGTGATCTCCGGCCCAGATTATCGTAGCGTTCCTGTACGGGGCCAGCCGGGGTGGGAGCGACCTAAAGAAGGCCGTTGCGTCATGGTTGGGGGCGTAGGTATTCACCAGGCACACCTCCCGGTTCGCCAACATCCCAGGGACAATCAGGACCCGGCCCTCGGCGTCCTTTTCTTGATTGATGAGCTGGAATGGGATGCCGGGGGCAATCCAGGTCGTCACCCCTCTTGCGTAATTGGAGTATGTTGAGCTATACATCTGACCTCCCCATTTTTTTGTTACCTTGGCTTGTTTTTGTGCCGTTAGGTGTGTCTCTTGCAACATTGCAATGTGGGCTCTCGCTTTGTTCAACCAGGTATAAATCCTCAGCCTCTTGACATATGCGTTCAGCCCTCTTACGTTCCACGTGACGATCCTTAAGTCATCTCGATCTTTGTGGGGTTTAGCGCTAGTGGCCTGCTCTTTCCCATGGGCTCGCTTGCTGTCATATTCTCCTGGTATGTCGCTGTTGGGGATTTATATCCCGTCCCCTGCTTGTCGGATTGTAGATGATTAGTTTGTCCTCCTTCCCAAGTTGCTCCTGCTGCCATTGGCTTCATTTCGCTGTCGACAGTCTTTCTCCGTGCTCTCCGCCAGTCCCCTACGTTTAGGAACTGTCCCATGTAATTATCTATCGTGCCATCTCCCTGTTTACGCCAACCGTTGTGTCCGTTTCCTCCTGTGCCTTCTTCCTGCATGCTTAACCTTAACCTTCGAACTTCAACTGTTAACCACAACAACAACAAACGCCCAGCCTCCCTCCCCCCGCTCGGGCCCCGCCGCACTCCAGGTACTTCCTTCCTCTCCTCCGGTGTACTTGTCGCGGCGTAGTGTCTCAAAACTGACACTGCAAACATTGTTTCTACTGGGGTTTCTACTGTGGATCTTGGCGGTTCCACTTCCCAAAGTCTGTGCTCCCATTGAGAGTCTCTAATTTAGGCCTTTGAACTTTTCGGCTATTGATTTTCCTGCTCTGTCACGTCCCAGCAGGGTGTCTCTGTTGTCTTCTTGCTGCGGTTTCGGGCATGCGTATCATGCTTAGTCTCACTCTCTACCACGCCGGTGGGTGTTCCTGTTCCGCTCATTCCCCACCCCCAGCTGCGGGATCCCCCGTTAGTCCATCCACTCTTGGGCATCCGTCGTTGTCTCAAAGATCTGTGTCTTCCCGTCCTGCAGGACTTTAAGTTTGGCTGGGTACAGCAGCATAAATCTCACACCTGCGGCCCAGAGGCACTCTTTGGTCTGCCAGAACTGGGCTCTCTGTCTTTGCACCAGTGCCGTGTAGTCTGGGTATATTGTTATCCTGGCCCCATTTCGCGTTATGTTTCCACCTTCTCTTGAAAACGTCAGGATTTTTTCCCTGTCTTTAAAGTTCATGATCTTTGCGATCATTGGTCTCGGTGGTGCCCCTGGGCGAGGCTTCTTAGTTAGCGCTCGGTGTGCTCACTCTACTGTGAAACCCTGAGACAGGGTCCCTGCTCCGACCTCTTGGATCAGGAGGTTCTCTACATAGTTCGTGGGGTCTCTGCCTTCCTCCCCACTATGCGTACATTGTTGCGCCGAGCCCTGCCCTCCGCGTCCTCGGCTCTGCGTTCTAGTGTACTGATTCTCTCCAGCGCCTCTGACATTTGCGATCGGGAGGTGGTCATGTCCGCTGTATTGCTCTGTACTTGTTGTTCCACCGTTGTTATCTTCTCCGCTAAGTTCCTCGTGTCCTGTCTGAGGAGCCCCACGTCCACGATCACTGCGTCCAGCTTGCCTTCAATCGACGTCTTCAGTGCTTCTATGGCCTCTAGAATACTGCCTTCCACCTGTCTGATCTCTCCCTGCGTGGCGTATGGCTCTGGCGCATCCTTCTCATCTGCTCCAGGCTGCTGATCGTCACCTTTGCGGGCGAATGACTCCATGACTGTCTGCCTCCCCCTACCACCTTTTTGCTTGTCTGGCATATCGGCGCCGGCTGCTCCGTGCCTGCGTGTGGATCTTGCTCGTTCTGGATCTACTTCGAGCTACTATGGGTTTGTTCGCAGGTTCTCCCTTTTTTTTATTTTGTTGTGCTCCCTCTCACGGTTTCCTGCTATGGGCGGTCTCTCCCCGTCCTCTCCCAGCGTTGTTCAACCGCCGTGGATCTGCGGTACTGCTATCATACGCACCCGTGGGTGTGTTGCTGTCGTCTCACCGTGGGGTAATATTCCCTCTGGCTATTGCTCCTGCCTTGATGTCGTAGGAGGAGACTAGCCGCCCATGGGGGCCCTTTCCTCGATCGTGTTACAGCCTAGATGTGAGGTTTGTGGCGTCTGTAGGAGGCCTTTTACTACCGCCCTGGGTGCTGCTTGAGTGAGTGATATTCTCCCATTGGGGTCAGTCTCCGTGTATGCCTCCACTGGCCCCCTCTCTAGCCGCTTCGTTGATGGCCGCCACCCGTTCCGATATTTTCAAGGAGGGGATTGGCCACCCTCGGGGTAGTGTCACTCTCCGTGGTGCAGTCCGTGGATTCCCGCTTCCCTTGCTTGGCGGTCGGCGCTGGCCGTCCGGGCGCAGCCCTGGTATGGTTGTGTTTCACCTCCCGAGCTCGGTAGGCCTCCGCCTTGCCTCCGGGTCTGGAGCCCGACGCCTCTCGGTCTCGGGGTCCCCCGCTGCTCCGCCGCGTCCTCGTGACGCTCTGGTCGTTGGCCTCCACTCTGGTGCAGCTGCTCTCGATCGCGCTGGTGAGAGAGGGGCTCCCGGGCCCTGGACCGATCTGTGCTGTCGCCCGCCCCGGCTCAGCGCCCTGGCTCAGCGCAGCGGCGCGGAATGCTGTCACGGGCTTCTCTTCTCTTCCGCTGAAGCCGGCACCCCACACCTCCGCCTCTGGTGCAGCTGCTCTCGATCGCGCTGGTGAGAGGGGGGCTCCCGGGCCCCGGACCGATCTGCGCTGTCGCCCGCCCCGGCTCAGCGCCCTGGCTCAGCGCGGCGGCGCGGAATGCTGTCGCGGGCTTCTCTTCTCTTCCGCTGAAGCCGGCAGCCCACACCTCCACCTCTGGGGTGGTTTCCTAGCCTTGCCTGGGCTTGATGCTGGTCGTCAGTCCTCCCGAGCTCTGTCTTCCGCCGTCAGCGCTTCTTCGCATCGCAGGGTGCGGGCGGCGGTCTCAGTGAGGCGCGCCCGCCATTTTGTTGACGGCGCCGCGAGTCTCGCGCTCTTCAATTTCTCCGTTTTCACCCTTCCGGCCTCCGATTTTTCCTGGGTCTTCCCCTGTACGTGCTCTGGACTCTCCGGTGCCTCTTCCCAGTGTTTGTTCGGCCTGCCAACGATTATTTCAGCCTTATGTCAGGATCAGTTGTCGGATCGAGTGGGAGCTCCTCTGAATCAGCTCACGCTTGCATGGCCGCCAAGCCACGCCCCCCCGCTTCCCTCATTAATATACTAAATACAAACTACTCCTCCTTCATCATCGATGAGAAGTGTATACAAGTAGCCAAAGAAGTAAAAACCTTAGGTATTTACCTTGACTCCACCTTATCATTCTCCAAACAAGTAAATTCCCTAGCCTCATCAACAGCTTACACATGTAAACTAATCAGAGCAGGAAAACAATTCTTATCTCAGCACAGTTGTCTAACATTAGCCAGAGCCCTAATCATCTCCAAACTAGACTACTGTAATGCATTGTACATAGGAGCTACTAAATCTACCATTAACAAAATTCAGATACAGCAAAACAATGCCCTCCGAGCCGCTTTGAACATCCCCAAGACAGAACACATAAATGGCTTTCCACCCACGAGAAAATCAGACTCAAAACTGCATCCCTCACATACAAATCACTTTATAATAAAGCCCCACAATACTTAAAGGACAGATTCACCAGAACACATTCCACTAGACAAACAAGACTAGCCAACACCAATTGCCTCCAAGTACCCCGATTTAAACTCGCCACCATAGGCGGCGCTAGCTTCCCAGTCAAAGCTGCTCAATTGTGGAATGAACTACCTATCACTGCGAGGCTCGAACAATCTTTTACCAAATTCAGGCAAAATGTGATCAACTGGTTGACGACAACAAATGTTAAATGAATGCATGAACTTGTTCCCACCTGCCTGTTACCTGCCACATGTATTACTCGCCTGTAACCTATGACCAGTGTAACCTGTAACCTGTAACTGTACTCTAAGCTGTACATTTTCTTACCTTCTGCACCCTTATACCCCAGGGTCCGGCGCACATAATAAATACTAAACAAACAATGGCCCTCATTACGACCCTTGCGGAAAGCGACTGACCGGACCGCCACAGCGTAAATAGCGTTTCCGCCATTGCACGAAGGAGCAAAGTGCGGCCCATTCCGACCCATCGGGCACGAGCACCACGGCATGGCGGAAGTGCAAAGTCCGCGATGGCGGAAATGACCCCAAAACGGCCCACACCGCCGCCGTACGGCGCCCCAGGTGCAATACCGCCACCCCTCTTAGCGGTCACCGCAGTGTGCGCCTACCGGAAAGTACGGTGGCCGGAAATATACGGAAACGGAAGTTAAAACACGGGCCCGGAACGGGAAACATCCCGGCGTACACCTATAAATACACTAAAACCACACAACCACTAAAAACACTACCCTGAGACACACCCCACCCCGTCAACCACCCTAGCGAAACCAAGAAAAATGGGAAAAGTAGCGAAGAAAGCGTGCGACCGCAAGCGGCAGGTCCACTTCTCCCGTGAGGAACTCACCGTGCTAACAGAGACCCTCCAGGAGAATGCTGCCGTCGTCTTCTCCACGCAAATGACCAGGACAGCACTTGCAAACAAGAAGGCCATATGGGCTCTGGTGGCACAGCGGGTAAGTGCGGTGGGGACCGCACCCCGCACCCCACAGCAATGCCGCAAGCGATGGGACGACCTGCGGATACGCGTCCGCAGCATACTCTCTGCCAACCGCAACATTGCCACAGCCACCGGGGGAGGTCCTGAATCACCCATCAAGTTGACCCCCTGGGAAGAAATCTGTGCCTCCACCATCGGAATGGAGAGCATAGAGGGAGTCGGAGGGATGGAGAAAGGAGTGCAGACATCCGAAGATTCAGGTAGGTGGGCCAGATAAAACAATCCACACAGTCCATCCATGTGAAGTACCATGCGTCCACATAGTGCAACAGAAACACATGTCCAGGAGAACGTCCACACACATCGGCCTGATAGCGCACGTTAAAAACCACAATAAATACATAAATAATTAAAAACCCCTAAAACACGCACTACACGTGCAGCAGGCACACCCTAACTGCAGGCTGCCAAACAACTGCACCCTCACTCCACACACAAATGAAAGCACCTCCAAGGCCCCGACCCAAATCACCCTCAGGTACCACCCCAATGCATGTGATACAATGCCATTCCAATTCCCACAGATCCATCAATAACCCTCGCCCTCCTTTACTCCACCACAGGGTCCGATCCAAACGACGAGCTACAGGACACCCCTACCAGCACACCTGCAAAGAGGGCCAAGACCAACGGCCAAAGACCCTCCACCTCAGCTGCACGCATCAAGACACGGCAGCAGCACAAATCAGGTGGCAGCACAGAGGAGGGAACATCAACAGGCACCCCAGCAGCCAGCATGCCCACAACACCACCACCACAGGTCCCCCCAATGGATGCCACAGAAGGCACTGCCTCTGGTGGCAGCAGCACCATAGGTGACACCCCATTGATGGCAGCATGCTCGGACACAGAAAACGGGGATGCCGAAGTCAGATCCATCCATGACCTGTCCCAATCCCCCTGTCTGTCCCATCCCGTACAACATGAGGATACCACGCAGGGGCACCCACAAGGCGACGACTGGCCATCCCCCCCAAGCCCTGTGGCAAGGCAACATGAGGACAACAGCCCCTCTGCGACACCCCCGCAAATGGCCATGGCCCAGCAGAGGCAACAGTCCCTCGACCAGTTGATCGAACAACAGCAGCAACTGGCCACACTCCTCAAGGACCATGCCGATGAATGTGGGGGCACCAAGGCAGACATAGAAACATCAACTGAGACACTTAGGGCAGAAATGGAGAGAGGCACAGAGACGCTAAGGTCACAAATTGAGAGAAGCACCGAGAGCCTGAGGGGGGAACTGCATGCGACGTCCAAAGACGTATGTGCCGAACTTGCCGCAGTGCGCCGTGTGCTCACTGAGCTCTCGCAAACCCTTAGGGACATGCATGGACGTGAGCAGGCAGACACATCATCCGTTGCAAGTTCCGTCCAGGGCAGCCCCCAACGTAGATCTGGGAGGACCCGGCGCTCCACAGGCAGGGGTGCCCCTGATACCCGCAGAGGGGGCATGCAATAGCGACAGCCCACTGACAATGAGCATCTTTGAACACTGGTGTTCGGGGGGGAGGTAGGAGGGTGGAGGGGGTGTGTTGGGCTCACTTGGGTGGCGGGTCGATAGGGTGTTCAACATGATATCACATATGCCATAAACAGTGCACGATCAACCAATGAGATGTGTGGACATTGATCTTTGTGTACTAGGCCATCATAGGCGTACAGTCCATTTTGTGCATGTTCCAGACACACACAGTGCCACGTGTCCCGTGTCCATGTATCAGCCACCAGGCATGAGTGCTAGAAGCATACATCAATGAGATGCTGACGAATGTCACGGGCCTCCGGTGCCTCGCAGACTCCTTGAGGTGCTGCCACATCCCCACCCTCATCATGACCATCATCCGGTGCTTGCAGTTCTGCGTCAGGGGGCATGGGCACATTTCTACGTACGCACATGTTGTGGAGCATGACACATGCCATCACCATCTTTGCAACCTTCTCATGGCGGTACAGGAGTGCCCCGCCAGACCTGCTGAGGCAGCGGAAACGGCCCTTCAGTAGGCCGAATGCCTGCTCAATGACTACACGGGTACGTGAGTGGGCATGGTTGTAGTCCTCCTCATGCTGGTCCCGTGGGTTCCGGACTGGTGTGAGGAGCCATCTCTTCAGTGGATATCCAGCATCACCTGTATGTGGACGAGAAACGTAGGATGTGGAATGCCATTGATACGTACGCACACCCCCCCCCCCTTCCTGCCAGTACATTGCCAAATCACATACCCCACATCATCATGCATGCAATGAGACTCACCGAGTAGCCAGGATCTGTTCCCTGCGTGTCGCTCCATGTAGCGTGGTATGGTAGAGTTCCTCAAGACCATGGAATCATGGGTTGATCCAGGGAATCGGGCACAACAATGCGTAAAGATCCTGTTGGAGTCACACACCATTTGTACATTCAGGGAATGAAATTGTTTTCGGTTGCGGTACTGGGCCTCCATGGCATGTGGGACGACCAATTCAACATGGGTGCAGTCGATGGCACCAATGCAACCCGGTATGCCGGCAAGTGCATGGAATCCCACTTTTGTGTTGGTTATTTCCTGCTCCGAGCGTGGTAGAGAGATGTAGTCGTCTGCGTGCTGCAGGAGGGCATCGAGCACTTGCAATAGTGTCCGTGAGAACAGTGGCTGAGAAATGCCATGCAACTGTCCGACTGTGTGCTGGTAGGTGCCTGTGGCCAGGAAGTGGAGTACAGACACCACCTTCAGTAGGGGTGGGATGGCGGTTGGGCTATCTATCATGCTGACTAGGTCAGCCTGTGTCATGTCCACAATGGCGGCTATGGTGTCCCGGTCCAGACGGTAGAGGGTGTGGATCTGCTCATCAGTGAGGTTGAACGGATGTGCTCGGAGGCGTGGGATTGCGGGCTGCCTGCGTGGTGGTAGTGGCTGTGCTGCTGGGCCTTGCTGGCCCTGCCTTGGCCTCCTCCTCCTCCTGCGTCTCCTCCGTGCGGCTGGTTGTAGTTGTTGTTCGTCTTCTTCTTGGAGTCGGAGCACTTGCAGTGCTATCAGGTCCCCCAGGGCCAACATCGCGAGTCCTGCCGGTAGCATTTCGGTGTGGTTGTGGGAGGAGCCTGGGTGTGCAATTTATGTGTTTCCAGGCTGTATGGCCTCCACCTGTGGTGATTGATTCCACCTGTGCAAACTGCTCTCCCCTTTGGCCGAGCATGTCCCGCGCACAACGCTGCAAATCGGGTAATTGTATCTTGCTATTGCATTCATGTATTTGTACCCGATGGCCGTGTAAGATTGGTTGATATGTTCATTCTGCTGTGGTCCCATTGTTTCCCATACTATCTGTGCAGTCGCGAACGGACTTGTGAAGGGTCAGTGGAACGTAGTACTCGAGTAACGGTGGGCCCTCATGCATCACTGTACCGAGTTGCAACGACGGGCGTGGCTTCCCATTTGTGGGTGAAGGCAGTTGCCATTTTCACACACAGCCGCACTCGATGGAATAATTAGTGATTTCAAACGGCCACAGATGCCTTCTCGACGTGATGTTGCAAATGAGGAATTCGAAGGGCGGCGCTTTCGGTTTCCAGCTAGCGGCGAGGAGATGCCCACAGGTCTGACTGCAAATATAACGTTCTATTGTTCTATGTCCTTGAGACAGGGCCCATGGCGAGGGAGCAATGATTGATATGAATAGTTTGGGATGCGCAATAGCTACGTGGGCGATGAGGTCGGCCATTCCCAAATACATGTTACTTCACAACACTGGATTTACGGGCTGGGGCACTGTGGATTTAGCAGGCTGCATTACGCACAGACTCAATGGATGTTTCTAATGTCATGTGAGTAATTATTCAGGCGTTTTGATCCCGGGATGAGGGAATGATGAATGGATGCATGGGCAGGTGATTTGATGCAGAGTTTGCCATGTACAGGGCTTCTTGGGATCTATCCGCCTCCCCTACGCTATGTGATGCAGGGCTGCCATAGTGGGACCATCGTCTATCTGGCCTTGTTGAGCTCTCCCTGTCTCGACGCGCACTCAGCCACTTGTGTCCATGCACGTTAACATTCCCATCTGATGGATTCTGTTATGGCAGACGCATGCACAGGTACACTCGTTCGTGATGGTGTTTACACCTAGGTATAGATGGTTATGAGTCGCAAGTGGCTTTGGGGTGGTGATGATCCTTTGGAGTGGGCTAGCATGCATATGGCTGTGGATTTCGTGTGCTCATTGAAGTGAGTTGTTCGAATGTAGTTCTGATGGCCATTCTGTTCTTGTTCTTTTCTTTTGGTTGACAGGTATCTCCTCCCCTTTTGCCACTGCCATCTGTATGCCACTCCTGCAGATGGATTTTACTCCCGACACCTGCTGCTTCGTGTTAATCGGTGGAGCAGCATTACGATCTTATGGGACGATCGCCAGTGGCCCACATGCCCTTACGCAGTACTGGTGGCTCGGAGCAACATTTCGGCCTTTCAGCTGGACTAGTGCCTCCCCATTGGGACGGCCCTGCGGTTGTGTGCGCTTCCATGTTGCCTTTTCGTACGTGAATGTGGCTCTGTGTACCATGATGGAACAGGGCGTCACACAAGTAGTGGCTGGTCATTTCTTGCGGATGCAGCCCACAATGGTGAAATGTGTTTTGGAGTTCATGGCCTGATGGCTGTATGGGCTTGGTGATTTTGTTGTGCATTAAATTTCTATTCTGATTTGGCCCGTGTAGCATTTTTCTTTGCAAGTGATGTGGCATGTGCCTATTTGTGGGGCGATGTATTGTGAGGAGATCTGCATTGGGTTCCTGCATCGGGGTTTAGTTGCGTGGTACTGTACTGGGCGCGTTTGCCTACTGAGCCCGTGAGGTCAGGGATGGGGGCTGCCTATATGACAGTTTGAATGTTGTCATGCTCAGGGGCGGGGGATTGGGTTTTGTGTAACAGATGGCGGTCAGCCAGGTGGACTGGTGGAATGATGTGATTTTCGGAATGTTGCTGGGCACAGGTGCCTGTGTTTGCGTGCGTTTCTTGGTGGGGGACTGTGGTCATGTCCATTGGGATGGCTTCTGTATTCGTGCCATCTGTGCCCTGCAGCTCCCATTGGCACCTCTTGTGTTGCTTTTGTTCGTTGGCATGCATGGGTGCTTTGTACATTTCAATGGTTGCATTGTGACTTCTTTGCACCTACAGGGAGTTGTACTTTGTGGGCAGGGAGCGGTGTACAGGCACTCAGTGGGGCCGTTTACGGTTGATTCGCGATGCCGTACTTCTCGCCATGGCGGAATGGTCCATTCCGCCATGCCTGATGGCGTTAGGTACATGTCCGCTAGGGTCGGAATTGGCGTACCGTTGCACCATGGTGGTGTTTGCGGTTTGGCATGGCGCGCGCGCGCGTGCTTAGTGCAGTTAGCGTTGGCGTTCACTACGGTGTCGCTAATGGCTTCGTACTTTGCGGTGACGGGTCATAGTCGCACCGAGCGCTATTCGATGGCGGTATTGCATTTCCGCCATCGTTTTCCCCTTTCCGCCAGGGTCGTAATGAGGGCCAATATAACAAAGGAACAGAAAGTCACATTCTCCTATGGAGGCAAATAATTTATCAGTAAAAGGTACTGGCTCGTAGCTCCAGAGAACCCTTGAGCTTTCATGGCAATACCTGACATTGGATATTTTGCCTCTCGTAAACACAAACAAGTTGCTCCATTGCCTCCAAGAAAAGAAAGGGATTTGCCTCCTATCGTCACATCGACCCCTGGTTCCTCATGGGGGTCTGGTGTCACAGATAGTACTGAAAACATCAAGTCACCCTGTGTGCTGTCCTATTGCGGGTACAACCTGATCCCTGTCCCTATGAAAGGATTTCCTCCTACCAAAGTGACACCTCCTATCTAGGTGTTAATATTTGTCCTGTATTCACATACTGCTGTGTCTGCTTAGGGGCTTGTTGCGACTGTCCCTGGGGTGGATTAATTTGTAGTTGTCCCTGCTGTGGCACCTGCTGTACTTGCATTGCTTGTGCCTGATAAGATGTGTGATCTTGAGCAAAGCCCTCTCGGGTCTGTGTGCTATATGGCAGAGGATAAGCTGTCCCTCTCTGTAAAACTGGCTCTTTTGTACATTCCCTTGGCTCTCACATACGCACACAATGGGCCTCATTACGAGTCCGCTTTGCTGGAATGCGGTGATTCCGTGTCAACGGTGACACCGCTTCCGTGACCGCAAGGTTGCGGAAAGAAGGACCGATTACGGCACGTGGGTCGTGCGCAACACACCGAGGCGGAAACGGAGTCAACGCCGCCACGTAAACACCTACGCGCGTGGACTTAGTGCCACAGAAAACGGCGCTAGAACTGTGTCCGCCCCCGCCGACACGGAAATACCTGAAGCGGAAATACCATGACCGCAGGGAAAAAAATGGAAACAGAGAGGCGGCCATTATATAAAGCACAATCCACTGCCATCCTCAGACACCACAGGTCAGATCACCTCCCTGAGAATGACAAACCATCCAACACCATAATGGCATCCAGGATACCAGCACGCAGACAGAGAAAGCAGCGCTTCAGTGAGGCTGAGCTCACAGTACTGGTGGAGCACATTATTGAGCATGCTGAAATGCTCTTTAGTGCAGATCAGCGGCGCGCTACTCAACAACGCCGCAAGGAGGTGTGGGCAGAGGCAGCACGCAAGTGCACAGCGGTTGGCGTGACCACACGCTCAGTGAAGGAGTGCCACAAGAGGTGGGATGACCTCATGTTCCGGGTGCGCAACCTCATCACAGCACACCGCCAACACAGCACTGGTACTGGTGGAGGCCTTCATCCCCTCTGAAGCTGCAATCGTGGGAGGAGCGCTACAGCAGTGTCATGCACCTCAAAGGCATCCACGGCATAGGAGAGGCAGAGGCAGGAGTGAGCCCACCTGCAGATGCTGGTAAGTGCACAGAGTACAAAGCCATACGTGTGATTGGGAGTGACCCAATGGACCCACTCCCAATCCCCCCCCCAACAGTGCAGGAGTGACCCAATGACTGGCCAAACGACGAGTATCACATCCCCAAAGCACGATCCAGTGCGTGCCTGACTGGAAGCAGAGACACACACCTGTGTGTATCAATAGTCAAAAGTGTTGAATTGCAAGTGGACATGGATTGTGATGTTTGATGCATGTGATGGACACATTACGTAACACCATACAACTAACCGCATGCCCTCTGTATCCCCACAGTCGTGACAAGTGACAGCGGCCACCTGCAGGCGCACAACGCAGCACTCATGTCCAGGAGGATGAAGCGAGCTGCTCTGGCACACAGGCACCTTATACACAATAGTGGACCTTATACACAATAGTGGTTGGTAAGCAAGGCACTGTGCAATGACAAGCACACATGGGGGAGTCATTCCATGGCCTGTGATGATTTGGCTGTTGCAGGATGTTTCATGTGCAGCCGTCATGTGCTTTGGGGGGGAAGTGGTCCTTAGTGTGGGTGGCTGGATTGAGTGGATTAACTTGTATGGCCTGTTGGTAGCTTTGGTCGTATGTCTCCTTAGGCAGGGTGTGTACTGTGACAACCGGTCATGTGTAGATATGTGATGTGTGGGTTATGCTGACCGTCCATTACATGGGCCAGGGGGTGATGTATGTGCAGTTGTAGCAGCCCACTTACACAGGTCATTGGCCTGGGCACTCAACACACTTCAACAGGGCCTATGCATTGGCAGTTGTACTCACCCAATAGCCATGTGCTTTGTCCAGCGTAGCGTTCCATGTAGCGTGGCAATGTGGAATTCTGCAGGACCATTGAGTCATGTGTTGACCCAGGAAATGTGTGCAGCAATGTGTAATCAGCAGTCCGGCATCACATACCATCTGTACATTCAGTGAGTGGTACTGTTTCCAATTGCGGTACACCATCTC